>NC_141694.1:169082879-169682879 GCF_964263255.1 Lissotriton vulgaris | reverse complement strand
CTTACACAGTGCCATGTGGTCTGCACGTTTCTTCATTTTACATTTACATCCTTCTTCATTTAGCAGCTACATAACATGGAACCTGATTAACGCATTTAACATTTCTAAGCATTTCCACACATTTCTATTTTAGCCCACACTCTATAGGGGCTCTCTATTCTAATAAAACACTTGTGAGTACATACTGATACATTTCTTCATTTCTCTAGTTACTTTAGCTAACTTTACGCCACGGGCTTGTACATATGACGTATACATACGTTTCATTCAAATTGCTCTCTCTCAGTTCCCCCCTTTGATGACCTCTAGGGGTCATCACTAGTACATTAATTTGAATGTGTCACACAGAACTTGTTGCAAGGCTCCCTCTTTTTATCGTCTCTAGAGCTCTCAGACTCCTATACTGATGATCTTGCATAGCAGCTAATCTCCGCTCCTGTTCTCTCATAGACCTTTGCAATCTGTTTGACCTATACCATTTGTACAGTCTTACTAAACCACACAATATGATTATGCAAATTACAATTATGAAGATAGGCTTCAAGATATACCAGACAAAACTCTTCCCGAGATTGGCAAACCAACCTCCAACTTTACCCATCCCATGACCTACTTTTTCCCAGACATTCACTCTCGTTAGGTCTTCAATCTCTTGGTGTATCTTAGTAATATTCTGTATAGCCTTCTCAAGAGGTTTTGAATTGTCTGGAATGTAAGTGCAACATTCCTGGACCTTCAAAGCCTTACAGACTCCGCCCTCTTTTGCTAGCAGAGCGTCTAAAGCAAGACGGTTCTGAAGGACCATTGCCCTTATCAATTGCATCTCCCCTTCTATCAGCATTAGTGATCTTGCAGTACTGGCAGATAGTCTGTCTACACCTGTAGCCAGTCTCCTAATCTTGACATCATTAAGTATCAATCCTAAAAGAGGAAACATAGCGCCAAATACGTCTCCGACTACTTCAGCATCACCTACATCTCTTTTCCCCCTTGCTGAAGCTTTTCCCTCTATGATCGCTATATCCTTTGCATGATATATTTTGGGGAAGACAATTGCCAAATAGCATGAACCGTACCAATTGTCAGGCAGTTTCACGTAGGCATTTCTTCCACATACAAAATATATATTAGGAATCGCTTGCATCCCTTTTAAGAAATCTTTTGTATAATATTCTAATCGGAAAGCATGTTCACAACTAACTTCACCCACAAACACACTTTCATAATAAGTTTTACTTTTGGTTAAACATAATTTTCCTTTCTGTGTTCGATCTAAAGCTATTGGACCATTACTACCCTTCTTTTTGTGTGCCTTTTCCTCCTCGGTCCAATCTGTTTTCCATTGTCCTGACATTTTCAAGATCTTTTGCCTTCTGTAACGGTCATCAACTTGTCCAATAAACTTTTTCTCAATCTCTGACACTTTGCAAGTCAGATTGTTTCGGCGTGCATATGAAGTATCTAAAGGATCCCAAGGAAGGAAGAATTTCGCCAATCTATCTTCCTTCTTGTAATAGTCCCACTTATTCATCTGCTTATAGTTCGGAACTTCTGGTAACACCGAATCGTAGTTTGAGAAGTAGTACTCAAACCCATCTCGTCCATAAAATATACTAAGCAGTAAACTACATGTAATTCCATATGTCAATGGAAGATGATGATATCTAATGCCCTCGTCTACGGAAGCTGGCAATTGCATGCAGACATAGCAATCCTTGGCCTCCATGACGTCAATATATTCATATAATAGTTTGGCATAAGCGTTGGTCCTGAAGTTTCCCTGCGACTCATCTACGTGTAACCTACGGGCCTCAGCTGCCAGTAATGCCTTTTCCTGAATTACATTGTTCTCCTCTTTCTTTCCAGCGAGAGCAGGTTTCAAAGTCGTTACAGGCTTTACATCCGTTGTCTCTGTTACACTTGCATGCCCCAGTATGTATGATACGGTGACTACTATGACTATAAGGGAAATCACTACTGCTATAAGTGTGCCTACTATGCATTTTGCCTTACGATTCGAGCCACCGGCCTCCATGTTATCAAACAGTGTAATTTCTTTCTGAAAAATCTCTTTTGATTTCTTTACTCTGCTTTCATTTCGGTTTCTCAGTCTGTTAACCACACTCGGACGATGACAAAGTCTTTTTGCAATTTAGTCTCTTTAATTTCAATGGCAGACAACCCTAGCCCTTCTCCATCCACTAAATGAAATGTCCCTAATTTTCTTCTTCTTCCTCTAGGCGCTAGGTTATCTTCTTTCTTTCTAGTTTATTTACAAAGTCTTTAGGTATCTACAATGATTCTGGTTCCAGCAGCTCTAATAGCATATTCCAACAATTCTAAACGAAGAATTTTCTCCTCGTGCTCTGGTACTGGAAGACCCAAGGTTGGAAATTCTAATCTGTTCAGTACCAAGTCTTTGATCCGGCTTAAATACAGAGGGACGGGGAGTGTGAACGTTAGCAACCCTTCAGTTTCGATTCCAGGTGTCAACAGCCGTACTTCCACCGTTACAATTGGATCGAGGTTGGTCGCCTGCACTTCCCTCACCCTCCTGGATCTCTGTCCCCAAGACATCTGCCGCTAAGTAGGTCCACTCAGGGGTGGCGTATCTTCTGCAGGGCACACGTACCCTCCTTGACCTTCTCGGACCCTCAGAATCTGAGTCCGCTGCACCTTCGTCTAGGTCTGAGTCTTCAGAAATTGGAACAAGAGTTCTCTCGGGATTTGCTCTCAGGCTTGGCCTTCTCCTTCTTTCCGGCCAGCTAGCTTCTCCACTCCTTGCCCTCCGGCTCCTTGTTCTTGCACTCGACGCTTGACCGCTTGCAGCTTGATCAGTGTCTGATTCGTACTCCCAGCTACTTTCTCCCTCTGAGGCGTCTTCAGTTTCGCTGGTGTATTGACCGTCCTCGGCTTAGTCAGACACGCTTTCGGTCTCTTCTGACACCCCTACAGCTTGGCTTGTCCTCTCTGTGGATTCTTCGTTCTCAGCTGGATTTTCATCCGAGGGAGGAGCTGTTTCTTCCGGGGGTGCTGGAACTCTTCGGGTGTGTGAGGCGTGAATCCAATTGGGCAAGCCTCCACACTTTACTGCAGTGTTCGTTATTAATATGACTTGGAAAGGTCCACGCCAGCGCACGTCTAGGCAGTTCTTCCTCACGTGCTTCTTCACCACGACCCAGTCTCCGGGGCACAGGTCGTGGCACAAGTCTTGAGACGATGGAACTTCAGCGGCCTGCACCTGAAGGGACACAGAATGAATGGCGTCAGAGAGTCCCTTACAATAGTCCAGGATCAAATCATCTGTGATGTTCAACAATGCTGTAGTTGGAACTGATGGCAGTCTCATAGCCCTCCCCATTAACACCTCATGTGGAGAGAGACCTGTCCTTCTATCTGGTGTGCTACGTATGCTCATAAGGACCAGTGGAAGTGCATCGGGCCAGCTCAAGGATGTCGATGAACAAACTTTGGCAAGTCGTGACTTAATAGTGCTGTTGATCTGTTCCACGATCCCTGAAGCTTCTGGTCGATAGCTACAGTGCAGCTTCTGATCTATACTTAGGGCTGAACACAGCATCTTCACAATTTCGCTGTTGAAATGCGTTCCTCTATCTGATTCCAAAGAGGCCGGCACCCCGAAGCGTGGTATCAGTTCTCTAAGCAATAACTTTGCTACTGTGAGTGTGTCACACCTGCGTGTGGGGTAAGCCTCAACCCATCTGGAAAAAATGCAGACAATCACTAGGACGTATCTGAGGCGATTGCATTTTGGCATTTCTAACTGCATTCTATTGAATGGCCCCCCAGACCTCCCTATGTGACTCAATGTGACTGGTGTTCTTTTTCCTACATTCAGTTGTTGATAGATCACACAACGTTGACATACTGCTTCTGCCGCTACTCTAAACTTTGGGTTGTACCAGGTTTGTCTGAATACCCTCACCATAGCGTCTCTACCTATGTGTGTTGGTCCATGTATTCTCCTTGCCATTGGACTGACTAGTTCGTTTGGTAACACTGCCCTCCCATCTGCGGAGATCCAAAAGTCCATCTCACTCTTAGTGCAACCCGCTGTTTCCCATGCTTTTTTCTCAAAATCAGGTGCATTCTCTTGTATACATTTCAACTCATCCCAAGTGTCTACAGTTTCCAACAACATGGTTAACTCGGTCCTTTCCTGAATACCACTCACTTCTACCTCTGTAAAGGAATATCCTTGTTCTGCACAATAGCGTTCAACTTCGTCGGCATACCTATTGCCTTGTGACACAAAATCGGTATTTCTGGTGTGAGCTGTGCATTTGACAACAGCAATTGCTGCCGGACCTTGGAGTGCTTCCAACAATAGTCGAACAAATTCTCCATTTCGAATAGGAGAACCTGAAGAGGTCATGTAACCTCTTTGAGACCATAACTGCCCATAGTCATGAACTACCCCGAAACCATACTAGCTATCGGTGTAAATGGTGACTCGAATTTTGTTACCTGCTAAACAGGCGCGTGTCAAGGCAATGATTTCAGCTACCTGAGCGGAGTGTACTCCTTCCAGGCAGGCGGCTTCCACAACTCCGGTAATAGTGCAAACGGCATAAGCTGCTCTCAGCTGACCAATATCGTCTCTTACGCATGAGCCCTCAACAAAGAATATTTCATCGGTGTCGGTCAATGGCTCATCTACGATATCTGGTCTTGGTTTGGTGCATAGTTCAGTCACATCAAGGCAGTCATGATCTGTACATACATCATCATCAATGTCATTTGGAAGTGGCATCAAAGTGGCAGGATTCAAAACAGAGCATCTCTTGAGGGTCACGTTCTCGGCAGCCAAATTGACTTGCTCATAGTGCGTGAGCCTGCTATTTGTCAGATGCTGTGTCTTGGTCCTGGTCATCAACAATTCAACAGAATGCGGTACATACACCACTAACTGGTGTCCTATAACTATATTTTCACACCTCTCAATGCTGACACCTGTTGCAGCAACGGATTTGAGACATCCGGGCAACGCTGCGGCTACTGGATCTAAGGTAGCCGAGAAGTATGCAACTGGTCTACGGGCATTTCCGTGTATCTGGGCCAAAACTGACAAAGCACAACCCTCCCTTTCACAACAGTAAAGTAAGAATGGTTTCTCATAGTCTGGCATCCCTAGAGCCGGGGCACGACACAAGTCCTCCCTCAGCTGCAAAAAGGCCATCAAACAATCCTTGTCCCATGGTACCGGATCACTCACCCCCTTGTGTGTCAGCTTTTGCAAAGGTTTTGCCTTCAGTGAAAAGTTAGCTATCCACTGCCTGCAATAACCAACCATTCCTAGGAACATCCTGACTTCTCTTTGTGTTGTGGGCAAATTCATTTTCATGATCGCCTCTATTCTGTCTGGTGACACCTTCCGTTTTCCCTTTTCAATCCTGTGACCCAAGTACTGCACCTCTGTCAAACAGTACTGCAATTTTCTTGGAGACACCTTGTGTCTGTTCTCAGCCAAATGATTCAGTAAGGTGATGGTGTCTATTTTGCAACCTTTCTCAGTTTCTGACGCCACAAGTAGGTCGTCTATATACTGAACCAGAACCGAGTTCATTGGCAGTACTAGACTTTCAAGATTTTTCTTCAGCAGTTGGTTAAAAATCGATGGGCTTTCTGTATACCCCTGTGGGATATGACACCATGTTAAAACGCGATTTTCCAGCTTAAAAGCGAAAAGATATTGGCTATCCTCATCTAAGGGGATTGAAAAGAAGGCCTGGCAAAGATCTATCACTGTGAACCACTCAGCTTGGAATGGTATCTGAAACAGTATCACTGATGGATTCGGTACCACTGGACAACATGAGACAACTATGTTATTAATCTTTCGAAGGTCCTGCACTATTCTGTATTTCCCACTAGGCTTCTGCAAACCCATAATCGGGGAGTTACATGGGATTCGCACGATTTCCTTCAGTATTCCCTGCTTAATCATGGATTCGATCATGGGCTTTATTCCTGCAATCGTCTCCGGGGTTAATTTGTATTGGGGTGTTCTTGGATACTCAGCATTTGGTTTTACCATGATCTTCACTGGCTCTACCCATTGATCAGTCCTATTTCTTCCCCAGTGAAATCCCACACTTCAAATGACACCGCGCCTCTCAAATCCCATGGAAGCTCTTCCACCGTCAAGGTAGGATACAGCTCCACGCATACCTGTGAGTTTGCAACCTTAAAATCAGCATCGTCATCATTAGTCTGTACTTCTACTCCTTGAGGTGTGCAATATATCGTACAGTTCAGTTTGCATAACAAATCCCTTCCTAACAGACATACAGGGCTAGAATCGCAAACTACAAACTGGTGCTCATCACTGTATTTCCCTATTTTCACCGATACTGGTTCTGTCAAAGGATTTGTCATTCTCCTATTTGCGACTCCCACTACTTGAATTGTTTCTCCTGACATTGGCAGACCTGGGACTACTGCTGATCTCAGAGTGGATCGAGTGGCCCCCGTGTCCACCAAAAAGGTCGTAGGACACCCGGCTACTTCGGCCTCCACGTATGGTCCCCTCTGGTCTACCTCTAAAACTGCCCCGAGGGTACAATCTTCCTCTCTATTCACTCGCTGTCCCGTAAGGGGATCAACGTAGTAGCATTCCTCTCCTCCTACGAACAGTGGCAGTTGTCTATAGGTCTTTCCCCCGGTCGCAATTCGGGGTAGTTGAGGGAACTGGGCTCGAGGAGTCGGAGTCCCCCCTTTGATAAACTTTCCCTTTTGTATCGTTGTTCCCTTCACCAAACTGCTCTGGACCTCATCCTCCTCTGGTTCTATTTCTCCAGTCTCGATATTATAGGGGCACTCGCGTTTCCAATGCCCCACCTCGTTGCACTGGTGACACCTAGTCGTCTTCTTCAATGTCGCAATATCTACCCTAGGTCTCTGTTTTTCCTCATCGTCTTTACTCTGATTATTCTGCTTCTTTCCTAGTGTTCCTGTTCCCTGTTGTCGCTGTTCACCTTTTCCAGCTGTCTGCATCTGTACTAACATCAGTTTCTCCTTAAGTTTCTTTGCCTTGGAGTCTATCTCATCACTGCAGTACCTTGCATATCTCAAAATTTCATCTAATGGTTTGTTTGCCAACAAATTAAATGCTGCTGGATCATTAAACTGATGTCAGGTCTCAATCCCAGAACGAACTTTGACACAAACTGTCCTATGTCTCTAGGATCCATCACATCCAGCCCACTGTACTGTTTGAACGCTTTCAGCAATCTCTCATAATACTCATGAACAGTCTCTTTAGGCTCTTGGGTGGTTCGATCTATCTTAACCCAGTCTATGTCCTGCAACGGCACTTTATCTTTCAGCCATGCCATTACCCTCTCATACTTCTCCATGACTTTCTCTGATGGCCCGTTTGTCTGGGCGTCCCTATCCGGTTCAGATGTTGGCCATTCAACGCTAACCTTGCATGCCGTCCACAAATCCCCTGGAACTACAATGTCAAACAGTGTGTTCAAGTCAACCCACAGTACTTTGGATATCTTTACAAACCTCTCTACCTGCTTATACCATTCCACGGGATTCTCCCTCAGCTTAGGAAAAGAATTCGTAAATGCCGCTAGATCCCCCCTACTCCAGGGCATATGCACATAGCTTCCATTCGCAATTTCTCGCAAAGGGAAAGCTTCCATCCGCGGTAGCCCTCCCTCTGGGGACATCCCAATGGTGCTCCTTCTGACGGTCCCTCTCTTGGACCATCTTTCCTCCCATTTATCCAAATCTCTCCACGTTCTTATACCCAAGATCAGTTCCTTTATGTGTATTTTCAACCCAATCGTCCTCCTTTCATCTAAGTCCTGATCCGTGCAATGCAGCCTATGGTTACCCTGTAATGCTTTAGTTCTTGATAAGTCTATCATGTACCTGTTTGCCAATTCAGATAGTCTTTCATGTACTGACCTCGCCTTCCGAGTAACATCTTTTGCCATAAACAGTACCTCATCTTGTTCATACAGGTCGATTCTCTCCATTGGCAATGTGCCGTCTATAGATCTGATTTTAAACTGGTTACATCGAGTCTTTTTGCCTTTACCTCAGCTCTCAGTACCTCACTCCTAGATGGTCCGTTTACATTCCTCCCGTCCCAACTCCGAGTCCTACGCCTAGGCTCAGGTGAGCTATGAGGAGTCCTCCCTTGTTCCCATCTTTCTAAATCCCATGCTCTTCCATCTTCCCTAGGTGTATGGTGGAACAATGCTCTATTCCCCACCACCCCATTCTGTCTCTTCTGTTCTGCCTCTCTAGACACATGACAGGATCCCCCACTATTTTCTACGCCTTCGCAATTCCCTTGCTGTCTGGTGTCACTCAGTAAATGGTAAGGTCCCTCACGGCTCTCCATGTTCCCGCGATCCCGTCCGTGATCACTGGATGCATGGTGAGACCCCTTGCGACTCTCCATACTCCCGCGACTCCAATGTTGTACATTTTCACCCGGTGTGTGGTGAGTGCACCTGTAGCTGTCCCTGTACTCCTGTGTCCTTCTATCTCCCTCACTGAGAATGGGGCGAGGCACCCCCCCACATCCTGTACTTCTGTCCTCATGCATTTGTCTATTGCCACCAGTGGTATGGCGAGTATCTCCTTTGCTTTCCTGACTCCTGCCGTCCCACTCTGGACTGCTTTCGCCAGCTCCGCAGTGAGAGAGGATTCTGTTATCCCGGCCTCTCCATTCAGCTTCCGTTTCTATTCTGTTATTCTGAGTCTCTACGGCAGCATCCCATTCTTTCAAGTACTCCCTTAACTCCTTATTGGATTTTGGTCGTGGTCCCCTCAGATCCATCAGTCCTCTCTGATCCCCTTGCTCTATTAAAGGATCCGCTACTGAATCCAATGGGGTACTCCGACCTCTTGGTCCTAGCAACTGCCTTTGTGAATTAATCGTATTGTTCCTGCTTTCCATCTCTGCTCTTTCCCTGTCCAACCGTGCCTGCTCCTCCTCTCGTGCTCTCTCTGGGTTGTAGATCGACACTACAGGACCTATGGTAACAGGTACTTGTAGAGCGTCCGGCAGTTGGTACGACCTTGCACACTCTGTTTCTGGCACCTTTTGTACCACAAACCTTCCGACCACCCTCTGTACTGGACTAGGTTGAGGTATTTCCTCGCCTTTGCTGGGTTCCCAATCTGTTATGGGGAGCGGTCTATATTCCCCTTTTCCGGCCCCATCCCCCTTATCGGGCTCGGGACGCTCGGCCTCTCTATTGTACGGAGGTGGTCTGTCCAACAATAACCTGTTTATCAGACTGCCGTCTGTCTCGCTCTCATCATCCTCCACTGGAGGCTTCTTTTCTCCTGTAACTTCTATCACTGGGTACAGTTTATCTGCTTCTATTCTCTGCACTCTCCACTTTTTAGCTTCTTCATCCCATTTGGCATCCTGCACTGCTCTTACCTATCGTTTCACTCTTTCTTGGCGCCTGTTCAGGCTCCGGTCATACGCCGCCCTGAACCATGCATTGAGGGCTTCAAACTGTGTTGGTCTGGGTAGAGGTCTCGTTGCGAGCATTACTGCTTTCAGCTGGTTCAATGCCTCTAACCTAAACGTTCCGTATCTCGGGAACGTCAGTTCCTCATTTCCCTCTGTTATCTTGCTCCACTCGGAGATCCACAGTATAGTATGTAACCCAACATTCACAGCCATATAATGAGCTGGTGTACCCTCCGGCGGGGCCTCTTCCCCAGCATACGAGTTCCCTCTGTCTCTCTTAAAGATCGCCCTTAGACATTTAAAACACTTCATTTTTAAGAATCTACGATTTTCCTTAATTCACTTCCTTGTTTACTTCCAGATGGCGAACTACCAATCCCTGCGCGGCTCCCGCTGACCAGCCTATCCCAGCGCGGTTCTCGCTGACCAGCCTATCCCAGCGCGGCTCTACACCAACCAGCCTATCCCAGCGCGGCTCGCTCTGACGTCACTCGTCCCCTTTGCAGAAGTTCCCCTCCTTTCTCAGCTCGTCTCCCGGTCTTGCATGCATCTCATTCATGCACCGAAAAATGACTACTTCCGACCAAGCGATCACTTTTCTTGACTGTACGTCCACAGTCTAACTGTAATTGTCACCTCAACTGGCGAAACGTCTTTCGTAAACGTTCAGACGATCGCTTTAACTGATAGGTTACTTACACACAGTAAACGTCCGACCAGCGTCCATTACTCATACACTCACTCTTACGTTCCCCCTATCACGGTCCTACGGGCGATCAATGGTACCTCATGACCCCCTTCACAATGGTAGACAATTACTCTGGATGCCCGATACACCCGAACCACTTAAGCCCTTCCCTGGACTTAAGATTTTCACCGGTTGCGCGCGCTCACAACCTGTCTCACAATCACTCTACAGGCATTCAACTCCACTTGACATTACAACACAGGTACAACACAAAACACCGCAATCTGGCAACGCATGACCCTTATACTCACTCTCGACCGATTCTGCTGCTTTTCTCTCTCGCACCGTCAGCACCTTCTTCGGCAGGTAGCTCTTCTTCTGGTCATCGATCACTAGGGGCCTTGGGGTAATCTTAACCTAATCTAGGTCGCCTTCCTCAAGAAGCCAACCATCTTTCTCTGCTACCAACTGCGGACGTGAGATTTTTGATCGATTATCTGATCACCCTAATGCTTATCTCACTTGAGTCCCTTTGGATCGATTATTGACTGTCATTGAGTAAAAGGCAACCCTACTCAGGCCAAATTAACCCCAAAAACTGACGCAACTCTAAAGAACCACCTACTACGGAAAAGTTTTAAAGGTTTATTATAAAGCCAAAATCAGTTGCAAGTACAAACACCTCAATATAAGGTTCAAAAGACATACAGGTAATAGGATGAACATGAACTCTCTGAGAGATCTTAATCGACAGAAGAAAACTACCAAAACTAGTTCAAAAATCAGTAGGTTAAATATCATTGACACAAGATGAATCTTAAGCGTCATTTACAGAAGAGGAAACAAATCAGGTTAAACTGACCCTACACTAGACTAGATGACATCCCTACTTAGCAAGTTCTTTACCTAAAAAGGTGTCAGCCGTTGAACTTCCAAAGAAGTTCAACCTCTCTCTTAGTCTCAGATGGAAAACCTATGTCGTGTAGCAGTACCCTTTCTGCCTACCCATCCGCTCTCTAAGGGTCCTCAGCCCATCTGCTCTACCTCCTCCCCAGGGTGCTGTCCCTAATACAAAATCACAGTATGGGTGGAACGCCCCTTTGAGACGCCCACCACGTACACAATTCATGTGGTCTTGTTTCTGTTTTTTTTCCATAGTTTCGTTTCTTTGGATCGTCTGTTAAGTTGACCTTGCTTCCCAGGCTCCGTCTCCATCGTGCCGGTACCCCCATGACATTCCAGTAGACTCCTCCGGACCCGAGCCTATCTCCTCAAACAGAGCTCTATTCATCAAGCTTTTGATTGGTACCCCCCTCGCACCTGCAAACAGACACTTCGAAGCAGGGCCCCAAATTCCAGGCTCCCCTTATCGGACTAGGCCGTAAAACTTCGACCAGCATTGGCAATTTATTTTAACGAGGCTTGACTTTTAGCTCACACGTGCAGATCAAAGACGACCCTTTATCTCTCCTGGCTTACTAAATTATGTGCAGTAGTCTGCACTCCGTGAACCCTTATTTCTTAGCTAAAAATAATATGCTAACACACCACTCTTGTTATAAAAACACTCATATAAAATACAGCCTTTAACATATATGTAAGCAAAATCATTGGATAATATTGATCCATGCTACATGAAAGATGCAATGATTCATTTCGTTCTTAAACAGTGTGTAGTAAATAAAGAGAAATCCAAGATATGTATATAAATCCAGGATTTATTCAGCTGCAGCACAGTACTTCCAATCTTCCAAACTCCCAGATTCAGTATAACATTTTAGATCATAACAATTCTAAATGGAACTACCTGAATAGTGTGCATGTGCAACATGGGACAAAGGTTCTATTAAAAGGGAAATATATACAGGGAAGGATTAAAAGGGAAATACCAAGAAGTGAGAATATAACACATTTCCCCCTTAAAGAAAAAGAAATGCATTCAAACATAAAGAAGCACATGTAAAAATCAACCAATGTCAACTATGGTACACATTTCGAAACTCTTCTGACATTCCATCTTTTTCCATCCTGAGTAACAACACTATTATGATAGACACGCATAACTTTCATTGGCTTACCAAATTTGTTCTCTCCTTTAGCAACAAACCCCGGTTTTCGAATCCTGACAACATCACCAACCATGAATGCTGGTTGTCTAACCTTCATCCTAGAATCGTAATTACATTTGTACTTGTCTTGTTTGAGCTCCACTTTTTTAGCCACATCCTTAATGTTCACATCAGTCATTTGTTGACTACTACTTTTCTTAAACCACCAAGGACATAATCCTGAAACAGGGTCTTTACCTTTTAGTAAACGGAACGGAGAGACTTCAGTAGTGGCATGAGGCGTAATACGGTATAACCATAATTTTTCTCTCAACTTATCTTTCCACAGACCTCCTGATTTGCGAGCCCAAACCAGATCTTCCTTGAGGACCCTATTATACCTCTCCACTAGACCATTACCTTGTGGTTCATAGAGGGCTGTAGTACAGTGCTTGATCCCATACGTGCTCAAGAACTCCAACATGAGAGAGGACTTGAACTGTACCCCATTATCGGATACAATGCACTCCGGAGAACCTTCTCTGGAAAAAATCTCCTTTAAAAATAGAATAACACTTTCAGTATTTGGATGAGGCACTAGTTTGACCTCAGGCCACTTTGAATGATAGTCTACAGCAACAATGGCAAATCTACATTCTTGTGGTAAGAAATTGAAAGGGCCAGCTATATCAATTCCTAACTTTTGCCACGGATGATCTGGCCACTTTACAGGAACTAAAGGTGCTGGATCACACTTACACGATTTATCACTTTCAATGCACTCGGGGCATTCCCTGACAAATTTATCCACTACTCTATCAACCCCTGGCCACCAGAAATTGGACCTAATAAGTCTTTTCATAGAAGACATTCCCATATGGCACTCATGACTCATTTGTAAAATCACACTTCTTATAGCCACCGGTGGAATACATTTACCAGCTCTGAACAAAAGATCTCCCTCAATGGCCAACTCATCAGCAACATTGTAGAAAGGCGTGATCTCAGCAGGAACACGTTCTTTGGAAGGCCATCCCAACCTCACATAGTCTCTGACCTTACACAGCAAATCATCCTCATCCATACCTCTCTTCCACATATCTTCCGATATAACTTTGTATTTTTCTGGAAACATTTCAGAAATGCTGGGTACTACCTCTGTATCTTCATCAATCCCAGAACTAGTACAGGGCAACCTAGACAAACAGTCTGCAGTAACATTTAACTTCCCTGGCACATATTCAATGTCGAAACTATATTCTTGCAAACGTGACATCAATCTTGCAATGCGAGCTGTGGCATTCAATCCTCCACCAGGTGATAAAATGCTCACCAATGGCTTGTGATCAGTGCGTATGAGGAACCTTGCACCCCAGATGTAATTACGGAAATGCTCAACACCCCATACACATCCCAACAACTCTTTCTCTATGACCGCATACCGTCTTTCAGTTTGATTCAATGATCTGGACGCAAACGCAACATTCCAATCTTCCTTTCCAGAACGTTGAGAAAGTACACAACCTAAACCATAAAGACTGGCATCCACTGTCAAAATGCAAAGTTTATTCAAACAAAATGGCCTTAAAGTTGGTGCTGACACCATATCGAGTTTGACACTTTCGAAAGCATCCTGCTGTTTTGATCCCCACAAAAATTCTACCTCCTTCCTTGTCAACTCCCTTAACGGTTCCATCTTTGTAGCAAAATTTGCAATAAACTTACTGTAATATTCGCACAGTCCTAGGAACGACAACAACTTATCCTTACAATCTGGTGCAGGAGCCTTTAAGATAGCATCCACTAAGGATCTTTTAGGAGCAACACCCTTACCAGAAATAGTGTGTCCCAAATATTCTATAGTTTTTTGAAACAACTTACACTTCTTACTCTTAATGGTAAGTCCAAACTTATCCAGCATCTTGCACACATTCCTCAAATGCTCCATGTGTATTTCATCATCTTTGGAGAAAACCAAGATATCGTCTTGGAAACACTTCACGTACTCACTCATGTCCTTAAATATATGGTACATAGACCTCTGAAAAACGGAGGCTGCCGACGCCAAACCGAACGGCATCCGTTTGAACTGGAACAAACCCTGAGGTGTGATAAAAGCTGTGAGATGGCGTGACTCCTCGGCTAACACCACCTGATGATACGCCGATCTCAAATCTAACGTGGAAAATATCATACCACCTCCCAGCATACTCACGACCTCGTTGATATTTGGCAAGGGATGACAGTCTACCACTATGTTGGCATTGAGTGCCCTCAAATCTATGCACAACCTCAAAGATTTGTCAGGTTTGCGTGCCAAAACCATTGGCGAAACCCATTCGGATGACTCTATTTCTTCTATGACATCATTTTTTAACATGTCATTCAGTGCATCACTTAATTCTTCTCTGACATTAAGTGGTACAGGCCTAAGTTTTTGTACCACCGGTATGGCTCGTTGTTTAAGCTTAATAACATGAGTGAACCCACTTAATTTACCCAATTTGTCCGAAAACACACTAGGAAACTCATCAGAAAGAGTCTTCCAAACATTACTCTCTTCAACAGATCTGACTTTATCCTCTGACATATCACCATCATATGACACCATGACAGGATCTTTGTTGCGTGGATTCAACGTAATGTGAAGTCTGAATTGATCCCGCCACCCCAAAACATTCACTCCCTTCACAGCCACATACAGTTTGATATATGCAGATTGATTTTTAAAATAAATCATGGAGGCAATATATCCTATAAAATCGATACTTGATTCATTGAAACCTTTTGCCATAATATCAGGAGGACACAATTCACCTTTAGAAATTATGTTCCTGTACTTTTCATCAAAATACTTTTCCGTTATGATAGTCCAAGGAGACCCAGAATCAGCCATCAACTCTAACTCTACTCCTTTAAACCTAACAACACATTTTGGAGACTCCAAATAATCCTCCTCAAGTAAACTTATACTAATAATAGACACAATCATCCCACTTACTCTGTTAGATTCATCAGACACTGCATGTTCATATCTAACCAGACTTGAATCATAGTCTGTTTCATCTCTCACACAAGAAACTTCCTTTTTCTTGAAATAATTTCCTTTATCCCCACTTTTCTTTTTGTCTTCTCTACATGAATTGGAAAAATGACCTATTTTTCCACACTTGTTGCACTCCTTGCCTAAAGCAGGGCAAAATTTAAACGTAGCAACATGATTGTAACTCCCACATCTAAAACATACGACGCGGCTACGTGGTCCAAACTTATGACTTGGGGAACCTCTTGCAACATTGTTCATTGCACACACTTCTTCAGTTAACTTATTACTCTTACTACTCTTATTACTCGTCTCCTCTATTGTCTTCATCCACTTATTAGACTGTTCAAAAGCCTTAGCAGTAGAGATACACTCCAACAAAGTTGGGTTGCCTACAATCCACAATTGTTCTTGTGTTTTCTTGCACTTAACATTTACAATAATATTATCTCTAAGCATCTCATCCGTCATATCACCAAAATTACATGGCATCACTAGAGCTCTTAAACCTGTTAAAAAATCATCAAAAGATTCATTTTCTTTTTGCGTTCTGGTGTAAAACTTGTACCGGTTTAAGGCTAGACTAGTGGTGGGTTTAAAACGTGTTTCTACACGAAGCATAGCTTCATCAAAAACCCCATTATCACCAGGAACAGCTGGTAAATTTCTGAAAATAGCTTGTCCCTCAGATCCCAAACAATGTAAAAAAATATTTTTCTTCCTTTCATTTCCCATCCTTTCTCCATCAATAGCTTTTAAATAAGTCATAAACTCCTCCTTCCATCTGTTCCACGGAATTGGAGGATCACCCTTGTTTTGTAAAAACTTTGAAGGAGGATCGAACTGCATGTTAATTAATAAATGCAAGTATCACAGCAATGAACAACAAAAACAAAAAAATAATAGCAATATAACAATATGAATAATGGTAATGCACTAAGAACTAAGTTGCACAACTGCTACAACTTAATGACAAATAAGTTAATGAGTACACATGCTGTGTACATCAGCGAGCTTGAAAAGATCATCAGCGTAGGATTCAAGCTTGTGACCTGTGGTAATTTCCTTGAACTCAGTCTGAAATAATGGTTACGTTGTTTAAATCAGTTTCACACGCGTTGCTAACAGCTTCATGCAAACACGTTTTCCAAGTACCTTTAAATGCGTTGTAACTCAAAACCCGCTCTTCATAAGCGCTTGGTCGTAGTGTTACGTTTTGATTTGAAATACCTTCAGCTTTCGTTGGTAATCAATGCTCGTTCTTCGTAACACACGCCGGTAGACCAAAACAAAGTAAACAAATATGGCCGCTACTGACGCATTGCGCATTACGTCATGCGTTGCGTGTAGCTTCTTTCGTTGCCATAGAAACAGCTTGTATTACAGCGCATGCGTTACCTTGGATACAGCTTTTCTGTCGGCGCATGCGAGCTGCAAACGAAAACTTCGTTTTTGAAGGTAAACACTCTTAAAAATACAGCATTAGTTAGTAAAATCTGCAGGATTATCCAGGAACAGTTCCAAAACAACGCAATTTTTGTAAAATGTCAGGAAATCTGGAGGCTTGTAGTAAATTGTAATTCCTTGAGATAAATCCACATAGAAGAAGTAGGAAAACGAATCCTTTGTTGAATCTTTCCCAGGTAGTTTTATAAGCCACACTCCAGATCACACTTGAAACGATGGTTTCTGGAGGAAAAACAAAGTACTTTTGGAAAATAAATCTTGAATCCAAAAGCTTCTGGAAATGGGTAAATAGCTCAAAAATTTCCCAAAATTCCAGTTTTGTACCACACCTGTGCTGCTGATGTAGAAGTAGTAGGTACTGGTCACCCTCGTCGCCAATTTTGTAGTAAATAAAGAGAAATCCAAGATATGTATATAAATCCAGGATTTATTCAGCTGCAGCACAGTACTTCCAATCTTCCAAACTCCCAGATTCAGTATAACATTTTAGATCATAACAATTCTAAATGGAACTACCTGAATAGTGTGCATGTGCAACATGGGACAAAGGTTCTATTAAAAGGGAAATATATACAGGGAAGGATTAAAAGGGAAATACCAAGAAGTGAGAATATAACACAGTGCCATGTGGTCTGCACGTTTCTTCATTTTACATTTACATCCTTCTTCATTTAGCAGCTACATAACATGGAACCTGATTAACGCATTTAACATTTCTAAGCATTTCCACACATTTCTATTTTAGCCCACACTCTATAGGGGCTCTCTATTCTAATAAAACACTCGCGAGTACATACGGATACATTTCTTCATTTCTCTAGTTACTTTAGCTAACTTTACGCCACGGGCTTGTACATATGATGTATACATACGTTTCATTCAAATTGCGCTCTCTCACTAGCGATGGCGTCCATAGTTTACTCCGTGGCAGCAACTGAACATTTTGCGCATGTTTAAAGTTACAACCTAGTTTGTTTTCCTTTTTGTTTCCTGTTCAGACAGAGAAACTGAATACAACCGCCTTGGATATCACGTACCTTTCCGGATATCCCTGCCAAGAGGACGGGTCTCCATAAGCACAAATATAAATAAATTACTGCCCTCCTTGATATGCTAATTTTAAGAGCACCCCCACAGCCGTTTGTTTTCATCTCTTAGGAAGGCTCCCTTTCAGCCCTATTAGGAAGCCATTGGTTAAGCCCTTGTATTCAATTAGTGCTTATTTTTATCCCATCCAGAACTAGGAGATTTCTACCCTTTTATCTATCTGGATAACGGACGTAGCTCCCCCCTAGCCTCGAGGACCTCTCGCCTCTTTTTATGTAAACAGGTAAATAGTGAATGTTCTGACCCCGCTGCTGACTGATTGAGGCGTTTTTCTTGATTCATGAAATAAGGGGACGTCCGAACAGCCGCCTGAAATGAGAAAGAGTGTGATATAATTCTTCCTTTCTCTAATCCTCACACTATGCCTAATAGGACCCTAATTCCTTTATAGGAAATATCCACTCGAGAAAATAACGCCCCCTCTAACGCGCATTGAAAAACTAAGACTCATTCCCTCGATCTGCAAAGATTGATGGTTCAGCCGCCCGTGACATAAACGATTGAACGTTCCAGGTAAGTTTGTTAGAATCTACTGACCTAACTCCCGTAATAGAGTCCAGAATACGTGATCGCACCCTGTACTTTACACCTTTTTACTTATGTATTTTCAGATGGGCCCATCTTCCCCCTAGAAGCTAACCTAATTTGTGGAAGAGCGTCTACGGCACCCATTGATCTACTAAGAAATTCTTTTGAATTATAACCTAGATAAACAGCACCGCCTGATATTGAGACCGCAACCCTTTGTTTCACAGGTAAGCCCTCTGTTGCTACTAGGAAACGATAGGTTAGAAACCAATAAGACTACGAGGAACCAAGACCTACCTACTGGGACTGATTAACCAGGACAGTATCCACTCTAGTCCTATCTCTACTGAGAAAGGAATTGAACAAGGAAAAATGTGCTCCACTTCAACCACCCATATAGAAGTGAACCCTACCTACGATTTTAAATGTTTAAATAAATTGAATGGACCCAGTTTGATAGAAAGAGAGATGAATGAATATGAGATTGATGAATGTATGGAGCTTAATGGAGAAACACCCAATTCCCTGTGTGTTATAAGAGGTTCTTCAACCCGATGGTAATCATTATGAATATGTATTAATCTCCATATGGACCAGTGGATCTATGATGTTACAACGCGTTATTTTACAACGCATGCTGTAACATCGCAACTTTTACAACGCAGGTTCCATTACAACGGATGTCATTACAACGCAGGATATTACATAGCAGATGGTATTACAACGCATACCATTACATCGTAAGTATAGGTAAGTATAATTTATTTTAAAAAATGAAATTAAGTTAATTTTATTAATTTTATTTTACTAATATAATTAAAATAATTTAAAAATGTAATTAATATAATTTATTTAAATAAGTTTAATTTAATTTTAAATAGGAATTAATGTAATTTAATTAAATTAATATAATTTTATTAATTTAATTTAATAAATTTAATAATAGTAATTATTTAAATTTAATTAATTTTATTTTAATAAATATAATTGTATTAATCTTAAAATTGTAATAAATTTCATTAAATAAATTTAATTAATTTTAATTTAATTAATTATTTTAATTTAATTAAAGTCGGACTTTAAAAAAAGAAACCCTAAAAATACCCCTGAACCCCAAAACCCAAACTCAGCCCTAAAACCTAAAAACACCCCTGTACCCCAAAACCCAAACCCTGCCCTAAAACCTAAAAACACCCCTGTACCCCAAAACCCAAACCCTGCCCTGAAACCTAAAAACACCCCTGTACGCCAAAACCCAAACTCAGCCCTAAAACCTAAAAACACCCCTGTACCCCAAAACCCAAACCCTGCCCTAAAACCTAAAAACACCCCTGTACCCCAAAACCCAAACCCTGCCCTGAAACCTAAAAACACCCCTGTACCCCAAAACCCAAACCCTGCCCTAAAACCTAAAAACACCCCTGTACCCCAAAACCCAAACCCTGCCCTGAAACCTAAAAACACCCCTGTACCCCAAAACCCAAACCCTGCCCTGAAACCTAAAACACCCATGTACCCCAAAACCCAAACCCTGCCCTAAAACCTAAAAACACCCCTGTACCCCAAAACCCAAACCCTGCCCTGAAACCTAAAAACACCAGTACCCCAAAACCCAAACCCTGCCCTAAAACCTAAAAACACCCCTGTACCCCAAAACCCAAACCCTGCCCTAAAACCTAAAAATACCCCTGTACCCCAAAACCCAAACCCTGCCCTAAAACCTAAAAACACCCCTGTACCCCAAAACCCAAACCCTGCCCTAAAACCAAAAAACACCCCTGTACCCCAAAACCCAAACCCTGCCCTAAAACCTAAAAACACCCCTGTACCCCAAAACCCAAACCCTGACCTAAAACCTAAAAATACCCCTGTACCCCAAAACCCAAACCCTGCCCTAAAACCTAAAAACACCCCTGTACCCCAAAACCCAAACCCTGCCCTGAAACCTAAAAATACCCAAACACCCCAAAACATATACCTCAGTACCCCAAAACATATACTCCTATACTCATACTTATTTTAAAAATTACTAAAATTAATATATTTAATTTATAACATTAAAAAACATAAATAAATATATTTATTAATAATTAATATTAATTAAATTAATTAAATAAAATTAATAGAAAATAAAAAAAAATTAAATACTTACCAATACTTACGATGTAATGGTATGCGTTGTAATACCATCTGCTATGTAATATCCTGCGTTGTAATGACATCCGTTGTAATGGAACCTGCGTTGTAAAAGCTGCGTTGTAACAGCATTACGACGTAAAAGTTGCGTTGTAACAGTAACGCACCGGACCAGTATGTTCAGTGCCATTCGAAGCTAAGCTGCTCTAAATAGGATATCTGAGATAAATTAGTTGCTGCACTAATGTGAACTGTTATGTTGTTATGTTATCCTATAAAATTTATTTTCTTGTATCATAGTGTTGTTCCCCCACCCCACGGTACCTCCTGGCCCTGATGAAGGTGTGGCCTGACCTGGCCGCTTCACCGAAACACGTGTAGGCGTCAGTGGTGTTGAAGACAGTGATCCTTTGTTATCTTTTGGATCGGCCTTTTTTCCATCTGATCAAGCCCCCCTGTATTCAAAGTGCATCTCCATCTGACCTTCTATTCAGGCATTTATGTACTATGGTTCGGTTTTTAACTAGTGTAATGAGGTATGAATGATGGTGTATGATTGAGTTTTGAATGAGGATTGATGAGGTATGTGTGGTCGAGTGTGGGACCTTACAGTGAATTATGAATTATTTATGAATTATGTTTTTGTATGATAAAATCGTTTAATCTGTTTGCACAAGACTAAATAAACTGCATAACAGTGTGAGTAAAATGATAAAAATGAAAAAAGAAAAAGAAAATTGACTCTACACAGATGTTGTAATTGTCTAACTGGGCACTGCTCTCGGTTCTATAAAGGTGTATAGTCATACAGGACCCTTATGTAGGGCCCTTTTATCCACGGCAGGGTTCTTCCTTTCTTGCAAAGCACTGAGAAAGAGTCCAGCGCCATAAAAATGTCACTGTCCCGCTCTCTCCCTCGCATGCCACGCAGCGCTGCAACTTGGGTCACTGAGCTGCGTTGCATGAATTTTTTCGTAAATCTACACTAGTATCTACTTCCAGCTCCGAGCATCTTCCCGCCCACTCGATGAAATGAGGAATTTACATCCACAAATATTAAGGTGAAATCAGCCAATCCAGGTGATTACTAAGAAGAGTGCAGCATTCATGAATGAGTTTTCCTGCCATAGGTCTCTAATCAGAACTCTTACGAAGATGCCTTCAAAATGGACAGTGCATGAATGGCTAGAAATGTATGTCAATCAGTTGTTAAGGGGGAAGGCATGTCTTTTTTGATGGAAGGGAGTCTACATATTTTAAGGTAGACCAACGCATTTTACAAAAACTGTAATTTACAAGTATTTCAGAACCAAAAAGAGTAGGCAGAGTTTGTCTTGGACTTTGGAGAAGCACCAACAACGTTACAGAGACAAGACCCTGCCACTTGAAGGCTGTTTGATGATTCTGTAGTAAGGAAGTGAGTATTGGAAGGGCAGTGCATGTTGCCCCTATTCTTCAGCTGCCATGTGATTCAATACATGTATCAAATTTTCGTGGCTGGTATTTGAAAGGCAACCATATCCCGACCTCTATACTTTGATGTTGCAAGATGGCCGCAGCTTTGTTATATTGCTGTAATGTATGCTACTGAAAACTGCCTGCATAACAAAAACTACAACAGACACTATCCCTCTTGGTCTCTTGACACTGCACTTACAACAAAACTGCCTAAATAAATTAGCAGGTCTTCACCTTTTCCAGGAGATGGTTAGTGAAGCTGATAGACTGATATTCAACGAGTGGGAATTTCACTCAGCTGGGGCTTGGAAGAAAAGCTGTGTCCATGATGGAAGATAAGATGAAATTTAGGCCATTCTAATAATACCTTGTCTTTGCTCTGGATGTTGTGGATAGGTGGATATGCATGCAACCTGGAAGTAAGACAACCTCAGGTCTAGAGATTAATGCAGCTAAATGCAAGCTTCTCAACTTGAAGCAAATGCAGTCTACCACATGCAATCCAAGTAATCTTCAGACAGATGACATAGAGTTACATTTTCTGACGTCAGTAAAAGGTCTTGCAGCAACATTCTAAGCTCTTTGAAGTTGTAACAAAAGGCATGTCAGCAACCCAGAATACAGAGGGGCAGATTTACAAGCCCCTTGCGCCACTTTTGTGATGCAGCGGTGGCGCAAAAGATGCGCCATGGTGCGGGATATTTACAATCTGACGCATCTGGGAGATGAGTCACGTTGTAAAGCCCTGCGCCATGAGGAGGCATTCCGGCGCAGGGGGGGGGCGTTCCTGCGCAGGAATGGCTCCTAAAAGTGGCTGAGTGAAATCTACAAGATTTCACTCAGTCACTTTTAGGCCAATGCTGCGTCAAAACCCTGTGCCTGCTTGAAGCAGGCGTAAGGCTTGACGCAGCATTGGAAGAAAAGGGCCCCCCAGAGCATTGCTGGAGCTGCGTCGCACTTGCAACGCAACTCAAGCAATGCGCCGCTTTTACGGCACAGATGCTTGATGCATCTGTGCCGTTTTTGCCCCATGGTGTGCCGCATTGTAAATGTGGCGCATCATGGGTGGCGGAGCTGCAGCGCACATTAACTGGTGCATCCCTGCTGATATGCAGGGATGCGCCAGTTATTATAAATCTGCCTCTTAGAAAATTGAACAGATGGACTCTCATGACGAACCTGTTCAGTTAACTGCAATCTATAGTGTTCTCTCTGTGTGCTTTCAATGTTCCTAGTGCCAAGGCGATGTGTTAGTAAATGTTCATCCAGTAAATAAATAAATGAATATAATAAATGTTAGGCCCTCCTTTTCCATCCAAAGATGATGAGGGTGGTCTTGCACATCCAGTTGCAGATAGCTAATTATCATTAGGCCTGGACCGAGTTCCACTATGAACTCCGCAAAGTGACCAAAAAACTCAGCCGCACTACAAGGAGTTCAGCAGTCGTTGGAATGAGTTAGGTTGTGCCGTTCCCAATGACTTTTAGTGCCGGGTGTTTGTCCCGCACTGGAAAACCAGCACGAATGGCACCATGCGCAGCGCAAGAAGGCGCTACTTTTTTCTGCCGCATGAGTAGATTTTCTACTCAAGCAGGCGCTTCCTCAATTAGAACAGATGGTTTCTTAACGCAAGTGGTCCCGACCATCCACGACTGAACACTTTGAGAAATCTCGCTGGGAGGTGGTCTAGTGTTGGATATTCCTTGCTGACCCTCGCCAACTTAACGTTGGAGAGCACCAGTAAAGAAAAAAAAAATTCAGAGCTCACATGCCCTGAAGAGAGCAGAGTTCAGAATGTGGAAAACTCTGCAAACTCCACAAAAAGAGCGGAGTTCACCGTCCAAGCCTAATCATCATCTGCTTTTGGATGTCCTTAAATGGCTTTCAATGCCAATGCTACGTTAAGGATCTATAGAGAATTAAATGTATATGCAGGTGTCTTGATTGTAAGATTAACCTGGAACCTGATGATCAGAAGGAGATTGAACAGGGGGCAAAGCCATGTGTTAAATAAAACAGGAACCAAGAATGTACCTTTTAGAAATCTGCACCCTAGATGCCCAATTTTATAAGTTAATTTCTTGAGATTTATCTGTTGATTGTTTTTTGTCGAAGTGACTTACACATCTTCCTAATTGGCTCTAGGATTGTGGGCTGGTTTCAGATTAGGATGGGCTTCCATCCAGCAACTATGGCACCATGATCCCATTGTATTCATTTTAGTTTTCAAAAGAACAATTGTTGTTACAAAGCCGTTTGTTCCAGGTAAGGATGAATGTTTTCAACGAGGGGATGAATTAATCATTCTATTCATGGCGTCCCGAGAGTAGGGCCAGTTTGAAAATATTTGTTAAGTCTGATTTTGCTTTCCATCCCGGCCCAGAAGTTGGCTCCAATATCAGAGACCTAGGGTTTTGAGGACAAATTCACTAATTAGCCAGCTTTCATTTGGTTTAGTCCAACAAACATGCCAGCATTAGAACATTAATTTGCTGAAAAATGAGACGTCTACTGTAAAAAATAAAGCAAAAATGAGGAGAAATAAAATAAAATAATTGTGCAATTACTTTAAATCAGTACAAAGTAAAGAATATGTAAATCACAATGGTAAGCGGAGCCCACTAGCCCTGAATTTAACAGAACCGAAAAAGACGGCAGAATTAATATAGTTTACTCTTAGTTTATCCACACTTCTTCTCAATTAATATAGGCATATAGCCAAATGTTTTAAGATTTTCCCTATCTAAGATGTTATCTAAAATAAAAATACACCACACAATATAAGACAAACAATCAACTAAAAAAGCTGAAAGAAGCTTTCCCTTCACTGCTCTGGCCATAAGATGCATCGGTCCCAATTCACCTGCAGACTCCAGACCTTGGAACCCTGTATTTAATGGCTCTGTAAAATGTACAAATGGCACCAATGTGCGTGTATGTAAACCACTTTTATCCATTTAATACGAACATTAGCTGTAGCCAATGGTATGTATCTCTCTTCATGCAGTCGAGGACAGAGGCATATAATGTGTCTCCTTGGCAAAATGGTGGCGTCAAATGGTCGTGGTACCAGAATATCGTTCTCAATATCGTCTGACATAAATATTGCACCAAATATTGTTTGGAAAAATATCCAATTTGAGTCAGCAATGGAAAATCGGCACCCAATGTGACAATATGTTTAGAAACTATATCTCAGACATAGTATTTCAGTATACCATACACACAGCACCTCAAACGGGTGAATGCCATTGTTGTTTTTTTATTCATTGTCTACATATGTCAATATGTTTACCTTCTAATAACTAACAAGCAATGTGTACTGAGAAAGACACAGCAAACACAGGTAGGCGTCAGCAAATGTACTTTATTTGCAACAGGGACTGCGCACCTGTCAACAGAGCAACCACATTAATTACACCAGCAAAACATATTCAAACCTGCGTCCCACGTTCTTTTGTGGAATAAACACAAGCGAGTACCCGCGAGGGGTGTGCATTCAACAACAGAGAAGACCCAGTTAGGGAAATAACTACATTATCCCCCTCCTCTAAATGTTTTTTTTTCAAGTGAAACCAGAAACTGGAGCAGCAAAAAAGGAGCTAGGGTGGACAAGAGGGAGGGAAAGGGAGAGGGAGCAGGAGTGCACATGAATCGAAAAACAAGGTAAAAAGAAAAGAGAACAGAACAATAGGGCCAGATTAGCAAAATCTCATAGGAACCGAGCGGTGTCTATTGCTCCTACGCAAATTCCTTGGAAGAGGATGACCTGACTGTTTTTCAATAGACACATCAGCAGAACTGTGAAAAGTGTGACTGGTGGGAGACAACTTCACAACCCTGGACATGTTCCATCAATGTTTGTTGTTCACCCCAACAGCATTACCACAAATTCTGTCCACAACCATTGGCTTTGAGAACTTAGCATCTCTTTTTTTGCTGTGAACAGTAATCTCCCCACGCACAGTGTCCCCAACAACAAATGAACGAGGAGGAGTTTTCCTACCATCAAAATAGGACTTTTGGCATAACTCAGCTTTGCAGACATTTTCCCCTGACAAGATCGCCCACACCCACAATGATATCCATCTTCACCCATTTAGACATCCATCCAGGACACACTTTGGAGGAAGGCTTCCTTCCCCGTAGCAACTCAAAAGGGGAAACCTTGGTGGATGAATGGGGAGTGGTACAGTAGAACCATAGCATGGAGCTCACAAAAATTTGAATAACACACTTGCTAGCAATAGCCCATTGTATGCAGTTATTCAAAACCTTGTTCATTCATTCCACAAGGCTGTTAGCTTGTGGGTAATACAAAGAAGTCTTGGAGTGGGCAATACCACCTTGCGCTAAAAACGCTTGGAATTCCAGGCTGACAAACTGTACCCTGTTGTCAGAAACAATGGTAGAGGGCAAACCCTCATGCAGTAAAATGTCCTGAGGTAATTGATACAAAAAACAAAAACTGGTTGCGGTCTATACTGAAGACTGAGCCAATGGAATAGAAGCAAGCGCTTTTGTGTTAGACAACTAATGCGTGTGAATGAAAGGAAATGCATCTCATCAGCCCACCCATATGGCGGAACTTCGTCATCTGGGATTGAGAAGGGTCATGGTCCAGATAAGGAGACACACCTGATGATGTTGTGTGTGTTTCTCCAATTCTCCAAGACCACCTAAATGGATCCGAACTTGAATGTTATATGTGGGTATAATGGTGTGGGAAAATAAATTGCAGTGAGGTAAATAATGTGAAACAAAGATCAAAAAAGGTGCTAGTTAAAATTGGCTACCATGATGTAAGGAAATGTTTATTGGGGATAAATCATGGTGTCAAGATTAAAAGAAAAGTGTATGGCGGTCTGAAATAATGACTGCCCTATAAAGTTGGTATCGTGGTCAACATGTTTCTGCCATGCAGGGGCGTCTCCCCTACCAGGCTTTCATCAGGACCAAAAATAGAATACACTACTGCAATGATGTACATAAATCAAAATAAATTATGTTACCAAACAATAATACTGGAGAATAGGCCGTTCGCGAGTTACTCACTGCGTCAGTATTTTCCAGAATTCTCAAAAAGGATTCTTTCCTGAAAAAAAGTGCAAAGAACACATAGATATTTCCATTGTATACCTGTATCTAACACAAACACAACATGCCCACTATTGAGAACATATAGAGTTTGCTTCATAGTCAACCTTTACAGTGATAGTGTATAACAATAATTGAAAAAAGTTGAAAAAAAGTTAAGTATTACTCACCCAAAGAGTCTTGGGAGTAAACCTCACCTCTCCTGGCCACGGCTCAGGATTTGGAGGCCCCGCTCTGTATTTAGTGGAAAAGAAATTTACATATCTGTGGGTTATCCTAAAAAGTGAGACCCATCAGGTTATTTATCCACTGCATGTGCTACCATATGGAAGCACTTGAAGAACATTGGTATTTAAGTACCTTAGAGATTTGGAGATGGCTGGCAGATTAAAAGGCTAATGTCATAGACACCTAGTGTGTACATTTCAACACTCATTGTTAGAAAAGCAGTGTTTTTATTCAGAAACATTTCTTGCTATATTCGAGGTACATAATTTAGACCCTCCTCTCATAGCCCGATTGATTCAGCTTCATCTCAGGGGCTAGATAGAGTGGTTCCTTCATTACCTTGTAATTGTTTAGGGAGTAAGAAAAGCATGAACAAAAGCTAAAGGAAGAACAGAGCAGCGCAACGCACTGCTATTCCTTACCTGTCCGTCGGTACCTCTGGCCTCGTCCTGAGGCTCGGGGGGAGGTACCGACAGGACAAAGCTTAGTTGTTAATAAGTCCATGCTCAACCAATCGTCAGGCCATCCTGGATCATATGGCCCGCGGACCCTTTTGGGAACCGCTGTAGTTAATCAAACACCTGTAAATGGGAGGCGACTCATGAGTTGACACTTGCCATTGGCCTTCTCATGGCCAATCAAATTCTCACACACCAACAGGCCCCTTGGTGTCATGCTTCATCATCGGGTCATCGTACCCCTCTACGGGGTACGGCTTGCTGCAACCTACGGATACGCGGGAGCACTTGGGAAGACTATGTGTGGTGTGGATGGGGTATTTAAATGTGAGTGTATGGTGTGGTTTAGATCTAAGTGAGTGAAGTTTAAAAAGCACCTGGCTCGTGGGGTGACAAAAAAACTGATTGGTCCAATATGTGGCCAATCGTTGCTCGTATCAGTACACTTCTCCGAAATTGCCTCCTTGGACGCTCTTATCTAGATTCTTTAAAATATTTCTGGCAGCGAAATTGTGCAGATATCATGTATATCGGTCCCTCAGAACGTGACTTATTCACCTCAAACTATTTTTGTTATTTTATTACGTGCAAACGTACGGGCTCGGAGATCTCATAATCAATATACTCCACCAGCCAGAAAAGATCATAGCCGGGTATGATGGTGCATGAGCAACAGCACAACATCTGCCATGTGTGCAAGCGTGGGTTCCATCGAGTATTATTGTAATTTGGTTTTTATCGCAAACACAGTTTCGTTATTGTCGCAAACGCACTGTTAACAATAACATAATGTAATGATCCCTATTGGTCATTATATATTGAAGATGTCTGAAATCCTAAAGACAGCGTCTAAGATATTATCCTTAGCATAGGTTTGGTCATGGCGGTGTATACTCCAAAGTACAGGACATATATCACCGGGTACAACCACAAAAGGGCAACTGTCCTTCAGAAAAGCTTCTCAATAGAATAAATCCCTCTATATCAGTTAGAAATACGTTTTTAAAGAGCAGCAGCTGAAGATAATGACAGTACTGAAAAAACATTGGGAGGTTAGATGGACACCCATGGAATATCATCGTTCAGTCCTTCAATGTCACTCTTGAGGCGGAATATCCATTTTTGCTCTTTTAGAAAAAGAAACCTTGACACGTCTCTTATGTGGGATGGCACAAATGGTTTCTCCAAGACTGTCCAGCTCATCTCTTCTGGAGTGTGCTTCATTTGGAGAAAGTGATTGGTGAGCCTAGTTGCTTGTTTATTGCACCGGATGGTGCTTTTATGCTCATTTATGCGTGTTTTTATTTTTCTAGTCGTCATCCCTATGTAGCGCAAGGAACACTGACATGTGATAAGATATATTAATTTGTCACTGTTACAATTTGTGTGACTCTTCAAGGTCCATGGCCTCGAAGTTCCAATGTCAATAGAGAGGGTCTTCCTTGTTTGTGGGCAGGCAGTACATTGTCCACAGGGGAAGTGACCCTGTACTGGGGGCAGATTCCATAGAGTGTTTGCTGATATCAATTCATTGCTTTTGCCACTCGGCCTCGTATGGACAAGGCTGTCTCTCAGGTTGGTGCCCCTCTTAAACGAGAACAGCGGTGTTTGGATGGATGAGCCAGAAATGTTCAGGATCTTCCAATTCTTTTTCACCGTTTTCTGTAGTTTGTTGGACAGTGTACAAAACGTTGTTACAAATGTCAGTCTGTCCAGTGATGGTTTCGTGACTGGGGGGCTTAGCAAGGCATCCCGATTATTGTTCATTGCATGCTTACGTGCTCTTTTAATCAGATGTTTGGGGTAATTGCGGTCTTCTAATTTGGATGTAAGATCTCTAGAAAAGAGAGCAAAATCTGTTGTCCTAGAGCAATTACTGCGGACTCTTAAAAATTGTCCAACAGGCAAGTTCTCTCGTTACGCCTTAGGATGGTAGCTGGCGTAGGACAGCAAAGAGTTCTGGGCCATTGGCTTGCGGTATAGTTTACTTACAAGGCATCCATTCTCAGGAAAGATGGTAATGTCCAGGAATGCTAGCTCTTGTTGGCTGTGTTCGACAGTGAACTTTAGGAATTGATTTTGTTCATTGAGCCACTTCTGGAAGTTGATGACAGTTTCTGATGCCCCTTGCCAGACGACAAATATGTTGTCGATGTAACGTTTCCACACCAACACCTGATCAAAGAACGGGTTGGTGTGGTTGAGGACGCACTTCTCTTCAAAGATGTGTACGTAAAGATTCGCTAGGGAGGGGGCGAAAACACTGCTCATCGATGTCCCTGATACTTGCAAATACAGGGTATCCTCAAAGGCAAAAAAGTTTTCGGTCATAGCCAGACGGGCACACTCCATTATGAAGTTAATCGGAGTGATGGAATCTAGCTCAGAATCTTCCAGGAGACTTCTAACCGCTTGCAGAGTCTCTTGCTGGGGTATGCAGGTGTAGAGGGATTCAACGTCGAAACTGACCAATAGGTCAGTATCGGCGTTGAACTCAATCTCTGGTAGAAGTCTTAGGATGTCTGTGTTGTCCTGTAAAAATGTTGGCATTTTTCTCACCAGTGGCCTAAGAAACACATCTACAAAAGTAGATAAAGGTTACAGCAGCGAGCCGATGCCTGAGATGATCGGGCGTCCTGGGGGTGGTCTCTGTGCCTTGTGTATTTTTGGCAAATTATAAAAATACGGGGTAACAGGATGGGCCCTTGTCAGGTAGCGAGCTTCAGATTTGAGGAAATTGATGACAATTTGGGAATTCGGCTTGCCAAAAAAACACGTCTCTGGCCACTTGGAATATTATTCAATGGCAACAACAGCAAAACAAGAAGAGGGAGGAAGTGTAGTGTAGTTCCTATATTCCCAATAGGCTCTGTGCATTGGAATAATATATCCTATAGATTAGACGTAGGACTGAGGTCGACTGCATAAACTTGACAACTTTGTTTCCCCAAGAATAAACTGATCTTCAGAGTCGTGGAAACAATAGATAGATATTTCACTCAGTCAATCGTGCATGCTCGCGTTTCACCAGAGGTGCAGAGAAATAGATAGACGGGCGTTTTCAATAAAAGGTATTATTGAACAGTCTTCTTTCTCAAGCATAAGAAATGAACTGCTACAATCGTAAGACTGGTTGCAAAATATAATGCATACAGTAAAAAGAGTAGAATAAAATAATACTGTAAGAGCATTGTATGGTTCCTAAAACATTGATATATACATACATAAATAACAGAGGCTAAAAGCACTCAACTGGCGCTTCTAAAATACGCCTACCCCGATGTACCTAACCTAAGCTTAGTACGAGGGAAGAAGTAAGTGAGGTGTAGCATAAATGAAGTATTCTTTTGCCAAGAATCTGTCCAAGATTTCTCTTAGGGTCTAATCAGCTCCGTACCTTGATTTGGAATGAAGAAGGTCAGGCTCAGGACTCGATTTCCCAACAACCCACAAGGGTAGCTTGGAAACACTGGAGCTGGATTTCTCGGCAGGAGAAAAGACAGCGTCTCTTAGTGCGTCTGCTGGAGGGTCGGCTGTGTTCAGCACTTGCAGTAGCAGGGCGCGTCGGGCAAGTAGATAGTTGAACTGCTCCAAACCACTGTTTGTTTGCTATGGCAAGTGTGGGCATATTTATACCTTGAAGGTACTGAGTTTGACGTAAAGGTGGACATATTAACGTCATCAAAGAGTCTCAGTTCTTTGAAAATTCCATGAGTTCTTGGACAAGTCAGTTTTCGAGCAAGGGGTAGTCCCTAGCTGCTGAAGCCGAGTTTTCCAAGAAATCATTGTAGATTTTCGAAACTAGTGGAAGTAGCCCTGCCATATTTGGAGTGCATGAGCTATGTCTAAATATGGTTATGATTCTTATGCCTATATAAGAATATGGTGATTTATACCTATATAAGGGCATGAATCGGGAACATTACATTAGGGTCCTAAAATGTTATACAACAGAAGAAGGTTGAAAGGACCAACCAGATCAATACACATTTTCTCCCAGGGCCTAGCTGGAAGATCAATGGGTTGGAGAAGGGGAGTCCTCACTTTCATTACTTTTTCAGCATTCAAATATACAATACACTCCCCAACAAAAGCATCAATGTCCTTGCCATAAGGGGCCACCAAAATCATTCACGTAGCCTGCGCTTGGTGAGCGTTTTACCCAGATGCCCCTTGTGAGCACCACAGATCAATCTTCCCTAAGTTTATCAGGAGGAATCAACCTGTCATCCTGCACCAGAATGCCGTCCTCCACAGAAAATTTAAGGGAGACCTTTAAAAAGTTTTGCAAGGAGTATGGTGTGTTCTTTTCCTTTTTCTAACCACCTTTGACACACTTCATTACTTGACACAGCAGGACATCCTTGGATAACTCATCTCTCCATTCCTACTCATTCACAGCACACATGTCACCCATAACCATGGAGGCAATAAAATAATTGTCCACATCATCATCATCATCGCCAGAAAAGGAATCATCCTCGGACACAGGAAATCTCAAGAAAAAGTCCATCCTGCCATTCTTGTTACTGGGAAGGTAGGAGACTTCAAAATCATATTGTAATAACTTAGTGGACAACCTGGCTATTCTGAGGATTTGTTCTTTGATTTTTTCCCCGGAAAGAATGGAAACCAGGGGACTAAGATCACTGTGTAACTCAAAATGGGTGCCCCAAATGTAAGGGTGAAATTTTCTGATGGCACACCAACAGGAAAACAGCTTTCTTTCAATGACAGAAAAATTCAACTCTGGGCCAGGCAAATCTCTTGATGCATACCCCAAAGTATTCTCCTTACCATCTTTGATCTGTGTGAGTAATGATCCCAACCCAACACCACTGGCATCGACGGTGATGGTGCACTTAACGTTGGGATCCAAATGTTTGAGAATTTTTTGACCAACTAACTGTGTCTTGATCCAGTCAAATACTTCCTAACAGGGATCATCCCAGACAAAGACTACACTTTTCTTCAACATATTTGTGAGGGGTTGTACTTTAGATGCAGAATCAAGCACAAACCTGGAGAAAAACTCACAGAGAACAATAAATGACTTGAGAGCAGCCTTATCAAAAGGCGTTGTGCAGTCAACAATAGCTCTCACCAGACCAGGCCGCGGTTCCACCCCTTGTTCAGACAAAACATGTCCCAAGTATTCCACCTTCTTCACCTGAAACAGACACTTTTCTTTTTTAAGCACTACACTCTTCTCTTGCATGATATCTAGAACATGGTACAAGGATTCATCCTGCTGTTCCTTTGATACCCCATAGATCAAAACATCATCCAGAAATACAGCGACGCCCTTGACCCCTTTGAGCATTTGTGACATAATCCTTTGAAAAACTGCTGCAGCAGAGGCAAGGCCAAAAGGCATCCTGCAGTACTGGAACGTTCCAATGGGTGACACGAATGCTGTGAGGTTCCTTGAGGAAGGATCCAAGACCACCTGGTGGTAAGCTGATGCTAGGTCCGGTTTACTAAACAACTTTGACCCATTAATTATTGTCAACAATTCTGAAATCTTGGGAAGAGGGTGCGAGTCAATCCAAATATTTTTATTGAGACTGCCTAAGCCCACACATACATGAAGATTTCCATATTTTTTTCTGGCCACAACCAATGGAGAAAGCCACAGTGAGGACTCTATAGACTTAATAATCCCCTTATCACACAAGTCATTAATCTCTTGCTCAAGCCGATTCCTAACACTAAAAGGGACACTTCTGAGTCTGTGCTTGACAGGAACAGTGTCACCCTTAACCCTAATGAGATTAGTAAAACCCCTGATCTGTCCCAACCCTTGCCCAAAAATGGATGGAAAGCAGTGGAAAATATTTTCAGAATAGTCTTCGGAAGAGACAATGGAAATCTGCTCCCTTGTGCCAGGCCTAAGAACCATCTGAAAGAGTCCTTGTTGGAACCAACCAAGAATAGACAAATCCTTGATTGCCACACACACCTTGCCAAGAATCTTCCTACCCTTGAATTCGAGAATATCCTCGAAGTAACCAGCCGTGCTATCCTCCGCCCATCATAAGATACAGGAGCCCTTTCAGGAGGTTCCAAAGGATGAGAACCCCATATCTCATGAAACATTTCCTGGGTGATCATGGTTATTCTAGCACCAGAATCCACAAGTAGACAAACTTCTTTGTCTCCAACGGCAATCTTAATGTAGGGGTCAATACATTCAGAGATGTGTCCCACAAGACCCGACTTCTCGCCAACAACCATAACCATGTCCCTCAGCTCAACCTGAATACCACAATAATTGTCATGATCAACACGTTATGCATCAGATACATTTGCGCCAGAGGGGTTGTTGACCAATTTGTCAACCTGAGGATTAAAACTACCCTGCTTACTACTTTAACAGGCTTTGGCAAAGTGTCCTAGATTGCCACAGGACTTGCAAGTAACAGGAACTCTATCTCCTTGGACAAGATGAGAATCAGAGTTCCCATTTTGAAGAGAATCCATGGGTCCTGCAGACATCTGTCGCTCGTCGCAATCATAAATGTAGTGAGGAAGACGTGGCAAACACAGGTAGGCATCAGAAAAATAGCAAATGTACTTTATTCACAACAGGGACTGTGCAGCTGTCAACAGGGCAACCAACTTAATTACAACAACGAAACATATTCAAACCTGCGTTCCATGTTCTGTTGTGGAGTACCCGCAAGGGGTGTTCATTCCACAACAGAGAAAACCCAGTGAGGGAAACCACTACAAACTTGATCCACATCTTGAAGTGCACCAAATTTGATTTGTGGGAAACGTTTCTAACCTGTTTCAGCTAAGTTGTTACCCACCCACATTTTCTCTCAATTGTTTCTCAACTGAAGCATTAAAAGTATGATATGTTGGATAAAGGACACCCAGACATACATTATAAGGATATTGCAAGTCACCAAGTAGTTCTGTGACCATATAGGGGACCAATTCAGAAAAGGGGGTGGCGATGGACAGAGTATGTGAATTAAACAGAACACTTGTACCCAGTCAAAAGATCAGGGCTTGATCCCTCACCGTTTTTTAGCTCACTGCACCATCCCAGCTCAGAACCTGGCTACATGCAAATTAGTCTGTCCCTGGCCCAGTGCATCATGGGAACAGGGCAGACCAAACTACCAAGCCAATTCTTTTACTGGAAAGGAAACAAGCTTCCGGGGACTGGTTTCTGGCATTACAGCCGTCTTCGGCCCGGCTTGCTTGAATCCTGATGGCGCAGTGAGCAAGGGACTCATGTCTGAACATACCCATATAGGGGACCAAGGCAGAAGGCTAAGTTCCTTTAGTAGAGCATGGAATTCTAACGTTACTTGCAATAATCTAATAAAATACGATGGGGGTACTTTATGCCTTATACTATATTGCCACACTCTAATCTTTTGTCAGACCACGTTCTTGCCAGCCCTGTCCTTCTATTCCCTCCACCAGAGGAAATGACTCGTTGGTGCTTGCCTGCGGGGGAGGGGGAAAACAGCTGGATTTAACCAAGTGCATCTGCTGAATTCGCTGAACTTGCATTCAACAGAAGTACCTTCAAGACCTTGCAGGGACTCCCGCAAGAATTAGCAAGTCTCTGCAGCCCTCTTGGATGTGGACTTGTACAAAGGTCGAGGCCACGCCCAAGAAAACAACCAACAACTAGTTCTACCACATCCCCGCACCTGCAGCGTCGCGCTCATGATCCAGACCCTAGACTATAAGGCAATTTGTACTTACCTGAATGATATCTTGACCCTTTCAGTCCTTGGTAATCATTCTTGGAAGGTTTATCTCCAAATTCCTGAACTCCCTGGTACCTGCAGAAAAAAGAGGATCAAGAGAAAGGAACATTTATGGAAAGACTCAAAGTACTGGTAGAAACATGTTACATTTATAAAATGATAAGAAGGCAAGACAACTTATCTGATTCTAGAAGCTGTAGAATTGGGTACACTGAAGGTCTTCTAGTGGCATTTGAAATACCTGGAATCTGCAAAACAAGCTAAAAATGTTAGTTTGTCAAAATTTAAAGAATCACTGTGTAATCAACTTTCATAGCAAAGGACCAGATATTGACACAAGGAAAAAGGAACAGGGTGCAAAGTTAAACGATACTTGAAATTGAAAATTAACCACGAGAAAGATAACTCTCATCTTCTGTGCAATTCGGGGGAAAGGGCACATGTTGCACCACCTGAAGGAAAGAAAGTGGGCCAATTTAGGGGAGATGGGGGTCTCAAAAAATCAACTTGATATCTTTGTATGATTGCATGAGGGGATTTACGACATGGCAACAAGGGAGAATTAATGGACCCGGTAATAGTCAAGGGGGGGGTCCAACAGGGATGCGTCCTAGTGCCCACACTTTTTCTCCTTTACATTACCAACTATATAGGATATCTAAATGACTGCATCAATGACTTTCCATCACTAGCTAGCCTGAAAATTAATGTTCTATTTTATGCCAATGACACACTCCTGCTGGCTAAGACAAGGATGGGTTTTCAAAATCTGGTGAATGGTTTCTACCTTTTTTGTCAGGACTTTGGCTTGGAAGTCAAAGCCACTAAGACCAAGATAATGGTATATACAAAAAAGAAGAGGTTCCTCGAAGGTGTGGTTTCCCTGAACAATGAAGTACTGGAAAGAGTAACTGAGATTGATTATTTGGGTTAAGCAAGAATTGCGGGAAAGCAAGAATTGGTTAAGCAAGAATATTGGGAAATGGGAAGCTCAAGAATAGAATCAGATAGCAACAGAGGTACACTGACAAATTAGTCTTTTAATGTACTAAGATGTACCAATTGCTGAAGAGTTCTGGGATTATATTAGACCACCCCTGTTTGTTTCGCCGTTAACTATTTATCTGAGTTCATGCCTCTGGCAGTGGAGGAATTCAGTAGGATGGCATGGGGGATATCCTTTGGCTCTCCTCTGGACCCTGTACCACACAAAATCTGGAAGGAGTTTGAGATTGAGTTGTTCCCAACACTTTGTTTGGTTTGTAACCAGTCTCTTGCTAGCGGAGTGCTTCCGTCTCAATGGAAGCAAGCACTGATGACACCTCTGCTTAAGAAGCTTTCCCTTGACCCAGAGTGTTCTAAGAGCTACAGGCCCATATCCCTACTGCCTTTCCCGGCTAAGATTGTAGAACGCGTGGTTAGTAGCACTCTTTCTAGGCACCCGGAGCAACATAACTTACTGGAGGAGGTTCAGTTTGGATTCCTGCCATCCCACAGTACTGAGACGGCCTTGGTGACCATTGTGGAGGAACTTCGGAGGCTGGCATACAGGGGCCAAGCAGCAGTGCTGATTCTGCTTGACCTGTGTGCCTTGCAGTGGTTCCAGTCCTTTTTACTGGGCAGACAGCAGGCTGTGTCCCTCCATCCCTTTCAGTCTGCCTTCACCAATGTTCTGCATGGTGTGCCACATGGTTCGGCAATCACCCCAATCTTATTTAATATCTATCTGAAACCCCTGATCTCGGTCATCAAAGCATACAATATCAACATCGTAAATTATGCTGAAGACACGCAGCTGATTCTCTCCTTTGAGGGAGATCAGTCGACGTCAGTCGAAGTGTTTCACAATTGCCAGCGAGACACGGCTTGTTGGTTAAAGGACAACTTGCTACAATTTAATGCGGGTAAGACTGAGGTGATTTTCTGTTCAGCGTACCAGATTCCTCATGCCCTGCTCAACAATTTCTGGGCAACTGATGCTTCGACTGCCGTTCCGCCAGTTAAAACGGTCCGTAACCTGGGCATTATGTTTGATAAAAAACTCACTATGGAAGCCCAGGTCACAAAATACTGTGGCCTACTGTTTTGCAATTATTAGATTTTTGAGGAAATGTTTTCCTTTGCTGCCCCCTCAGGCGGGTGCGCTAGTGGCAAGCAGTACGATTCTCAGCAGGCTAGATTACTGTAATGCTCTGTTGCTTGACTCTCTGAAGTTTCTTCTGGATAGACTACAGAGGATTCAGTCAGCAGTGGCCAAGTTAGCTCTAGGGTGGCCCAGAAGTTCCTCTTCCTCCGCAGCCCTGGCAGGGCTGCATTGGCTCCCGCTGAGACAGAGAGTTCAAATTAAGTCTCTCTGTCTTGTCTTTAAAGCCCTTCACGGGCTGGGACCTGCGCTTATACGGAGAAAGTTTGAATGGTATGTTCCCATGAGAAGTCTCCGATCCTCATCGGCGAGATTGGTGAAGGTACTGAGGTTTAGGAAAGTCAGGTCAGGTGGTAAATCATTTGTGGTGGCAGCAGGAAAACTTTGGATCGAACTCCCGTGGAAGATTAAACAAATCAGGGACCTCCTTACGTTTAGAAGGAGTCTGAAAACCTGGTTCTTCCCCAAGACATAGTGGCCTGCCAGTGCTCGGACACATTCTTACTCTTAGCACCAGGATGCCTGTAAGGTGATGGTGCGCTCTATAAATTAAATAAATAAATACATAAATAGTGCTACTCAAGCTTGCAGCCTCTTTCTCCAGTTTAGTTATGGTATTCTTCCCATAGCTCTTTTTACTAAGGGTTGTCTTTCTAATATAAATAGCACCAAGAAATGCAAAGTCTTCACTACTATGGATAAAACGGAGGAGCAACTGCTTTTATTTTGTCCCAAGAAGCAAAAGACTTAAAAGTCTTTATCGGGTTAATGCCCTAGGGATTTGAAAGATCAAAACAATCTCAATGGTAGTAGTTGCAGTTTCCAAATGTTTACATGCACCATGGGTCATCAGAGGGAAAGTATTATCGAAACTCTAATAACCCTGGCCCATTACTCTTTTTTAATGATGGCAAGTTTTTGTACACGTTTTAAAGTCCTGATCAAACGTTTTAAGGAACGCAACTATGTCCCAATTAAAATTATTCACTTGTTATCTGTGATTTAGTATTAAGGTAAATGCATTAAACTTTTTATAACCAAATATTGATATTTTTATATGATGTATGATGATGGAATATGTTTTTATTTTGATCTGTCAATAAACGTTGAACTTTGAAAGAAAGTGTATGACGTTTATATGGGGCATATGTATGAAGCCTTTTTCCCATTCGCAAATGGGGCGATTCTCAGAGTCGGCCCATTTGCGAACGGGAAAAAGCCTTTTGGGATGTATCATCCTAAAAGGCCCTCGCAGAATAGGGAACCCCAAAATGTACAATTCCCTATCCTGCAAATGAATTTTAGTAATCAGAAATTGCGATTTCTTAAATGCAATTCTGGAAGCACCCAAGTTGTGTGAGTTTACCTTTAGAAATCGCAAGTTACCACCAACTTCAAGTTGGTGGTAATTTGAGATTTCTTTGAAAAATGCACTTTTTTGCATTTTTCAAAGTGCTATATGGCGCACATACATGCCCTTAGGGAATGTGAATGTGCAACATGTGCACACATGCTTATTTCAGGGATGCAACAGGGTGTCCTTTTGACACCCTGGTACCCTTCAAATTGCATTCACAATTTGGGAGTACCTAATGGGTACTCGCAAATTGCTAATGTCTTCCCATTCATTCCTAAGGGCCTCAAGGCCCATAGGAATGGATGGAAAGGTATTCCTTAATTGCGAATCTCAAAAATTGTTAATAGCAATTTGCGATTCTCAATTAAGGAATACATAGGAATCGCAATTTATATTGCGAATCCTACATACATTGCCTTTTACGAGTCCTTAATAGGGAATCGCTATTAAGGACTCGCAAAGTTATTCTTGACACATATGCCCCTATGTAACCACGTAGATTGCGAAAAATGCACTCAAAACATTTTATTAAAAAGACTCTAAAAAGAACTAAATTGATAAACACAGCAGACAGATACGCAACATACTAACCCTGAGTGAAAGAGGAAATATGAGCTCTGCCCAGAGTTTCTTCAGAATTTAATCAGATACAGCTGTTATGATACAGTATTGGGAAGCTTTAGAAAAAATCATAATTGTAATTGGTTTAAATGTAACCCTAGAGGTAACTGTATCTGTTTCTTTAATGCAAGTGACACTGAGGCTCACAAGAGAAATATCTAAATCCAAGCTTTAAACTTGGGAATACCAAGCCAAGTACAATAAACACTCAGGTGCCAGCAGAGACCACAACAGTAATTGTATCGCTCTGTCTCTCTCTTCTCAACCCCTATCCTCCATTGAACATCCATGCTTCCCAGATAACACACTGTTAAACAGAGGTTTGAGGGATTACTCATTACTCTTTCCAGAAGCCAAGTATCAGGTTAATGGTTTTACGTTCTCTCAACTTTTAATCAAAATGCCTAAACCCTCAATATTTTGCTCTTTCCTGCAAAAGAGATACTGTGTTTGTAAACATGAAGAATTCAATTCGAATGTCTAGTGCAACATGTAGCACACCAAAAGTAGGTAGATGGTTGTTAAAAAAAAATATTAGAATCAGTTTAATACAAACAAGTCAGACATAAGATGATTAAAAAAAAAAATTCTATCTGTCTTATAACTACCCGAATCATGGAAAAAATGAAATGTTGCCATAAATTTACAGGACTGTTCATAAAGTTAAGCTACACTTGTGAGTACATGTAAATTTACTCTTACATTTTTGAGCATATTCACTACTTTTGGCTATTCACAAATTCAGAGTGTAAAATCACTCAAAAGTGTAGACTTATACATCTCTGATCCCTGAAAAAGGGGGTGAACCTACCTAACAAGTTAAAGTTACCACTAAAAAGTCTAGCTCCACCCATGGCCAATCTTTGGTATTTGGCCAAATGTAATCCCCATAGGAAATAATAGTAAGCTAAATTATTTAAAATGGTTGAGATATAAGTAAATATAATTTAATGTTAAAAAATATATTAACATAGCACATTGTTTTATTTAACAATAAAATATTTAATTAGTTGATTGCATTTGAAAATGAATGTAATATTGACTTTTAAATGCTTTTAATTAACATTGATCCCTTAGATCACTTTTAATTAATATTAATGCATAATAAAAATACTTTAGGTGGGAAAATATATTTTAATTTAATCTTGAGCAAAATAATGTGAATGTAATTAATATACTTTAAATATTTAATTAAATATTTAGTTAATAGTGCTGTTGCATTTTTTAACTGAGTTGTACCTTTAAAATAAATATACAAAAATAATGTAAATTATTACTGAACAAAAAATATGTAAAATATTTTTACAATCATTTTAAAAGGTTTTTTTTTATTGTCCTTAACCTTTACCTTGCAGAGATCTATGTCGCACGCTTACCCATTAGGCAAGGACCTGTGCTCCCACTCATTCACTCCAAACGTAATTAAATCTTTATTCCACACTGGGGCAAATGGGAGGTTACCCCATCTGCCTCAATGGGGGTAGCAAGTGGGGGCAGAAAGTCCTCTAGACCCCAAAGATATTGTCAAAAGAAAGAAAGGGGTGGGTGCAGTCCACACTTTCATGGAACCACGCCTCCACTCCAAAGGAGGAAATATAGTTTTTCTGTACACTGAGAAGCATATTGGAGGTGTTTAGCCCCAATTTTCCCCCAGAGGGTAGACACCTAGACATCAGGGATTTTGCTTAAATGGGAAAGGGGTGGGGTGGGGCGGCACAGCATTGCATAGAACTATGCACTCACATCAAAGGGGCCAATTCAGTTTTTATCCCCCCCCCCAGGCAGCAGAGTGGGGAGTTAGTCCCCAAACTGCCCCCGGTGGGGGGGGTTAGAAAGTCAAGTAGACATCAGGATTTTGTTTTAAATAATAGAAAAGGGTGGGGGAAATCCACCCTGGCATAGTGCCCTGTTGCCACCCCAAATGGGGACAGAGCCAATACAGTTCTCCCCTTTGGGAGGCAGATTGAAGGTTTGTCCCCAGTACCCCCTCCTTCACCTGGGCCAGGACTCAGGCTGGGGCGGAAAGCCTACTAGACACCAGGGATTTTATACTGAGGCTTAAAAGGGGTGGGGCGGCACACCTTTGATCAGTCCTGACGCCCTTCCCCTTAAGGGTCAACGTTGTCATTGTGCCACTCTGGAGGCAGTCATGGGGTGTGTCCCAATTTGTCCCTCTGGGTGGCACAAAGCCCACTAGACAGCAAGCATTCCAAAATGGCATTAACAGAAGATGAGGCGCTCCCACCCTAGGACAGGGCCACACCCCATCCAAAAAAAAGCGATAGAGTCTTTTTGACCCACCCCAGAGAGCATATAGGTTTGTCACCAGTGGTATTTGTCCCTGATTGAGGGTTTATGGATAGAAAGCCCTCTACACCAACAAGTTTAAAGTGGGGTTAAAATGGGTAAAGACATCCCACCCTGGCATTGAGCCATATTCCTACCACAAAAGGACAAACAAACTCTTTCTTGCCCCACCGTGGGTCTAGATCAGCATTTGCTTGATTTTTAACCCCTAGGGGGTAGAAAGCCTACCTGCCACCAAAACAAATGGGATGGAGGAGTATGACCTCAATCTGCCCGTTAGGGGGCAGAAAAGCCATCTGGATGCCAGTGTATGTATAAAAAAAATAGCGATGTTGCGCTGGCCCACACTGATATCTGGCCCCACCCACAACTCTAGAGTACCGACAGTCTTTCTGCTCCTCTGGCAAGAAAGAGGACATTTTGATTCTACTGGATGTCATTTTTACAAATGGGATACCAGATTGGTGGAAAATTCCAATGTTGTCACACTTGATATGGTTGCACAATTCTGGCTCAGTGTCAGCCAGCAACCAGGGAGACCTACTAAATAGAAACATTTCTGAAAACTCGGCATTCAGAGGAATCCAGAGTGGTGCGGCTTGTGTTGATGGACCCCATGATGTTTTGCTACTGATAATGGCATGCAAAGCTCAAACTATGGCTAAAATCTCACAGGACACTACAGAATATCAAAACGCCGCAGCCAGACTGGTCCTCAACATCCCCAGCCACAGCCACATAACACAACACCTCCAACAACTCCACTGGCTTCCAATCAACAAGAGATTTACCTTCAAGCTCCTCACACATGCCTATAAAGCTCTCCACGATGCAGGACCAGATTATCTCAACCACCGCCAGACAACTCTGTTGTGCCCAACTTGCCCTGGCCTCTGTCCCTCACATCCACAAGACCAGAACTGGAGAGCTGGAGGAGGATCCTTCTCCTAGCTTGCTACCAAGACCTCTAACACCCTGCCCATCCACCTCAGACAATCCATGCCGTTGACCCAATTCAGGAAGGACCTCAAGACCTGGTTCTTCGGCTGAACCTCCACGCCCAGACGGATCAGCAGATCCCTGTTCAGCACCTTGAGACCCTCACAGGTGAGTGGCTGCACTATATAAACTCCTGATTAATTGATTTTATTGATTGACATTTTCCGCACATTTCTATGAGATAAAAATATGGAAGCTGTAGAGATCCCCAGAATCCCTGTCACCCAACATTCCCACATATCTAAATAAAGGATTGCAATATGGGTAGAAACGCTTCCGAAGCTAAGGGGTTAAAACTGTGATGTGTCTAAAATAAATATAAATGGATGAAGTGCAATTGTTAAAATCTATAAAGAAAATATCCAATCACCCTCGAGATGTAATGTGATTTGTTGCTGCCCAGCTAGCTTTGCTCCAAATAAATACCTATACATTCATAAACCATGCACCGTGGAAAACCGCAGTCAACATGCCATCAGCCGGCCACCGGAAACTATAACAGCTCTTCATCCAAATTATTGTTCTGACACAATACTATCCCTGATGTTTCTCTGCGCTCACTCAGTAGTTAATGTCCGGGCAGTGCAACAATGAAGTACTAGAGCCTGGGAAACAGACAATTTGGTGCAAATGTCTGGAGTCTGTACCTTTGTTGTTCCCCTGCTGCAAAATAGCAGCAACACACAACAAACAGCTACAGAGTCCTGTATTCTTTTCCTGTTTAGCAAAGACTGTCTATGGCAAAAAGCTTCTTCGATGGTCTCTTATCATATACTGATATGTGCTCCTCCCTGGGGCTGTTCTCAGATTCTGTCCCAGATGGGGTGTTATCTTTCTTTATAGACATTCATTGTCTTTTTTTCAACTGGTTACTTCATGTGATTTCCAACAAAATCCACTGCTATTCATTGCCACTACTAAGTTGGTGAGTCCACACAGTGGTTAACAACAACTATGTTTATGTGTACATGTCCTGGCATGGTTACAGTTAACAGGTAAATCCAATTAATCAGACCAGGCTCATAGGCATACCTATCAATAGTGTAGCCAGTGCAATGGCACACGGGTTTGTGTGTGGGGGGATTTCTGTTCCTCAAGCATGTCTGTCTTTCACTACTAAACCTATTAGTGGACGGATATTCTCATTCTCTGCAAATGGGCTGATGGAGCCCTTGCTACACTACTGACTAGGCTTCTACCAGGCTAAGCCCTACCAGTACCATGATGGCTGTATCTAAGTAGTCCTATAATAAACTCTTTTTAACTGGTAGGAGTGAAACACTCAACAGTGTGTTTTGACTCTCATCATTGCCAACCCAGTGCTGTGGCATCCCGTAGACAGAAATATACAGACAGCAATGTGAGACAGGACATAACACTTTCCATTTCAAAACCTTAACTGACCAGTGTGGTGAGCTACAGGAACATTATTTTTAAACGTTTACCACTTATCTCTGGGGTCAGTATATCATAGGATGTGCAAGGTGGAGATTATAGAATTTGGAAAGTTAATCACAAGGAGGACTGAGGTGTCCATAGCCGTTCAGATAAGAAAAACATTCGGAGGGGGAATACATTGCTTGAAGTCAATATTTTAGCATATAGTTCTGAGGCCTCACTATTGTATGTTTGCCCTGTGGGTCATCAGGTGGAGATAATGTCTCACGTCTCAATTTGAAGCTCATCGTGACATTCCTCTTGCATACCTATGTCAAACGTATAACACTTAATAAAGTTGTCTCAAGTGGGCAGGTTGCCTAAGTGGGGTTGTTCATGTGGATGATGATGAGGTACTGAAAATCCATCCTCAAAGTTCTCACAATGGCTATTAAAAAGCTAGAGTAATACGATGGACAAGTGGTGAATCCTCAAGCCTTCTGTCAACTCTTAGAAGTTACCTATGAAATACTGTGCAGAGGCAGGCTCTCTGTAACACAAGATGTCAGCAATTCATTCTTTGAATGAATGAGAGCTTTCAGAGACAGTCACTCTGCATGATGTAATTAGACAATGGTAAAGCAGAATCCATGCAAAACCATGTGTATAATTGTTATCCATTAACTGTAGCCTACATACATAAGTGACCACTGGATAAGAAGTTTGGGTGGAACATGCTTGTCATGACTGAAAATGCTGACACCAGAAAGCCAGTTATGAATGAGAACAAATTAGTCCATTAAAATATAGTTAGACTACATTAGTTTTAGTTGTATTTTGGATCTGTGAATTATGAGCTCAAAGCCAAGAACATGAACTTGAAGGTGGGCTGTGGCAGCTGAGGGCAGCTGAAGGCAGTATACTGCAGCTCACAGGTATAAGCAATTAAAGCAAACATGCTCATCTAAGAAACATGGGAGACTGATGAAATAATACAGAAAAGAGAGAGAACTTCAAAAGCACTTAGATGGAATAGTGCATGGTGCTCTAAAAGAATGCATCAGGTATTCCAGGATGACAATACATGCCAAAGGGTCATGTACTTTTGTTTAATTTCTTGGGTTTGCTCATCAATACAGGCTTCATCCCTCAACCCTGGAGCTGGAGTGGCATCACTGCCAATTCTAGACCCACAAGTAACAGCGTTGTAAGAAATTGGGCCGTTAGTTAAGGGAGGCAACTATTTATCTTAAGTAACAAACCAAATTATTGTCAGGGTAAACCTGTGAAAACACTAAACTTAGAGGCTATGGTAAAGTACTTACACAGTACCAAAACAGTACGAAAGTCAAAACACAACAAAAGAAATACTGCAAATCAATTTAGAAAAATAGAGTTAAGTTTACTAACACCAAAACAACAATATCTAAAAGGGGAACTGAAAATATGAATGTTTAAAGTTTTAAATTAAAATAGTGCCAAAAAGCGTTAAGTGCCAACCACTATATACCAGGACCTAGATGAGATTTGAGGCTGGCCCCAATGGACTGGTGACTGGGTACAGAGAACAGGTTGGAGCTGGTCAGAAGTTTACCCTTTGCACTTAATATCTGAAATGGAAGTCCAAAATGTTAAGCTGAGGAAAGGCAGCAGGATGTAGCAGACAAAGGCTCCACAAAGTCAGATACAAGTCAGACAAAGTCTGGCTAAAGCCATTGGATTTCACACTTCAGGAAGGCCCCTCACCACCTAGGTCCTTTTGGCTCCTTTGCCCAGTGGAGATTTTTACATGTCCACTTAGTCAAAGTTTGATGACTCCTGGTTCCTTCCTTTACATTGGGGTAAACATTACTGGGGGTTACCGTATCCATTTTTGTAGCACTTCCTGTGTTCCCCACTACAAACAATCCCACAGTGCCCCTCTCTTTCTAAATTCAAGATGCTGAAACCTTATCCTCTTGTACACAGCCTTTGAATCCACCCCAGAAGTATGGCCAGGTAAGTGACCAACCCATCTTCTATGGTAACTCCAATCCATTTCTGACTAAGCTCCCTTCCCACTGCAATTGGAGCCTGGCTGAATGGGGACACAAAGAAAGAAACGGGTGTGTACAGGTGTCATGTGACATCTGTCTGTGACAGGAGAGGTGCCTTTCTAGTTAATTACATTACTGAGCACTGCCCAAATAGTTATCTGCCTAAACATTTGTCTTATCATATGACTTTTGGCCCTGAATCTTTAGAGGTATTAACAGCAAGATACATACAAAACATAACGCAAACAGATGACTATTTAGAATTATTTTAGACAGCAAACAAGCAAAGCAAGTCAGACAGACCACTTCAGGGGTGGTTCAAGGGGGAAAAATTAGACAATACATTTTCTAAAAAGACACAGGATGTGAAAGTGCACTTAATATATTACATTTCTTTCAAGGTGTGCCAAGGCAATGAAACCTAACGGGCCTCAGGAGTTCATCCTATTTTTTTCAAAATGTTGTATGGTTGCCAATTGTGTAATGAATTACCTCCATTGTGCCAGGCCCAGCTTTAGTCATAGGTTCCTCATTTGCCCAAAATTGCATACAATTTGCCAGTGCCAGAATATTGCCATTAATGCCATCCATATACTATGGGTGACTGTAGGAAAAAAATTACTCTTTTTGTATGGTCACCCCCATTTTGTCTGGACTTATTTTTGACTCTACTGACTGGGTCGCTGCTAACCAAGCCCCAGTGCATTAGCTGTGACACCTAAAACATATTGAAATTGGCTACACTCCAGATTGACATGTTTACCTTCCCTATGATTCTCTAGTATGGTACCAGAGTGTACCCAAGACTGGTAAGTGAAATATCACTATTGGACTGCAGCACATATTGTGCCACCACTAAAGTGAGAATACAAAGCATGTCTCCAGTCCTGCCCTTGCAGCCTGTGCAGTCAGTTATAAAAAACCTGCCCATTACAATCTGGCAAATTAAACTTTTATCAAGACCTATACCTCCTTTTTTAATACTTATGTCACCCCTAAAGTAGGCCCAACATGTCCCCAGGGGTTGGGGGAAATAAAGAGGGGTGCATGCTATTTACAAAGTCAGGCATGTGTACTCATGTTTTACATGTCCTGGCAGGGAACAATCTTCAAATAAATCTTTCACAGTGGTAAGGCTGGTGAAGGACTGGGTTTTTCTAAGACCCAGCGGTGCCAGGGGACAACACCTGAAACCTTCGTGGGTAACCTGTTCCGGCGTACAAATGACAGAGACACGGGACACTTCCTTCGGCGTCAAAGATTCGAGGTTTATTTACTGCAGGGAACACAGAAGTCACGTGAAGTACACAGCATGTAGGTTCGCGGGATCTGATTCGAATTGCTACTGTGGGTCGCTCCTTTTATACACATTTCTCTCATAGGTTAACATAGTACACAAAGGTTTACAACTTGGTTCCCATCATTATCCCCGAGAGGGGTCGCTTTGATGTATTCAGGGTCCGGAACATAAGTACGGAAACATTTGGTGGTTCCCAACTGTAAAAACCCATCTTCACACCATTAGTACATTCCAATCAGCAGTAAACAGATCGAAGAAGGAACAAGGACAGGTGCAGAGGAAGACAGGACAGTGGGGAGATCGGAAAGGGTGTAAAAGGGGGTGGTATCGGGAAAACACGAGGTGCAGGCATCAAAGGGACGCGCCTAATGAGATGCACGGCTAAGACAATAGACCGGCACGGCAAGATGTGCCTCAAGCAGGGCCATCTGCCTTACAGTATCATCCCCCTCATCATAAAGACACTTTCAAAGGAAACGTGTCTTCCGCAAGAGTCTTGGGAATCCCAGGGTCGCGAAGCGGACAGCGTCCGTTCGCTGGCTACTTGAGGGCAAGAGACAAAATGGATGCCGTATCTAAGATGGAACCCGTGGGCTCGGATGAAGAAACCCACGAAACAAACGAACGGTTTAGGTTAGCACAGCGAAACTGCGCACACCCACTAAACTCGTTATTTGCGGTTCATAGATACCAGACTCGACCATATTCGTGCGAGTCGAAAACACCACTTACAACTATCAGGGAACCTCAGACACTCCTTTTGCCCTCATGTAGGCAAGCACTAGTCGGAATCATATTCGATATTCATCAGACCGTCTAGATGTTGCTGCAACATAATTCTATCCAACTGAGCTGCTTTGGTAGCAGGCGGCTGTCTTATACACGTCGTAGCACAGAGGCCACATAAGGCAGGACCACACTGCACACAAAGGCAACACATGAACAGAAACGCCGCAACAACTCCGATGATCATCAGAATTTTCCAACCCCAAGTCGACATCAGGCCCCAAAACCACCCAAGTAGCGTCCAATCCCCTACGTCCACGTGTATGGACTCAGAGATCTTATGCAACTTTGAGATGGCTTGATAGACAGTCGGAGCGTTATCTGGAATGAAAATACAACAGCTCGAATGGATCACCTTACATACTCCACCTCGATCTGCTAGAACAACGTCTAAAACCATACGGTTCTGTAACGTCATGAGCCTATCCGCCTGAAGTTCTGTGGTGATATTACCAAGGGCACTGGCAGTGATATTAGCTGTCGATTCCACCACTCGAGTCAATTGTCTCAGGTTCCTACTATTAACCATAGGTCCCCAAAACGGAAGGAAACCGTTGAAAAAGTCTCCTGCCTCTTAACCGGCAGTGTCCTCTTCGCTAATCACGCCTCTCACAACTCTAGTCTTGTGATAATCTGCATCAACAGTGAACGTCGGGGGCAACAGATTTGCGATATAACATGAGCCCACGAAGTCAGAGGGCAACCATGTATACGCACAATCATGGCAGATGAAGTATGTACCCTCGGCAGCCAGAAACACAGGGGAGGAGAGCATCGGTAAGATGTAAGTCTCGGAGCAAGCACTCTCTCCAAGACTAGCTCTCGATCTTCGGCCACGACCTAGTAGACAGAAGTTACCAAGGTGGGGTACGATCCATATTGGAGATGAGCTTCTACGCTGTCTTTCATTCACGAGCACACTATACTCAACCTTACTCAGGACCCTATAGGCTCGCACCTCCTCCTCTGGGATGAGCGACGGCTCATAGATATCCCTATCTAAGTCAGCGATCGCTATAGCCAAAGGCTTGTGGTACGAACCAGGGCCAAAGTGGGAAGGATGTGGCTCTCGATTGGGGTAGGAATCTAGTGCACTTCGAAACATTGCTTGGAATGCTCGAGCTGAACCCTGGGAACTATAAGGAAGGACCAGATATGGAATTCCCTTATCCGTGGTATGTGGCATTAACCCACACACCCAACAATTTGTAGTGTTCACCACTAGCTGGTGCTGATGAAGGAGCTGAATAAAGGAATTGTTTCTGAATTCCGCACGTCTAGCCTGTTCGTGTTCGGGTAAGATATGAAAGGAATGAGGGGATACGGTGGAGGTAGGTTTAGGAACAGAAGTAGGAGTAGGTATGGGAGAAGGTAAGAAGTACGGTATCATGTAATACACCCCACCCGCCAATAATAAGGAAACAATTAGAAACAGAAGGAACACCTGGAACATAAAGCATTTGGTACGGGTAATTTGTTGCAGTTTGAATCTTTGCGCCTGAGCTTTTTCCAAGTCCACAAGTTTCGAGAACGCCATCCCCTAAAACCGTCCGCAACGTTTCTTGACGCACTTCATTCTGTGTAGCAGTAGTCAATCCCTAGGAGTTCCTAGGAACCGACGGTCTTTGACCTAGCGTCAAGACCTACTAACCAGAAGGAAGTACACGCGCGGCCCTACGGTACACCTGGATGTAAGGTATTTTATATACAAGCATGTACAAAAGTCTCTCAGCTGTGGAAGCAAAAACACATGTGGAAAAAACTCAATATTTACAAAAAATCACAATTGCATGTGTGTTTAGACTGATCATGGAAAAGGGGTAACGTAGATGTCAAAAGAATAGAAACGACAATTTTATTAGTCTTTGGTGCTGGATCGCAAAAAGTATCATTTCTTTCCAGGACGTGTCTGTTCGTCGAACAAGGGATCCGATGAGAGGACAGAGTTCTGTTGATCAGTCAAATGTTCGGATCTTGAGTTTTGCAATGACAGATGTTCAACAATGTCTTTCTGCTGCACTGAGGATTCTCCAACAGGTTCGGCGTCGCTAAAAGGTACAAAGGTCTGTAATCTGTCAGTTTCAGATGAAGCAATGCCTTTCCTCACCCACGAGTCCGCCGGCAAAGGTATAGGTACCTTTTTGGTGTGGGTGGCGTGCACCCAGTTCTTGCGACCTTCCAAACGGACAGCAGTTCTCGTGGCAAGGAGGACTTGAAAAGGTCCAGTGAAACAGGGCTCAAGATTTCTTTTGCGAGCGAAGTTTCGCGTAACCACCCAGTCTCCCGGTTGGAGCTGGTGGCCTGGACCCTCCGTCTGCGTCGGCAGTGCTTCGTAAACCTGTTGATGAATTAACCTCAGTTTAGCAGTCAGATCATGTAGATAGTCAACCAACATTGGGTACTCAAGATTGGAAAACACACTTGGTCTAGGGACCCCCCAAACATTCGCAGGACGACCGAACACTATTTCATAGGGGCTAAGCCCTACTCGGGAGTGTACAGTCGCCCTTGTTGACAACAAAGCTAGAGGCAAAGCGTCAGGCCACGAAAGACCAGTCGTAGCTTGAATCTTCGCTAGTTTGAGTTTAAGGGTGCCATTATACCCTTCAACCAAACCTGCTGACTGGGGATGATTGGCGCTATGGAATTTTTGAGTAATTCCTAGGCCCTTACACACACTCTTCATTACACTCCCTACAAACTCACTTCCGTTATCTGACCATACAATTCGTGGCATTCCATACCGAGGAAAGTATTCCTTCAGTAGGATTTTCGCAGTGGACATAGCAGTGTTGTCTTTAAGAGGGTAGGCTTCAATCCATCGGGAGAATGCGCAAACCACAATTAAAACGTATTTCATGTTATTGCATCGCTCCATATGGATGAAGTCTAGCTGGATCACTTCAAAGGGACATGAAGGGGGTGCAAAATGACCAGCAGGTGTAGGGGTTCCTTTACCAGGATTGTACATCATACATATCATGCAATTCTTCACCAATCTTTCAGCACACTTCGTGATACCATCATTCTTCCACACAGGGGACAACAACTTACAAATACTTGTTCTGACACAATACTATCCCTGATGTTTCTCTGCGCTCACTCAGTAGTTAATGTCCGGGCAGTGCAACAATGAAGTACTAGAGCCTGGGAAACAGACAATTTGGTGCAAATGTCTGGAGTCTGTACCTTTGTTGTTCCCCTGCTGCAAAATAGCAGCAACACACAACAAACAGCTACAGAGTCCTGTATTCTTTTCCTGTTTAGCAAAGACTGTCTATGGCAAAAAGCTTCTTCGATGGTCTCTTATCATATACTGATATGTGCTCCTCCCTGGGGCTGTTCTCAGATTCTGTCCCAGATGGGGTGTTATCTTTCTTTATAGACATTCATTGTCTTTTTTTCAACTGGTTACTTCATGTGATTTCCAACAAAATCCACTGCTATTCATTGCCACTACTAAGTTGATGAGTCCACACAGTGGTTAACAACAACTATGTTTATGTGTACATGTCCTGGCATGGTTACAGTTAACAGGTAAATCCAATTAATCAGACCAGGCTCATAGGCATACCTATCAATAGTGTAGCCAGTGCAATGGCACACGGGTTTGTGTGTGGGGGGATTTCTGTTCCTCAAGCATGTCTGTCTTTCACTACTAAACCTATTAGTGGACGGATATTCTCATTCTCTGCAAATGGGCTGATGGAGCCCTTGCTACACTACTGACTAGGCTTCTACCAGGCTAAGCCCTACCAGTACCATGATGGCTGTATCTAAGTAGTCCTATAATAAACTCTTTTTAACTGGTAGGAGTGAAACACTCAACAGTGTGTTTTGACTCTCATCATTGCCAACCCAGTGCTGTGGCATCCCGTAGACAGAAATATACAGACAGCAATGTGAGACAGGACATAACACTTTCCATTTCAAAACCTTAACTGACCAGTGTGGTGAGCTACAGGAGCATTATTTTTAAACGTTTACCACTTATCTCTGGGGTCAGTATATCATAGGATGTGCAAGGTGGAGATTATAGAATTTGGAAAGTTAATCACAAGGAGGACTGAGGTGTCCATAGCCGTTCAGATAAGAAAAACATTCGGAGGGGGAATACATTGCTTGAAGTCAATATTTTAGCATATAGTTCTGAGGCCTCACTATTGTATGTTTGCCCTGTGGGTCATCAGGTGGAGATAATGTCTCACGTCTCAATTTGAAGCTCATCGTGACATTCCTCTTGCATACCTATGTCAAACGTATAACACTTAATAAAGTTGTCTCAAGTGGGCAGGTTGCCTAAGTGGGGTTGTTCATGTGGATGATGATGAGGTACTGAAAATCCATCCTCAAAGTTCTCACAATGGCTATTAAAAAGCTAGAGTAATACGATGGACAAGTGGTGAATCCTCAAGCCTTCTGTCAACTCTTAGAAGTTACCTATGAAATACTGTGCAGAGGCAGGCTCTCTGTAACACAAGATGTCAGCAATTCATTCTTTGAATGAATGAGAGCTTTCAGAGACAGTCACTCTGCATGATGTAATTAGACAATGGTAAAGCAGAATCCATGCAAAACCATGTGTATAATTGTTATCCATTAACTGTAGCCTACATACATAAGTGACCACTGGATAAGAAGTTTGGGTGGAACATGCTTGTCATGACTGAAAATGCTGACACCAGAAAGCCAGTTATGAATGAGAACAAATTAGTCCATTAAAATATAGTTAGACTACATTAGTTTTAGTTGTATTTTGGATCTGTGAATTATGAGCTCAAAGCCAAGAACATGAACTTGAAGGTGGGCTGTGGCAGCTGAGGGCAGCTGAAGGCAGTATACTGCAGCTCACAGGTATAAGCAATTAAAGCAAACATGCCCATCTAAGAAACATGGGAGACTGATGAAATAATACAGAAAAGAGAGAGAACTTCAAAAGCACTTAGATGGAATAGTGCATGGTGCTCTAAAAGAATGCATCAGGTATTCCAGGATGACAATACATGCCAAATGGTCATGTACTTTTGTTTAATTTCTTGGGTTTGCTCATCAATACAGGCTTCATCCCTCAACCCCGGAGCTGGAGTGGCATCACTGCCAATTCTAGACCCACAAGTAACAGCGTTGTAAGAAATTGGGCCGTTAGTTAAGGGAGGCAACTATTTATCTTAAGTAACAAACCAAAATATTGTCAGGGTAAACCTGTGAAAACACTAAACTTAGAGGCTATGGTAAAGTACTTACACAGTACCAAAACAGTACGAAAGTCAAAACACAACAAAAGAAATACTGCAAATCAATTTAGAAAAATAGAGTTAAGTTTACTAACACCAAAACAACAATATCTAAAAGGGGAACTGAAAATATGAATGTTTAAAGTTTTAAATTAAAATAGTGCCAAAAAGCGTTAAGTGCCAACCACTATATACCAGGACCTAGATGAGATTTGAGGCTGGCCCCAATGGACTGGTGACTAGGTACAGAGAACAGGTTGGAGCTGGTCAGAAGTTTACCCTTTGCACTTAATATCTGAAATGGAAGTCCAAAATGTTAAGCTGAGGAAAGGCAGCAGGATGTAGCAAACAAGGGCTCCACAAAGTCAGATACAAGTCAGACAAAGTCTGGCTAAAGCCATTGGATTTCACACTTCAGGAAGGTCCCTCACCACCTAGGTCCTTTTGGCTCCTTTGCCCAGTGGAGATTTTTACATGTCCACTTAGTCAAAGTTTGATGACTCCTGGTTCCTTCCTTTACATTGGGGTAAACATTACCGGGGGTTACCGTATCCATTTTTGTAGCACTTCCTGTGTTCCCCACTACAAACAATCCCACAGTGCCCCTCTCTTTCTAAATTCAAGATGCTGAAACCTTATCCTCTTGTACACAGCCTTTGAATCCACCCCAGAAGTATGGCCAGGTAAGTGACCAACCCATCTTCTATGGTAACTCCAATCCATTTCTGACTAAGCTCCCTTCCCACTGCAATTGGAGCCTGGCTGAATGGGGACACAAAGAAAGAAACAGGTGTGTACAGGTGTCATGTGACATCTGTCTGTGACAGGAGAGGTGCCTTTCTAGTTAATTACATTACTGAGCACTGCCCAAATAGTTATCTGCCTAAACATTTGTCTTATCATATGACTTTTGGCCCTGAATCTTTAGAGGTATTAACAGCAAGATACATACAAAACATAACGCAAACAGATGACTATTTAGAATTATTTTAGACAGCAAACAAGCAAAGCAAGTCAGACAGACCACTTCAGGGGTGGTTCAAGGGGGAAAAATTAGACAATACATTTTCTAAAAAGACACAGGATGTGAAAGTGCACTTAATATATTAAATTTCTTTCAAGGTGTGCCAAGGCAATGAAACCTAACGGGCCTCAGGAGTTCATCCTATTGTTTTCAAAATGTTGTATGGTTGCCAATTGTGTAATGAATTACCTCCATTGTGCCAGGCCCAGCTTTAGTCATAGGTTCCTCATTTGCCCAAAATTGCATACAATTTGCCAGTGCCAGAATATTGCCATTAATGCCATCCATATACTATGGGTGACTGTAGGAAAAAAATTACTCTTTTTGTATGGTCACCCCCATTTTGTCTGGACTTATTTTTGACTCTACTGACTGGGTCACTGCTAACCAAGCCCCAGTGCATTAGCTGTGACACCTAAAACATATTGAAATTGGCTACACTCCAGATTGACATGTTTACCTTCCCTATGATTCTCTAGTATGGTACCAGAGTGTACCCAAGACTGGTAAGTGAAATATCACTATTGGACTGCAGCACATATTGTGCCACCACTAAAGTGAGAATACAAAGCATGTCTCCAGTCCTGCCCTTGCAGCCTGTGCAGTCAGTTATAAAAAACCTGCCCATTACAATCTGGCAAATTAAACTTTTATCAAGACCTATACCTCCTTTTTTAATACTTATGTCACCCCTAAAGTAGGCCCAACATGTCCCCAGGGGTTGGGGGAAATAAAGAGGGGTGCATGCTATTTACAAAGTCAGGCATGTGTACTCATGTTTTACATGTCCTGGCAGGGAACAATCTTCAAATAAATCTTTCACAGTGGTAAGGCTGGTGAAGGACTGGGTTTTTCTAAGACCCAGCGGTGCCAGGGGACAACACCTGAAACCTTCGTGGGTAACCTGTTCCGGCGTACAAATGACAGAGACACCGGACACTTCCTTCGGCGTCAAAGATTCGAGGTTTATTTACTGCAGGGAACACAGAAGTCACGTGAAGTACACAGCATGTAGGTTCGCGGGATCTGATTCGAATTGCTACTGTGGGTCGCTCCTTTTATACACATTTCTCTCATAGGTTAACATAGTACACAAAGGTTTACAACTTGGTTCCCATCATTATCCCCGAGAGGGGTCGCTTTGATGTATTCAGGGTCCGGAACATAAGTACGGAAACATTTGGTGGTTCCCAACTGTAAAAACCCATCTTCACACCATTAGTACATTCCAATCAGCAGTAAACAGATCGAAGAAGGAACAAGGACAGGTGCAGAGGAAGACAGGACAGTGGGGAGATCGGAAAGGGTGTAAAAGGGGGTGGTATCGGGAAAACACGAGCTGCAGGCATCAAAGGGACGCGCCTAATGAGATGCACGGCTAAGACAATAGACCGGCGCGGCAAGATGTGCCTCAAGCAGGGCCATCTGCCTTACAGTATCATCCCCCTCATCATAAAGACACTTTCAAAGGAAACGTGTCTTCCGCAAGAGTCTTGGGAATCCCAGGGTCGCGAAGCGGACAGCGTCCGTTCGCTGGCTACTTGAGGGCAAGAGACAAAATGGATGGCGTATCTAAGATGGAACCCGTGGGCTCGGATGAAGAAACCCACGAAACAAACTAACGGTTTAGGTTAGCACAGCGAAACTGCGCACACCCACTAAACTCGTTATTTGCGGTTCATAGATACCAGACTCGACCATATTCGTGCGAGTCGAAAACACCACTTACAACTATCAGGGAACCTCAGACACTCCTTTTGCCCTCATGTAGGCAAGCACTAGTCGGAATCATATTCGATATTCATCAGACCGTCTAGATGTTGCTGCAACATAATTCTATCCAACTGAGCTGCTTTGGTAACAGGCGGCTGTCTTATACACGTCGTAGCACAGAGGCCACATAAGGCAGGACCACACTGCACACAAAGGCAACACGTGAACAGAAACGCCGCAACAACTCCGATGATCATCAGAATTTTCCAACCCCAAGTCGACATCAGGCCCCAAAACCACCCAAGTAGCGTCCAATCCCCTACGTCCACGTGTATGGACTCAGAGATCTTATGCAACTTTGAGATGGCTTGATAGACAGTCGGAGCATTATCTGGAATGAAAATACAACAGCTAGAATGGATCACCTTACATACTCCACCTCGATCTGCTAGAACAACGTCTAAAACCATACGGTTCTGTAACGTCATGAGCCTATCCGCCTGAAGTTCTGTGGTGATATTACCAAGGGCACTGGCAGTGATATTAGCTGTCGATTCCACCACTCGAGTCAATTGTCTCAGGTTCCTACTATTAACCATAGGTCCCCAAAACGGAAGGAAACCCTTGAAAAAGTCTCCTGCCTCTTAACCGGCAGTGTCCTCTTCGCTAATCACGCCTCTCACAACTCTAGTCTTGTGATAATCTGCATCAACAGTGAACGTCGGGGGCAACAGATTTGCGATATAACATGAGCCCACGAAGTCAGAGGGCAACCATGTATACGCACGATCATGGCAGATGAAGTATGTACCCTCGGCAGCCAGAAACACAGGGGAGGAGAGCATCGGTAAGATGTAAGTCTCGGAGCAAGCACTCTCTCCAAGACTAGCTCTCGATCTTCGGCCACGACCTAGTAGACAGAAGTTACCAAGGTGGGGTACGATCCATATTGGAGATGAGCTTCTACGCTGTCTTTCATTCACGAGCGCACTATACTCAACCTTACTCAGGACCCTATAGGCTCGCACCTCCTCCTCTGGGATGAGCGACGGCTCATAGATATCCCTATCTAAGTCAGCAATCGCTATAGCCAAAGGCTTGTGGTACGAACCAGGGCCAAAGTGGGAAGGATGTGGCTCTCGATTGGGGTAGGAATCTAGTGCACTTCGAAACATTGCTTGGAATGCTCGAGCTGAACCCTGGGAACTATAAGGAAGGACCAGATATGGAATTCCCTTATCCGTGGTATGTGGCATTAACCCACACACCCAACAATTTGTAGTGTTCACCACTAGCTGGTGCTGATGAAGGAGCTGAATAAAGGAATTGTTTCTGAATTCCGCACGTCTAGCCTGTTCGTGTTCGGGTAAGATATGAAAGGAATGAGGGGATACGGTGGAGGTAGGTTTAGGAACAGAAGTAGGAGTAGGTATGGGAGAAGGTAAGAAGTACGGTATCATGTAATACACCCCACCCGCCAATAATAAGGAAACAATTAGAAACAGAAGGAACACCTGGAACATAAAGCATTTGGTACGGGTAATTTGTTGCAGTTTGAATCTTTGCGCCTGAGCTTTTTCCAAGTCCACAAGTTTTGAGAACGCCATCCCCTAAAACCGTCCGCAACGTTTCTTGACGCACTTCGTTCTGTGTAGCAGTAGTCAATCCCTAGGAGTTCCTAGGAACCGACGGTCTTTGACCTAGCGTCAAGACCTACTAACCAGAAGGAAGTACACGCGCGGCCCTACGGTACACCTGGATGTAAGGTATTTTATATACAAGCATGTACAAAAGTCTCTCAGCTGTGGAAGCAAAAACACATGTGGAAAAAACTCAATATTTACAAAAAATCACAATTGCATGTGTGTTTAGACTGATCATGGAAAAGGGGTAACGTAGATGTCAAAAGGATAGAAACGACAATTTTATTAGTCTTTGGTGCTGGATCGCAAAAAGTATCATTTCTTTCCAGGACGTGTCTGTTCGTCGAACAAAGGATCCGATGAGAGGACAGAGTTCTGTTGATCAGTCAAATGTTCGGATCTTGAGTTTTGCAATGACAGATGTTCAACAATGTCTTTCTGCTGCACTGAGGATTCTCCAACAGGTTCGGCGTCGCTAAAAGGTACAAAGGTCTGTAATCTGTCAGTTTCAGATGAAGCAATGCCTTTCCTCACCCACGAGTCCGCCGGCAAAGGTATAGGTACCTTTTTGGTGTGGGTGGCGTGCACCCAGTTCTTGCGACCTTCCAAACGGACAGCAGTTCTCGTGGCAAGGAGGACTTGAAAAGGTCCAGTGAAACGGGGCTCAAGATTTCTTTTGCGAGCGAAGTTTCGCGTAACCACCCAGTCTCCCGGTTGGAGCTGGTGGCCTGGACCCTCCGTCTGCGTCGGCAGAGCTTCGTAAACCTGTTGATGAATTAACCTCAGTTTAGCAGTCAGATCATGTAGATAGTCAACCAACATTGGGTACTCAAGATTGGAAAACACACTTGGTCTAGGGACCCCCCAAACATTCGCAGGACGACCGAACACTATTTCATAGGGGCTAAGCCCTACTCGGGAGTGTACAGTCGCCCTTGTTGACAACAAAGCTAGAGGCAAAGCGTCAGGCCACGAAAGACCAGTCGTAGCTTGAATCTTCGCTAGTTTGAGTTTAAGGGTGCCATTATACCCTTCAACTAAACCTGCTGACTGGGGATGATTGGCGCTATGGAATTTTTGAGTAATTCCTAGGCCCTTACACACACTCTTCATTACACTCCCTACAAACTCACTTCCGTTATCTGACCATACAATTCGTGGCATTCCATACCGAGGAAAGTATTCCTTCAGTAGGATTTTCGCAGTGGACATAGCAGTGTTGTCTTTAAGAGGGTAGGCTTCAATCCATCGGGAGAATGCGCAAACCACAACTAAAACGTATTTCATGTTATTGCATCGCTCCATATGGATGAAGTCCAGCTGGATCACTTCAAAGGGACATGAAGGGGGTGCAAAATGACCAGCAGGTGTAGGGGTTCCTTTACCAGGATTGTACATCATACATATCATGCAATTCTTCACCAATCTTTCAGCACACTTCGTGATACCATCATTCTTCCACACAGGGGACAACAACTTACAAATACCTTTCGCACTAATATGTGCTAACCCATGTGCCATCGTCACAACAGCTAGCACATACGCGTCTGGCAACATCCACCTCTTGTGCTCCGACAAATCAATCCAACAACCATTCGCATCCAACTTCCCCGTGCTTTCCTTCCACTTCGCCTTTTCAGTCTCGGTGGCCTCATTCTGTATCGCTTTCACACTCTCGATGGTATCCTCACACATACTCGTCTCTGTAGGCCACCTAACCGAACTCGTCACATACATTCTATTGCTAAGGTTCCGGGCAGTCTCCTTAGCAGTCTCATCCGCAAATGCATTACCACGACCCACATCATCCGTCACCTTACGATGCGCACTACATTTAACAATCGCTACCTGCTTAGGCAATGTAAGTGCATCCAAAAGGTCATTCACAAGTTGTCCATGCTGAATCTTCGTACCATGCGATGTCATAAAACCTCTCTCTCACCACAATTGTCCAAAGCTATGCGCAACGCCAAATGCGTATTAACTATCAGTAAACACATTCACCCGTTTCCCTTTCGACAACACACACGCTCTAGCCAAAGCGATCAGCTCTGCAGCCTGAGCAGAGTTCTGATTCAATCTCGCAGCTTCCACAACAGTATTCAAAGTTACCACAGCATATGCAGTCGTGACATCACCATTCGGCAATTTAAAACATGATCCATCCACATACAAAGTCCCATCGGGATCATCCAAAGGAGTGTTTTTAAGGTCCACACGACCTTTTGTTTCTTCCTCAGTCCTTAAATAACAGTCATGAGCTGCTACTTCATCTGACTCTGCACTAATTGGCAATAAAGTCGCCGGGTTCAGGACATTACAACGTTTTATCTGAATGTGACTTGCCAAGAGCGTCAACTCGTACCCAGACAACCTTGCACTCGTCAAGTGCTGAGTTTTCGTACGATTTAAGAGAGTGTCAACTGCATGCGGAACCATCACCGTAAGCATATTATCCATGACCAATCCTGCTGATTGTCGGATGGACACCGCAGCTGCCGCTGTTGCTCTCAAACAACTCGGCAATGCTCTAGCTACCGGGTCCAAGGTTGAGGAAAAATATGCGCATGGACGTTGCTTACCACCAAAAGGTTGCGTCAAAACACTCAACGCACAACCTTCTCTCTCGTGGACGTATAATGTGAACGGCTTACTGTAGTCAGGGGTACCTAACACAGGAGCCGAACACAACGCGTCACGCAATTCAGAAAAACTTTTCTGACAATCTTCCGTCCATGGTAAAGGAGTTGGAACATCCTTGCACGTAAGAGCCACCAATGGTTTCGCTAACAGTGAAAAATTCGGGATCCACTGTCTGCAGTATGACGTGATGCCCAAAAAGGCACGCACATCTCTCTGAGTTGTTGGCACAGTCATCCGGGCGATCGCAGCAATTCTCTCTGGGGTCAACCTTCTTCCCTCCTTTGACAATAAGTGACCTAGATAGGTTACTTCTTGACAACAATATTGAAGTTTAGAAGGAGACACCTTGTGATGTAAGTCACAGAGATGTTGCAACAACGATACCGTAGCAATTCTGCAAATGTCCTGAGTATCTGCAGCCACCAATAAGTCGTCAACATATTGGATCCAAGCTGCACCAGCCGGCAACACGAACGCATCTAGTTGACTCTTCAAGGCTTGACTGTATATCGATGGACTTTCACAGTAGCCCTGAGGAGCACGCTTAAACCGGAAGCTGCGTCCACCAAGAGAGAAACCGAAAAGGTCTCTGCTTTCCTCAGCAATCGGAATGCTGAAGAACGCATTCTTCAGATCGATTACTGAAAACCAAGATGCCGAGGCTGGAATCAGAGTCAGTAGCGCCGTGATGTCGGGCACAACAGGGAACTGAGGAATCACAATTTTGTTTACCTCCCGTAAATCGATAACAAAACGATAAACAGGTGGTTTCGAAGGATCGGCACGTTTTAGAATGGGCAACACAGGACTGTTGCACACGTTTCCCCGAGTCTCCTCAATAACATCTTTTTCGATCAAATCATAGATGATCGCCAACAATGCTCGTTCACCGTCAAGAGAGATACGATACTGGGGAATACGTGGCAACCGCACATTAGATTTCAAATGGACAACATAAGGGGAGATGTCAAGCAGGCCCACGTCATTGGGACCTGTTGCCCACAAAGTTGCAGGAAGAGAACTCAATTCCGGTGGAAGCTTATCGAGAGACAAGTACATTGGAGAGATAACTCTCTCACCCAAAGTAAGCTTCACTCCCGCAGGAGAACAATACAAAGTCGCATATAAACGTTTTAGCAAATCCAGGCCCAAAAGATTTTCACCACACCCAGTGGTTAAAATCAACGGAGCTTCGAGCTCACGTGGCCCAATTGTAAGAGGCAAAGGGCGTGAAACTGGATTGCTAACAGGGGCGCCAGAGAATCCAACAGAGACATTTGTTAAGCCAGACAAAGGTGCGCCAGGGAGTTTCGAATGCATGATAGAACTTTTCGCTGCACCAGTGTCCAACAGAAAAGGCTCAACGACGCCCGAGGTGGCAACTGCGACGTAAGGCCCTCTCTGATCAACCGGAACTGATACCACTCCCTCTCCTTGTCCATGGCTGTCCTAGTAATTACCGTTGTCAGTTCCCTGATCGACGTAATAATCATCTACATTGTACTGAGCAGATCGCCCTTGCGACGATCCACGCTGATCAAAACAATTATTGGAGTCAGAAGTGTTAGTGGAACGATCGTTCTGAGCACCGCGACCCCTACCACGTGATGTCTGTTGAGAACCACCACGACCTCCTCTAGACGAATTACCACTATTACGCTCATTAAGGACTGGACAATCAAATTTCAAATGACCCTCCTGTCTACAATAGGCACACTGATTGTACCCTAACGACGATCTTTGTGAGGAGGAATCATTGTGCGATTGTGACCTATTTGATTGAAACTGTGATCTATTACGTTGCTGCGAATCATTCTGATTCGAACGCGGAGGATACGTCTGTTGCAACAACACTTTAGTTTTGAGTTCTTTCGTTTTCTTGTCAGCACGATCGTTCTCCTCTTTCTCTCTATTCTCATAATATTGAGCCGTAGCCAATATTTGAGCAGAAGTAGAAACAGCCCACGCACTTTCAGATTTTTTTAATTTGTTGCTCAAGTCAGGCAATAAATTGGAAACAAATTTGTCCACAAACAACCTCTGACCACCTTCGGTACCCATATCTTGACCACTGTGGTCGATGAAAGCCTCCTCAAATCTCGTGAAGAAATCAGAGACGCTCTCATCCTTCTTTTGCTTGCAAGCGGACAGTTTGTCCCAATTTACCTTCATGGCTGGCATAAGCGTTTTCATTAGAGTAATAATTCTCTGAGGGAGATCAGTAATGAGCTGTTCGGGTTTAGCCCCACCAACTTGTCGTGTGTCTGCCGCGGTAAGAGCAGCCCAATCACCACCTAATTCTACCGCATGGTTTTCTTGACGAATCTTTGTCCATACCGGTTGCGGCACGACATTGCCAAACAGCATATCGATATCGGCAAGATTCATTATCGTAGCGTCTACGAGCTGCGATAATTCTTTATAATACCCTGCAGGATTTTTGCGAGGGTCAGGCAAAGATTGCTTTACCTGTAAAACTTCTGATCGTTTCCATGGGAGATGTATCCATACTCTCTGGAAATGTGGCAAGATCGGAGGTTGAGCGGCAGCATTACCTGGCATCCACACTGGAGGAACCTCACGCATGGGATACTGACCAGGTGCTCCTAACGGCCCTTCAATGTCCTCTACAAACAATGCTCGAGGCATCATAGAAGGACGAAGAGACAGTAGTTGCTCGACTGCACGTCGAACATTGGTACCTACTATCATTCCGCTCGAAAACTGAAGCTGTAGATTAGTCAAGGCAGTCATTACATCATCGGATGCGTCAGCCGATATTAGGTCACGTAAAACCTTGCACATTTCTTCGAAAACAAATCTTTGTGTCGGTATATTGAATTGATCGAACGTATTCAATACCGCACGTGGAGGATTCCTAACGGGGCATTTCATCCAACCCATAGCCATATTACACAATGAGTCACGCTCCCTACCACCAGGAAGCTGACTACGTCTTTGAGGACCGTCCGAACCAGCGGACTCAAGAATAGGACCAAGAGAATTGAAGAAGTTAGCAGCTACAGAAGGAGTACGACGTCGAACAGACGGAGACAAAGAATAGCCCAGAGGGGTAACAAGAGAAGTACCAGAAACAGAGGGAACGGCAGAAGAAACCAGAACAGTAGAGGCAGCGGGAGCAGGAGTATGAGGAAGTACAAGTGGAGGAGCAGTAGGGACAGAAACAGGCAGGGGAGCGGGAACAGCTGGAAGTGCAGGGACAGGAGGTGGTTGAGGAGCAGGAGCAGGGGGAACCACAGGAACTGCGGTACCCTGTACATACGGAGGTGGTGACTTCATGAGATAAGACATTAAGGGGTCCTCGATACCTTCCTCCTTTTTGTCCGTATCCGCCGGTAAAGCAGGATAGCACTTGTCTACAGACATACGTTGCAATCTATTGAAAACTTCCTTTTCCTTTTCCTCCTTATCTCGCTGAAACTGCTCTGCTTTCTTTACTATGGTAGCAACTCCATCTCTCTGACTACGTTTTAACAGCCTGATTTCTCTCTGTTTGGCTTCTTTACGCCACAACCGAAAGGCATCAAACATGGCCGGCCTCGATTTTTTCTTAAACAATTTAGCCTCGAGATTATCTAAAATCTGGGTCTCGAAACTACCATGAGGTGGCCAACTAAGGACACCATCTTTTTTAGTATAGCGGATCCAATATTTATTAAAAGTAATCGGACCTAGTCCGTGCTTGCTGTAGAGCTCATACGTTGGAGTTCCAACTGGAGGTATCGGACATGAGTCCTCCAATCGGGAATCCGTACCACAACAACGAAAACAACTGAACAAAGTACTACGGCTAGGCATCTTGCACACTAGCTGAGTTTCACAAACTTCAAGGGTTACGGGATTTACCAAGTCCCAGCAATGAACAAAACCCTCGGTTTTTGGCGTCTGCAGGCGTCAAATATTACAACAAAGAACCAAGTACTAAGAACCACAAATGCAATGGAACCATGCAACAACTAAGCAACCACAACTAAGCCCGCAGAAGCTGGAACAAGATCACAGCAGACCAGCTCGCCACCTCCCTGAGCCAACACCCTCCTGCCAGCTCAGCGAACCCCAGCCAGGCCGCCGATAACATCACGAAGTGGATCAGCAACTGCGCGGACGAACTCGCCCCGCTGAGGACCCCGCCTAGCAGACCCGGCAGCAAGAAGGCCCCATGGTTCACCGATGAACTCAAGAGCTCCAAGAAGAACTGCCGAGCCCTCGAGAAAGCCTGGAAAAGGGATCCGACACCTGACAACAGGACCTCCTACAAACTTGCCACCCGGAAACACCACCAGCTGATCCGCGCCGCCAAGAGAACAGCATTCAAGGACCGGCTGGACAACAACGCACACAACAGCAAGGAACTCTTCAACATCGTGAAAGAGCTTTCCAACCCCAACGCAGGAAACAACGACATCACCCCATCGCAAGACCTCTGCAACTCCCTCGCCTCCTACTTCCACAACAAGATCACAGACATACACAGCAGTTTCAACAACCAACCAACGCACACCACGACCGACCAGCCACCCCCCCCCACCACCACCCTCCACGCCTGGACCCCGATCAGCACAGAAGACACCATCCGCACGATGAACTCAATCCACTCCGGATCACCGACCGACCCCTGCCCCCACCACATCTTCAACAAGGCCGACGCTGTCATCGCACCCCACCTGCGAGACATCATCAACACATCCTTCGACACCGCCATCTTCCCCGAGAGCTGGAAACACGCCGAACTCAGCGCTCTACTCAAGAAACCAACAGCGGACCCCACCGACCTCAAGAATTACCGCCCCATCTCGCTTCTCCCGTTTCCAGCCAAAGTCATCGAGAAGACCGTCAACAAGCAGATGGCCGCCTTCCTCGAGACGAACGGATCCCTCGACCCCTCACAGTCCGGCTTCCGAGCCAACCACAGCACCGAGACCGCCCTCATCGCCGCCACCGATGACATCCGAGCCCTGATGGACAATGGAGAAACAGCGGCCCTCATCCTCCTAGACCTCTCCGCGGCATTCGACACGGTCTGCCACCGCACCCTAATACAGCGCCTCAGCAACATCGGCATCCAGGACAAGGCGCTGGAATGGATCATCTCCTTCCTCGACGGAAGAACACAGCGAGTCCGCCTACCACCGTACAAGTCAGAGGCCTCCGAAGTCATCTGCGGCGTCCCCCAAGGATCATCCCTGAGCCCCACCCTCTTCAACGTCTACATGAGCCCCCTCGCGGCCATCGTACGCAAACACCACCTCAGCATCATCTCCTACGCCGACGACACCCAGCTGATCCTCTCCCTGACCAACAACCCCGCCGCCGCCAGAGCCAACCTACATGAAGGGATGAAAGAGGTAGCCGAATGGATGACGACCAGCCGCCTGAAACTGAACTCGGACAAGACGGAGGTCCTCATCCTGGGCTCCTCTCCCTCCGCCTGGGACGACTCCTGGTGGCCTCCCGCCCTGGGCACCGCACCCAAACCGACAGACCATGCACGTAACCTGGGCTTCATCCTGGACTCCTCCCTCTCCATGACCAGGCAAGTCAACAGCGTCTCCTCGGCATGCTTCAACATCCTACGCATGCTACGGAAGATCTTCTGGTGGATCCCCACAGAGACCAGGAAGACCGTCACCCAGGCCCTCGTCACCAGCCGACTGGACTACGGCAACGCCCTCTACGCCGGGACCACCGCCAAGCTCCAGAAGAGACTCCAGCGGATCCAAAACGCCTCAGCCAGACTCATCCTCGACATCCCACGATCCAGCCACATCTCCGGACATCTGAGAGACCTTCACTGGCTCCCCATCAACAAGAGAATCACCTTCCGCCTCCTCACCCACGCACACAAAGCCCTACACGACCAAGGCCCGAGCTACCTCAACAGCCGAGTCAACTTCTACGCTCCCAAACGCCACCTCCGATCAGCCAACCACGCCCTCGCCGCCGTCCCCCGCATCCGAAGAGCAACCACAGGAGGAAGGTCCTTCTCCTACCTGGCCGCCAAGACCTGGAACTCCCTCCCGTCCGATCTGCGCCTGACCCAAGACCACCTCTCCTTCAGGAAGAAGCTGAAGACCTGGCTGTTCGAGCAGTAGCAGCACCCCCCCCCCCCCCAGCGCCTTGAGACCCTACGGGTATGTAGCGCGCTTTATAAGTGTCACTGATTGATTGATTGATTGATTGACTCTGGGAGCGACCCACAAATACTTAACTCAAAGATCGATGGCGTCACCAGGAAGGCCCGTCAATCGTCTCGCTGTGCCAAGGTCTACGCCAGGCGCCAAAACAGGTCTACAGTCAGGGCAGCAGTCCGTTGCAGCCGTCAGGAGGCGGGAATCTTCGCGGGAAAAGTCGTCGGGCCACTTATTTCGACAACAGGATCGATGAAGCGGGGTGCACCTTCCCTCGGAGATTTCACACGAAGTTCCTCACGATCGTCGGGCTTGGACCGGTACCACTGATGCAGCCCCAAGTTGGGCGCCAACTGAAGGACTGGGTTTTTCTAAGACCCAGCGGTGCCAGGGGACAACACCTGAAACCTTCGTGGGTAACCTGTTCCGGCGTACAAATGACAGAGACACGGGACACTTCCTTCGGCGTCAAAGATTCGAGGTTTATTTACTGCAGGGAACACAGAAGTCACGTGAAGTACACAGCATGTAGGTTCGCGGGATCTGATTCGAATTGCTACTGTGGGTCCCTCCTTTTATACACATTTCTCTCATAGGTTAACATAGTACACAAAGGTTTACAACTTGGTTCCCATCATTATCCCCGAGAGGGGTCGCTTTGATGTATTCAGGGTCCGGAACATAAGTACGGAAACATTTGGTGGTTCCCAACTGTAAAAACCCATCTTCACACCATTAGTATATTCCAATCAGCAGTAAACAGATCTAAGAAGGAACAAGGACAGGTGCAGAGGAAGACAGGACAGTGATGAGATCGGAAAGGGTGTAAAAGGGGGTGGTATCGGGAAAACACGAGCTGCAGGCCTCAAAGGGACGCGCCTAATGAGATGCACGGCTAAGACAATAGACCGGCACGGCAAGATGTGCCTCAAGCAGGGCCATCTGCCTTACAGTATCATCCCCCTCATCATAAAGACACTTTCAAAGGAAACGTGTCTTCCGCAAGAGTCTTGGGAATCCCAGGGTCGCGAAGCGGACAGCGTCCGTTCGCTGGCTACTTGAGGGCAAGAGACAAAATGGATGCCGTATCTAAGATGGAACCCGTGGGCTCGGATGAAGAAACCCACGAAACAAACAAACGGTTTAGGTTAGCACAGCGAAACTGCGCACACCCACTAAACTCGTTATTTGCGGTTCATAGATACCAGACTCGACCATATTCGTGCGAGTCGAAAACACCACTTACAACTATCAGGGAACCTCAGACGCTCCTTTTGCCCTCATGTAGGCAAGCACTAGTCGGAACCATATTCGTGCGAGTCGAAAACACCACTTACAACTATCACGGAACCTCACTGGCTCTTCCATTGGTAAAGACTGGATAATATTATAACACATTGTAATGTTTTGGAATTGCTAGAAAAATTATTCAAGGACTCGTTTTAATGGTAATTTAAGATCGAAGTCAATCAATCAATAAGGGGGTTTATAGAGAGCGCTACTCCCCCGTGAGGGTTTCAAAGCACTCAATGTACAAGTCAGATTTTAGATAACTATTTTGGAAATTACACTTCTAGAAAATTGCCGTTTTGCTGCCTGAGTCAAAGTGCCATTTTACCAGTGTTCAGTATCACCTGATTTGTGGCTCCCCTGTAGTGAAATGTGTATTACTACTAGACAGTGGACAAAGAGTTGCGTGTGAGCAAATGTTTTTCTCCCTGACAAGATTGCCATATGGGCTGTGCCCGGGAACTTAATTAACTTCAAAAGGTGCCTACCTTGTCACAAGCTCACAACTGGCCCTGACCCCTCTATTGTCCTAATAGCGGGCCTTGTGCCAATCTCAGTGGAAGAGAGCCTGCCTCCAAAGCTGGCATTGAGTGAACATAAGGATGGGTTTGCCCATTTTCATAACCATACATCTGGGTGGGCACAGGGAGCTCTGTAAAGTGGAAAGAAATGATCTGCCATGTTGGTTTTGGCTAAAGAGGGACACTGTGGTGTAGTTTTCAGCAAATCACATGGGAAGTGCTGCAAAAGTATGTAGGGTCCCCCTGGGAACCTTTACCCCATTTGTTAGGGAGTGGCATGAGTTTCTCACTCCTCAAGTTTGCACGTGGCATCCATGTGGCACCCTCAGTACTCTCCTCTGAACACTTCTAGGCATGTGGAAGACAGAAGAGAGGTTGCCCCTGCTGTTGTGACCTGTGAGAAAAACCCTAAAAACTGGACCTGCCCCCACCTGCACCCAGGGCCAAGAATTGTACTCCAAGGGTCAGTTGGCTGACCTCCTCCTCTTCTAAGCTTCAGGAACATAAAGGCTGCATGAAACCCACTTTCCTGACGATTTGTTCCAACTGGTCCTGCCCTGGACCCTGCCTGGGCCTTATGTGGAGTGAGTCCTGAGCCTAAGTGCTGTTCCAAAGTCCAAGATATTTGGATGGTTTCAAAGTTTACTACTCCTGACTAATCCTAAATGCTGAGACATACACATTTCTAATTATTTTTACCTAGGGAACTGACAGAAGACCGAGACAAACCTGCCAAATCAATGCAACCGAGGTTTGTTGCCCACTGTGCCAAAGATTTGGTATAGTCCTGTTCAGATTTTTTCCACAGCAGCAAATCTCTATTAGCTTGATATTGCAAACATGGTATCTGGCCTTGTGGAGCTCTGTTGGATAAAGCTTGCTGCCTTACTTCCCTGGAGCAATCCAAAGACATGACTACGTTAAGGTAGTAGTGTTCTCGGGGCGAATGCTTGCATGCTATATTTACCGAGAATTTTACCCTGGTGCTCATTATGCCAACAATGACCTCCAGTATGCCAGTGGCAGTATTTTTCACAGGTGCATGTCATGCTAAGGATTATCTTCAGCATGCCAGCACCAGTATTTTGCTTGGGTGCCACTGTCAGCCAAGAATTACCTTCAGTATGCCAGGGCCGATGTAGGACTAACAACCATAAAACTGCATTCTCAATAATGCTCACTCAAATGCACTAAATCACACTTATTCTCACTCACACTTTCTTGCATTCATTAAGACTCACCTGCACTTATGAATTATCATCCACTCTCCTGCACTGATTACTTACACTAGCTCATTTTCGCTCATTCTTACTCTGATTTACTTTCTCACTCACGCCCATTTACACAAATGTTTACTCTCACTGCCTCATTTGCAATTAATCTCACTTATTACACTCACTCTGACTCATTTTCACTCATTCATTCACACCCTCACTCATTCACATTCACTCTTACTCCCATTCACTCATAATCTTTCTTTCATTCATTCTTTTAAAACTTTGCTATTTTGCACATTGTGACACTTTGACGCTGCTCCGCTTCCCACCTCGGACCGCACAGCCGACTTAACGCTGTCGCCGCTCGAGCCGGGGGTCAGCCGCCATCTTAGGGAGGTGCAGGGATCGCGGTCTAGGCTTTCAGACCCTCCCGCCCTCCCGGGTATTTAAACTTTCATTTCACACTGCTCGGTGATTGATACCAGAGTGTTTTTCCTGAGGCGGAAAGCCGGGAATTTTGCTCTTGACATATGCAGTGTTAAAAATGCGATTTTAATTTAATTCTTTTAAAACTTTGCTATTTTGCACATTGTGACACTTTGACGCTACTCCGCTTCCCACCTCGGACCGCACAGCCGACTTAACGCTGTCGCGGCTCGAGCCGGGGGTCAGCCGCCATCTTAGGGAGGTGCAGGGATCGCGGTCTAGGCTTTCAGACCGTCCCACCCTCCTCCTGCATAAATGTGTGTCATTTCCCGTCCGCGCAGCGGGCGCGCCGATGGCACGCCGAAGGCGCGCCAAAGGCGTGCCCGTCTGCGCCCGTCCGCGCCCAACCGGGCCCCGGGGCCAGAACCCCTGGTCCTTCTCCCTTGGCTCCTCGCCCATATTCCAGAAAACAATTACTTGATTTAAGACCTCCCAACACGCATACAACGCATTCTTTTGATATGCTCGCCCGTTTTCCTCTGCACTGCCCTGATTGTCCATTTCTGTTAAACACTCCTCATTTATGCAAAAGTCAACAGCAATTATTTACTACTCCTTCTCCTCCTGGATTCGTATTTATCAGCCACAATTGTCGCTCACTGCCCAAACATAAACGCAACATTTTTGACTTGCTTACTGATGAAGCGCCGGATGCGCTATTTATCACTGAATCCTGGCTCCACGATAGCTCTGGCCCTGACATCGCCGAAGCGTTGCCTATTGATTATGCCATTGTCCGCAATGACCGTCCTAAAAGGACTGGAGGTGGTGTGGCGATCATATTTAATAAAAAATACCAATGCCACTCAGACCCCATCACTTTGAGCGGATGTGATGCTCTCACTTCAAGCTCACTCTAAATCCCAATAACACTCTTACTGGGCTCCTAATGTACTGTCCCCCTGGCACTGTAAATTCTTGGTATAGCCAATTTTTGGATTATATTGCATCAGTGCTCGTTTCTTCCAGTAACTTCTTTGTAATTGGTGACTTAAACTTACATTTGGACAACCCCAATGATAAATCAGCAGGAAACTGCATTACTGATCTTGCCGCTATGAACTTAATCTTACATAACAAAGGTCCCACCCACAAGGGCGGACATCTTTTAGATCCTATTTTTTCAAACTCTTCGCTAATAACAAGCTCTCCTGCTTTACCTGTTTCTTGGTCTGATCATTATCCAGTCAAATTTACTGTAGCTACAAACAAAATACAGACCATATCTAATTCCTCTCTCAATCTCAAGAAGAGAGTTTGGAAAAATCTGGACATTGCAGCTCTTAATAAAAAACTGTCCGATCTCTTGCCCAAATACCTACCTAACTTAGACAATATGAATTCAGCTGCCAACTCGGTGAACTCCTGGCTCTCCGATGCTATAAATACTTGCCTCCCTCTTACTAATAAGAAAAATATTGTCCATAATTCTCCCGCCCCTTGGTACAACGAAACCCTCCGTCTACATAAAGCCCAATGTAAGAGACTAGAACGTATCTGGAGGAAGGACTATTCAACTGCTGCTGGGCTTGCGTACAAAGCTGAATTGAAACTTTACCACAAGGCTTGTGCTCATACTAGAGCCACTTATGTTAATAACCTGATTACAGAAGCCATGAATAAATCAAATGTCTTATTTAAAGTAGTAAAAGACCTTGCTGGCTCACAGACTGTTGCTATACCCCCTCCTCTTTCCAGCAGGAAATGTGATGAACTCGCCCAGTACTTTACATCCAAAATTGACCAAATCTACAAAGACATAATAACCCATGAGGAATCCAATGCCAGTCCTTGTTTATCCCCCACCACTTCTTGCCCTCCCTTGGTTTCTTTGAAGACTTGGCCTGACCTTGTACCTACCACCCTTCTGGAAATTTTAAACAATATTAAATCGGGCTCACCCATGGACCCCCTACCCATTTCGGTTCTACGTAATCTTGAGTCTCCCCAACTCAATGTGATCTGATCCCTACTTAATGCTTCTCTTGACTCAGCCACGGTCCCCCACAGCTGGAAGCATGCAATGGTGACCCCGCTCCTTAAGAAACCCACTGCAGATCCTAATGTTGCCGCCAACTTCCGGCCCATTTCATTGTTGCCGGCTTTCTCAAAAATCTTAGAAAGGCACATTCACATACATCTTTCACGTTTTGTCACTTCTAACAATCTCCTTCACCCCTCCCAATCTGGCTTTCGCCAAGGCCTCTCCACTGAAACCACTCTATTAGGAGTAACTGAGAACATTCGCCAATTACTAGATCAAGGTGAAACGGCTGCACTGATATTGCTCGATCTCAGTGCAGCCTTCGATACTGTCTCTCACAGTATCCTTCTCAGTAGCCTTGCCTCTTTTGGCATTTGTGACAAAGCCTTGCACTGGTTCTCGTCCTTTCTCACTGATAGGACTTTTCAAATCTTTTCAAATACCTCCACTTCTAACACTTATCACTCCCCTCATGGTGTTCCCCAGGGTTCTATCCTTAGTCCTCTCCTCTTCAATCTTTATGTTGTTCCGCTAGCACATGTCGCACATCACTCTGGTCTCAATCTCTTTACTTATGCCGATGACTCTCAGATTGTGTTTTCTTTATCCCAATCCGATCCTTCCTCACCTTCTTCTCTGCAATCTGGTCTCAGTGACATTTCCCGCTGGATGAGCCGTAATTTTCTTAAGCTCAACAGTGACAAGACGGAGGTGCTCGTCTTTGGTAACAAGCCTGACCTTTGGAGTCCGAGACACTGGCCGTCAACCATGGGCGACCTACCCATTCCATCGGAACGAGTAAGAAATCTAGGGGTTCTTATCGATAGGGACCTATCGATGAAAGACCAGGTCAATAAAGTTACAGCCACCTGTTTCACTATCTTAAGATGGCTGAGAAAAATCTTCTGGATTCTGCCATCCGACACCCAAAGATCAGTTGTGACGGCCCTGGTGACCTCTAGATTAGACTACAGTAACGTGCTCTATCTGGGGGCCACCAGAGCGGTCATGCGCCGTCTCCAACTAGTCCAGAATGCCGCTGCTCGGCTTCTGTGTGGATGCCGGAAATATGATCCAATTACGGAACGCATCAAGCAACTCCACTGGCTTAATCTTGACAACCGGGTAAAATTTAAGGCACTATGCTTCATGCATAAGATTAAAATTGAAGCCGCTCCCACTTATCTTCAAGCACTCGTCAAACCTTATGTACCCGCACGCTCTCTTCGCTCTTCTTCCCAACACCTGTTCTGCGTGCCTAAGTTCAGGCTTTCAAGAGTAGGTGGCCGTTCCTTTGCTGTACTGGGACCCAAACTCTGGAATTCTCTTCCCCTGGACCTACGAATAGAGCAGTGCCATCTCCGCTTCTGAAAAGCCTTAAAAACCTGGCTTTTTGCCCAATAATTTCTTCTTCAGGATCAATTATGCTGTTCACTATCAATTTAGCGCCGGGAAACCCTCACGGGTAGCTGTCGCACTCTATAAGATTAAATAATAAATAAATAAATAAATAAATAAATAAATAAATAATCTTCTCACACACACTCACTTGCAGTTACTTTTAATCTTAAACGCAAAATCTCACTTGCACTCACTCACAGTTGCGCTCCCTTAGTCACTCACTCTCATTCATTCTTACTGACATTCATCTAATTCACATTCTCAAACACTCCCTCAAATGCTTTCTGTACGAAATTGTGTTAGTGGTTGAGGGGGGTAAAAACCTGCTCAAGCAGGAACCACAATTCTTGTCAGGTGGAGTCCCAAGCACACCCTAAATTAACCTGAGCGCAACACTCTGGTAGCTTGGCATACCGCAGTCCTTAAATAAGAGGCAATGTGTAATGTATTTGCTAAACACTTTAGTTAGTAACACAGTAAAAACACACCATAAATGATCCCACACCAGATTAGGAAAATTTAAAAAAAATTCATAAATAAAACAAGACCAATAGAATAAAAAAGTCAGTAAAACTGGAGATATGAAGGTTTAAAGACTTCAGTGAAAATGGCACCAAAAAAGAACAAAGAGACAACTCTGGATATCTGGCCATGCCAAACTGAAACAAAGTCACAAGTTCAGACCGACTGCGGTGGATCATGGGCCAGCTACAGGGACCACCTATGCCAGCTGAAAAAGAATACCTTAATTCTGGTTACGGAGCATTGCAAGCTCCTGCGCTGAGGATGTGTTCTGCACCAAGGCGATGCATCGATTCCAAGGTACTGTAAGGCTGTGATGCGAGGTCCTGCATTATCAGTGAGGATCCTATTGAGGGCATGCAATGCGAAATCAAGCGTTTAGGATATGTTGCGCAGTCGAGGCAATGCGACAGCTCTGAAGAGATGTGATACCGCGATGTGTGAACCTGCGTCGTTGTCAAGTATCCTGTGAATGAGGGCTTGCAATGTGAAATACAGGGCTAAGGATGTGCCACGCTGTCGAGTCCATGTTTGGGTTCTGAAGAGCTGTGAGTCTGCGATGGAAGGTCCCGCGGAATTGTTGGGGATCCTGTCGATGAGGGCATGTGTGACAAAGTCCAGAGTCAAGGATGGGTTGCGCAGTCAAGGTGATGTGTTGGTCCTGAATAGCTGTGAGGCTGCAATGCATCACCCTGCATTGTTGTTGAGGCTGCTGATGATGAGAGTTTTGTGATGCGAGGCCTGTGTCTGGTTCCAATCCAGGCTGCATGGTTGGTGACAACTCCTTGCATCAGGAGCACCCTCACAACAGAGTCGCTGTGTTGGCTCCGCTCGTCATTAAGCTGCCTAGCATAGGAGATGCGTTGCTTCTGCTAGGTTCACAGATTGGTTGACAGAGCACATTTAGGCCCACTTCCAAGGGTACCGGACTGGGATGGCACCCCTTGGCCGGTTAAGACTCACAGATGGCAGAGTCCAGGTGCTCGTTTCAAGGTTGTTAGAGTGTTCTGTCCCTGAAGCATTAGTCAGGGGACCAGTCAACTCGCCCTTGGATTCACTCAGGGGTTATGGTTTTAACAGATGCAGGCCCAGTCCTTATCACCCAGGCAAGAGAGCAGCAGGCCAGCACACCAGGGCAGTAGTCCTTCAGAGCAACAGGCCAGCAGAGCAAAGCTGTCCTTTTTCCTGGCTGAGTGTCCACGGATCTTGAAGTGTAATCATGAGCTGGTGTCTGAGATCCAATATTTACACCCAGTTCAGCCTTTGAAGTTCGAGAAGCTTCTATAGGATGCCCTTTAAAGTCTACAGGAATCCAGCCTTCCCTGTCCTAGCACCAGACTAACTACAGGGTGTGTGCAGCCCTTTGTGTGGAGGCAGAGCACAGCATATTCAAGTGTAAGTAAGGCTGTACCCAGAACCACCGTCCCATCATGCCAGTGATGGCCAATCCAGGCACACCTAACATCTCTATTGTGAGTGGGTGTCTCGGTGGAAAACACAAAGCCCAACTGTCAAATACACCCAGTCATGACCCAGGGGCAGGTTATAGACACCAAATGACTAAGGCAGAAAAATGCCAACTTTCTTTTTTGGTCTAACTTTCTAACAGTGACATTTTTAAAATGTAATTTAAATACCAACTGTACTGTAAGAGAGGATTTTTCATTACAATTCCAAAGACACCAAACACGAATTAGTTGCCTACTCCCATTTAGAAATGTCAGCTTATTAAAACTCAAAATTACTTGTCCCACTGTTTAAATACACTTCACTATGCCCTCTGGGCTGTCCAGGGCCTACCCTAGGGGTGACTTATATGTGTTAAAAAGGAAGGTTAGGGCCTAACAAAGGGTTTATTTTGCCAGTTAAAAATGGCAGTATCAAACTGTGCTCACAGGCTGCAAAAGCGGGCCTGAGACATGTTTAAAGGGCTACTTGAGTGAGTGGCGAACAAACTGCTGCAGGTCCATGAGTAACAATTAATGTACAGGCATTGGGTACATTTAGTTCCACTTTACTAGTGACTTATAAGTAAATTAAATATGCCAATTACTGATAAGCCAATTTTATTATGTTTTACAGAGTGAGCACAGGCACTTTAGCTCTGGTTAGCCATGGTAAAGTGCATATAGTCCTAAGGACAGCAAGAATGAGATCAGCAAAAATGGAGGAGGAAAGCAAAAAGTTTAAAGGAAGACGAATCTGAGACTGACAAGTCTAAAACATTCTTTCTCATTTGTACTCACTCAACGAGTTGTGCTCAGTTTTAGTCACTTCTATTTTTGCTCACTCATTCTCACTCACTCTGGTTCACTTGTACTGACTAACACTTAGTATTACACATTCTTAATGCCACTGACCTTTACTCACACACTTTCACACCCACATACATCCTCACACCTGCAGGCACGCACACACACATGTACACACACTTCCTCTCAAAATCACTGTAAACCCCAAGCACGAACACAACATGTTTTCCCAAAAAATTCTAACCCCATCTTCCAGAAAAGGTTGTGTTCTAGCACATGGTGCTATGTCTTTTATAACACTCATATTGAGTACTATACTATTATTAACTATACGTGCAGTACAAAATGGTCAGAAAAAAGGAGTGTGAAGCCCCGTGTTCTTAGCCCTGATGTTGCCAACTTTGAGGCCATGGGTCGCAAAATAAATGCTAAGAGTCTCGAAGGGCACGCAGGGGTTGCAGTTCTGGCCCCTAAATGATTTTCATTGTCACATCCACTCTCTGGTTGCTGCATTCTGATGTTACATTGCATATAATACCTAAGTTTGTACATGTCCAGTTGCTACACTTTTGATCAGCTTTTAGTCAATGTATTGAATCAATGTATTGTGTCTAGCATATTTACACATTCTAAATACATACCTTTTGTAGGTGAAATTAATAAATCTAAAATAGCCTTTATCTAGTGCAGTATTTATTCTCTATCACAATTTTTGTGTCTGTATAATTTTTTATGTAACACTTAGGGAGCGATTACGATGTTGGTCGGAAAGCATTCTGACCGACCCGGTCTCAGAAACGTTTCTGACCGAATTGGATTCGGGGAGTACATCCGACTGTTTGCGATGTTTCCAAACACTGTTCGGTCCGACTCCCATTGCCTTCAACAGGGGTGGGTGGGGAGAATTGTGCACCCTGCCACACTGTGCATGTTTGGAAAGTGGGGACTCTTGCGTACACCCATTGGCCCCTACTGGAGAACTCCGGACAAAGGGGGGCCTGCTGCGCACCCCCAAAGTCAGATTCCAACATCTAATATGTGTCGAAACAACCGATTCAGCAAGACTGACTGAATCCGACACGTAATACGTCAGTCGGAAACGCGGTCCATAGACCTGTACGAGTTGGCTCAAAACGACTCAGTTACTCTGAATGCCGTTTGGAACTGCGTTGGAACAAAGTCGGAAAGTCCGAATGGTTTCCAACTATTGTAATGGGTCAGTCGGAAGGCTTTCTGAATCGGTTGTGAAGACAGGTATCCGAATCGGATTCAGCTGAACTAAATGCCATTCGGAGCATTTCTGACCGACTTCATAATTGGCCCCTTAGTGCTTAATGACTATTCCTCCTCAATTCTCTGGAGAACACTGAATAAAAGACAAATGTGCACAGCCATTTATTAGTGAGCTGGGCCAGGAGAGGCCAAATACCTGGTAAAGGTTGGTCACTCTTACTGAACAACATTTCTGTTTCCCTTCAGAGTATTCAGTGAGCTCACCTCTGAAGATGATATTGGTATGGAGAAATGTTGGCTAAGAACTAGGGCTGACACTAGGGCACATTTCACTAAAACCACTTTCCTAATGAGTGGTGTCTTAATTGTGGGCTAGTAAAAGACTGATGGTGCGGGATTGCACATAATAATCCTTCTTCACCTGAGAAGGTAAACTCCACAATAATTTCGTTAATACACTGAACATAGAGAGGAAATATTAAATCTAGGTGAAGTTAGCTCATATAGAGTCAGCTCATTGGAAGAGGAGCTCAGTGGTTCCTCCATGAGACAGTGTGGGGTCTCCTGTGAAACACCACTGCAGCAAGTCTTTGAAGACTCACTCTGTTTCCCCATCTACAGTACAATAAGTGATCAACATTAGTGTAATGCATGTGCTTTCATAAACCCCTATGTGTTATTGCTTAGGTAAATTAAATTGAGCAGAGTATTTGAAGAGGTAAGGACTGTTTTACATTAGTATGCTCTGCTACAAAAGAGGGGTTTCAAAGCGGGAAGTGATTCTGTTTTGGACTGATGAGGCTAGAATATAGTATACAGTGCAGTTTACAAATGCTATTGAAAAACTAACACGGTGAGGGTACTTAAATCGTGGGCACAGTGGGATATTCCACACAGTACTTTGAACTCCATTTAACTGAAACTTTCCACTGACGCTCAACTTGGAGCAACCCACCGTAGAAGCCACTACACAATCAATATGAATTTTAACCAAGGAGCATCTTACAGTTATTCAATAGAGTTGGTTGCTTGTGGTGGGTACCGCACTATTAACCTTCTTGAGAATTACCTAATAGGATGGCATGTAGTTCCACTGTCCCTTTAAATCTCTTTATTGGTCTTTAAAAGACTATCTTGTCAGTAGTTAAAGGTTCTGCTTTCTGTGGGGGTCCGCGTCGTGTTACACTATTGAATAACTGTAAGAAGCTGGGACCCCGCGGATACCGCAGATGGCAATTGTGACCTAGCAACAAACAAAGCAAACGTTTTTCAGTATAACCAATTTAACTTTGGATACTGATATGAAGGGGGAAAAATAAATGTCGTATAAGAGCCAAACAGGATACACAACTGGTAGTAGCAATTGAACAGGCCTCCAGTTGAAGTCTATGTTCCGATCAGGAATCAATAATTGATCACAAGTGACCCTCAACAGAAACCTAGGGGCGATTGTATACACTCCCTGGTTATGACAGATAATCATATGTCTTGATAAAGGTGGTAACAATAAGGAGAACCCACCGAAACGCGTCAACGCAACAAACTGTATAATTCAAGCCTCCAACACCATAATTGATATGCTGAGGTGGTAGTGATACAACACTGGTGTTATCACATCGGAGCAAAAATATACAAATCGTACCTAACAATTTTATGTTGTACCTGTTCTGTCTGTTCTTAATTGTGCAGGTCGCAATTAACTGTACTGTTTTAATTTTGTTTTAGACTAGGGATCTAGACCAGTCAGCCCTATTATTGTGTCTTTTAAATCTATTCAAAATAAATGAATTTTTAACTTTCATTATGCTTTTGTTGTATGTACTTGTGACATTGTAAGGTTTGGTATTGCAAACCTGTGCTTAGCTCTGCCTCAAGGGAACTTTCTTACTTAGGTTTAATAACCTCATTTTCCTTGGCTTACTCAAGGGGTACCTCTCCACTTTACACACCAAGTGTTCTTCCTTCTGCAAGACTTTGTTTAACAGTATCTCTATTGAAATGAAGGAACCTCCTTTCTCCCGGTAGATACAGCATTCCCTCCAGCAGTGAGTGCAGGCAAATTACTGACATGGCTCTGGAAATGAATGGCTTCAGTTTCCAAGATGGTGACTTGGCCCTTTTTCCAGGGACAACCCTGCAATGTTTGCCTTCCTCCAAGGCTTTTTTCCAACATGGTGTTGGTGGTTTTAGGACTCTGGGCACTTTTGCACTGCTGTCCAGTGTAAAGTGTGTGTGCTCACTGTGTTAAACATGGTAGGATTGGTCTACACCTGTTTGGCGTATTTAATTTACCTGTCAGTCCCTTGCAAAGTGATATTTCAGATACCCAGGGCCAGTAAATTAAATGCTACTGGTGGGCTTGTAGTGCTGATTGCGCCACCCACCCAAGTAGCCTTTTAAACCTGTCTCAGGCCTCTTCCATTGCAGGGTTTGTGCGCGCAGTGTTACTGCCACTGTGACGTGGCACCTAAAGTGTATTCCATGTCTGCGACCCCACCTTTTACTGCATATCAGTTACCCCTAAGGTAGGCCCTATCTCTCCCTATGGGCAGGGTGCATTGTAGGTAAAAGATAGGACATGTACCTTACGTGTGTGACATGTCCTGGTAGTGACAAAAAGCCATTTTGGTTTCTCACTATTGTGAGGCTGCCCTCTCATAGGAATGCATTTGGGATTCCCCTATAAGTATTTCAGTGGTAATTCCTGATATGAGAGGAGCAGCGTGGTCAAGTTTGGTATGTTTGGAATAGTGATAATAAATGCTGCATAATGGTGTGCGCAGATTTATTAACACTATTCTAGAAATGCCACTTTTAGAAGTTGGCATTTATGTGTGCTATGTGTCTGCCTGCCTGATGTGTATTGCATGTCAGGCTGTGGAGTGACAGGGGCTGGTGAGGTGTGTGGCTCCTGGGAGGGCAAGGTGAGTCAGCGCTAGGCTGAACATTTGGAGTAGTGGGAGGAGTAGTCCCCTGGCCCTGAATAGGCCTGGTTCCCCCAAGCCCTGTGCCTGGGCAGACAATAAGAAATGTACTCTATGTACTGGGGCTGTGACCCCATGAAGTGTGCTTCTTTGTGTAACTTTGGGATACTTGCTGCTGCAAGGCCGCCGGAGGAGCAGCCACAAGGCCTGCCTCCTTGCTGGAGGTCCCTGTAAGCTGGCCTGCCTGGGGCCAGCCTTTGCCCTGGAACTTAGGGGTCCTAGTACCTCGTGAGCGCTGCATCTGCTTCCCAGCTGCTCCAGGACGAGAGGAGCGCTGGTGTCCTACAGCTCTGTGATGCGAAGTACAAAGAGGGAATCCCGGCATGGGTACTCCCCCATGCTGCTGGGAAGCAAAGCCGGAGCCTACCCTGCATTTTGGGTACTTCAGCAATAGAGCAGGAGCCCACCCCACATTTTGAATATTTCGGCAATAGAGCCGGAGCCCACGTCACATTTTGGGTTCTTCCGGAATGAAGCTGGAGCCCACCCCACATTTATGCTCTGCTGAGGGGCCACCGCTTCACGAGCAGCGACCGGGGAGAAGTGCAGACAAAGAGGAAGCCAGGCAAGCTGCCTGCTTGTAGGCGGGCTGGCCGGTAGGAAGGAAGTCACCAGAAGTCCAGTCCCCAGTGCACGGGTCGCCGCATTCTGCCCTGTTGTAGTGGGCACTGGATCACCTTGGGTGTCTGCCGCTGAGAGAGAAGGAAACCGCTACGAGGTAGAAGTCCTCGTGCCTCCCTTGTGGTGACTTTCGGGGGCCCAGCAGAAGAAGCAGTTGAGCTTCCGGAAGCCAGGCCAAGCCTGGCTATGGGCAGGGCTCCTCGTGAGAAAAGGGAAGGAGCCGAGCACGTGACTGAAGGCGCCATTCCGTAAAGTGCAGCTTCCGCAGAGGAAAGCTGTGTCGGTGTCAACAAACCACTGCTGATTCCCTGGTTGGAGGAGCCCCGGTGAGGGGGGCTCCCCAACAAACCTTGATGGTGCCTGCTTGCACCAGTTGGCGTCGAAGAGTCCCGGTGAGTGTGGCTGAAGGTGTTGGGAATTTTCGGTGTGGGTCTAGGGCACCAGGAGGATCCCGATAACGGGGGCTCTTATGTCACGGTTAGTGCCATTTCTGTGGTTTCTCCAGCTTCACCACAAGAGCAGGGGTTGCTGCCATGAGAGGGACACTTTGTTTAGGAATCCCATTGGGGCTTAAAGGGCACAATTGTGCCAGGTCTACTTTTCTCAGCTGCACTGCGAGAGCGTGTGCAGCTGCAATGTGTGGGACAGTTCTTTTCAGGAGAAGGAAGGGGTGAGATGCACCCATCGGCCCCCAGTGCATGACACACTTTGCTTTTGCTGCCAAGGCAGCAAGAGGGCGATGAAAGGTTCTATAATTGCGCCCTGACATTTGGGACAAAGGGCATTTGGGCCACATAGGAAGGTCAGTTGGATTGGGCTCATATTTGTTACCTGGGTGTACTGGTAGGGCGCAAGGCCCTGAAGGATTGCATAATGCGGTTATGCTAAAGGTGATGTATGCACCTGGGTAGTGTTACTATAGTGCACTCCTAAATGTGATTTATGCTTATAATGTTTGTGCATAATTTGTTTTATATCTAAGGTGATGCAGTCATAATTTGTTTATGTTGCTTGTGATAATGCTAAGTACAGTATTTCTACCAATAGTTGCTGGTTGCCTTTTATTTGCTACTTGTGCTTTGTGATGGTTCTGACAGTGGCCCTATTGTATTGTATTGTATTGTATTGGTGCTTGTATAGCGCTACTGCCACCCTACGGGTATCCTGGCGCTTAGATATAAGAACACATGATTAATATGATGACGAGCAGAGACAGAACGTGAGGATCAGACTTTCGGAAAGAGCCAGGTTTTTAGGCTCTTTCTGAATTCACATAAGAATCAATCTGTCTGATCCTTTGTGGCAGCTCATTCCATAGCTAAGCCCCGACCACACTAAAGGCCCTCCCCCCCAACCTGGAGCATTTAAATCTCGTAGTTGCCAGTAGACTGGCACCAGAGGAACAGAGCTGTCTCTGCAGAAGGTACCAGGAAAACCTTTCCTGTAATGGGATTAGGCCCATCTCGTGTGATGCTCTATACACCTGGCAGAGTGATTTAAAAAGAGCCCTTTCCTTGATTGGTAACCAATGGAGCTTTCTCGGGGCATAAGTAGAGGACGAGTTACGCCGCAGATTCAGCACCACTTTAGCTGCGGCACACTGGACTCTTTGCATCCCCTGGAAGATGTACTGAGGAGCCCCTAAATACAAGGAGTTGCAATAGTCCAGTCTGCTCATCACTGTGCTGCTTACTACCAAGGAGCGCAGATCCTTTGGTAGGATCAGAAGTACCCGGCATAGCAAACGTAACAGACCGAAGCACACGCTGGCTGTCTTAATTGCCTGTGACTGCATCTGGAGGTTCTTATCTATCAGGACCCCCAGATTCCGTACCGTACTGGCCTGAGTCAGCGGATCCTCCTCAGGGGTAAGCTTGAACTCCATCGGATTATACGAGGACAACCTCACCAGTGAGCAGTATAGCACCTCAGTCTTCCCTCCATTAAACTGCAGAGAGTTCCTCTGCAGCCAGTCTGCGGTCTGACGCATGCACTCTTGGAAACGATCCATGGAAACTGCCTGTTTTCCTTCTAAGGAGAATGCCAGTTGCGTGTCATCCGCGTAGTTGACCAAGTCAACCCCGAACAATTTAATGATGGGGAAGAGCGGCTGCAGATAAATATTTAAAAGAATAGGTTCTAATGGCAGAGTCCTGTGGATTGTAGGTGATTTACAGGATGTAAATGGTGCCAAGAATACTGTTGTTGTCTCCCTGTCAAGTAGGACAGTAACCATTGCAAGGCCCGTACCTTCACTCCTATTCTCTCCAGTCTCTCCAGAAGGATTGAGTGGCTCACTGTGTCAAACGCGGCCGACATATCGGGAAGCACTAGAACTGTGCATTCCCGTTGTCGGCTTGCCTTCGTAAATTGTTCATCATAGTGGACAGAGCTGACTCCGTCCCATGCCCAGGCCGAAACCCGAACTGATCCTTATCCAGCAAATGATATTCCTCCAAAAAGCCGGATAAGGATCTGCTTACAACCTTTTCCAAGATTTTAATTGGAAAGGGACACATTGGTCGAAAATTAGCCGGATTTGTCGGGTCCAAGGTGAGCTTTTTAATCAGGGGTGTTACCACCGCCTGCTTCCATCCCCCCGGGACGGTGCCTTCTTCCAGGGACAGATTGCATATCTGTCGAAGCCAGGAAAAAGTCGTTTGGCCATAAGCCTTCCACACTTTCTGCGGCGGAGGGTGAAATGGGGATACTGAAGATATACTTTGCACCACGATGTTAAAAGCAGGGTCAGTAAGAGCCTGGAAGCTATCCAGGGTACACAGCTGACCCGGAGCCCCTTCTGTCTCCTTTTTTGTCATAAATATGGGCAGCAGTATTGTTCTCCGCAAATGAGCTTACAATCTTGCCCACTTTATCCAGAAAGAGCGAAGCAATATTATCGCATAATTGCTGGGAGGCCACCACTTTATTACTCAGACAAGTCAGAGCCGAGATATCCCTGACTATCTTGAAGAGTTTCTTAGTCCCGTTAGAGGCATGTAGGATAGAATTGGCATACAAATTTGCTTTACATTCTAGGATTCGTAGCTTGTACTTAATCTGTGCCTTCCTCAACTCTAGTTTATCCCCCTCTGAATATCTCTTCATCCATTTTCTTTCAGCCTTTTTACATAGCTGGCGTAGATGTTTCATTTCGTCATTATACCATGGTGCTGAGATTTTATTTCCAATTCTGATTTTTTTAATCGGATTTTCTTGATCCAAGGCATCCACGATATATTCCTGATAAATATTGTAGTTAACCTCTACCGTGGCAGAGGCGCAGAAGAGATTATCAGTTGGTGGTATTAATAGAGAACCCAACCTGCCTAATTTTGCCCATTCCCTACCTACCCGATAGACCACATGCATTTTGAATTGATCCCTCAGGCTAGGTATTGTGATTCGAAAGTGAACTAAGTAATGATCTGTCCAATTTTGAAGTATAATATTCAATACCTCCTTATCCATACCATTAGCAAATAGAAGGTCAAGAGTGTGTCCTCCCCGATGGGTTGGGGATTTGACTAGTTGTTGAAGGCTAAAATTAGCACAGGAGTGATTCAGGTCTCTCAGATGATTGCCCAGGTTAGCATTCTCCCACAGATTAAAATCGCCCAGGATAATCATTCTGGAGTGCGCTAAGGAGAAATTAGTAATAGTGTCTAGAAAAGATTGATAATGAGTGGCACTCACTGGGGGTCTGTAACAAACCAAACCCATAAATTGGCTGCCTTTGGGTTCCTGCAGCGAGAATCCCATAAATTCCATCCCATCTACCTCATCAACTTTTAGGGGGGGCAAAATTCAGCTCCTCTACATATATATATATATATATATATATATATCACTCCAACCCCTCCTCCTCTGCCCTCTGTTCTTGGATTATGCAGAATTTTAAACCCTGCAGGGCAGGCAAGTCCTATTTTTACTGCGGACTCGGCTCTGATCCAAGTTTCTGTTAAAAACAATGCATCCAAATTCATATCTTCAATCAGCATGGAGATTTCCATGTGGTGCTTAACCAACGACCGGCTGTTAATCAGCCCACATCTCAAAGTGTTATCCCCAACAGTGCTTGCTTCCTTCTCAGAGAATCCCTGGTAGGTGATGTCAAAGTATGCCCTCTTACCTAATTCCAGTAGCTGTTTCCTTGTGTAGACAAAGCTGTGTCCTTCGCTACCCAACCGGGCAGCATGACTAGCACTAGGCACGTCCGAGGCGCGGACGGGCGCAGATGGGCTTGCCTCTGGTGTGCCTCTGGTGTCCCATCGGCACGCGCGCTGTGTGCTTGCATTGCCCAAGATTGTATAGGCAAGCAAGCGTGTCCCCTGTTGCCACTAGTGCGCTCACCAAAATGGTGCCCCACTGTGGCAAATCCTCATCCAAGATGGCGCTAGTAGAAGTGAAACAACAGCAACAGATCCCGCTCAAGCAGCAGGTGTGCAAATTCTTTTAAAGTGTGGGTATGCAAAGAAAAGTGGCCAGAAATCTTTAATAAAACAATTTTTAAAAACTCATTCTACCAGATAGATAGATAGATAGATAGATTTATTTATTTATATTTATGTATTTATTATTTATTTATGTGTCTTATAAAGCGCACTGTCACCTTGCAGGCATCCTGACGCTGGTGTCTCAAAGAGGGTGGGAGTGTCAGACAGAACTGGACAGAAACGGACAAGATGCACATACTAAGGAAACAGCCAGGTTTTAACCTTCTTTCTGAACGGGAGAAGCTCCTTGGTTTGCCTGATTTCGCACGGGAGCGAGTTCCAGAGCTTGGCCACGGCCACCTCAAAAGATCTACCCCCTGATCTAGTCTTCCTAAACCTAGGCACCATCACCAACCTAGTCGCTGAGGAACGAAGCAGCCTGGTTGGGGAATACCACGCGAATATGGATTGCAGGGGTAGAGGGCCTATTCAGTGCAAGGCCTTGAAAACGAGGCAGAGGGCCTTGAATTTCTGTCTCAAGGGGAGCCAGTGCAGCTTCGCCAAGGCCGCCTGCGCATGTGCTCTCGTAGGAAGCCCCAGAACCAGCCTAGCAGCCGCTGATTGCAGTCTTTGAAGCATATCCAAAAGGAAGCCAGTGGACTCCATTAACAAGGCATTACATTAGTCCAGCCTACTGAGGATCGTACATCTTGCCACCTGGGCGCGCGCCTGAGATGGTAATAATGTCATGATTTTCCGCAAAGACCGCAAAATAGCAAAACAGCAGGAGGTCGTCTTTCTGACGTGTGTCTCCATGCTGAGCTTCTAATCAAGCATGATCCCTAGGTTGCAAACTGATTCCACTGGCCGCACTTTAGTCTCTGTCTCAGGAGGCCAAAAGTTCTCTGGAAATGACCGGGAGATCCTATTCCCAGTGCTAAAGAGCACCTCCGTCTTCCCTGCATTAAACTGGAGGGAGTTGTTCTTTAGCCAGTGTGACGTATCACACAGGCAATTGTGGAATACCTCCACAGGTGTAGATTCCCCTCCCTCAAAGGAGAGAATCATCTGTGTGTCGTCAGCATAATTTATTATTTTAATTTTGTAGGCTTTAATAAGTGAGATCACAGGTCTTAAATATAAGTTAAAAAGAATTGGACTAATTGCTGATCCCTGTGGCACCCCGTGTGAGACATTGGAAAAAGCTGATTGAAAGGGAGGCAGGGACACCAAATGCTGTCTGTCCTGCAGGAATGATCAAAACCACCTCAGAGCGCTACCTCCCACCCCAGCAACACTTAAGCGGCCCAACAGGATCTCATGGTTAACCGTATCAAAGCCGGCAGACATATCAAGCAGGATCAAAACCGCTGCTTGTCCCATGTCTGCACGCCTTTGAAGCTCGTCCACGGCAATAGCCAATGCTGTTTCGGTCCCATGAGCCGACCGGAAGCCAAATTGATCTTCCTCTAATAGGTGGTGAGAGAGTTAGACTGACCCAGCGCTCCACAATTTTAGTAGGGAAAGGTAGTAGGGAAATGGGTCTGTAGTTCTTGGAACAGACCGGATCCAAAGAAGGCTTCTTCAGCAGGGGAGATATCACTGCCTGCTTCCACTGGGCTGGAACCGTACCCGTGGCAAGAGATTAATTGCAAATCAGGCGGAGAGTGGGAAATGATTCCTCCTCAAACTCCTTCCAGATCTTATGTGGCACCGGGTCCAAAGCAGAACCAGAAGAGATCTCCCTTGCCAGCCCACTGAATACTTCTTCCGTGGGTAGCGGGAACTCTAATAGAGGTTCACCCAATGACCAAGCCTGCTCGTTGGTCGTGTATGCCAGTGCCCCAAGACCCGTGGCCAACGGTCAGTCAGTCATAAAGGAGTCCTCCAAGTCCTCAATAATTAGCTCGATTTTCTCCTTAAAGAATTTAACAAGATTCTCACAAGGTTCCAGAGACGGAGCAATGGAGTTCTTAGAACACTCAGGGCTAGTGAGACTGTTTAATATATTAAAAATGCTCCTAGAACTCTTAGTAGCATTACAGATCATGGAAGAGTAGTATTCAGCCTTAGATTTCCTAATTTGATTCTTGTATTCTAAGATTTTAAGCTTCCACTGCATCCTATAAGATTCTTCATATTTGCGCCTCCAGCATCTCTCCGCTTGTTTACAACCACGCTTCAGGTTCCTCAGCGTGTCATTAAACCAAGGGGCAGAGATTTTCTTCTTGCAAGTACGAACTTTAAGCGGGGCATGAGAATCCAGCACCTCCGTAATCTTAGTGCAGAGTGAAGCATAGTTCTCCTCAATTTGCTTGTCCAAAGCAAAACACTCTCCCACTTCAAACACCACGCCGGAGGACTTCGGTCGGGCAAGAGCCTTTCAATCTCTACACTGAAACTCCTTAGTCACCTGAGGAGTCCTTGTCTGAGCACCCTTGCTTTTGACATAAAATTTGACAAGGAAATGTTCTGTCCAATCCATAGGCAGAATTTCCCTCATAACCACCAGGTCGGGGACACTAAACACCAAATCCAGGAGGTGCTCTGCCTTGTGGGTGGCTGCAGTAACTAGTTGATAAAGTCCGAAGCTTTCGCATGAGTGAAGCATATTTGCTAACCCTACATCCAGGGAACAGTTTTGCCAAAGGTTAAAATCCCCTAAGATTATTAAATTATAATGGGAAGCTGCGATATTAGTTAGGGTCGCTAATAGCGATTGTTGCTGATGAACGCTAAAGGCCCCTGGAGGCCTATAGCACAAAACTCCGGTTAAAATAGTCCCGGAACAACTCTGAATAGATAAACCCAGCAGTTCCGTTCCCTCAGCCTGGTCCATGTCAATAATACTAATCTTCCAAGCGGCTTTGTAAATAACCCCTACCCCCTCACCCCTCCCGTTAGACCTGGGGAGATGTAGGAATTTAAAACCAGACAGGCAAGCCCAGCCGGGGTCAACCAAACAATCTGGGCGAGTCCATGTTTCTGTCATGAACAGGATGTCCAGCTCATGTGTTTCAATTAGCAGCTGGATCTCCACACTATGCCTAGGCAAGGATCTCACATTCAAAAGCCCACACAACAAGAGATCATTGATAAGAAAATCAGCACAGGGGTGGGCCGAAGGCAGCAGCCTAAAAGTCCCCCTGCCTGCGTGACGCTTACCAATATGTAGCAGAGTCTCCCTGGGGTATACCGGGCCGGAAGATTGACGATAGTCCTCGATGCAACCCAACCGGGCAGCATAACTGGCACTGCGCACCAGATATGATAGATAGATAGATAGATAGATAGATAGATAGATAGATAGATAGATAGATGGATAGATAGATAGATAGATAGATAGATAGATAGATAGATAGATAGATAGATAGATAGATAGATAGATAGATAGATAGATAGATAGATAGATAGATAGATAGATAGATAGATAGATAGATAGATAGATAGATAGATAGATAGATAGATAGATAGATAGATTGGCCCTGTCATGTACATAATCCCCTGTAAATTATTACCTGGTGCCAGTTGGCACAGTGTATATGTGTGGTTATGATCAAGGTGTTTAGGATAATACAAAGGCAATATTTTATATAACCTTGTGTGAAGTTTGTTTTGTAGTGTGCCTAGAGTGTTGCTGCTCTGTGTGTGTTGCACAAACGCTTTACACATTGCCTCTGGGATAAGCCTGATAGCTCGTGCCAAGCTACCAATGGGGTGAGCGAGGTTATCTTCAGCGTGTAACTCCCTTGCTCTGACTAGAGTGGTGGTTTCTGCCTGGCTTGGTGCATGGCTTAGCCAACCAGAAATCCCATTTCTAACAATGACTATCTGGAATATCCACTTTAAAGGGAGAGCTGTTGAGGCAGCTCTTTGCAGTGTCTGCTTCTATCCCCTTGCCCGATGAAGTGTACCTACTTAGAGGTCACTGTTGACACCTCTTCAGTCTTCCTACGTCCAGAGATAGTTGCATTCCAGAAGGTCAGATATTTACAAATGTTTTGGGAAGTAGAGCTACCAGACAAACTGCTTTGAATCCAGTGCAGTCTCAGGCAAAATGTAGTACAGTTTTATAAAAAATGTTTTTCCTTTGCATTGATTTAAAATCTGTTGCACCCACAACAAATGTTTTAATACTAAATATAATAGATTGTTTCCACCAGGCTGAGTTGTAAAGATCAAGGATTTTTTCCACAAGCAAGCCTATTCATAGAAAATTTGACACTGTAGGATTTTCCTAATATTTAGTATTGCTTACTCTTATATTTTAAGGCATGTTGGCTTGAAAGACACACTTAGAGGTGACTTGGCAAATACTTAAAAGTAGGTTTCCTTATATGACAAAGCAGTTTTCCATACCATAAGTCACTGCATTGGTTTTAAAACTGCAGCCCAGCCAGAGTGTGTGTAACCATAGTGATGTCACAGTGCAGAGCCATAATACCACCACAAAATAAGTATGGAAAAAGGCTAAAACTCTGGAGAGACAGCACAGATAAAGGTGATTTGATGCCGATAACATTATTCAATGTGCCTCCAAACCCATCTCCTGAGAATGGGACATTAAGCAGATTGGCCAATTATGTGACATCTGGTACTGTGTCACAAGCACACAATTGGGCAGGTTAGCACCCATGCCACCCAAACACACTTGGAAAAACTCGGAATGGAGACCTGGGTAATTTCCGCTGGTGTGAAATGATGAGGTCCTTAATGCTTTGAGGTGCCAATCTGAAATCTTTGCTCTTGTTTTCATCGACTCATGTGGCAGAGATGTCACTCACATATGGGTGCATGCAGGACACCATAATTACCGTTGATAATAGCGCATTCTCTGGTTTATGTGTAATGGCATCCGTAGCACCATCTTTTATACTCCAAACAATATTGGTGTAATTTGGTAGATTTATAACAGACATTACTATGTTAGAGGATGTGCCATAATGTCCTTTTTGTTAACCTCATGAACAAAATCTCTCTTGCAAATTTATTCTTATTCAAAGATTTACGTCAAATACTTTAACATTCAAAGACTACCCTGGGCACACAATTAGAAGCTTGATAGTCCATAATGTATTGAAAAGTCCATAGAATTCTTAATCCTAGGTCAATGTATTTATTCAATCTTTTCCAGTTCGCAAAATGGAACAAGTTAAACTTTTCTAGACACAGCTAGATGTTCGGTTCACACCGCAAAAGCAGCCAACACGTGTTTCGTCGTGCAGAATGACGCACAATTGACTTCTTCAGGGCTAATATAGAGCTTCTTTCCTGAACAATAAATAATAGAATATCCAATTTAAATCGATTCTTAAAGACCGGGACCTCATGACGCGCTAAATCCTTCTATGCGAGTAACAAATTATGTATCCAGATTCCAAACGATATTATATGGTCACAATACGTATCTTGAAACTAAAGTAAAGGCGATCAAAAGCTGAGAAAGTTCATTCATCAGTCAATTACACGAAAATCTAGTATGATGCAAATATAGAGAAACGAAGAACCATAAGTTTGTGACCCAGTGAATTTTCATTTAATGTAAAGTATGTTTTATTACAACAGCTAAGTATGTTACACCCGGCGGTTCAGGCCATTATCCTTGAAAGCAGGGGGTTATGTCCTGTGCCCACCCACTCACATGCAGTCAACCCATGCATTTACCCACCATGCGGGAAGCCAACATTCCTCCTACATGACCAACCAATGAAGGCACTGATAACAATATAAAGGGGTGGCATTTTAAATAATGCAATGCTACTGGCTTTCTCAAGGGGTCACCAAACCAATATATAAATAGCAGGCCTGTGGCTTTATCAAAGAGGTGACCACATCAATATACATGTCAAGCCCATTGACTTTGGCCAGGGGCCAAATACAAAGGAAGCCTATTGGCTTTGTCAAGGAGTTACTACATCAATGTACACGTCAAACTTATGGGCTTTCTCATGGGGTAATCACATCATTGTAGACAAGTCTATTGGCTTTCTCAAGACGTCATCCCATCATTGTATGAAAACAAGCCACCTGCAATTGTCAAACAGTCATCACATCACTATACAAAGCAAGCATATTGACTTTGTAAAAAGTATGACCACATAAACCTTCAAAACAAGCCTATTGGCTTTGCCAGGGGTTCATCATATTATTAAATGAAGAGAAGCCCATTCGCTTTGTCAAGCAATCTTAACACCATTATACAAAACAAGCCTATTGAATTTGTTAAAGACGGACTACATAAATATGCAGGCAAGGCTACTGGCTTTGTCAAGGGATCATCACATCATTATGTCAGAGTGTTTCTTTTTCACTTCTCAGGCCACTTAATGCAGCCATCATATCAACCACAAGATCTTTCTGTAATCCTCAGTTTAAGAGCAAAATATCTAGCGAAAAAAGATCTTAAAACATGATTGACCTTTCCTGGGGAAAGAAAACATTGGGTTACGTTGAATTAACGTAAAATGGGGGCTCCTGCACCACCTGCAGCCCTCCACTACAATTTATAGCATGTTGGTGGTGCCCCTCACCAGAAAGAACACAAAGTATTAGTCCTTGAAGGGCATTGCAGGTTGCTCCTTACTGGAACATTTTCAATTTTTGGGTGCCAAGTTTCACGCATTACACCCACTATTTATTTTAATGTCGGGCGACATGGGGAGCCCCAAGGCCCCACTGGATCCCTGGTCAGCACCTTTTTGAAGGGCCATCTCAAAAGACAACTGCAAGTTTTAAAACAATTAAATGGTGGGTGTACTGGTCCTACCTGGGGCACCCACAATTTTTTTATTTTCATTTGGTAACCGTGGGAGGAGACCCATGTTCTCGTCAGTTTCCCTGTTGGCACCCATTGCGGGTATTAGCTGAAGCCAGAGTCTCAAGTTTGATCATGCTAGGATCTGTTATATCTTGTGCTCCAGTTGGGCGCATAAGAGGGCAGACAGGGAGAGATATTTCCTATCTCACTTGGCAGGAGCATTTCCGCTGTTACACAAGTAAGCATTGGGCCCAAGAGGCTGGGGTCCCAGGGGCCATACCATGGCTCAATGAGGGGGACCCCACGTTTCCTCTATAAGATATAATACATTGAGTCTTAGGGTCTCCAGGGCCATGCCATGTCTCGGGCAAGGGGGCTACACACCCCTCCCCCAAACCACTATGATGGGCTCATGTTACCCAACGCCATACCATGCCTCAAGCAGGGGGTCCTCATGCCCCCTTTCCAAGACATATTACAGGAGTCCCTGGTGGATGGTGTCCCTGGTGCCATATCATAGTTCGGGAAGGGGTGCTCCACACTCCTTCACAAAAAAATAATACTGCAGACCCCTGGGATGGGCTCCCCGAGGCCATTGGATTGCTTGAAGAAGGGGACACAAACACTCCCCCACCTCTTTTTTACATTAATTAACAATATGCTGACCTCCTTGGCACAGGGATAATCATTAGAAAGGATGGGACCCCCCCCCTTACTTTTATTTTTCACAACACATGGTTAAAACAAACATATTTTAGCCCAAGCGGTCTGGGGGGCCCACCAGGCCAAGAGTTTACCCTATCACCAATAAGTTTTTTTCCCACAACAAAATGGCTAAAGCAGCAATTAGATCTAATCTTTTGATAAGTCATGCCCTAAGGTAACTATAACTCACACCCTCGCCATGCACAGTTTGCTTATTAATAATTTAATTGCAAATGTTGCAGTGATAATATTAATGATGTTGTAGAAGATGTAGTGATGGAAGTAATATGTGGGGTAATTAGCAGCGCATGGTGAAGGAGCAAGTTATTTGAGCTAACTATAACTAGAGAATTTCTGTGGTTTTAGAGTTTGAAATGTTACGTTGTTACTCAACATTTCACCTAATTATAACTTTACTTTAACCTTTGTTTTTTACTGAATATATATGTGTGTGTGTATATCCATATATAGACTATATATATGTATATACATTTATATATTTTATATATATTCACTGAAAAATATAATTTATTGCACAAGCTCCTGCTACGCGTTTCGGCCGTAACCTTGGTCAAGGATCAAGAGAAGAGCTGACAGACACATTGCATACTCTAGTGAAATAAACAGTGAAAACAAACTCCATAGCAAACAATAAATCTTAGGTCCCACAAATTCCAGTCATGAGTAGCCACCATGATGGAAAATACTTTTTGGGTTTTCACATACAGAGAGTTTCTGAGTCGGCCTGAATTCATGGCTGGACTTTCTCGTGTTTAGGGCTTCCAGAGCCCAATACAGACCATCGTCCATTTGTATGACCCTCAGAAGTCAGCTATTCCATTGAACAATTATTTTTGTGTTGCTAATAAATATTACACTGTTTGATGTATGTCCACGAAACGGGACTAGAGTGTGCATGAAATGTTACGGGGTGATCTATCAAGCAGGGGCTAAAAAAAAGGGAGGGTCCAAAATGCAAAATTAAAAATGCATTTGCCCTAGACTTCTTTAGAAAATTCTACAGAAAAACCAAAGGTAAAAATCACTGAAAAAAACAAAGGTTAAAGTAATATTTTAGTTAGGTGAATTCAACATTAACGTTTTGAGCTATAGACAAACCAAGAAAATGCACAGCTATAGTTAGCAAAGCTAACTGTAACTTGCACCGCTGCCATACACTGCACATACTTCATCACTCATGATATTTGGATATTTGGATATTTGGAGGGGTATTTGTAGAGCGCGGCGTTCGCTCCGGAAGGAGCATCATGGCGCTTGAAAGTCCTTGAGCCAGGTCACAGAGTGTTAGGGGGGAGGCTAGATGGAAGCTTTAGTCCAATCGTCGGAGAGATTAAAAATCCATGTTTTGAGAAGTTTTCTAAAAGGCTTCTCGAGTGTCTGGAGTCTGAGGTGTCTGGGCATACTGTTCCAGGCTCTGATAGCCAGGGTGCTAAGGGTTTTACCGCCTTTAGACTTCAAGTTGAACTTGGTGGAGGTCATGAAATTTTCTTGTGAAGATCGGAGGGCACGACTCGGGTTGTAGTGTGGGAAGCGTCTGGTGAGATAGATGGGACCTGTTTTGTTAAAGGCACGGAAGGCAACGGTGAGAATCTTGAAGAGTATTCTCTTGTGCAGGGGAAGCCAATGTAAGGTCTTTAGGGCTGAGGAGATTGAGGATTTACGAGGTAATTTTAGTACAAGGCGGGCGGCAGTGTGTAAGACACTTTGGAGCTTGGAGAGAGTGGACTTCTTGGTCCCTGCTAGGAGGCCGTTACAGTAGTCTACACGAGAGAGAATGAGGGCTACTGTTACAGTTTTTCTAGAGTCGAGGGGGAGGAAATCAAAGAACTTTCTCAGGGATTTGATTATGCCGAAGCATTTGCCTGCTACGGACGTGACGTGGTGGTCAAATGAAATGTCAGAGTCAAAAAGGACCCCGAGGTTTCTGGCAGAAGTGACGGTCTGGGGGGGGGGCAACAGAATTGTCAGGTCACCAAAGGGCAGGACAGAAAGAGGCATTCTTTCCAATGGGGAGGATCTCAGTTTTATTTGAGTTGCAACGGAGGTGGTTATCGTCCATCCACTGGAATACAGCAGTTAGGCAGTGTTTAAGATTGAGCTCTGCCTTGTTGGAATTGTCGTCTAGGGGGATGATCAACTGAGTGTCATCGGCATATGAGGTGACAGTTATGCCGAAGGATTATATCAGGGTGAGAAGAGGGATGAGATAAATGTTAAAAAGGAGGGGGCTTAGGATGGACCCTTGGGGGACTCCGGAGGACACCTTTTTCTCATTGGATTGAAAAGGGCCTAGGGTGACAGTTTGGGACCTATCGCTGAGAAAAGATCTGATCCATGATAGGGCTGAGTCGGAGATGCCGATGTCCATTAATCTATTGATCAGGATGGAGTGGGATATGGTATCGAAAGCTGCCGTGAGGTCAAGAAGGATCAAGATGGCCTTCTTCCTTTGGTCTTGCAGTGATTTAATGGTGTTGGTCAGTTCGATTAAGGCAGTTTCGGTTGAGTGTTTAGACCGGAACCCGGATTGCTGGGGATGGAGTATGTTATGGGTTTCCAGAAAGGTTTTGAGTTCTTTGTGGACTAGCTGTTCTGTTATTTTACCCAAAGCGGGGAGAAGGGTGATGGGACGGAGGTTGGTCAAGTCCACTGGGGATTTGTTAGCTTTTTTCATAAGTGGCTTGACCACCCCTTTTTTCCAGGAGCGGGGAACAGAACCAGAACTGAGAGACAGGTTGATAATGTCATTGACGATAGGGTTAATGTCATCAATGATAAGATGGAGAATCTTAGGGGGGCAGGGGTCGGAGGGGGAGCCAGATTTACAGGAGAGAATCGCTTCTCTGGTCTGAGCCAGTGTTACCGGGGTGAAGTTTTTGAGACTGTTAGAGGTCAGGCAAGGTTGGTCAGGAAGGGGGAGTTTGTGGGTGGTGGGGGGAGGGGGGAAGTTTTTTTTGAATGGAGGTAATTTTATCGTCAAAGTATTCTGAGATCTTGTCACAAAGCTCTTGTGATGGGGGATTTCGGGTTGGAGAGCTTTGGGATGGGTGAAGGTCTTTACTATTGTAAATAAAGTTTTTTGCTTTTGGCTGGCTTCTTTGATGGCATTTACGTAGTATGTTCTCTTGGCCGATTTGATGGTAGAGAGATAGTTTTTCCTCTGAAGCATATAGGTGCTTCGGTCGGCATTGTCGTAGGATCTACGCCATTTACCTTCCGCTTTCCTGCAGAGTAAATGTGCGGAGGCTAAGTCGGGTGTATACCAGGGAGCTTTAATTTTAGTTTTCTTCAATGTTCCGTCCTGATGATTGGAGGGACACCGTTTAGCAATTTCTTGTGAGAGCCAGTTATGAAGGCGGTCTGCATCTTTGTCGATGTTACCGGATAGAGAGGGGGGGTTGGTTTGGGAAAAGGGATTGAGAATAAGATTTTTCTGGACAGTTTTCCAGTTTATAGAGTGACCATGGTGAGGAATGCGTTTATTTCTGGTTGGCAGGTGGCAGCTAGAGATGTGGAAGGGGATCAGGCAATGATCAGTCCATATCTGGGGAAGGGGGGCAGGGTGGTGAGGGAAGGGAAATTGGTGCAAACACCATCTAAGGTGTGACCAAGAGAATATGTAGGCAATGCGACACTTTGTTGTAGGTTAAATATTTCAAGTGTCTGGAGGAAGTTGCTTGTTTGGGAGTCGGCGGAGGTCTCAAGGTGCAAATTAAAATCTCCTAGCAGGGTAAAGTGTGGGTAACGAAGTAGGAAGTGTCCCAGGGCGTCATTGATATGTTCTTTGACATCATTTATGATAACACTGAATGCATCTCAAATGCAATTGTTGATGACAACACTGGTGACACAATTGTCAGCAATTACTGAAAGGCCAACAAAGCCTTCCATCATATTGGGATTGATAATGTTAGTACCATTCAATTGGGTAATAATAATGGTTATTTACGATGCTTACGAGTGTGGTACGGAGTTCTATAAAAATATTGGGGCATATTACCAACAACTAGCGATAACTATCGCTATGTTGGTTTAGCGTCGATATTTTTATCGCCAAGCTGCGGGGATTTTTATCGCTTAGGAACCTTGCTATTATCAAGGTTTAACTCCTAAGCGATAAAAATCGGCGGAAATGCATGAATATCGCTGAAAAGTCAGCGATATTCATGCATTACCGAGCTAATGCTCTTAGCCATGTTATCCACCTCCCATTGGATAACATGGCTAAGAACTGCTCTGGGCAGGTGTTAGCTTTTGGAGATGCGCTTAGCGCGAATATCTCCATAAGTTGGTAATAGGAGATAGCGATGTTAGCGACTGTTTCCAGTCGCTAACATCTTGGCACGCCCACTTTGCATGTCATTAGTGATAAATATCATTGACATGCAAAGGGGGCCCAAGATGGTCGCTATCTCCTACTAGCTGTCGCTAGCTGGTGTTAGCGACAGCTAGGTAATAGGGAGATCATTTCATCTCTGCTTTCTTGGCTTTTAAAGCCAAAAAAGCAGAGATAAACCCCCTTGATAATATGCCCCATTATCATTATTGTTATTATTATAAAACCATTTATGACTTGGTCTGCACCAATATTTGTATTTTCCTACATTTCTTTGTTTTTGAGGAATCGTTTGTTAACATGGGTATATTTGTAGCTATTTTCATATTGTTAATCCCGCTGGGCAGCATTGGGGTGCTTTCAATTTTTATTAAGGTGTTTGATTTGGAAACTTTCCTTTTGTCATCAGGTCTATATCCATTGAGTTCTTTATTTCCAACTGCTGCTAGACACATATTGCTGACTTACACTCTTGCTTTTAGATGACTGTCACTAACATCCAATTTTCACTCTAATTGAGTACAATTTTCACTCCATTTGAAAGGAGACATTGTGGACTATTTGTGAAGTCTTTGCTGAAACCTTTCTAGGTTTTTCTGTGCGCAATGAAAGCTTGCAGGAAAAGGACAGATTTATATAAATGTATTTTATGTGCAACCAGCTTGTGAGTGTAAAATTAGGATGTAGGCAACACAAATTGTCTTAAAGCTCTCACTTTGAACTCAAATCTGGCAAAGCGAACAACATTCCAACTTTACAACCTTGCAGCGTTTTCCAAAGAAATTAGCAAAGCTGGGCAAAGACAAAATATCTTTGCAGGCTCTTGTTGGGAAGCACTTGACTTCAATTCCAACAAGCATTAGCAATGCTATTAGACCTGATTTTAAAGGAATCCTGCATGGTAATAGGAAACATTACAAGTAAATAGAATGTGAAGGAATATGTATTTGTGTGGAAGAACAGAACTAAAGAATAATAATACTGTTGGTTAAAAGGTCAGGGTATAGTTACACTGTCAAGCCAGACCTAAACATCCATGTAGATTAATGTGTGCCCACCTTCTATCTGCTGCCGAAGAAAAACACAATAAATTATCTAGCTATTTAAGACTTTCTAAATGCTTTACAATGTCTTGTTGTGCCCTTGAACGTTGAACCTCAGGCACCTGGATAAATAAACAAACGTATCACAATTGTTTGGAGGGCAAACACTTTTTTGTGGAAGCACACTGCTTCTGCCCATTCAAAACATGCTCTCCTGTGTCCCAACAATTGGTTGGAGCCAAAACCCCTCTCTAGTGAGGCTCGCATAATTGTCTGCACTGTTGAACCAGACCATAAAAATTCCAATATGCATGTATTTATTCCTCTGGTGAGTACGACCCATTTGTACTCAGCTCAATGTGTGTAGGTTTATATACTGAGAGGCAGATTTACAAGAAGTGGCGCATCCCTGCATATCAGCAGGGATGCGCCACTTATTGTGCGCCGCGGTTCCGCCACCATGGTGCGCTGCATTTATAATGCGGCGCACCATGGGGCAAAAACAGCACAGATGCGTCACTCTTCTGTGACGTAAAGGAGGCGCATTGCTGGAGTTGCGTTGCAATATCGACGCAGCTCCAACAATGATCGAGGGCGCCCTATGTGCACAATGCTGCGTCAATCCTTACACCTGCTTCAAGCAGGCGCAGGGTTTTGACGCAGTATGGACCCAAAAGTGACTGAGTGAAATCTTGTAGATTTCACTCAGTCACTTTTAGGAGGCGTTCTGGCGCCGGAATGCCCCCCTTAAATCCCCCCCCCTCTGCGCAGGAACACCTCTTTCTGGCGCAGGTCTTTACAACATGATGCATCTCCCAGAATGCACAGTGACTTGACAGAAATGCGGCATTACATAGAAAAGTATGTATTCTTGCTTGTTAGATTCTGTCTGTTTATAGCTGTTATGGGAATCATTCTTCCAGACTGGAGTTTCGTTATTGTCAAATATGCAACCAAACAGCCAAAAATACAATCCTCCAGTGGCCTTGGGTGTGATAATCGCTCAAAAGAGCGATTAGCAGATGCCCAGCTGCCATCTTACACCGGGTTGTCCTCCTCTGTGCCTCCTAATCTCAAATCCCTATTTATGAGCTGGGCACTATAAAATGGGAGACCCCAGTGGTAGGATTTACTGATGATTGCTTACTTGAAATAAATGGTGAGGGGGATGAAGGAAGAGCTGTAGTAGAGGCCACCACTGATTATTAAAGGTCAATTGAAACAGAATGAGTAAGAATCTAAGAGTCACTTCAGTTGTACACTCTTCTCATGGGCTTCACTCACCACGTCTTTGCACAGAAACCCACAGCACCTCACATGAGACCTATATGCAGAAGAGATCCTGCTGCAGTGAAATCAGATAAAGTCTTTTATAATGTGCTCCTTAATTCTCGCCTTTTGCTTGTTAATCCACATAATACTCCTCTAGCCTATGTGCAGAGAATTCCTTGATCAATTCCTGTGTTTAAATGGGGGGTCTCAATCCAAACAAAACCACACCCCGAATCAGGACCATTGCCTTTTACAAAGAGCTGCATGGGATCCCCTCCCAGAGCGCAAGCCACACCAGACCTAGTCTGGCCGCTTCCACACTAAATGATCAGGGGATCACCCCTTCGTCCCATGTCTAACACCGGGGACTCGCTACTATCAAAGAGGCAACTGCCCCGCAAGCACCAAGCAGGACACCAGAGACAGGTTTGAGTGGCCTTACTGCCCCTGCCTCTCCACTCTCCCCATTCACTGGCTGCTCTCCAATAGCAGGACAGCACATAATGCGTTCACCAATGCAATGGTGCTGGGGTCAACACCCTTACAAAATGTGTGGTCCCCTCTGCCCCCACAAAGGCAACAGACTCAACTGATTGAGTTAGGACGTAGCAAATTAACTTCACATGAAACAAGGTGGTATACAAATTACTGCAACCAATAACATTACACAGTAGAAATCCCTGGGGTACTTGAGGAAGGCCTAAAAGTGTAAGGCCACCAGCAGTCTAGCCCCCCTTCTAACCAGCATCATCCCTGAAAGGCTTCTCCCGAAGGAGGGGGAAACTGTGCAACTTAGTGACTTCAAGAATCAAGGTGTGCCATTTTTGGCTACAATGGGCCACAGGGCAGAGATGTCACTGGCGAATCCTTCCTCCCACCACCTCCATTTTCCTTTTTTCATCAACTGACCCAAAGCATGTTTGAGGGAAAGCCTCTAGTCCAGCCTCTGACTGGTAAAGGCCTTCTTTGTCAAATAATTCAGGCGTAGTAGGCCATGCCTGATGGTGTCCATGGATGCCATCCTCCGAATAGACCTTACCGAATGGTTCATTTTTTTCACTGATTTTTTTATACTCTCAGGTTTAGCATCATCAGTCCATCACCTCTGAGGGATGACCTCACGCCACAATAGCATGCCATCCGGGAGCAAATGGCACAGTTTTTGCAAAAATCGATATGATCCCTTCATGGACACGAACGAGTAGAATGTCCGGCTTGGGAAGCCAACCAAACTCAAGAGCATCACTCGACAGCACTGGCAGGTGATGAAACTTAAGGCCGGTCACACCGAACGGAAGGTGCTCTGTTTCGGGTCTCATCTCCCAGACCGTGTCAGGGAATCTCTCTACTGCACCGTTGACTACTGAATCCCTGAAGCAACACACCTTGATGGTTTCCCAGTAACGAATTAAACAGAGGCTGCCACTCACTGCCCTTCAAAGTAGTGGTGAGGAGATAGGGAAGGGGAAAGGGGGGCTCTACCCACTCACCATATGACAATTGAGGTTGAACATAGCGTTCAAAGCAACTGGATTTCCATCTTCTAATTGTTTAAATTCCATCTGGTGACATTTCCATTACTGCCGCAGTTGTACCTGCCTCAATCATAAAAGAGGGTGAAGTAAAACCGATTGTGGGCACTACGAACACTCCCAGGGCCAGATCACTGAATAATTGGGTCACAGGTTCACCATTTTTGCAGTAATCCTTACAGAAAAGCATCCCTCTTTGGTTCCACAAACCATGGGTTATACCCTCATTTATAATGTGTTATCAGACTTACCCGGGATAGTTTGGACACTGAACGATATGAAATTTAGGCAGATTAAGGTTTTTTGCCCAGAAATCGCATAGGATTAGAGGGAAATTAATCTGTGGCATGCAAAATTCAAAGTCACACATAATGCAGCTAAGGTGAACCATTCCTCTCAAGCAAGTAGACAAGGGGGTGAGAAGAGAAACACACGTTGGCAATTCAAATGAAAAGAATGTGCAAAAGGAGCTGCTTGTAAATTCAAGCACATCTGCTACTTCTGTGGTGGGCAAGGCACCCGAGGCTAAATGCTTCATGAAATTCTGGAAGGACAGGGACCAGGGAGCTAAACCCCATTAGTTTAACTCAAGAAACACGGAACGCCTTTCTTCCCAATCATGGTCACACACTGAACAGCCAGATAAAGACTATTAGGAGTCAGGACTCTCCCGGGAAAAAATCTTCAAAACTAGATTTTGGTGCAGCCTTCAAAAACCAAAACAGTATTGCATGTCCTGGCTCACCTGCTGGGAAGATATAACAAGACAAATGAGGCTTGTACCCTTACTATGGTATGCAATTCACACAACCCCCCCCCCCCCTAAAAATCAAAAGTCTGTTATATTTATACCAAGCATGGACGAAATTTGCGAATTCGCGATCCGCGAATTTACGGATTTGCAAATTTGCGGATTTGCGATCCGCAAAATTCACGAATTTGCGGATGTTTTTATTTTTGCGTGTTCGCGAGGCGCTTTGCGTGTTCGCGGGGCAATTTGCATGTTCGTGGGGTTTTTTTGTGCGAGACCGCGATGCGCCCTCTGGTTCATCACTGCCACCCTCTCGTTTTTTGTGCCCTTCTGCCCTCTGCCCCACTCGTGTTTGTGCCCTTTTGACCTCTGCCCCACTCGTTTTTGTGCTCTTCTGCCCTCTGCCCGACTCATTTTTGTGGTCTTCTGCCCTCTGCCCCACTCGTTTTTTGCCATTCTGCCCTCTGCCCCACTCATGTTTGTGCCCTTCTGCCCTCTGCCCCACTCGTTTTTGTGCCATTCTGCCCTCTGCCCCTCTCGTTGTTGTGCAATTCTGCCCCTTGTCCCACTCGTTTTTGTGCCATTCTGCCCTCTGTCCCACTCGTGTTTGTGCCTTTCTGCCCTTCTGCCCTCTGCCCCTCTCGTTGTTGTGCCATTCTGCCCCACTCGTTGTTGTGCCCTTCTGCCCCTTGCCCCACTCGTTTTTGTGCCATTTTGCCCTCTGCCCCACTCGTTTTTGTGCCATTCTGCCCTCTGTCCCACTCGTGTGTGTGCCCTTCTGCCCTCTGCCCCACTCGTTTTTTGTGCCATTCTGCCCTCTGCCCCACTCGTTGTTGTGCCCTTCTGCCCCTTGCCCCACTCGTTTTTGTGCCATTCTGCCCTCTGCCCCACTCGTGTTTGTGCCCTTCTGCCCTCTGCCCCACTCGTTTTTGTCCCATTCTGCCCTCTGTCCCACTCATTGTTGTGCCCTTCTGCCCTCTGCCCCACTTGTTGTATTGCCATTCTGCCTTCTACCCCACTCGTGTTTGTGCCCTTCTGCCCTCTGCCCCACTCGTTGTTGTGCCATTCTGCCCTCTGCCCCACTCGTGTTTGTGCCCTTCTGCCCTCTGCCCCACTCGTTTTTGTGCCATTCTGCCCTCTGCCCCACTCGTTGTTGTGCCCTTCTGCCCGATGCCCCACTCGTTGTTGTGCTATTCTGCCCTCTGCCCCACTCGTGTTTGTGCCCTTCTGCCCTCTGCCCCACTCGTTGTTGTGCAATTCTGCCCTCTGCCCCACTCGTGTTTGTGCCCTTCTGCCCTCTGCCCCACTTGTTTTTGTGCCATTCTGCCCTCTTCCCCACTCGTTGTTGTGCCCTTCTGCCCTCTGCCCCACTCGTTGTTGTGCCATTCTGCCCTCTGCCCCACTCGTTGTTGTGCCCTTCTGTCCTCTGCCCCACTCGTTGTTGTGCCCCTCTGCCCCGCTCCTTGCCTTTTATTTTAGAATGGCGCCGGCAAGCTGCCAGCGCCATTCTAAAATAGTTACTAAGTTAGCTTCATCAGGAAGCACTAATAGATAAAATAAAGCAGGTGCTCGAGTTAGAGCTCAAATTCAGTTAAACTCGAGCACCTGCTTAATTTTATCTATTTGTGCTTCCTGTTGAAGCTAACTTAGTAACTATTTTAGAATGGCGCTGGCAGCTTGCAGGCGCCATTTCTAAAATAGTTACAAACACTGAGCTTGAACTTTTGCCCCTCGGATACGTTCCACTCGCGGATTTACAAATTTACGGCAAATGCGCGGGAATTCGCGGATCGCGAGTTTGCCGAAAATCCTCAAAATCCGCGAGCGGAACGGATTTTGCGCCCATGCATAATTTATACCCCGATATTGCCAAGGAAAACATTTTGAAACAGGTGCAGGCAGGTAGGGTGGCTGGCCCTTTCTTCAAGCAACCATTGGAGAATCTAGTCTGCTCCCCACTGGATCTGGTACCTGAAAAGTGTTTGGCAAATACAGACTAATTCCTAACCTGTGCTCTCCCCGGACATTCAGTCAATGATTAGCTAGATGCCAGCATGTTTGTGATCCATTACACGTCATTTGATAAGGCCCATAGGAAGCTGCGATCACTGGATGGAGGGGCCCGTATTGCCAAGTCTGACATCCAGTCTACATTTAGGCTGTTACCAGTGCATCCACAAGAATTTCACCTCTTAGGTTTTACATTTGAGGGCAGATTCTATGTCAACAAGTGAATGCTGATGGGCTGTGCGGTTGGGAGTGCACATTTTGAGATATTTAGACATTTCCTGGAATATGAAGTTCAAGACATAGTGGTGTCAGAGAACATTATTCATTATCTGAATGACTTCCTGTTCATATGTCCACCAGGGTCCCAGGCTTGCAAGCGCGCCCTGCAACTTTTCCAAGAACTAGCTAAAGTAGTGGGGGTCCCACCAGCCAAAGAGAAAATAGAGCCCCACAGGACCATGCTGCCATTTCTAGGCAGTAGCGGCTCGTGGAGGGAGAGCCGCGGGGCGGTGTGGCGGGGCGGGGCAGGGGCAGGGTGGGGGTAGTAAACTCCGGCTCACGACCGACCATAGTAATGTAAAGAAATAAATAAATAAAACAGATTTCATTGCGCGTGCTGTGGCCCCTATAGCTCAGGCACAGTTCACATGGATCTGCCAGTAGGCCCTGGGAGTGACCTCAATGCAAGGATGTTGTAGCACGTCCATCGAACACTCTAATCGTTTATATTTTTTGATCCGGCATTAGGCCTTAAACCTTTGTCATTTGTTGCCAAGTTGGAAGCTCTAACCACCAATCCACATTTTCATTGCTGTTCAATCAATAAATCAATCAAGCTGTTTGTTAAGCGTGACTACTCACCCGTAAGGGTCTCAAGGTGCTGGGGGGGTCACAGGCTCCTGTCCATCAAGGAGGGGGTTTGTCGAAGAGCCAGGTTTTTAGGTTTATTGCAAAGACGGGGAGCGATGTTATATGTCTGAGGTGGAACGGAAGGTCGTTCCAGGCTCTGGCCACGCGGAAGGTGAAGGAGCAGCCTCCAGATCTGGTTTTTCTGGTGCGGATGACCACGGCGTAGGAGAGGTGGGCTGATCGTAAGGTCCTTTGAGGTGCGTGGAATTTGAGTCGGCTGTTCAGATATGCTGGTACAGTGTCGTGGAGGGCCTTGTGAGCATGGGTTAGCATCTTGAAGGTGACTCTAGCTTCGATGGGGGGCCAGTGGAGTGTGCGCAGGTGCTGGGAGATGTGGCAGTGTCTTAGCAGGTTGAAGACCAGTCTTGCAGCTGCGTTTTGGATGTTCTGTAGCTTGAGGGTGAGGTATTTGTTTATTCTGGCATAGAGTGCGTTGCTGTAATCGGCCCTGCTGGTGACCAGGGAGTGAGTGACGGTCTTTCTGTGTTCGAGGGGGATCCATTTGAAGGTCTTACGAAGGAGACTGAGGGTGTGGAAGCAGGCGGATGAGACGGAGTTTATCTGGCAGTCCATTTTGAGCTCTGAGTCTAGGATGATTCCCAGGTTGCGTGCATGGTCCATGGGTGTGGGCGGGCTTCCGAGGGTGGGGGCCACCAGGCATAACAGATTGGGCAGTGCAGCCCACAACGCCGCCAGAAAATTGCTACGCTAGGACATACAAATGAGACACAAAGTGGTTGCAACCACACGGCTTCCACTGGATAAGTGAATATCCTCTTATATTGGGATGGGGACAAATAATGTGCTCAAAAAGCTCATTGCTACACCAAGTCCCCTATGCTGCTCACTAATCTGGAAGATTAACAAAATTCAGTCAGTGACTCCTGCAGCACATCAGAGGACAAAGCCCACATGCAACTGGTGATGGGTTCTTAGCCAGTTCGCCAAGGGGTACTTGGCCCTACGTCCATGCCACACGGCTCTGACCAGTCGTACCTCTCAAACACAGCACAGCAAATGCTTGCCTTTTCCTCTCTGGTTCTCCAGCCCTCTTGAGTCCTCTGACTCCCCCCTTGAATGCAGGTGGGAGTGCAGGCAGGCTCAGTCCATGAAAAGCCAGCTCACTCACTCTGTCTTCATTAAACTCCTGCACTGTGTCTCCGGAGACTTCCTTCAGGGTTCATTCTGAAACTGGGGAGGGGAGAGAAAAATGGATCAAACTAAATCAGAAACAGAGCTTCCCACAGACAGATAGCATTGTGGGACCTACAAAGACAATCCCAGAAGCAAAGAAACAAGAGGCAACACTGCCCAACTCTAAGTGCCACTGTAAGCCTTCTGTTATACAAGGGCCTTTAAGTGTGTCTGGGACGCAGGCTGATGACCTATAAGAGCACTAGAGCGAAGTGCTGGCCCATGGGAAGCATGACCTATAAAACTTCTTTTAGTTGGAATTCTCACCGACAGGGAAAAGTTTTGCGAAGGTGACAAACTCTGTAACTTCTGTTAAGTCGCAATATTTGTCACCAACACAATACTCGACCAGCAGAATTATATTTTCGCATTTCACTACTTCAAATTAGATCTACTATTGTGTGGCAACCAAAGTTAACATCACCACACATTGCTTCACTTTAGTTCAAAATTACCTTCCCAGGTTCATGCCTTTCTAATATTTTGTAACTTTTCTTTCAGAATCGATCAGTTTGATTACTGCTAACCTTCAGTAAATGAGTTTTGTATCATACACCATACAGCACACGTATAGGATATGTGCTTTTTTGCCTATGGAATACGCTGAGTTGACTTCTTAGCTCATGTTAATTGAATATGAACATAATCCTGGTTTCCCAATGAGCATTCGGAAGCTAATCCTGCCTTTTAAGCTCCACAGCTAATTTGCTCAAACAACTCTCATTACCCAAAAATTATACTTAACGCCATCAGGAAATGAACCATGGGAGCCCCTTCTATCTCTTGCAGGTTTTTTGTATTTATAATTAAGACTGTATTATGTTACACATGTTTGCCAATCAGCATAATTTATTTTATATGTGCAAAGTAATAGGGACATATGTTTTATCGTTGTTTTGATTGTGTTTTATGACACATTTTATTATGATTGGAATTTGACTGCTGCGTTCTTACTTGTCTACTTAAACTCCATATAAACAATATATGTTTTCTCATTTTAAATGTTATTTCTTACTGTTAACTCTTTCATTGTTGGCTTTTCAGCCGCTGACCAGAACAACCGTAGCAGGTTCCCAATTATTTCAAGATTGTTTGAATGATGCTGAGATTTCATAGAAAGATAGTTTCAAAGCACACACAGTAAGATACGATTTATTCTGAATAGGTCCTAAAGCCACGTGCTTTTAGTCCTGGTGCTAGAATGTCGACCAGCATCACAGGGCGAATGATATGATGACAAGGCAAAGATGCTTTGTGGTGGACATTACTATCAGATGGCTAGATGGGCATTTTCAATGGACAGATAAAGTCCATCTGAGAAGAAAGAGGTTGTGATTAACTGTTTTCTCCACTTTCAAATTATTTGTCCAGCACCAGTCTGAGGGAGTGGGCACATGCTTTAATACTGTGGGAGAAAAGAGAGGAACAGTACTCGTTCCCCGTATTGGGATACTCCGCCCATACAGCTCACCTAAAAAAAGGAAAACAAAGATTTCAGACCTGTAGACCTTTAGGTGCAAACTGAGGGAGTCGACCTGTCTTTTTTCCCCTCGTGCACTTTATCTCCTGCCCTCCTCGCTCCTTCCGAATTTCTTCTGCTGAGCCAAATATGTTCATGTTTCCTTTTTTAAAAAATGTTCTTATTCTGAGAAGAAAAAGTTCAAAAACAGCAAGATACAGTACAATATTTAAACCAGTTGTTTCAACTTTAATGACGTATTTATGTCCAACAAATGTAACACAAAAGCTCAGCAATAAATCAGGCTGCAAGCAACTCACTGAGGTCCTGGGCAGGCAGTACTAAGCATCAGACACAGTAATTGACAGATGTTCAAAACTTGCAACACATTTCAAGTGAAGTACAAATCAAAAATGTGTCCATGTTGTTGATTAAAGAACAGACATAGGAGTTCTTCTCAGGCTGCAGCTGGTGACTACATATCTAGCCAGGCCCACCAAGTCATGGCACCTTCTTACATGTCTTAGAGGGAAACCAGAGTCACACAAACTCATTTTTTAGACCAAACTTAATTGCAAAGAAGACAACGCACATGAATGATATAGTTTACACCTGTGAAGTTTAGGCTTCAATCAAGTGTAACAATAAAAAAAAAGGGATCATAGTACAGACAACGCAATGCTTCAGTTGTGATTATATTCCAGAAGAGGTTAGATAAAAGACACTATACAATTCCCAGTGGTTGTATACGTTACTTTCATCCAAGTAATAACATTTAACTTCCATGCCAGAGTATGGAGACATTCTCAATGTTGATATTGGACAAGTATGGGTCTTCAATGTTATTGATGACTTTATCCTCAAGTCCTCCAAAATACAAAATTGGATACATTCGTAGCAAAACAAGACCCCATGGCTACACCTTTGACTTGTAAATAGTATTCTTTTTAAAAATAAAGCAATTCCTTTAGATGGCTACTCCAGCTAGATGAGTAAATAACTCACATCATTTGTTGTCCATATTATTCTCTTGATCATACTAGTAGCCTCATCTTTTGGAATGTTGGTTTAAACATCTAGGGGCAGATTTATGTTAAGTGGCGCATCCCCAGGGATGCGCCAGTTAATGTGCGCCACAGTGCGCCACAGCTCCGCCACCCATGGTGCGCCGCATTTATAATGCGGCGCACCTTGGTGCAAAAACTGCACAGATGTGTGACGCATCTGTGCCGGAAAGGTGGCGCATTGCTGGAGTTGCGTCGCAAGCGCGACACAGCTCCAGCAAGGCTCGGGGGTGCCCCATCTTCACAATGCTGCGTCAAGACCTACGCCTGCTTGTTTGCGCCGCCGTTGCGTCAAATAAAATGACGCAATTACGGCGCAAAGAGGCGCAAGGGCATCATAAATCTGCCCCCTAGAGTAATCAAAATGTCCTGACTCTCTAAAGAAGCACCAACCCTCTATATCATTAATGAACTGCGCACTCCTCTACTACAATATTGTACTTTGGGAAACAACATCTCTGATATATTGCTCAATGAATCTGCAAGCAGGTTCTAGAACCAAACCACATCCAGATACGATGGAGCAGCCTGGGGCATTGGACAAACCTGTGTGTATTTTGGGTAGGGTATAAATCATTGCTGTCCTCGGGTGGGGCTTGTTAAAGAAAACAAATTCTTTTTCATTAATTGTGCATTCCTCCGGAGCATTAGAGGTAATATCCCTGATCGCTTTAAAAAAAACAGAAGAGGGACCCTGAAGCCTAAACTGGATAAAGGGGGAGGGAACAACCCACTGGGGCAAAATACATCAAGAACAACATGAAAAGGGGAGTTCCCAATCTTTAGGGGGACCCAAAGGGGTCCAACAATAAATAAGGGACGCCCACAGAACCACTCAAGAATTTCAAGTATTAAATCATTTATTTATATTCATAGAAAAATATGACATATTTTAAATAATTCAGTAGGACATACATTGTTTCATAAATAGGGATCAAACAAAGGGGGTAGAACATCAGCCCAAGGGACACAGATAACACTAAAAATTGGCAGACAAATCATTCCCAAACCATAAGCATTCATACTCTACTCAATCAACAACCACATATAATCCAACAAACACTGAAAAGCGCCGACGCGCGTTTCGGAATAGTCCCAATATGTTGAATTCCTTCATCAGGGCACATGACATAAAAGACACAACTTGTTCAGGTCTCAATAGAGATCCTATGACAGCATGATGTGGAAAAGGTCCCAAGTAGTACATGAGGGCAAAGAGAGCATATCCAATATTTTTAGAAGTGGACTGCTCACAATCAGAAAATAACTCATGGGCAATATGAGGACCGGGGTATCAACGGTCTCCAAAAACAGGCGGCAGTACAGCTATAGAAGTGGCTGCACCAAAGAATATATCTGAACGATGATACCAGGCTGAGAAAACAGGGCGGGTCTGGGTCAGACAACCTTCCAGATGCACATCGTCCTAGAGATGATCAGGACGCGAGATAAAGAGCAGAGGCACCAGGCTCAACAATAATATTCTATAATGGAGACATGGATCGGGCCAACAGATAACCAGTCGGTGAAGAATGGGTTCCAACGAAATAGTTGCCAGAGATTCTTCCCGTGATTCGCGAAAGGGGTCTGCCACCCAGCCCGGCAGGTCTTGGCACGTACCCGGCGGGCTGGGTGGCAGACCCCTTGTGCGAATCACAGGAAGAATCTCTGGCAAGTATTTCGTTGGAACCCATTCTTCACCCTGGTGCAAGAATACAGCCTTGTTTAAATCCATGGGAACTTAACATTTTCCTTGACAAAAAGGAACCATCACCTATTTTCACTCTTAACCATGTGTCGGAGTATAACATTTGGATTGCTTTTAAGAGGCAGGGTGGGATATGCAATTTAACCAGCTTTTGCCACAGAACATTGTGCTGAACACAATCAAACACAGATTTAAAATCCACTTAACAGACGTAGATTGGTTGTTTCCCTAATTTGTATTTATCTATCACTACTGAGAGCGCTTAAATGTTGATGATCTGCCTGAACCTTGACCATCTCAATTTGATTTTAGGGGATAATCTGCTTTTCTTCTGCCCAATATAAAAGTTTTTTCAGAAGTATCCCTGCAAAGAGCTTACCTTCGAAGTCCTGAAGAGTAATAAAGTGGTAATTTTCTGCTTGTGACCACCCCCCTCCTTTCTGTTTCGGTATTATTATAGAGCCTTTATATGTCTCTAGCAATTGTTTTTAATTGCAGAACATTATTAAAGACTTTTGATAGTTAACCTGCCCAAAAAGATGCATCTGTTTTATACAGGGCTTGCAGAATACCATTTGGTCGTGGTCACAGCACATTGCTAAACGTCCCTTAGGATTCTATGTGTCTTTTTTGGAAATTCAAATTGATTTACCAAAAATCAAACATAGGACTCATATAGGAAATGTAACAATATTTTCATTGTAAATCATTTCACAACAGTCATTTTTACTACAAATTTAAATCACAAACATATAATATGAAAATTCACTCAAAACAATACAATGTTGATTTATTTTCAATCACCAAAATATATAGCATGGACTGTTAGTTTGAAAACCCACAATGTATTCCGGGTAAGCAACCCTTCTTCAGGAGAAAGGAATTTTGTTACACAATTCAATGGTTCAAATATGCATCATTCTTCTGTGGCCTCCTCCCGCAACAAAACAGAAACAATATCAACATATCAATTCCTGATATATATTGTGTGTTCGCACTAATTGTGACTATCAATGTGTGTAAAACTTTAAACAACGTGCTTGTAACCAAGTTGTGTAATAGTGACACAAACAATATCTATGGCTGTGAGGAAAGATTACATGCTGTGACCCCAAGCGCTTGGTGTAACATGGAAAAATTAATATCAGACCGGTGCCGGGTGCACAGTTATTTGAATGTCACAACAATAAATAAAAGATAGTGCGCTTCCCCTCACTTCAAAACTAACCAAGGTATAATGTGGACCTGCTGATACTTTCTATCTCTGATAAGACATCTAGTAGCCTATATGGTGAAACATAGCGGGCCATGAGTTCCTAATTCAGTGCCGTGTAATCCTCAACAAAACAGTCCCCATGGAAATTTGTTACCCAAAAATCAGTGATAACGGTTACAAAGCTGAAGCTTCTGTGAAAGAAATGTATACACACTGCTTAATCAAAACTCTTCACGTAAACGCGATAGAAGCCGCGATCCGTGCATCAGATTACCAAGAGTTTATTAAGCGGCTTACCTCCACTATATGTCGGAACCTTATACATCATGAGATCTGCAAAATTATGCTTATAGTAATTACTCAATCTTTTTTAAATCAGAGAACCACTAACCGTGAGCTGTTGTGAGATGGTCTCTTCTCTTTCTCTTGGTTGAGTTGAGTTTAGCCCGCTAGCCCCTTTGTCAGAATTTTCTATCTGTTCAGTTGATACCATGGCAGCAGTCCATCATGGGTTGTGTTGAACTTTTTTCCTTTCTTCAGGGTTATCCCCTGCCTGCTGCCCTCCTGCCTGGATGAGAAGTACTTGATTTGCATCTATTGAACCTAGGACTCAAAAATGGACTCCAAGGACTAGTAGGCTGGCCTCCTGACTAGAGCCCCAGAGACAGAAGACTCCAACAACCCTGAACCTAGCTCCTGGACTCTGCTATCTGAGAGTCCTATCCTGCCAAGTGGTGCCACCCTACTCCTGGACCCTTGGAAGTGGGCTTGGAGGATGCTCGGCCAGCCCATCCAGCAGAACCAGTGCATCTCAACTGCTAATAATGTACAAATAAATATATATGTATATATATATTTACATACACTTGTAAAATAAAATCTAATAAAAAAACATAATATTGGAGTGCAACAGTAGGGAAAGTGTTGGAAAGCTGAGAAGTAAAAATTACTAGTCCCACTCCAGTGAGTGCAACAGTAGGGAAAGTGTTGGAAAGCAGAGGGGTAAAATTTACTATTCCCACTTCAGTGAGTGCAACAGTAGGGAAAGTGTTGGCTAGCGGAGGGGCAAAAATGACTATTGCCACTCCAGTGGGTGCAACAGTAGGGAAAATATTCCCAATCCACCACACGCAAGCTCCAGATTACTCAAAACTGTGCAGCTTGCACACTCATCCAGACTCCTCATCGACACTCTGCAGCCTCTGCACTGATGAGCCTTCATTGGCGGTCGATCAGGAATCCAATTCAAAGCCATGTGCATTGCACACAAGGCCTTCTGGAGGAATGGTCCTGCAATCAGCAGGACCATGTTAACACCCTATCAACCTAGTAGACACCTCCGCTCAGCATCCTCTTTCCTTGCCTTACTCCGGTGGACGCTCCTTTTCTTACAATTCCGCCAAGCTTTGGAATGCACTTCCCACATGCCTACAGACAGACACCAATCTCCTATCCTTTCAGAAACTCTTACAAACTCTGCTTTTAAACAATTATGTCTAATCCGTTGAGTTCTCTCCCTCTGTCCATGTACGTCTGCAGTGCTGGGATGCCTCAGGGTAGCTATCGTGCAATATAAATGTTTTTTTTCATTTCATAGTGGAGGGGTAGAAATTACTATTCCCACTACAGTGAGTGCAGCAGTAGGGAGAAGTTTTGGATAGCCTAGGGGTATAAAATGACTATTCCTACTCAAGTAAGTACAATAGTAAAGAAAATGTTGGATAGCAGAGTATTCCTGCTCCAGAGAGTGCAACAGTAGGCAAAGTGTTGGATAGCGGAGGGGTAAAACTTAATATTCCCACCCCAGTGGGTGCAACATTAGGGAAAGTGTTGGATAGCGGATGGGTAAAAAGTACTATTCCCACTCCAGTGGGTGCAACTGTAGGGAAAGTGTTGGATAGCGGAGAGGTAAAATGTACTATTCTCCCTCCAGTGAGTGCAACAGTAGGGAAACTGTTGGATAGCGGAGGGGTAAAAATTAGTATTTCCACTCCAGTGGGTGCAACATTAGGGAAAGTATTGGATAGTGGAGGGGCATAAATTACTATTCCCACTCCTGTGAGTGCAACAATAGGGATAGTGTTGGCTAGCGGAGGGGTAAAAATTAATATTTCCACTGGAGTCAGTTAAAAATTAAAAACAAATAAACCAACAACAACAAAACAAGAGATTTTATAAAACAAAAAAAATACATAAAAGTTTTAAATATTACAAAAGATAGAAACAGATTAGAATGTTAAAAATATCTAACAAATAACTAGAAAGATGATTTTTTAAAAATTCAATCAATCAATAAAACTTTATTTTGCTTTAAGAATAAAACCATAAAAGTCATACAGCCTATGTTATACCATAAATCTGACTACAAGTTGACGAATGGTATAAAATCCAAATGAGCTATACACATTTAAAAAACATAAGTTACAATACAGATATTATTTACAACTTGTTATTTGTCTGATGGTGAACCGTAAAAAAGTGAGAGTGTACAAAACGGTATCACTAGAAAGAAGTTGTAAGAAAATAAAAGCCGGTCTCACCCTCCTACAGCCCATTTTTTTAAAGATAGAAATTATGAAAAACCTTTTGGGAACAGCATGAAAAGTGCAGACCTATAAAAAGTGCCTCATGTCCTGAGGAGATTCTCCATCGCACTGAAAAAAGGTATGTAGGGGCGGTCAAAGGGGAAATTTAACGACCACGGTAGCTCAAACCCCTTTATCAAATTGAGAAACAAACAGGAGTTACCCGGTCCAATAATTTGCCTACGTGTTATGTCATGCCCAAAAAAACCGCTAAACCAACATGTCTTCACAGTGATAATACTGGGTTAGAAAAATTCCCATCAGCCCACCACTATTGGCGGAGTGTCGTCATGTGGGATGCAGCCCATAAACCTTGATCTCTCCCAATGCACCTGGTGATGATGCGGAGATAGGTTTTGGAAGGTACTATTCTGAACCACAGTATTTCAAAGGTAGGACCGATGGAATGCAGTGCTCGTGAAAAAGAAAACAAGTGTGAGTAAAATTGGCTCCTGTGACAAAAAATATGTTTATTAAGTATTGTCCAGGGTCAAGAGTAAAAACAACGCCTCATAGTCTTAAAGAATAACTATGTTGTGGCGTAGTGCATGGAGGTCAACATGTTTCAGCTTATGAGGACACATTGTCCAAGCTTTCTTCAGGACCAATAGATGTTGTGCATCTGCACTATGTGAAAACTTAAGTATATTATCATATATTGGATTAATCCTACCAGAACCTTGAGCCCAAGATATTCTCTGGTGTTTTATCCAACTGGTCGCGATTTTCCTAAGGAGGAAAAACAGCTGAGTGTAAGAGACATATGTGATATAATGGTGATTAGAAACACAACACAACAGAAGTAGACAGGGTGGCAGAAGACTGTTCTACGCCTATCAGAAGCTACATGAATCTACTGATTTGAAACTCATTCATTTGAGAAATATTAGTTTGTCAATTTTCTACTCACCCAGCATTCTGTGGGAGAAAACCTCACCTCACCCGGCACCCACTCGGGAAGAAGGAGGCCCCCGCTCTGTTAGAGATGGAAAAGTATAAAGACCTCAAAAAATTATATTGAGGTACAGAGTAAACATACTCCACTAATCCATACATATATATACTAACAAATACCAGTTAATTAAAAAGAGACTCAACCCAAATAGAGAACATGGTTATGACCAAGCATGGAGGTGACACTGATTGTTAATTGGCTCTACAAGTTTAGATGGTAAAATAGTGTCCAGGGGAGGTTCTGGCTGTGCCTGTCCAGAACCATGTCTTGAGAGCACAATATAAGTGTAGCCATAAGGGTAGATTGAAATGAAATGAAATGAAAAATTGCATTTGTATAGCGCATAACCGCCCTGGGGCCTCGCAGCGCTTGAAGATAAAATGGTTTTAGCGCAGGCTCGGGGCAGATCAGAGAGATTTAGCAAACAAATGCGTTTTTAGGGCCTTTCTGAACGAGAAGAGGTTGCTGTTACCCCGGATGGCAAAGGGGAGGGCATTCCAGAGTCTGGTCGGCGAATGGGAAAAAGAGCGGCCACCCCAACGGGCTTTGTTAATTTTAGAGGAGGTGGCCAGCTGCAGGGTACCAGACCGAAGGGGGCGTGTTGGAACATAAGGCGTAACCAGAGGGTGCAGAATCTCTGGGCCTACACGGTGGAAGGATTTGTGCATGATGCACAGAGCTTTGAACTGCACTCTGGCAGCCATTGGGAGCCAATGAAGGTCCTTCAGAGCCTTCCTCGCCGACTGCCGACGGGACAGATTGAACAATAGGCGGGCCGCACTGTTTTGTGTGACCTGGAGCCTCTGAAGGACCGAAGCCGGTGCTCCCAGGTAGAGAGCGTTCCCGTAATCCAGGCGAGAGAGAATGAGGGCCTGGACCAAGATCCTCCTCGCCTGAAGAGGGAGCAAAGGGAGCACCCGCCGGAGCATCCTCATTAGTCCGAAGCAAGTGGCAGCAGTCTTAGTAGCCTGGACAGAGAAATCAAGGGCAGTGTCAAGCCAGATCCCGAGATTCTTTATCTGGGACTTGGGCGCAGGAGGAGCGCCAAGACATGGTGGCCAGACGGGTGCAAGAGCAGACGGGGAGGGATTTCCAAGGAGAATGATGTCTGTCTTCTCCCCGTTAAGCTTGAGACAGGAGGCTTGCATCCAACTGGCAACAGCCTCTAGACAGCGGCCTAAGGTGTTGGATGATCCATCTGCGTGGTCTAACGAGACCACCAGCTGCGTATCATCCGCGTAGGTGACTATACGCACACCAAAGGGATGGACTATCCTGTCCAGAGGTTCCATGTAGGCGTTAAAGAGGGTCGGGCTCAGGGAGGAGCCCTGAGGGACCCCACACCTGAGAGGATGTTTAGGAGAGACTGTCTCACCCTCAAAGACCCGGAAAAAGCGCTCACTCAAAAAGGAGGTGAGCCAGTCCAGAGCCGCGCCGACACGCCCATGCCCGCCAGTCGGTATACTAGCGTGGCATGGTTCACCGTGTCGAACGCGGCACTAAGGTCTAACAGGATAATGGCCACCTTTCCTCCCCGATCCAAAGTCGTTCTTGCTTCCTCTGTGACCGCCAACATGGCAGTTTCTGTGCCATGTTGAGGGCAAAAACCTGTCTGGGAGGCACGCAACAGACAGTTGGACTCCAGATAGTCTGTTAAGATATTGTTGGTGTGCCTCTCCAGCAGTTTACTCAACCAGGGAAGCAACAAAATGGGGCGGTAGTTGGACAGGTTGTTCTGGTCCAGGGAGGGTTTCTTGAGAAGAGCCCTCACCATGGCACACTTCCAAGCGAGTGGGACCGACCTGGAAACAATGGAGGTGTTTAAAGTTTCCAGGATCACAGGACGAATAACGTCCAGTGCCTTGACAAGGATCCGGGGGGGTGCCGGGTCATTGGGGGAGCCAGAAGAAACTTTGGAGATTAATCTATCCAGGCTGGCGGCATCAAGAAGCGGAATTGTGTCCAGTTTGCAGGGAGCCGAGGAGTTGGCTGGCCTAGGAGGGACGGAGGGGGTATTGACTGTAGGATTACTAAAAGATGAATATATGGTCGAGATTTTCTTGGAAAAAAAGGCAGCTAGCTCATTACAGCGGTCTTGTCCCCTTCAACAGAAGGACGCTCAGCCGGAGCTGAAATGAGGGACTTAGCTATCCTAAAGATTTCTCTAGGCGCATTTGCTGCAGCACTAATTTTACCTTCATAGAAGGAGGTTTGCGCCATTTTAATCTCTGATTTATAGAGCATCATTGCGGACCTGTATTCGTCTTTCCTAGACTGAGAATGGTCCTTCCTCCACGCTCTCTCTAGTTTGCGGCAGTCAAGCTTTAATAACCTCAGAGCAGGAGTGTACCAGGGTGCAACTTTAGGTCTTCTGATGAGATTACAAGGGCGTTTGGGAAGAACTTGGTCTAAAGTGCTGGAGATCCAGTGATCAAAGTTGCTAGAAGCTGAGGCAGGGTTCAAGGCCTTTCTCGGGGGGTCTTGAGTAAGGGCCATTGTCCAATCGGTGAGGGGAAGTGAGGACCATTTCCTGCCCATGTACTTTATAGAGGTTTCAGGAGGGGGACAAGAGTTAGAAAGCCAGGTGAGCGGTATCAAAAAATGATCGGTCCAAGGCAGAGGAACAGGGGACTCTACATTAAGGTTGATATTACTGTATATGTGATCGAGAAGATGTCCCTTCTTATGGGTCGCCTGATAGCCTCTCTGGCAGAGGTCTAACGCTTGCATGTTGGCCCGCAAGTTATTAGCTGCCGTATCCTGGGGGTCATCTGAATGGATATTAAAATCCCCAAGCAGAATGAGGTTAGATGAGGTCACGGCTGCGTTAGCGGTGAGATCAGTAATTTGAGTGATAAAATTGTTGATGGAGCCTGGTGGTCGATAGAGTAGAATACCAGAAAAAGTGGTGGTAGGGGAGATATCAAGTGCAAAGTGTAGGCTCTCACAGGTCAGCAAGGAATTAGAAGTGACCCGACACTTAAAGGTGCCCCTATATATAATAGCTAAGCCCCCGCCTCTCCCCGATTGGCGGTCGAGGTGCTTAAGGGTGTAGCCTGGAGGAGTGGCCCATAATAAGGACGGGTCATTGTCAATCTGAAGCCAAGTTTCCGTTAAAAATAGGGCGTCAGGATTAAGCTCATCAATCAACAGATGCAACTCTGTGGAGTGTTTAGGTAGCGACCGGCAATTAAGGAGATACAATCTCCAAAACTCTCCCAACGGGAGGGAGCCGCTACATGGGCGGGAGGTGCTCCATGTACAGTGCTTGCAGTGATGGTCGGTGTTAGCTGGAGAGACGGAATGGGAGCAGGAAGGACTGACAGGGGGGCGTAAGGAGTGTAACCACAAAGAGTTGTAAACAACTTGATTACCGACCATGATGCCGGTAACAACCCAAGACCAGGACCAGCGAGAAGCGTCTGGACGCGGACTGGCGCAGACTGGCTTCTCTTTGGCGCCTCTTCGGCGCGTATACGGCGCGTATACGGCGCTACCGCAGCGCGGGATAGGAAGAGGTCATATAGATTAGGCCAGGGTGGAGACTAGCCCGTCAACCTCCCCAAGATGGCTGCCCAGAATAGGACAACCAGGAAGTGGTGTCGCTTAAGCCTCCCTCCACACAATCAGCACAAGCTGTGGTGGACCGGGGAGTAGCGACCAGAAAACAGGTAAGAGGCACAGCAATGTAATTTAAAAACACATATTCTTCAATCAGTAGGTTTTTAAATTGTTAAAAAGAAGTAGCAGCAATCTAATTTTAAAAACACATATTCTTAGTCAATAGGTCTTTAAAATTATTAAAAACGAAAGTAGCAGCTTGCAGAACTCCTGGTCGCATTCAAGCACTAGCGCTATGATCTTTGTTGGTAAGTGAAGATTAGTGCATAAAGGCCAACAGAATATTCAGTTTAAAAGAAGGAGAGAAACAGGACTTTATATAATATCCCTTGTGGCTAGATTTTGAATTTCCAGAGAGCCATACCTGTCCGTCGGTACCTCTATGGCCAGCGTCCGAGCGGGAGTGGAGGTGGTTTAGGCTGAGCATACCTCCTCATTAAATACATACTCTAATTGGATAATCAAGGTCAGCTGACAAAAACGCGCGAAACGGCGCTTAATTAGGGGGTCTGTATTTATTATTGGGCATGCGCTGCCTGACTCTCGTGTATGGTTGCAGCCGCCCAAACACTAAATGCGCATGTGCCAGTGACCCTCTCTATGCCATCACGCTTGCACTCTAGCGCGTTGTGTGCTAAGCCACCGAAACAGTGTTACAACGGTGGCGCATGCGCACAAGCACTGTGGCGAAACGCGGTGCGCATTTCCCAAGCGCAAACATTGCTCGCGTGTGTTTACAAAGGTAGCGCATGCGCACAAGCACTGTAGCGAAACGCGGTGCGCATGTGCGAAGCGCAGACATCGCTCGCGTGTATTTATACCATTCAGGCAGTCCTCGTGTCTCCGTATTTATGCAGCTAGACACTTGCCCTCAATTGTATATCACGAACTCGAGAGCGAGGGATTCTAAAAAGGACCAGATGTGATTATATATACTAATGGGCACGGCAGGTCTATAAGTGGAAAATTACCATTGGGACTGGAAAAAAGATCTACTGTTCAGTGTTATGCATTTAAGGCATAGACATTGCTCTAATTAGATGTGAAAAAATAGAGTTCATCTAGGGGAGAAGGTATATGTGATCCCCGTGTATACCTATATGTCTGTGTCTGTAAGTAGTTGTCTAGAATCTGATCCAGATATTAAGACACATAGTGTTAAGAATGCAGGTGAGTTTATTATAAGTGCAAAAATGGTAAATTATAAGGACGCCCATGGTATGTCATCATTGAGCCCCTTAGAGTCAGTTTTTAATTGAAAAACCCACTTCTGCTCTATTTTGAATAGGAATTTCGACACATCACTTATATGGGTAGGGATGTAAGGATGTTCTAGAACTACCCATCTCATGTCATCTGCTGTGTGTTTGCAGGTCAAGAAGTGATTTGTAAGTTTTGTTGCCTGTTTGTGACACCTGATGGTGCTCTTATGCTCTCCGATTCTTAGTTTAATTTTGCGAGTCGTATACCCAATATATCTGAGAGAACAAGGGCAAGTGATCATATAAATCACATTTTCTGTGTTACAGTTGGTGTGTTTCTTAAGGACCCAAGTCCTCCCTGTACCCAAGTCAATCGTGTTGGTTTTGCTGGTCTGAGGGCAGACACTACATGATCCACATGGATGATGGCCAGTGACCGGAGGAAGATCCCATAGAGTTGTGGGTCTTTCGGTATTCTGTGTCCTAGGTCTCGTGTGGACCAGAGTGTCACGTATGCTGGGCGCTCTCTAGAATGAAAAGAGGGGTAAGGGGATATTCGCATTTGTGGTATTGAGAATCCCCCAGTGTTTTCGCACCGCTTTTTGGAGTCTGTTGGATTGTGCGTTGAAGGTGCTAACAAATGTTTCGGTGGACGTCTGTCCAGCAGTGCCTCCCGATTGTTGTTTGAGGTCCTTTTCCATGCTCTTTTCACAAGGTGTGCAGGGTATTCTCGTTCCTGTAGTTGGTTAGAAAGGGTCTTCGCATGTTTGTTAAACAGCGCCTGAGATGAACAATTCCTCCTGACTCTGAGGAATTGTCCCACCGGGAGGTTCTCCTTCAAGGAGCGTGGGTGGTGGCTGTTGAAGAGCAGCAAGGAATTTCTCGCCATGGGCTTAGTGTACAATTCACTCTGTAGACTGCCTGCTTCCGGAAAGATAGACAGGTCTAAGAATGAGAGTCTGACACGACTGTGTTCCAGCGTAAAGTTGAAGAACTGGTTACATTCGTTCAGCCATTGGTGAAAGAGTTCGATCTCTCTCTCAGTGCCTCGCCACACCATCAGAATGTCATCTATATATCTCTTCCATAGTACCACTTGGTGGAAAAATGGGTTACTATGGTTGAGAATGAGATCTTGTTCAAATTGATGGACGTAGAGGTTGGCGAGGCTCGGGGCAAAGACACTCCCCATCGATGTCCCGAAGACCTGTAGGAAAAATTGTTCCTCGAATTTGAAAAAATTCTCCTTCATTGCTATTTCAGCACAAGCTAAAATGAAGTTCACAGGAGTGATGCTGTCCAACTCTTCCAATGATAGATGGTGTCTTATGGTGTCCAAGGTTTCCTGTTGGGGTATGCAGGTGTAGAGGGACTCGACGTCAAAGCTGACTAATAGGTCGGTCTCTACGTTAAACTTCACACCAGGTAGTAATCGGAGAACATCAGCAGTGTCTTCCAAATACGTAGGCATCTTCTTAACGAGAGGTCTAAGAAAGACGTCTACGAAGGTTGAAAGTGGTCGACTCGGATCCAGAGGTAGAATAGTTAGACCCGTACCGTTTGCCTTTATTATTAAACCCTGGGGCTTCATAATTATCACTGGTGTAGGGATATACTTTAGTTAGGGAGAAGCGTTCTAAATCCTTTTTGAATTTGTCCATCTTGCTTGTGAGTATGTTGTCTTTGTATTCTTTGTTGGCTTTGTTGTATTCTACCTCTGGATCCGAGTCGAGTGACTCAGACACATCTAACCGTGCAAGCACGTCTGCCGGACTGGATGGGCAACAACAACGACCCTTTAGAAGGGGCGGTAGACAGAGAGGGGGTATGTATAATCAATACCCAGGGAATTATCAGCATCCGGGACCTTGGTGGCACCCAGGACCGTGGGGTGTTCAACCTCCACCACCATTCCCGCAACAAATGAATCCATTTGGACAACCCGCCCAGTTTTTTCCTAACCAGTCTTTTTTAGGACGTGGCCGGGGACAAAACAGGGGAAAGAGAAGAGGACAACAAACGGTCCAATGGTACCCCGACATCCCAGTCCCCAACACACGGAGCAGGAAAGCAGCCCAACAGGGCAGCAGTGCAGAGACGACCGGGATCTAACAGTCAACTTAAGTTCCCGTATTCTGGCACCGGCTGAACATACAGTCTTGGGAAAAGGCCTAGGCTTTGTCCCCACTAATAAGGGGGACCCCTTCCTGACCAGGACTGAACTTGAAAAATTCTTTCGTAAAGTGCGCTTACATTTCTTTTTCAAGAACAGAACTGAATCTCCTGACAGTGGCAATGATGAACCCAGCAACACCGGGCTGCGACCTAAATCTACCTTTACCCCCCTAAGTCATCAAGTGCCATCGCTTGTAACTACTTTCGAACAGGCAGTCAGATATGACGTTGCACAAATACAAGATATGGAGCTCCAAACCTTCTAGAACTTTTCCAAATTAGAAAGACAGGCCCTCACCAGTCTCACTAAGGATCCGACAATTATAATAAAACCGGCGGACAAAGGGGGTGCGACGGTAGTTCTAGACATGGCTCAATATCGACAAGAATGTCTTAGACAACTGGACAACCAACAATTCTACCGTTGTCTATCTGAAGACCCCACCCCGCGTCTATTGTCATTGATCAAGAACTTGGTGGATGAGGGATTGAATGAAGGGTGGATCACATCTCAGGAAGCCAGATTTTTGGTAACGGAGAACCCCGTCACTCCAGGCTTCTACTGCTTACCGAAGATCCATAAAGCCATCAGACCACCACCTCGGCGTCCCATCATTTCTGGGATTGGCTCCCTGTTGGAGCCACTTTCAACCTTCGTAGACGTCTTTCTTAGGCCTCTCGTTAAGAAGATGCCTACGTATTTGGAAGGCACTGCTGATGTTCTCCGATTACTACCTGGTGTGGAGTTTAACGTAGAGACCGACCTATTAGTCAGCTTTGACGTCGAGTCCCTCTACACCTGCATACCCCAACAGGAAACACCACCCACGCTCCTTGAAGGAGAACCTCCCGGTGGGACAATTCCTCAGAGTCAGGAGGAATTGTTCATCTCAGGCGCTGTTTAACAAACATGCGAAGACCCTTTCTAACCAACTACAGGAACGAGAATACCCTGCACACCTTGTGAAAAGAGCATGGAAAAGGGCCTCAAACAACAATCGGGAGGCACTGCTGGACAGACGTCCACCGAAACCACCTCTTGAGAGACTAACATTTGTTAGCACCTTCAACGCACAATCCAACAGACTCCAAAAAGCGGTGCGAAAACACTGGGGGATTCTCAATACCACAAATGCGAATATCCCCTTACCCCTCTTTTCATTCAAGAGAGCGCCCAGCATACGTGACACTCTGGTCCACATGAGACCTAGGACACAGAATACCGAAAGACCAACAACTCTATGGGATCTTCCTCCGGTCACTGGCCATCATCCATGTGGATCATGTAGTGTCTGCCCTCAGACCAGCAAAACCAACACGATTGACTTGGGTACAGGGAGGACTTGGGTCCTTAAGAAACACACCAACTGTAACACAGAAAATGTGATTTATATGATCACTTGCCCTTGTTCTCTCAGATATATTGGGTATATGACTCGCAAAATTAAACTAAGAATCGGGGAGCATAAGAGCACCATCAGGTGTCACAAACAGGCAACAAAACTTACAAATCACTTCTTGACCTGCAAACACACAGCAGATGACATGAGATGGGTAGTTCTAGAACATCCTTACATCCCTACCCATATAAGTGATGTCTCGAAATTCCTATTCAAAATAGATGACATACCATGGGCGTCCTTATAATTTACCATTTTTGCACTTATAATAAACTCACCTGCATTCTTAACACTATGTGTCTTTATATCTGGATCAGATTCTAGACAACTACTTACAGACACAGACATATAGGTATACACGGGGATCACATATACCTTCTCCCCTAGATGAACTCTATTTTTTCACATCTAATTAGAGCAATGTCTATGCCTTAAATGCATAACACTGAACAGTAGATCTTTTTTCCAGTCCCAATGGAAATTTTCCACTTATAGACCTGCCGTGCCCATTAGTATATATAATCACATCTGGTCCTTTTTAGAATCCCTCGCTCTTGAGTTCGTGATATACAATTGAGGGCAAGTGTCTAGCTGCATGAATACGGAGACACGAGGACTGCCTGAATGGTATAAATACACGCGAGCGATGTCTGCGCTTCGCACATGCGCACCGCGTTTCGCTACAGTGCTTGTGCGCATGCGCTACCTTTGTAAACACACGCGAGCGATGTTTGCGCTTCGCACATGCGCACAGCGTTTCGCCACAGTGCTTGTGCGCATGCGCCACCGTTGTAACACAGTTTCGGTGGCTTAGCACACAACGCGCTAGATTGCAAGCGCGATGGCATAGAGAGGGTCACTGGCACATGCGTATTTAGTGTTTGGGCGGCTGCAACCATACACGAGAGTGAGGCAGCGCATGCCCAATAATAAATACAGACCCCCTAATTAAGCGCCGTTTTCGCGCGTTTTTGTTAGCTGACCTTGATTATCCAATTAGAGTATGTATTTAATGAGGAGGTATGCTCAGCCTAAACCACCTCCACTCCCGCTCGGACGCTGGCCATAGAGGTACCGACGGACAGGTATGGCTCTCTGGAAATGTAAGATCTAGCCACAAGGGATATTATTTAAAGTCCTGTTTCTCTCCTTCTTTTAAACTGAATATTCTGTTGGCCTTTATGCACTAATCTACCCTTATGGCCACACTTATATTATGCTCTCAAGACATGGTTCTGGACAGGCACAGCCAGAACCTCCCCTGGACACTATTTTACCATCTAAACTTGTAGAGCTAATTAACAATCAGTGTCACCTCCATGCTTGGTCATAACCATGTTCTCTTTTTGGGTTGAGTCTCTTTTTAATTAACTGGTATTTGTTAGTATATATATGTATGGATTAGTGGAGTATGTTTACTCTGTACCTCAATATAATTTTTTGAGGTCTTTATACTTTTCCATCTCTAACAGAGCGGGGCCTCCTTCTTCCCGAGTGGGTGCCGGGTGAGGTGAGGTTTTCTCCCACAGAATGCTGGGTGAGTAGAAAATTGACAAACTAATATTTCTCAAATGAATGAGTTTCAAATCAGTAGATTCATGTAGCTTCTGATAGGCGTAGAACAGTCTTCTGCCGCCCTGTCTACTTCTGTTGTGTTGTGTTTCGAATCACCATTATATCACATATGTCTCTTACACTCAGCTGTTTTTCCTCCTTAGGAAAATCGTGACCAGTTGGATAAAACACCAGAGAATATCTTGGGCTCAAGGTTCTGGTAGGATTAATCCAATATATGATAATATACTTAAGTTTTCACATAGTGCAGATGCGCAACATCTATTGGTCCTGAAGAAAGCTTGGACAATGTGTCCTCATAAGCTGAAACATGTCGACCTCCATGCACTACGCCACGACATAGTTATTCTTTAAGACTATAAGGCGTTGTTTTTACTCTTGACCCTGGACAATACTTAATAAACATATTTTTTGTCACAGGAGCCAATTTTACTCACACTTGTTTTCTTTTTCACGAGCACTGCACTCCATCGGTCCTACCTTTGAAATACTGTGGTTCAGAATAGTACCTTCCAAAACCTATCTCCGCATCATCACCAGTTGCATTGGGAGAGATCAAGGTTTATGGGCTGCATCCCATATGACGACACTCCGCCAATAGTGGTGGGCTGATGGGAATTTTTCTAACCCAGTATTATCACTGTGAAGACATGTTGGTTTAGCGGTTTTTTTGGGCATGACATAACACGTAGGCAAATTATTGGACCGGGTAACTCCTGATTCTCCATCGCAGCCATAGGGCATGAGGCACTGACCTCTGTGAGAACCATCTGGATGTGCCAATAAGTAGTGGAAAAGGTCAAGCCGGAACCTTGTCAAAAGAAAAAATTGTGTGTGCTTTTCGGCCCTAGAAGGTAAGGCTCCATGATAGGCACGGTTTCAGTACGACATACTTGCACACACTGGGCTTACACAGCACATTTCCTTCTCTTTCACTATGTCCCATTCTTAAGAAAGACTCCTTGGTCCAAGTGAGGTCTCTTTTACTAATTACCTCAGTATTCGTAAAGAGATCAACTCTTCCTAGTCTGGCAAGGCCAACTTTTATATACCCGAGAAATCAAATATGCGAGACGTGATCAAGAGAAAGACAGTCCAATAGGACCTCTTTACTAAGTACACTCTCTTGCTTGGCCCACATCTTAAGCCACAAGGCCACAAGTCGAAAAGCCAAGCTGTCAGAGAGATAAGGCATCCCCAATTCCTCATGCACAACATAAGAAGGGGGCCTTGGGGGACAGAAAGAGCTCTTTGCAAAAAAGAGTTTTTGGTGCTCTGCAGAGCCTCGAGCGTGATATGGCCTCATATCTCGCTCCCATAACTGACCTTTGAAATACATTTTGCTTGGTAGAGCTTCAGCTGGGCCCCTATTGGCTTACCTCCCACTCTGCTGGCAAAGTTAAAAATAGCAGCTGAAGCTTTCACTAGGTCCCCTTTCTTTCGGTTATGCAAGGAGCACCAGCTCCATGAGTCATCAAACACTACTTCCAGATAGGAAAAAACATTTGTCTTGGTTATTAAAGAACTACCTAGTTTAAAAATGGGCTGCTTAGCCTTAGCCTTTCCAGGGCCCACCTGCATGATATATGATTTAGAGTGGTTCACCAACAGATCCAGCTCCTCCATAAAAGAGGCAAAAGAGTTTAGGAGAAGTTGTAAGCCCCTTTTAGTCCTCGCCAGGAGGACTGCGTTGCCCGCATATAAAATGACTGGCAGGCTACGCTTGCCTGCCTGGGGACTGTCAGCTTAGGTTGCTAGAAGGGCCGTGTCTAGGAAGTTGATTTATAAATTGAAATGGAAGGGTGCAAGAATGCACCCCTTACACCCCCCCTCCTGATTAAACTGGCTGGATACTTTCAGGTCCTTTGAATAGCGGACAACCGCCCTAGAATCTCTGTGAAGGTCCCTCAAGAACCAAATGATGTTTTTAACAATGCCAATGGATATCATCAGCTGTCATAACTTGCACCTGTTCACACAGTCAAAGGCTGAGGACAGGCCCATGAAAGCTAAATATATCGGACATAAACAAGCCACAGTATACTTATTCAAAACAAGATATAAGTTCAAACACTGCTCTACAGTAGACCGACCAGGACGGAAACCATATTGTATTTTCAGATAAACAGTTACTGTCGTCCACCCAAGTTACCAACCTGTTTTAGAATCATACGACCTACCACCTTCACCACAGAGTCTAGGAGAGAAATGGGCTTGTAACATAAAGTACTATCCCAGTCGTCCTTTTTAACCTGTTGCGTGCTCACATTGGCCATTGGCCGACGTGAGCACTACCTCTGGGGAGCTGCGCACAACCAACGGCCGACTCAGCCCTTCCCACTGTGTGGAACACCTGCGCCGCGGTAAGAGAGTTAAATACCGGGATTATGGTCAGAAGAAGCCCAGGGGTCTGGGCGGCCGACCTGCACTGCAGCCTGAATAACAGCTGTAAGGAAAGGCAACCAATAGTCTATATGGGCAATATAAAGGTCAAGAGGAATCCCATCTGACCCTGGGGTCTTTCTTTGGGTTAGACAGAATATACCAGCTCTTACTTCTAGGGTGGAAAATACGAGGTCCGCCTTACCTACCACGCTTTCCTGCCCTTCAGATAGCGTGGGCTTTGGTTAAAAAATACCCCCAGTGGTGGACCCAATCATCCTCCATGATGTGGGCATCCCATACTTTGGTGTTATCTTCTGAAAACAATGGGCTATTAATAAAGGCCCAACACTTAGAGCTATTGCGCAGTGTGCTGGCCTCCACCAGACCAGACCAGGGCCCCTCCTTCAGCGAGGATTTACGAGTTGCTAACGAGTTGATATGCTCTACGAAGCCCTCTGACCACCACCACGTCTCAGGGCTTTTGCTTAAGGACTGTTTTAGCTTCCTAGAAGCCTGGGAACAGACTGAATCGAACCATCTTAAGCCTACTGAATCATGGCCCCTGTCCGGGGCTCATAAAAGCCTCCAAATTACAGTGGACATGATTCCAAATGCACCCGGGATTTCCGAGGCACTAGCCTCACCATCAAGACAGGTGGCAAACTCCCTGCTACACTGAGTTGCAAGAGATTTGTGAAAGGACTCTGGTGCTATACGTCCCCATTTTAAACTCTTCCACACCTTCGCCACTTTGAGAGGGACACCCCTCACCCACCTCAGTAAGTCTCTGTACTTGAGCCCATCCTGTTGCTACATAAGTGGAATTATGATCACTGAATTCACTTGACTGAACAAAGAAATCTGTGACCATGGGAAAGAAAGGATTGGATACAAAAGTGAAGTCTATAAAGGTCTCACAACCTCTACCGATGAAGGTTGGAGTAATATCTGTTTTCCCCGGGGGCATCTTGTTCATGACAGATGGTAAATCAAGTTCAAGTAAGATTACTTTTAAGCTCGGTGCCCTGAGGATTATATTCCATGTGGAGACCAGATTGTCTGGCACAGTCCATGGCTCCCACTTCTCCTTGTCTAATATCCCTACACATATGGATGTTGAAGTCCCTAGTTAAGAAGATGTGATGACAGTTCAGGCCTTTCAAGATGCAACCCCATAATATTGACGCCAACTTCTTTATATTACCCCCCACCCTTGTGTATTATGCCCGCATTGTAAAAGTTTATCAAGAGAAGTCTGCTCTTGTCGCTAGACAGCAAGATTACATGAACATTGGGTAAAACATAGAGTACAGGTACTGAGATGTCAAGGACAGCCAGCGAGGCCCCAGTGGCTCTCCCTGACGTAGACGTAGTTGCTGGGACAAAGAAGGTTTTATAGCCATCCAGGCGGAAGTTATTCTTGATAGCCCAAGTTTCCTGTAGACATATCACGTCAAAACATTTCACAAAGGCCAGCCATCCAGGATTACCGGTCTTACTTGCGAGCCCGGCAATGTTCCAAGAAACAAAACTTGCACCCTCCATACTCACTCTGGTCCTGTTCTGGGGGTACGATGATTCCCCGAGGGGCTAGTATCATGTGGTCCGAGGGACTCACGTGGTGTCAATCACAATCATCCAGCGTTCTCAAAGGGGCAAACCTGTTTGCGGTGCTTACCCCTACAGTCCCCCTTTGTGGTCCCCACAAGCTCCATCGGTAGGCCACTCTCATTGGGATCTGGGATGAAAAGATCAGGGTCGATAAAAATAGCCTAATGGTAATTCCAGGATTTCAGCATTCCAAGACCTATACTCAGACTGTGCTACTGAACTAAGGATGTGGTCAACAATGGTAGTGTTGTTAAAATTAACAATGATACAGTCCCCTGCCAAGGTTTGGTCGTCCTGCCAACCCACTGTGTCTGATGCACCATAAGGATATGTTTTTCCACCCTTGGACCAAGGACATTGTTGGAATTGAGCCAGAGCACCACCTTGTTCTTTAACAGGAAAAAGCCTTCCTTGGCCCCAGGGTTGAGGTGCTGTACTTTGGCCAACACTACGACAAGAGGTGTGGATTTGGGCAGAAGATGAACAGAGCCAACGTTAAGGAACGGTGGTTTGACATCAGACTCACCTCTCCCATCATCATGACGATGCGAACCACCTACATTAACACTCTGGGGTTGGCAAGGCTGGAGATAAGCTGAATTCAGGGTGTTACCTCCCTACGAGTGGTTGAACAAGCCTGAGGCTCATACGTGGTCCTGGTGAGTGTTGTTGAAGATACTTTCTCAAGGTTGGGCTGGTGTGGGACAACTAGACCACTGGGTATTCCGCCCCAAGCCTGACCTAGGACCTGGAGCTGGAGCCAAGATTTTAAAAAAATCAATAATAATTTAAAAACAATAAACTATTTTTAATAGAATTTTTTTATAAACAAAAATAATATTTATAACATAAATGTAATATTTGTTTTATATCCTAACCTATAACACCACACAATTCAAAACCCACATTTAAATTTAAAACATGTGCCGCGCTCTATAAGTTCAATGCTTGAGGTTTACTGTTTGTAAGTGTTTCTTCCTTGAACATTTGTGTGAAGGCAAATTTACATGGGCAGTTTTTCCTGCCTCTCTTGTGTGGATGTTCTTTTGTTATCTCCTTGGTCAGGTCCCTCTGTGTAGTCTCGCTTTGTCCAGACTATTTTCCACTGTTAGGTACAAAATCTCATTTGTTTTTTCTCACAATAGGGACTATAAACCTGGGGGATCTAAGGTAATTAGAAGTAGCTGCAATTCTTGATGACCACCCTTGGTTCCTTCTTACCTGGTTCTGTTCTGATCTGTTCAGTGCCTCCGCTCCTCTTGGACATTTCTTTCCTGGCAGTAATGGGGAGATGGGGTCCTAATCTAATGTTTGGATCTATTACTTCTTTCCTTTGGACCCCAAATCCTCCCCCTGAGGACAGCTTTCTTGCACTTATGGGCTTCTTTTTTGATGGAATGTCACTCAACACCTTCCTACAGATGTCCCCAACTGTCCCGCTGTTGCTGCACTCCATTTCTAGGTCACTATGGCTCTTGTGCCATACCAGATTCTTTACATGCCCACTGAAACGCTCAGTAGATAAACTCAGGCTGCTGGGTGGCTCAGGACCCAAAGCTTCGCTGCCTCAGGCTCTGCAGCCATGCAGTCAAGTCTCTGGTGGCTCTGTCCCTCTTTTAGGTCTTTTCAAATCCCCTAAGATGGCAGCAACAGTAGGACTTAGGTGTGTCAGTCCTTGCCACAGGGAATGCTCGTTGCTTCTAAGTTCCTCCGTCATTTGTCTCCTGGGTTGACTGCGATGGGGTCTGATGTCTCAGGCCCCCAACATACTTGACTGTTCCCTAACACTGCAATAACATGTAGGAACCATAGTCCATCCACTACAGTTCTTTGTTGCATGGTGTTTGTGACAGCCTCACAAGTTTTAGACTCCTTTCATCAGCTTGAAACAGCAACATAGAAAATGTGTTCCGGCTGGACACATTGGAGGTACAGCCTATTCGAACACTATCTTAGCTACTCCTGAAGCTGCGGTATTTAACCCACTGTAGAGACACATGACAGGGAAATGTGTTTTTCACTACAGTTACAGATATACATTTAATAAGTCATCCCTAAGTATGCCATTTAGGTTCACTGAGGTGGGTGCCTAATATATAAAACTGGATTATACTATATATTGAAGAAAAGTATATGGCCGCAGTGAAAAGTTGCCAAAGGCTGTTTCTTTTCCATGTTCAGGCCTGAATATGAATAAGGAAAATCATAGACACTTGCTTAAAAGTTATGTTTCAATTCTTATCAATAATTGAATTCAGTGGTTGAAGTGCATATTTTATTAGTGTAGTTAAAAACTTTTTAGAAAGCTTTGTTTTGGCTGGAAGTAAAATGTAATTAAAAGCATATTTGCTGAGGGCCTTTCCTCCCCTGACATTGAAAGGCATCCCAATGAGATGTGAACTTCGTACTTGAGATGGACAATGCATCTACTTTCAGGGGCATGAAGGCTAGTGTTGTGTAATCACTATTTAGCAGGGATGGGATATCTGTGTGTTTAATAGAACAGATGGTAATAGAAGGGCCTGCAACAAGATGATCTTTAAAGAGGAAAGCTCAATTGGGTACACAAGTGACAAAACTCTATTCAATCTCCGAGGTCTCTCAGACATTCTAATGCAGCAGAAGGAAACATTGCCAGAATAAGGAAATATGAGATGGGGGCCAGAGAAGGGACACCAACCATCTTGAATTAAGATCTTTTGAAGGATTCATAGTAATGAGAGATGGGATGTGCAGTAAAAGGAGGTTGGAATTTCACATGAATGTTGCCAGAATTGGGTATATGAGTTCTCTGATCACTAACTAGTACACAGGATGAGAACAGTACCTCACCAACACCTTTTCAGAAATTCCTGGTCTTGGACGAGCACCTGAAGTAAGAAATAAGAATTCTGCTTGCTTCCTAGGAAAAGAAGGCTAACATTATTCTGTTCTCCACTTGCAACCAAGGAATGACAGTGCTTCAAGGATAATCTGCAATCTGTTTATTGCAAACTGTGTAATTATACACTACTAAGATTTGTAGGGTCAATCCTTAAATTGATTTTGTGGTACAAAACTGTGCAATTTGGAAAGTCTCAGGGCTTGCAACCACAATGGAGATGTTTATGAGATACTAAATCCCTTTTGTGATACAGAAAATTCTTCTGACAGTTGAATTGAGCTCTGCAATAGCAAATGGAAAAGCGGCCTGAAATAGATGGTGTATCCTAACTGCGGGTGGGAATGACATGTATTACCTGTTTGTGATGTGAAATATCAGTAGCAAACTATTGGTCGGATGTGAACACCTGAGTTAAAGGGGTGTCTGATTTGTATAAGGTGTTTGTGGTGCTAGGGGAGCAGAAAGGTTTAATGGCTGTCTAAAAGATGCCTGAAAATTCATTTGGGAATGTGAGCAGGGGACTACTGTCTTGAGCTACAGTTATAATTTCAAGCTTGCATGAACTTCCTTGCATTGTGACTGAAGCTTTTAAATGACCTTTAAAATACCTCTTTCTAAACGATCTTCATTTAGACTAATGAAATGAGATGTAGAATATTTCTAAGATGTTGCCAAGTAGAATGTGAACCTTTTCTAAAATATAAATCAGCTTCTAACATTCTTGGCAAACTGTCAAATGTCCACCAAGGACCACTTTCCATCTTACATAAAACATCTAAAACAGCTACGGTTTCGTTACTGCAACTCATTCAAACCGTACCAACATATTTGTTTATATCAAATTATATTCCTCTCACTAATTACTTTACTATGCGTCCATCTTTCAAACCCAAACTATTGGTTACATAAGAGGAATTTACCCAATGCTCTTAATGAGTAAAAAACTTAAGGACTAATTATATAAGAATGCCATTTATGTAGATTTCATTTTGTGTTCTAAACATGCATGTTGCCACTCTTGTAGTTGTGAGTTGTGATACTATTGAAATACTGTTACTTTTTTTTTTTATTGTTATATACCTATATGCCCTTCTTCCACCTGTTATTGTTTTCTTTTGTTAAGAAATGTTTATGGCCGTTGTTCACAAAGTGAGTAAATCTACACTTTGTTCTGAAGGAACTACTTTTGGGTATTCATCATGTACAGGCGTAAATGTACTAATTGTCTTGGTTTTTATACATAGACAGAGATCTCTATGACAGGGGTGGGGATCTCCCTATGGTAAAGTAAATGGAAACTTTAAACAAATTTATTAAACTTTTAAAAAGACCACAAAAAATATTTGTATGTAAAAATGTATTAAATATTTTTATTTTAAACTCAAAACAAAATAAAACGTATTTAAATTAAATTATTTTATGAAGATTTATTAAAAAGCACCTACAGTACAATGTTTATATTCATTTATTATGTATTAAAATGATAAAAAAAAATAAGTATAGGATTTATTTGAATTAATTTGTTTTATTAAACTTGCATTTATTTTAGATTTTTATAAAGTTTATGAAAATACTTTAAAATAAAGTAATACTATTTTAAATATCAATTTAAAAAAAATTTAACTAAACTTATTTATATCTTCGAAATCAAAAGAACTTTATTTTTACATTTATTTCTATGAGGTTTCATTTTAAGTCCTTGTTTCTATTATGTTCAATCAGAGGGAGTTGCAGTACAACTGGTTGGCGTGCTACATTTACTCTAAGTCTAAGTCTGTAATAACTTTAGAAGTTTAGCTTGTGATTACTACTGGTCTTACTCTGTGAGTGTGTATATGCCCCTCAACAAATTCCTCTCTATTTCTCCCTTAGACATTCCTTACTCCTGCCCAAACCCCTCTCATTTAGTAGCAAATATTCCACATTTTCCAGTCACTTCATCCTGTGCCTCCCACATTTACTATTAAAACAAAGGTGTATGTGTGCAGATGTCTCCGCTGTCAGGGTGGAGATCTACGGACAAAAAAGATAGGAGAGGCAAAGCAGGGGACTCCCAAATATAGGTTTGTAAATAACATTTTGTAGTACATGAGTATTTCTAGTGTAGAACTGCTAAACATACTACAACATGTAGTTTAGAAATAGACCCCTATATATTGGTTTACCATTTTTTTTTCTTATCAATTTTATTTTCATGAACTGTAGTTCATTATAAGCTGCTTAATAATTCTAATGTTACCATTTATTCTTCTTGTAGGTATGGTAACAACGTGAATTTCTATTTAAACACGTGAGAACATCTTATCCAACTCTAAAATTAAAGGGTGGTATTGACCCCAGGGTCCTGATAAGGAGTTTGGTAAGTGTGGGGTGCAAACTCTGCACCTGTAGAAACTGGGAATGGATGGAAAAACTCTGCCAGCACTATGCAATTTTGTGTTAATCCCTATGTATTGGGGAATAACCATATAGATCTGGTCACATTACACGCAGGGGGAACATGGAAGTAGGGGAGTGCAGGGCAGGCATAATGGTGACAACGTGCATGGGAGACTGGAGCAAGGCAGAAAAGATACTTCCATGCTTTCCTCCTGCTGTGGGGGGCAGGTGCAAGATCAGCTGCACTTGTCACCCGGCCTCTATCTAATCACCCTGTGATTTTAGTTGGTGGATTTTCCAGCCAGTAAAATCTGGTCTGGGATTGCGGCATATAGAAATCTGTGTGAGGGAACCAGTAGTGATGGGTTATAGCAGTGTCCCACACTAGGGGACCCTACTTATAATTGAGGTATCAGTGACTACGAATCCTGTCGATAAAGCATTGTTTGTCTGTGGCGGCAGCTTTGCTAAGTGTTTTTGTTTTCAATGCGGATCTGCTCTGCTCTCAGAGCAGGGGGAGGAGTGGTGGGCACTAAGTCAGGGCGCATGAATGTTTGAACAGCCCTCTTGGCCTGGCCAAACATTCATGAGCACTTTGCATGTTCTTCATACAGGCTGCATTACAGAACATGCCGAGGGTTCCATTCTTGCCGAACAACGGAGCTTATGTCCGTCAGTCATAAAACGTTTATTCGGTTACAAAACATTTGAAACCATAAAAAGTACATAAACAGGTCATATAAAAACATCTCAATATAGTTAAAAATAGGACAAAGACGGAAAAATAAAACAGCTAATTAAAATTAACATTTCCATGGTTAATTCGTGTAAATAACAAATCAATTTAGAGAAACCTTTAAATGAAGAAAAAAAAGTTAATGCAGTATAGTTAATCAATCAAGGTTAAACGATATTTTAAACAGGATTTTAAAAAGCAGGCTATATATTTTGCGGCATATTCTGAGTCCAAAAGTTTCAAGGCCAAATAGGCCGGACAACAGGACCTCATACCTAATGTGCGTAAGAGCGGCACAATCCAACGCTTACGAGTAAAGACATAATATCTGCAAAAGAAGGTGACGTGCATTGTTGATTGTGAGGATATTCCATCACACGAACACTTTATAATAGTGGTAGACCAGTCCTGTTTTTTAGGGAATGTAACAATACGGAAAAAAGAATCAAATCGAAACCTCGTTAATAGGTACTTTTCATATGAAGTGAGATGATAGGTTAAGTATGCTTGGATACCCGGGACGATCTGTACTGTCAAAATTTGAACGTTGGAAAGTTTATTAATTTCCTGAGAGAGACGTAGTTCTCTCAAGTGAGTTAAACATAACTTTTTCAAATCTTTCCTACTAATTTTGGCTAAACAGGAGGGGTCTTGAAAGTAGGAAAAGTGGTCCAAGTCTCTGAAAAAATTGTTAATATATATTAGCCAAGGAATTTTATTCCATCTATCTAAGCCCAAGCAGTCTGTGATTAGTGAGCGTGTCAAATGACATTGGGTCTTTGTCCAAATACGGTGCCACAAGAGAATGGGTTGGGACCTGATGATATCTATGAGATAGTCTACACCCAATTCTGTGTGGCATGCGTAATTTGGGGCGCCTTGTGGTACCGCCAACAGATATTTTAAAAACCCATTCTCAATGCTCCGGAGGTAGTCGACGTTTGAGTATCCCCAAACCCCGGCTCCATAGACAGCAACAGAATGGCATTTTGCATGGTAGATCTTTAACAGTTTTAGTGGGGCCGGTTTATCCAACTTTCTCAAAAAGAGACTAAAGCCGAAGTAGCATGCTGAAAAAGAAGTTTTCATAGTTCATAGCCTGTCTCCAACTTAATTTATCGTCTACTACGATACCCAAGTATGGATATTCCTTGGTGCATTCAAGCCTCACTTTGTCATTGTAAATACTGTTTGGTTTATGCACCCTAGGACCAAGGTGCATGACAAAGGTCTTTTTCGCATTTACTTTTAGGCCTAATGCACCCATAAATTGGCAGTATTTGTTGAGTTGGTTTTGCAGTTGGTTCTGTGTTCTGGCTAATATTACAGAATCATCAGCGTATAATAGCGCCGGAATTGGGCGATGGGCTATCATTGGGTCCTGGCTCCCTTTTAGCATGGCCACCTCAAGGCCGTTAGTATATAAATTAAACAGGAAGGGGGCCAGGACACAACCCTGTCTAACCCCTTTTGTGATGGTAAATGCGGGAGATAATTCTCCATTTACACCGTACCTGACGCGAGCAGTGGCATCTGAATAGAGTTCGCGGAGAAAAATAACAAGCGAGGGGTCAACCCCCAGATCCCCAAGTATGGTCCAAAGTCTAGAATGCTGTACGCAGTCGAATGCTGCGCTGAGGTCCACGTGCACCAGGAACAGATTTGACTTTTTGGCTCCAGTATATTTCCCTATCGGAGCTCATACCAATCACAACGCTGTATTGCAGCGTTGTGATTGGATATGGGGAGCCTGGGAGCTCGGGTGCTTCCTGTTTCCACAGACGAAGCCAGGAAGAGGATGGAGAAGAAGTGGCAGTGTCTGGCCAACTAAACGGCTGTCAGGTAAGTAATTTTCCTTTTTGGCACTCCTCCCCCAATTAATCTCTCCTGCCCTACCGCTTCTTCCTGGGAGCAGCCACTGCTGTTTGTTAAATGTAAATGTTCTACTGATTTCAAAGTAGACTTTAAAAAAATACTAGATCCATGAGTCAATCATATAGATGGAACAGTCTTGGGCGGTACATCATCTTAATACCAAAATGATGTATTGCCACTTAGTTGTTTAAAGAGGAACCCATTAAAGATAGATATGTTAGACTACAAGTATGATGAAATGAAAGTACATACTCTTGTTGTCCCGACTGGGTAGATTGGCCACTATTATCATGGTTAAAACTACCTGACAAAATGCTAATTCCTAAAGAAATAACTATGTATGACACCAAGTGGATGGATCGTTGAAAGACATGTAGAAACAGACCCTGGTAAAGGCAATAAATAGATGTTGCCTTTAAAAAGTAAGTGTCAACCTGTTGGTTTTGCCAGTGCTCGTATATTTTTACTTTAATGTTCTGATATGATCAACAGCCATGTTGAAAATGTAAAGTTAAATGAAACAAAAGCAGCTGGATTGGCTGTCATCTTGGAATGACTTTCAGTCATTTAAAGATGAGGGCTGTGTGCATGCATGCTTCACGATGCATGCCATTCATTCAAGTATTATGATACACATGGAGCCAATATACTGCTTTATTTACCATTTCAACATTGTTGATAGGCATTTTAGAACAGTAAGTTAAAAATAGAGATATAAAGTGCACAATAGTACAGAAACAGAAAAAGGGGTTTGATAGACCTTTGCAGCTGTTGCACCAAAAATTAAACACAGGGAGCCCTGGAAAGCAACAGATACTTATAGTGCAAGTACAATAGAGAGCACCGGGTTTAAGAAAAAGAAAACGGCTAATGAATGTGTTGGAATGCTTTTTACAGCTGCAAAATTGTGAACTAATGGTAAACCCTGTTAGCCAATGCCTAGAACCAGCAGGAGCTCAGAAGCTCATGACTTAAAGTTCTTGTCCAAAAGCTCCTTTCTGCACATGTGTGAGAAAGTACCTGAGCGGAGCGAGTTTCCACCTCGTTATTCGAGACCACGAGTCCCAGATTCCTCTCTTCTATCTTCACAGGAACACAGTAGAAACAACCCGGAAGTTCCGCCTCCGCGACCTGGAAGTGGAACCGGGAGACCAATAAGAGAAGAGCAGAACAAAACGTGAAGTCGAGGAAGAACGCGGAAGAGAGACCACGAGGGAGTACGAAGACGCGGGACCCGACTGGAGGAGAGAAGACGCAGGACCCGACCGGAGGAGAGAAGACGCGGGACCCGACTGGAGGAGAGAAGATGGGGGACCCGACCTGAGGAAAGGAGAAGACGCGGGAACCGACTGGAGGAGAGAAGACGCGGGATCCGACTGGAGAGAAGACGCGGGACCCGACCTGTGGAAAGGAGAAAACGCGGGACCCTATACCAAGAGCAACTGGCCATCCGACAATCCCGAAGAAGAAGAAGAAGCCTGGTCCGAAGATTAGTGGTGTCCGGAGGTGGCTGGTGAGCGGCCGTGACTCAGGAGAGTTACAGCGGAGCCAGGTTAGTGTCAGGGTCTTGGGAATAATTGGGGAGCGGGTGGGAAAGAGTGGGAAATTAAGGCAGTTACGTGTAACAGAGGGTTGTGAAACTTTAGGATAACTCTTTTGTGACTACACACGTTTACTGTTGGATTGAATGCATGGGGACACCGTTTTTCTGAGCACAGACGTTACCGTCCATAAGGAAAGATACAAAGCAATTGGCTATACCTATATTTCCTTCTTTATTTTCTACCTTGACTCTGGACTCTCATTGCTTTATCGTAATTCTGGGCTCTTGGACTTATTCTTGTGGCACTTTAAAACTCTAGCGCACCACGGTGCGGTGATGGTGACTACAACCTTGAATTAGCATCAACATAGTCTGACGGCTCCTTTGTCCTTTCTTTATTCCCATATGAGCCTCCGGGGTGAACATCACGGTCAAGGACATCCAGATGGAAGAAACACTCCCCTTTCATCAGAACATTCCAGTTCACGGGACACCTCGGACGAAGACGAAAAGCAACCGATAACTATAACTCAACAACCTATCTCTTCTACTTTTGTTAATAAACCTCCTTTTCAACCTATTCTTAAGCCTCCACGCCTGTTTATCAAGCCTGCCCTCCCACAAGTGGTGTCAGAAGTGGGATCCAAAGGCGAAATGGAGGCTGCCCTAGCGAAGATGGCTGAAAATCAGGAACATCTGGGGAAAGTTATGGAACGCTTTTTGACCGTTGTTGAGGAAGATCAAGGAAAATTGCAAAAAGTACTCGCTGACCAAGAACAAACACAAGGGGCTGTTGTGGACAAACTCCCCACAGCCCTTGGCCAACAAAGAGGTCCTACCACCTGGCCCTCGGTAGTGTTACAACCTTATGTAGCTGGTGAAGATCCGGATTTTTTCTTCAGTAATTTTGAACGCATGGCAAATGCAGCCTCGTGGCCCACGGACAAATGGGGTCAGTATTTGGGACCATTGTTATCAGGAGATCTGCAGGCCGCTTATCAAGCTGCCACTCTACAGGAAACGGTTCCCTATGCGGATATTAAGAAATGCATATCAGAGAGACTGGGAATCGATGACGAAACCTATAGGCTTAAGTTACGACAAATGAAAGAAGGCCCTCTAGAGACACCACGTGCTCTGTACTTCAGGGTCAAAGACATGGCGGATCGTTGGCGAAAACCTACCACTACGGATAAGGATGGTATTATGGCAAAGATTTATCTCGAACAATACCTAACCTCCTTACATCCACCCATACAACGTTGGGTTTGACAACAGGCGAACCTCACTCTGGAAACTGCGGTAGAAATAGCCAGTGCTTATAGCAGGGCCCAAGATTTTCAAAAGGGTAAAGAAGAAAATGTAGGGAAAACCGGGGGTCATTCAGGACACAAGCCGATCAGACCTCTTATGGTCAAGAAACCCGAACCCCTGACTTTTATTCCAAGTACGCCAATACCCAGTTTCCCGACCAACAGACCTCCTGTACCTGGACCCCAGTGCTTCCAATGTGGAGGAATAGGACACATAGCACGGTTTTGTCCTCAACGAGAAGAACCCATGGAAATAGGAATGGCTCGTAATTACTATTGTACACCCCCCAACAAGAAACTTCCTCCTTACAATTGTCCTGTATCTGTGAATGGACAAATGGTCACAGACTTAGCTGACACCGGATGTCTTCACAGTGTGGTTCGGCCTCAAGACTTAGGTGACAAAATAGGACCCATTGACGGTATGGTGGCCATTAAATGCGTACATGGCGACACCAAACCATACCCTACCGCCAAGGTTCTAATTCAGCATCCACAAGATCAGGGCACTTCCTTAACTGTAGGCTTAATACCACGTCTACCGGAACAAGCCATTCTTGGTAATGATTATGCCAAACTACCCCAGTTGTTGCAGGGAACCGGATAAGAGGAAATGAGGGACTGGCTAGATACAGCCCCTTTCTCTAAAGATGTAGAAAAGGAATGGCCGCCTTCCAAACCTCGGAAAAGCCGAAGCCAAAGAAGGGCTGAAAAAGGAATAAAACCCTTATTCCTCATTCCTATAGAAAATCCTTGGGAAACAGATCGTAATTTTCATGCCGCTCAGCAAGAGGACCCTGTCTTACAAGAGGCATGGAAAAATGCACTCAAGGAAGAGGACCCACAACATGTAGGTCCATATTTTTTTTTTTTTTTAAGAATGGATTGTTGTATAGGAAAGGGAATCGAGACCAAAAAGCTCAGTTATTAGTACCAGAACCCTTCAGAGACCCACAACATGTAGGTCCATATTTTTTATTTTTTATTTTTAAGAATGGATTGTTGTATAGGAAAGGGAATCGAGACCAAAAAGCTCAGTTATTAGTACCAGAACCCTTCAGAGATAAAGTATTGTATCTTGCACATAGCCACCTGTTAGGGGGACACTTTGAGGCAGAGAAAACTGAAAAAACCATTGTAGAAAATTTCTACTGGCCAGGGATATACCAACAAGTAAAGAAGTACTGTAGAGAATGTCCTATTTGTCAGCGACACAGCCGGTATCACCCACCGCGAGCCCCACTGTTACCTCTTCCCATCATCAATGATACCTTTAGTCGAGTAGGCATGGATATAATTGGTCCTCTGTTACCCTCTCGAAGTGGTTATAGATATGTATTGGTTATGGTAGATTACGCAACCCGATACCCCGAGGCCATACCACTTCGTCGACCCGACACTACTAATATAGCCAAAGCTATGATCGGAGTCTTTTCCAGAGTAGGGTTTCCCAAAGAGATCCTAACCGACCAGGGAACTCCTTTTGTCTCCAAACTGATGCAAAACATATACAAACAATTAGGGATTAAACAAATCAGAACAGCCGCCTACCATCCACAAACGGATGGTTTGGTGAAAAGATATAATGCCACCATCAAAGCCACTCTTAAAAAGTTGTTGGACTTAGAAACTCGAAGGTGGGAAGATATTCTTCCCTTGGCCCTATTTGCCATCAGATGCAAAGAGCAAAAGAGTACTGGTTATTCTTCCTTTGAGTTGCTCTATGGACATAAACCCCGCACCCTCTTGGACATGGCCCGTGAACAGTGGGAGACTGAACGGGATCACACCAAACCCCTACCAGAGTATGTATCAAATTTAAAAACACATATAGGTCAAATCCGAGAAATAGTCAGAAACAACTTAGAAGATGCACAAAACGCACAAAAAGTAAAATATGATAAAGGGGCCAAATTGAGAACCTTCCAGGTCGGTGATTTGGTATTGCTTATGATGGCATCGTCCGATCAGAAACTGTTAGGACAGTGGCAGGGACCCTACACGGTGCTCCAAAAGGTCACCCCAGTAACATATCACATAGAAGTAGACAGCAACAAGAGAATTTTGCAAATATATCATGTGAATCTCCTAAAGAAATGGGAGGGACTAGCTCCAGTGGCTGTTCAACACATAGAAGTTCCGGAACCCCTCTTTCAGCAGTGCATTGATTCAGAATTGCCTAAACCTTTACACGACAAATTGCTCGAGGTGTTACGACCTCTTGAGTCGGTTTTCTCGACTACCCCAGGAATGACCACCCTCATCGAGCATGCCATAAAAACACCATCTGGTAAACGAGTCAGGCTAAGACCCTATCGTATACCAGAAGCAAGAAGGCAAACAATAAGGGAAGAAGTACAAAAGATGTTGCAGATGGGAATCATAGAACCGTCTAAGAGTGAATGGAATTCTCCCATTGTACTCGTACCTAAACCAGACGGTTCGATTAGATTTTGTATTGACTTTAGAGAGGTGAATAAGATCTCAGAATTTGACACCTACCCACTCCCTCGAGTGGATGAAATGGTAGAAAGAATAGGGAAAGCCAAATACATCAGTACCCTAGATCTGTGCAAAGGCTACTGGCAGATACCTCTAAGAGAGGAGGACAAAGAAAAAACAGCCTTTTCCACACCCGACGGATTGTACCAATTTAGGATGTTGCCTTTTGGTCTACATGGGGCTCCTGCAACATTCCAAAGAGCCATGAATACAATCCTAAGGCCCTATGATGAGTTTGCTGGAGCCTACATAGATGACATTGTCATATACAGTGACACCTGGGAACAACACCTAACCCATCTTACCAAAATCGTGCAAACCTTAGGTATGCATGGTCTAAAAATCAACCCCGCCAAGAGTCATTTGGCAGCACAAACAGTCAAGTATCTAGGGTATTTACTGGGTGAAGGTGTTATAAGACCACAGCCGTCGAAACTGTCGGCTATTTCCAACATACCATTTCCTAAATCAAAAAAAGATTTGAGAGCATTTTTGGGTCTCTTAGGTTACTATAGAAGATTCATCCCTCAGTTCTCCCAGATGGCAGCTCCCCTGACTAATCTTCTACAGAAGAACTGTAAAACAGAACAGTTGTTACAAAACCCTTCTAGTAAAGTATGACATTCCTTCGAGGCTCTGAAGAATTCTTTAACATCAGAAACTGTCCTAATTAGCCCAGACTATTCTCGTCCTTTTATCCTACAAACGGACGCATCTGATCAGGGGTTAGGGGCAGTCCTTTCTCAAGAAACAACTCTGGGGGAGAAACCTATTCTGTACATCAGCCGTAAACTTTTCCCACGAGAAAAAAATTACGCCACTATCGAGAAAGAAGCCCTCGCCATCAAATGGGCCATTGAGACCTTGCGATACTACTTAGAAGGAAGAGAATTCACTCTCTTCATGGACCATGCACCATTAGAATGGTTAGCTAGGAATAAAGGCCACAATGAGATGGTTTCTATCCTTGCAGCCATATAGATTTCACACTCGCCATAGAAAAGGTCATGAACAAGGGAATGCAGACTATCTATCACGATATCCACAAGAAGCACAAACCCCTAGAAGAAAGACAGCAAGGGAAAGGGGATGTGAGAAAGTACCTGAGCGGAGCGAGTTTCCACCTCGTTATTTGAGACCACGAGTCCCAGATTCCTCTCTTCTATCTTCACAGGAACACAGTAGAAACAACCCGGAAGTTCCGCCTCCGCGACCTGGAAGTGGAACCGGGAGACCAATAAGAGAAGAGCAGAACAAACGTGAAGTCGAGGAAGAACGCGGAAGAGAGACCACGAGGTGGTACGAAGACGCGGGACCCGACTGGAGGAGAGAAGACGCGGGACCCGACTGGAGGAGAGAAGACGCGGGACCCGACTGGAGGAGAGAAGACGCGGGACCCGACTGGAGGAGAGAAGACGCGGGATCCGACTGGAGAGAAGATGCGGGACCCGACCTGTGGAAAGGAGAAAACGCGGGACGCGATACCAAGAGGAACTGGCCATCCGACAATCCCGAAGAAGAAGAAGAAGCCTGGTCCGAAGATTGGTGGTGTCCGGAGGTGGCTGGGGAGCGGCCGTGACTCAGGAGAGTTACGGCGGAGCCAGGTTAGTGTCAGGGTCTTGGGAATAATTGGGGAGCGGGTGGGAAAGAGTGGGAAATTAAGGCAGTTACGTGTAACAGAGGGTTGTGACACGTTTACTGTTGGATTGAATGCATGGGGACACCGTTTTTCTGAGCACAGACGTTACCGTCCATAAGGAAAGATGCAAAGCAATTGGCTATACCTATATTTCCTTCTTTATTTTCTACTTTGACTCTGGACTCTCATTGCTTTATCGTAATTCTGGGCTCTTGGACTTATTCTTGTGGCACTTTAAAACTCTAGCGCACCACGGTGAGCCGATGGTGACTACAACCTTGAATTAGCATCAACATAGTCTGACGGCTCCTTTGTCCTTTCTTTATTCCCATATGAGCCTCCGGGGTGAACATCACGGTCAAGGACATCCAGATGGAAGAAACACTCCCCTTTCATCAGAACATTCCAGTTCACGGGACACCTCGGACGAAGACGAAAAGCAACCGATAACTATAACTCAACAACCTATCTCTTCTACTTTTGTTAATAAACCTCCTTTTCAACCTATTCTTAAGCCTCCACGCCTGTTTATCAAGCCTGCCCTCCCACAACATGTATTTGTAAGAGTGTAGCTGTGTTGTTTGTTAAGTAATGACAGTCGCTGGGGGCTCCTCTGCTATGGTGGAGGAGGGTCGCCCCACTGCCAAGAGGAAGCAGATCAAAAATAGTATTATAATTTAAATAATAATAAAACTATTTGATTATCATTTTGTTTTTAACTTTCTCCCCAGTCTGCTGAGTCAAGTGTGGGGCGAGGACATCCTCTTTATCCCAGCATTGTCAGTAAGGAAGGAGGAGTGGTAGGTGTACTTTAAATGCTCTTGTCTGTTTGGCCGGCTGTTTTAGGCCAGCCTAACAGACATGCACACTTAACATTTCTCCACCTAGCTGTGTTGTACAGCCGGGTGAAGAACCAGCGCATGCTCAGGCTAATAACAATGCTGCATTCATGTGAGAGCAGTTTCAAGATTGAGTGGGGACGGGAGCATAGAAGCATTGAGGTGGCAGGAGCAGAGGAGCATCGAGGCAGCGTCCAGTAGCAGCAGAGGCAAGTAAGTTATTTTATGTTGTTTTCATTATTACACCTGCCTCATCAACTGTTATCAGCAGTGGCCGCTACTGTCAGTAGCTCTCACCAGACAGCAACAGCTGTTCATAGGCAAGGCCTATAAATGACTCAAAGGTTTTCTGAGAAGGTATTGTATTAAGTCACGTCTGAATAATGAGCTTCTTGCAAAATGGGGATACCATAACAGAACTGGACAGCTTACTGCTGCAATTAACCATATGTGCAGTCTGTTTATTGTGACATTTTTTCAACTGAAGCTGAGGTGGCAGTTGACTTACATGGTTCAGTTATATCCCAAGCAGACCTCTTCAAGCATTTAATTTGGAAACCAAAGATTTTAGGTAATACCAATTATATCATTGACAGCATAGCATCCAACATTATTCGCCCCGATTTATATGTAGATGAAAAGATTGTAACCAACATATTAAAGGCCACTATCACTCCTGGTACTATGAGTTATAAACAGATAAGATTAGTCTTCCTTAATATATTTCTTGATGAAAGTGCTTTTTGAAAGTTTTTTAAGGCAGGCTGGGACCACCGTGGTTACAATCAAAGGATTCCAATTGATAGCAGTGGATTTGAAGTGTTGCTTCTTCACAACTAGGAATCCATTCTTTTTCTAATAAAATGTAAAGACTATCCCTATGGGTTGGACTCAAGAATGGAAAAGACACTGCAATTGCACAACATAAGCTGTGGTTATTCCTGGGGCCAGAAGGAGACTGACAATATTGTACAATGTAAATAAGGATGTTGAATCAAACTGTGTACTAGGCATTAACACTACACTAAAATTTGGCAAGTATCACTGCTTTGCTGCATTATTCATCTGATATTAGAGCCAGTGTCCTATAATGAATAATTAGAACATTGGAATGTTGGAATCTCTGTTGAAGGCAATGAAGTGGCTCAGTTCTGATAATGACTGATATAAACCTTCTGATCCAACATTCCAACTATCTAATTTATCAAATATATTTCTCAAATTTTACTTTGCCCTGACATGAACCTTAATATTTAACATGATGTTACAGTGAAGATTTAGCATGTGATTTCTCACAATCGGTTTGAATTTCGCATCAAAATAAAAAATGACAAAAAAGCTAGTCTTGAATATATATTTATTAGGAATGTCATTGAGGCGTTTCGGCAGGTTCCAAAGTTCACGCACCATCTTCAGGACATATATAATGATAAAAATTGTATTGTTCCGATAAATACAAAATAAACTGAAAACACAGTGTGCAGTACAGAACCTCTCATTTTTTGTCTCTGACCCTCAGAATAGTTACACAAAGGTCCTGAATTACAGCTAAGGCAGACAAGCAGGAGCCAGGCTGGAAGTTCAAATCCAGTGACACATTAATCAGCCCCTAATTCATTATTGTCAGTTGGGGCAGGGCAGGTGTTGTAACTAATTTTGCAACAATGAAAGCACTTAGCAAGTGCAAAAGATCACTAATCAGGAAGCACTAAGGAAGCAGGTGCCAGCTAAAAAAATATTCTGTGACACATTAATCAGCCCCAAATTAATTCAGGTCACTTGAAGCAGGGAAGGTGTGCTTTGCTTTGCCACAATAATGTACACCCGACAACCAGAGGGTGCTGTGATGAAACAGAGGGTGGCATGGGTGGGCCAGAGGGTGGCATGAGTAGTCAGAGAGTGGCAGTGGTGACAGAGAGTGGCAGTGATGAAGAAGAGTGTCCCAAAAGAAAAAGACAAAACCAAGGCAGTACCAGCAATAAAAGGAAACAGGGGAAAAGTAACGGAGCAGGGGAATTTGAGGCAGCCATTGGTTTCAGAAGCTTTCTTTCCGGTAATTCCAATCAGTTCTCAGGCAGCGCTTGGCTTAACTATCCCCCAAACAAATGTTGGTGAAGCTGTGGCCTCAGCTGTGGCCTCAGAGCCGGATAATGGACTGGATAATGGCTCCAATGTGAGGGAGATAGGCAATAAATTGCTGGAAACCAGTTCTCTAATACAGCCTGATCATTTGGGAGCCTTAATTAAGAAGCTGCATAGGAAAGATGAGCCGTTACGTGGTGCTCCGATACAGGAGAATGAGGAGAATGAGGAGAATGTGGAGATTCCTACTGGACAGATTAAGCAATTTCATGGGGCAGGGGGCGAACTTCTTCCTGACACTGTGATAGTTACTGGGAATGGGAATGCTGGAAATAATGTTTCAATCTATCGCGGCTGCATAGAGAATGTCAGTTTCCCACACCATGTTGAAGAGAGTACTCCGCCCCCAGACCCGGGGTCAGATAATGTTATGATTCTGACGGAGGCACTGACAGAGGCATTAAGGGAGGAGCAGAGCAATATTAATGCTTCCAGTACCCTTGTTACTATAGAGGGGTGCAGTAAGGATATTAATGCATCTAAGCAGCCGGAGAGGGGGATAGCTGTTGGAGGGCCTAGTGATGGTAATGGAAGAGACAACCTGAGCAGAATGATTAGTAGTGATCCTAAGGTCGTGATCTCTCTAACCGGTTCCCCTTCTGATGAATGTTTCTTTTCTGTTAATGAGGGTGAGGAGGAAGGTGAAGAGATGGGGGCAGCTGGGGGGGTTGAGTCAGAGGATTCCTCTATAGCTGACTTGGGAAGCGACCAGACATTATCAGGACTTGTAACAGAGACTGCATCTACATCTGGTTCTAGCTCTGGAGAACCTTCTGAAAAGGATACAGCTACAAAGCATAAATCTAAGGTATTGACTAAAAAAAGGAGAAGAGCAAAAGGATCTATAAGCCCAGCAGCTATAAATGTAGCAAAGAGACTTGATTGGGACTATGCAGCTACATCTCAGATGTATAAAGAGGGGGCTGGGAGTGTAGATGTGGCCTTAGGGTCTTTGCGGTTGAATGAGGAGAGAGATAGGCAAGGTCTACCCGAGCCCCAGACTCAAAATCAGGAGCAGCCCCAACGCCAGAAATCGCCTTTGGGGTTTGAAATGATGTTTTCAATGCTCAAGCAAATACAGACGGAGGCAAGGGTAGAGAGTCAGAGAGCCAGACAGGAAAGTAAAAAGATACAAAATGCTCTTCGAAAGGTAAACAAAGCATGCATAGAGTTGGCAGGGAGAATTACAGAGGTGGAAGAAAGAACAGGGGGCCTGGAAGATGAAATGAAGGGATGGAAGGAATTCAGACAAGACCAAGAGAAAATGAATAATGATGTATTATGGAAGCTCGAAGATTTCGAGAATAGGCAGCGGAGAAACAACGTCAGACTCTTAGGTATTCCGGAGGGAAGGGAGGGGCAGGATGCAAGAGCCTACATAATTGAATTCCTTAAGGGTGCTCTTCCAGATATAAAAGGCTGGAACTGGGAAGCTGAGATTCAGCGTGCCCATAGATTTCCTTTTATACAGAGAAAGGGGGACGGATTAAAAAAACCGAGAGCATTTTTAATATATGTGGGCAATTTCTTATTAAGAGAGGAGATAATGGCCAAAGCAAGACCACAAGCAAAATGTAGATACCAGGAGGTAGAGTTCTTCGCTAGACCAGACTTCTGCCATATAACGGTAGAACGTAGGTGGAGACTCCGGGAGCTAATAGCTCCATTTCAGAGAATCGGGTGTGAGGCATACCTAATGTTCCCTAGCAGTCTGAAAGTGGTTAAGGATGGCCAGTTTAAGATTTTTTTTTCTGAGGTCAGAGCAGCTGAATTTTTGACATGGCTCAAGGAAAGGACCCCGCAGAACAGTGCACAATCTCAGGACTTAGTGGTAGACCTACCAGCTAAAGGCAGTAGGATATAAAAACCAAGACCGCTGAAAATTTCTATAGAAGCACAAGAATTGCTATATAAATGTGTAGATATTAATAAGTGAGCATTTTCTACGTAGAGAGTTTGTGGTACAATAAGAGCGGGGGGGGAGGCGTGGGACCCAAACAGACACAGCTGTCACATATAGGTCCGATGGACCTATTTGCCCGTAGGGGGGGTGGGATAGTCGGGGTGGGGGGAAAGGGTGGGAGACACGGGGGGGGCAAGGAGCGTAAAACATACAGGAAATGTATAATACAGGAAATATTATGGAATAAGGGGAATAATGAAACAGAAGGAAGCTTTATGTTCGCTGTGTTATATAAAGCCGTGGTTACAGTGTGCAACATGTTTTTTTATTATATGATTAAAATTATGAATGTATCTGTTAAAAACCCAGGATGAGTATACGAATAATGACATGGAACGTGTGTGGCCTTAATGATAAGACCAAAAGGCAGAAGGCAGCTTTCTTGATCAAAAGTTTAAAAATAGATTTTCTACTACTCCAAGAGACCCATATACAACTGTCCGAAATTAGCCTGTTAGACCAGTTGGGTCTTACTGTTTTAGCACACTCTAGGCAGGGAAGTAGGAATAGGGGGTTGCGGTTCTGGCAAGGCAAAGAGGTGTCACTACTAGGAAAAAATGGGAGGATGTATGGGGTAGATGGGCCTTGATAGAATGCTTGATTGGAGAAACGTGGGTCACCCTTGGGTCTCTTTATGGGTCTACAGGAGATGATCCTGAGATCTTTGAAGAAATGGATATTGAGCTGGCAACATGGGCTCCATTTATAGTGATAGGAGGAGATTTTAACATCAATGGAGCAGGGGGATTGGGGCTGGGGTTGAGACCCCCAATTAAATATAAGGGAAGGAAGAAAAGAGTCTACAAAGCAGTTGCTAATTTAGCCAGAAACAATGGTTTGATCGATGTTTGGGATACTCTTAACCCTGGTCAAGATGGTTTTACATATTATTCAGCACCCCATAGGATAAGTGTTAGATTAGATTATTTCTTAGTCAACAACCAAGGCACTGATGGGATAGATATCGAAAGAATACCAAGGTTGTTATCGGACCATAATCCTCTTATAATTACTTTAAAAGATATGACAGCGGTAAGGAAGGTTTCGGAGTGGTCCTTCGAAAAGGCTTTTTTAGTGGAGGACGCATATATCCAACATATGAGGAGATGGATAACTGAGTTCTTGGATATAAATAGACACACAGCACCCGTAGGAATAGTGTGGGATTGCTTTAAAGCCGGAGTGAGGGGCGAGACCATTAGTTATGGGGTTAGGAGAAGGAAACAGGAGAAAGAAAGAAGTGAGGGGGTAAGGAGGGAATTACTGCGGGCAGAGGAGGAATTGAACAGCAGGACAGATCAAACTGATAATGACGCTCCAACGGACTCCGCATACCTTAAACTCGCAAAACTGCGAATGGAGGAGGAAGAACAGATAGCAGAAAGGGCAGCCAAACAATATACAGTGAATAGGGAGAACTGTTACGAGATGAATGAAAGGGTGGGCAAAATGTTAGCAGCTAGAACTAGGCAGAAGGTATCTTTTGGGGAGATAAAAGCAATCAAAGATAGTTCAGGGGCGACTGTCACCGATGCACAACAAATAAGGGAAGTCTTCAGGAATTTTTACACGGTTCTATATTCTGAAAGTGATATAAGAGACCCTGAAGACATAATGGAGTACTTGAATTATCATGAGGGGAGACAGCTGGAGGAAGAAGAGAAGAAGAGGATCGACAACTTGCTAGAATTAGAGGAGGTAAAAGCAGCTATGAAGAGTTTACCATCAGGAAAGGCGGCTGGCCCGGATAAAATCCCGCTAGAGTTCTACAAGGTATTTTGGGAGGAGTTATGTGGAGATATGCTCTATACTATGAAACAGGCACAGGAGGGAATCTCAATACCAGGTACTTGGTCTGAGGCTGAAATTGTGGTTATTCTTAAGAAGGGGAAAACGCCAACTAATCCGGGGTCATACAGACCGATTACTCTTATGAATACGGACACTAAGATCTACTCAAAAACGCTGGCAACAAGATTTGCAAGTGTAATAACACCGTTAGTTACTAACAATCAACATGGTTTTATACCGGGGCGAGGGACCACACATCATGTAAGGAAGTTAATTACCCTTATGGATAAAACAGAGGCTGATGGAGATCCATTCGCGGTATTATTACTTGATGCTGAAAAAGCTTTCGATCGTGTGTCATGGATATATATGTGGAGTGTATTGGAAAAATTTGGATTTGGGAGTGGCTTTATAAAAGCGTTAAAAACATTGTATAGAGAGCCCGTGGCTGCAATTAGAATTAATGCGGGGTTAACGGATAAAGTAAAAATTAACAGGGGCACAAGGCAGGGTTGCCCATGCTCCCCGTTGCTATTTGCAATATATCTAGACCCTTTAATTAGAAGACTGGAGCTAAACAGGAATATCCCCCCAATTGTCACACTAAGGGGGGAGTGTAAGATATTGGCCTATGCCGATGACGTGGCGGTTATAACATCATCACCCACAGAGGCTATAAGACACGTAGAGCAGGAGGCAAAGAATTTTGGGAAGATTTCTGGGTATTCTTTGAATACTGGAAAAACACAAATTATAAAAAATAGTAAGGCCTTATGTCAGGACCCTCGGGTGGCACGGACGGGAACCTATTTGGGAATAACCATAACTTCAGAATTAGATAAGATAGTTGAATTAAATATCGATCCTATTGTACGGAAAGTTGGGGGCGAACTAGATAGACTGAATAATCTCCATCTTACCCTGGTTGGAAGAGTGAATATTATAAAAATGTTAATCATGCCGAAATTTTTATACCTCTTCCGAACAATTCCCCTATGGTTTGATAACACGTGGTTCAAAAGGATTGAAAATTTGATCAACAAATTCATATGGTCCAAGGGTAAAACTAGAAGAGCGGCGAGGTTTCTGGCACTCCCGCGAGAAAGAGGAGGATGGGCGTTGCCAGACATTAAGCTGTATTACTGGGCCGCTGCCCTGCAGTATATGGTAGGCTTAACAGGCAGAGCTGAAGTAGAAGGGGAAGATCACTTAGGGTCATTAGCGGTATATGGTATACTGATGGGTGATGAAATAAAAGATATTTTTTTGAAAAACTTTGACACAGCATATTTTAAAAGAACACGCTTTAAGACCTTATTGGACGCACATAAAATATGGAAGGCTTTTATGAAAAAGTTTGGTTTAGGGAAGTTTAATAGGTATACGAGGTTATACAAGAATATGTTATTTTCGGGAGATATATTTTCTGATTCAGTTTTTACAGAATGGTATGGGAAAGGGATAAGAAAATTAGGGGATGTAATGGGGACACAAGGGGTGAAACAATTTGTAACAATACAGAAAAAGTTTAATTTGTCAATACAACATTTCTTCAAATATTTGCAAGTAAGAAGCTGTTTACAAAGCAAAAGAGGGGGTGCATGTGGATTTGAAAAAAATAACATATTAGAGATAATAGAGACTGGAGTAGATTGCACAATTAAAAGATTCTATTTTGAGTTAAACGAAAAAAGGCCAGATGACTTGGCTAAATGGGGGGAAACTTGGTCAATGAAGCTGGGCGTAGAACAAGAGTGTTTTAATACATCATTAGAATTAGGGGTGAATATTTTATGTTCTGCGTCATTACAAGCACAACACTACAAGACTATGTATTGGCTATATTATACTCCGGCTAAACTGGCACAGTGGGGAGCGACAACTGGTATAAATTGCCCCAGATGTACGAGCGCAGCCGCAGACTCAATACATATGTTTGCAACATGTCCGAGTTTAGCTACAGTACTTAAAGATATAGAAATGTTTCTACATAGGGCATTAAAACTACCTGTTAACCTAACACCCGCGATTATCTTGTTAGGTGTAGATGGAAATTATGGTGTTGAGACAGGGAAATATTTCATCTTTATGGCTATGGCAGTGTACAGACTGTGTGTTGCCACTGCATGGTTAGACCAAATGGCTCCATCATTTCAACATTGGTTAGCCAGGCTGTTGAGTATATACAATCTAGAAAAAGCGATCTACTCCAGAAGAGGGAAAAGGCTGAGGAAAATAGGCTTGGAAATATGGGGGATAATAACGAAATGGAAGGAAGAAGAATGATTTGTATAGGAAATGTATATGTATATAATTTGTATATAAATTGTACTCGTGTGTATAGGAAATGTATACGTATATAACCTGTAAATAACTTGTATTAGTGTGTAGAGTTTGTGTTAAAAAAAAAATAGGGAAAAAAAAAAAAAGGGGGCTTAACAATGAATAATATGTATAGTATGCAATTGAAGTTAATTTACATGTATAAGTAGATGGAACTCACCCCAATATGGAGGGATGTATTATTTAGTTATTAAGAAGATGATTCTTTTTTTTTTACCTCAGTTGAAACATATGGTGTAAACCTCATATGAGTAGACAATGTTGTTTCTCTGTATTATTTGCTCCATGCCCCCTCTGTGCTCCAGAGGGTGGGAAAAATTTAAAAAATTCTGTGAATAAAAAGATTTAAAAAAAAAAAAAGAAATCATAAGCTGGCAGACCCACTGTCCACTTAGAAATTCTCCTAGAAATAGCATCAAAGCCTTTCTTGTTAAACACCTAAAACAAGGGTTTGTGATCGCTTCTTACCAAAAATGTGGTGCCCCATAGCAAATTTTTGAGCTTCTTGATGGCCCAGTGAACTGCCAAAGCCTCCCTCTCTATCACAGAGTATCTAAGCTCGGCACCTTTCAAACTGTGAGAGAAGAACAAAATACCTTTCACTTCTTTACCTTGCTCTTGTTGTAGGACAGCACCAAGTCCCTTCATGCTTGCATATGTGATAAGTACAGATTTCAATGCTGGATCAAAACTCCTAAGTTTGGGTGTCTTCTTTAAACTATCTTTCATGTTAATAAATTCCTTCTCACATAACTCCGACCAATGAAAATCAACACCATTACACAACAATTTCCTTATATTTCAACTGTTTTCTCAGCAAAACCTTCTACAAAATTGCTGTAATAATCTGTCATGCCCAGAATTTTCATTACTTCTTTATTAGTGGGGGACGCTAAATTCTGAATAGTCTCAATTAATTCACGTTTAGGTTCTACACCCTTGCCAGAAAGGGTATGACCTAAATAATCAATGGACGATTTCCTAAATTTACATTTCTCAAACTTAACAGTAAGGTTATTTTTCCCAAATCTTCCTTTTTTTATTTTTTATTTTTTCAAGATACACTAGAGAAAAAAACAGTACATATATTCAAGAAGTTAATTACCTCGCCCCACCCACCCCCCACCCCGACACCAATCTGTACATTCAAAGTATATTCACAAAGATCAGTAGAGTAACAATTGTTTTTATACAATTAATAGAGAAAGAAAAAAAACCTATAGCAGAAGAGAAAAGAAAGGAGAGAGTAGAAAAAATGAAATACGGAAAAAAGAGAAGAATAAAAGAAAAAAGAAAAAATTAAAAGAAAAGAAAAGTAAACAAAACCACTTGTAAAATAAGAGGGTCTCAATTTTCGGAGGGTTTCCCTACAATTGAACATTTAACAGGAATGGGACAGTCATAAACAAACTATACATTTACCCCTTGTAACCAATTCATTAAAGGTTCCCAAATCTCCAGCCCTCTTTTTTGTGCACGTCTACCTTTTTTAGCATATATGGCACTCTCTAGTTTGCAAGTGGCCTGTAACCTGGCCTGCCATTGTGTGAACGAAGGAGGGTTCGGATCTTTCCAATGTGAAGCCAGACAAATCCTGTAAATAGTCATGGCAACAAATATCAAAGCACCGCCTGTCCTGCTCCTAATAGTATCGTCTAGGCCTCACATGATAGTTGTAGGGGTAAGTTGGATGTCTTGTGCCAGTACTACTACTAAAATTTTTTGAACGTCTTCAATAAAGATTTTAAATTTGGACATGTAGCAAACATGTGTATCTGGTCTGCGGAATACTCGGAGCATCTGGGACACAAAGTTTCTCTGCCAGTTCCCCACTTTGCTATTTTGTTCGGGATGATGTAAAGGAAAAATCCAGATTTATAGAATTTGGCCTGTAGCTTAGATGACAACAGGTATTTATGAGCAAGGTTCAGTGCTAAAGGAAAAGTATCTTGACAGGTATTCAACTACAGTTGCCATTTTACATCGATTTTCTCCAGATCATCTGGTATTTTGGAGTTTAATATTGAATACATTCCTCCAATCCGAGGCATTTTACATTCCTGTATTTTATCTATGAAATCTAGCCTTATAAAACCTGCTAGCCCACCAGTTTTATGTACTAGAAAAATTTAACAGCATAATAGAGGAAAATCTGATTCTCACTTAAATTGAATTGGGCCTTAAGCTTGTCAAAGGGCTGTTCCCCGACTGTGGTTACTTAATCCCACAATTTAGTTATTCCTGCTCTGTGCCATTTCTGTAAGTATGAGTTTCCAAATATTAATGGCAGATTGGGATTATTGTTGATGGGGGTGTAATGATTTAGTCTACCCAGCCCAAAAATTCTTCGAATATTGGTGAAGATCCGGTATGCATTTATTAGAGTCTTAAACCGGACTCGTTTATAATATCCAAAGTCAAGCTGTCTCCATAGACAACCCATAGTGCTTTCCCCCAAAAGTAATGTGTATGGAGATGGTAGTCCTGTGGGTTCCGGGTCAGAAACTTCATGCAATAGGAACGTGCTATACTGTAAGACTGTTGCCCAATAATATAGCTTTAGGTTTGGCAACGCCCAACCCCCTCTTTCCTTAGGTAAGGAGAGTAGTTTATATGCTCTCCTTGGCTGTGAATAGGCCCAAATAAATCGACAAAAAATGTGTTCAAATAAGTGCAAAACTGTATTGTAAATCTTCAGGGAAATGATTCTAATGATTCTAAAAAAATAAAGTAGCTTTTGGAAAAAAGTCATTTTTATGACGTTGCATCGACCGATTATTGTTAGGTGCAAATTATCAATTTTCTTAAGAGATTTTTTGATGTCTGCTGCTAGCAGAATCAGATTTTCCTCCACAATTGAGTCTGTGTTAGCCACAATGTTCACTCCAAGATACTATGGGCCCGATTCACAGAATTAACTTAAGACAAAATCCTAAACTTACTACTTTTGGTATTCACAGAAGTTAGGATTTTGTCTTAAGTTTGTCTTAAGACAGACTTAAGACAGACTTAAGACAAAATCCTAACTTAAGTCGGTCTTAAGTCTGTCTTAAGACAAACTTAAGACAAAATCTGAGTCTGTGAATACCAAAAGTAGTAAGTTTAGGATTTTGTCTTAAGTTAGTTCTGTGAATCGGGCCCTTAGCTTTTGGAACTACTAAACTATCAGCCCATTTAATATTCTAGTTCAGGATTATCTGAGTTTTTGTTCTATTGAGGGCATACCCTGATAATTTCCCAAACTTCAGAGCTTCGCATTCTAAAGCCTTAATGGCAGATTTGGGGTCAGGAGTAACTACCGCCAGGTCATCTGAATAGGCCATAATCTTAGTGTCAAGGCCGTGCCTACTAACCACCACTATTTCTGGATTAGATTCAATTTTACTAATGAATGGATTGATAAAGATGGCAAAAAGCAGTGGAGAGCAGGGGCATCCCTGCCTCGTCCCGTGTGAAATCTCAATCAGTTCTGCAAGCTGTCCATTAATCATAATTCTGGCTATGGGATTTTTATTTTTTTTTGGTTCAAATTGACAGTAATTTTAAAAATATAGCAATGCATGACCATAGGTACATAGCTTTAGAGAAAATCGCTTTGCGGTCCCCCTCGTTTCGGGGTCTCATGTCTGTCGACTACCCTTAATCATGCATTTCAGTAGCGTTTACCACATGGCCCCCTTCAGGATCATTTGTACCCCCCTGAGGGGAGTCAGTACTGTCCGTGTGGAGCGGTCTACTGTTGTGGATGATGTGATGGACTTGTGGTGTGTCAGTTGGCTATGGGATTTTTATATAAAGCTTGAATAGCCTGTAATATCTTAGGTCCAAAGCTAGTCCTCCTCAAAACGTCCCAGAGGAATAGCCAGGAGACCCGATCAAAAGCTTTTTCAGCATCTAGTAATATTAATGCGATCGGGTCTCCTGATATCCTGGCAGCATCAAACAATGTGATTGTCCTCCGGACATGTTCTGTGGTTCCCTTTTTAGGGATAAACCCATGTTGCCATCTAGATACCAAACCCTCTATTTTGTTGGAAATTCTAGAAGCTAAAAAAGTATTTTTAAGTCTGTATTTATCAAAGTTATTGGTCTGTAGGAGGGCATTTCAAGAGGAGACTTGTCTTTTTTGGGAAAATCACAATTTGAGCTAGGGACCATAAGGGGGTGGCAAGGCACCGTTAAAAATTGAAACAATCACTAAAGTGAAGATTTCCTTATTTTGCGGTCAAAAATGCTTATAGCATTCTACAGGGATACTATCCATGCTTGTTGCCTTACCGTCCGGTAGGCTTGCAAGGGCGGTAGCTATCTCTTCCCATGTGGGAGGGTGTTCCATTTGTTCTTGGTCCTCTAAGTAAAGTTTAGCCATAGGTATGGACTCTAAGTACTCTGCAATATTAATTCCCCTGATCTCAGAGGGTCTAGTGTCCTCTTCTGTATACAGCTCCCTGTAAAACCCCAAAAAGGCCTTATGGATCTTTTCGGGGTCATTTGTTACTCCCTCTGCGCTCTTGCGAATAGAAGTTATTGCATTGGCTGTTGATTGTTGCCTAGTGGATAATGCCAATTGATGTCCTATGAGCTCCCCACATTCATACAGTTTCCCTCCGGTAGAATCCCATCTTGCTGCTGTTCTGTCTGCAAAAATAGTTCCTATCTCGGCTGCGGCTACAGTGTGCTGTGCTATTTCTAAAAGCTTCCTGCCTTAACTGTTAAAGGTAATTTCCTTTCCTCAGCTATCAGCTTATCTTGTAACCGTTTCATCTGCTCTTTCTCTATTTTATTCCTCCTGATTGAAAAGTGGAGAGTCTCCCCCCTAACCCCAGCTTTAAAAGTGTCCCACACTATCATGAGGGGGGCCGATCCCAAGTTTATCCTCAAAAACTCACTGATCCAATCCTGCAGGAATTCCTTATATTTACAGTCATACAGAAGCGCTTTTTCAAAAGTCCAATTTGATTTCAAACCTTCAGAACTTGGACCTTCTAGAGTTAAAATCAGCGGGTTGTGGTCGGACATAAACCTAGGTGAGATATTGATATGGGATGAGCTAACCAAGGAAGTGGAAACTAGAAAATAATCTAATCTTGCTAATGACAAATGGGGAGCTGAAAAGAAAGTAAAGCCATCTTGTTCTGGTCTCTGTTCTGCCCAAACATCCACCAATCCATGTGTGTTAATTAAGTTTAGCATTGCTTGAAACACCTTTGGCTTTCTGCCTCTATATTTCCAATTTGTTTCCGATTGCCTGTTGCTTGGTAGATTTAAATTCAGGTCCCCACAAAGTATTTTGGTAAGTTGCCAGTGCACCAACTCCGCATTTACCTAGTTGATTACACCTGGATCATCTAGGTTACTCCCGTATATAGAGCAGATCGTGAATGCAAAGTTAGGCGAAAGAGAGCAGCCCACGATTACCCATCTCCTGGGACCATCTGGCTTAACTACATTCACCTTTAAAGACAGTCTTTGGTTAGCTAGAACCCCCACTCCTTTCACCCTTGCCCCTTGAGTTGTTGCCCCCACCACCTTGTATCCCAGGGGAATTTAACAATATTTTTCAGCACCTTCAACGTGTGTCTCCTGGAGACAGATCAAATCGGGTCCTAATGTCCGCAACCCCGGTGCTACTTTTTGCCTTTCTACCGGATCATTAAGACCACAGATGTTTACAGAGACTATTCTAATTTTTTTTGAGACGCTCATTTAGGGGGTTATAGCCTCTCTTTGCTTATTCCTTTCTTCCATGCTTCTTTCCCGCACCAGCTCAGCCCAACAAAACACCCCCTGAATTTTAATAGATAATCCACTCAAAACCACTGTACCCACCCCACTGCAAACTTTTTGTGTCCCCTCCCCCACCCCCCTCTCCCCTCCTAATTGAGCAGTCAGGATGACCTTGTATGATGGATTTTTCAAACAAGACAGGAGTATAACCCATAGACCGAGTCAGGACTGGGTAGGTAAAATGCAAATTAGAATACAGTGTCCTGAAAGGTAAAAGTCAATAGACAATTATTCATAGCATGCACATAGCATTACTTGGGTGGACAAGAAGGAGATAACTCATAATTTTTGACAAAAGGTACTTATTCAGCTTTATGTGGTAACATTCATTTCAAGGTCAGATATACACAGTTAGAAGACAGCACTGCACAGTGCGCCGACTACGCTGTTTTCTTTCACTTGCGTCGCCACCTGCACTATTTATTCACGTTTGATGCACCAAGTCCCATGTGCTTGTCAATACATTCTATGCAGTGCTGTTTTCTAACTGTGTATATCTGACCTTGAAATGAATGTTACCACATAAAGCTGAATAAGTACCTTCTGTCAAAGATTATGAGTTATCTCCTTCTTGTCCACCCAAGTAATGCTATGTGCATGCTATGAATAATTGTCTATTGACTTTTACCTTTCAGGACACTGTATTCTAATTTGCACCTTGTATGATGGATGGCATGTGTGGGTTCCAGCCACGAAGCCACAAAAGAGAAAAAAACTTTTTTTGTTTTTTTGTTTTCCTTTCCCCAATTACCCCTAAAGATTACAGTTCACGTTGCAGTCCACAGGAAAAAGGACTTCTTTCTGCTCAGAGTTTGTGTGCCTTATATCCCTGGACATCGGTTAATTCAGTCTCTTCCAACCTGTAATTTCTTTTAGGAATTCTCCTGCTTTAATCTCTGAGAGAAAAACTCGGGTTGCTCCATCAAAAAGAACTTTCAATCTGGCCGGATTTATTAAATAGACTTGTGCCCCTTGTTGTTGAAATGGGGATATTAACTGGCAGAGTCTCCATCTCCGTTCTACAGTTGTATTGCTAAAGTATGGTTTTGCAAAGAATTTAATTCTGCTCACTTCTTTGTGGGAATTTGGTTTTGCCTTATCTTAGACCAAATGGCTTAAGAGGAAATTCCCAAAAAAGACCAGAAACACCCGGGGCTTCTCGTTAGTGATGTTATCCACCCATCTCAATTTGATATTGAAGGGAAAACGGTGAGCCCTTTGTATTTCGTGGTCCCAGTTCCAGTTGGTATCTGTGGGGAATGCGGCTTGCAACAGTTTAGCTATGAACCCTTGCGGGTCTTCTCCTTCAGCTCCCTCAGTAATTCCCAGCAATCGCAGATTTTTCCGGCGTTGTCTGTTTTCCTGTTCTTCAAGTTTAGTTTTACAAAATCTTCCTAAAGCTTCTTTCAAAATGTTATCATGTTCCTCAATGTCACGAGAAAAAGTCAGAACATCATCCTGGTATATTTTAACACCACTTGGATTCTGCAACACTTTCTCTAAAGCCCTCTGAAAAACTGATGCTGCCGAGGCTTGCCCAAAGGGCAATCTAAGGAACCTGAATGCCCCAAATGAGGTGATGAATGCAAATAGATCTCTGGAACTCTCATCTAGCTCTATCTGATGGTTGGCCGACTTTAGGTCTACTGTATAGAAAACCTTGGCATCCTTAAGTAACATGAGCATGTCTGAGAATTTCGGGGGGGGGGGATACCTGTCTAATATGACCTGATTGTTGAGGGAGCGTAAGTCTATACATAAGTGCAGACATCCGTCAGATTTCCTGGCTGCGACCACTGGGGCCAACCACTGCGTGCCTTCAACCTCTTCGATGATGCCTTCACCCTTCAAGTTATCTAATTGACTTTTCATCTCCTCCCGCACTGAGAAAGGTACACTTTGATCTTTACAAGCAACTGGTTCAGCGTCAGGTAGTAATTTAATTTTATGAGTGTAATCACGTAAGAAATGTTCCTACAAGTGGTTCCAAAACGCTATGAAATCTTCGAGTTTTTTGATGATGTGTATTCCTTTATTCCTTTAGAAGAATATTTCTTACTTGTAAGTATAGTTGAAGCCCACTTCGAAGGGTAATTAAAACTTGTAAGAATTCTTTAAACTTCCTTGAAGTGCTCCGTCTGAGAAGTTCTTTGCTGAAGATCATTTTATGAAAGACCCCTGGTGACTGAAGCTTTGTCCGTTTTGTATCCCCTAACGTAAATAAAGGTTAAAAAAATGGCGCTCCCGTGACGTTACGCACGTACACGCAGCGCAATGACATAAGGAATTCACCGACGTAACAGGGAGAGTACTCTGAAGTGGTTGATTCCTGATGTGACAAGAATGGAGTCAGTAAAATTCACCCGTGACATAGCAACAGGTGAGGTAACATGTCCGTGTTTGGTTTTGATATGTCTACACGAGCCAATTCAAGATGACAGTTTGGACAGTTGCATGGAGGCACAGCGCGCTTTGTCTATTCATAAAACAACACACCTTTTACTTCTCCATAAACTCTTCATGCTCAGTTCTAATGTGCTTTGATTAAAATTCCATATGCTCATCGCTTGAGCACATACAACAGGAATTGATAGATTTTTCTTGCAATTGTCATTAGCTTTGCATTTTTCTACCACTTTAAACTCCACTGAGTAAGTAAAAGTAGATACACACAAGTGTTTAACTTCAAAGCTTCCTCACTTAAAACAGCTTTCTTTAGAGCACACTATTGCCTCTACTTTGTTTGCTTTTCTAATCAGTAAAATTCCTTGCAAGTTTACTGCTTTGTTTAAATTAGCATTGAGTTCACTGCCAGAAAAGTTCAGTTTCAAAAGGCATGTTGTATTGACCAACGCTATAAGTAGGAGCACACGTCGCTTACACTTCTTGTCAAAATTTCCCACGATGCTTAATAAACCACTCCACAGGAGGATTGATCAAAGAAAGAGAGTTGAGGAGAATATAAATCAAAATGATAAAACAGACCAGTTTCCTTGAAATGCTGCTGTTACTACATTAGTTAAGAAACTTTATAAAAGTCACTGATGCTGATCCACACACTCTAAGAGAGCCCACATCGAAGCCTCCCAACCCTTAAACCTCAATTTAAAGTTTGTTAGAGTGAGGCATGTGGCGATGCTCACAGAGAAATTCCAAAAATAATTACTCATCAAAGCAGTTTGTTTTGTTGTAGAACAGAGCTGAAAACTGTTGATCTTTCAAATTATTTGATGTTGAGACAAATCCATCAAAATTAATGTGCTGTATACGCAGGGTAGGTTTCAGACCATCGTCGCCAGTGTAAAATCAAGATGAATCTCCAGGATGATGAATAAAGATAAGTTTTTTCAGGAGAAGGAAATGTCCCATCCATCAGCTAGATCTAGTCAGGTGCAACTGACTTCCTGGCCTCACATATACATTTCATTTCTACGGTGCTGCTTAAACAATAACTAAAGCTCTTAAAGGAACAGATATATACATTTAAGTAAAAGGCACAATATTACAGTATGTTTTTCATTCCTCTAGATGTATGTCACTACATATCACTGGCTTGTGTTTCGTCCCCATTTGTAAACTCAGGAAAGGCCATGCTCGCAGTCTCCCACCATTTTTGAATCTCTATATTTCTATTGGGAATTGTCTTGCCAACTCAAAGACATCCTTTCTTGCTTCTTATATGACTTTGCATTGCTTACCATTGCCATTCCTTTCTACCAATACCTTCTCCCTTTCATATATGTATCCTGATCTTTAATTGGTTCAATGAATCAAACACTCAATGCATATCTTTATTTCGATTGATTATTGTCTCACCCTTTCAAAGACGTCCTTTCCTATATAACTTTCCATTGGTTCCCGTTGCCCTTTTATCCTACTAATATCTTTTTTCCCTTTCATGTATGTATTGCGGTCAGTTATTGGTTCAAAGAAACAAAAAGTAAGTGTGTTGGGCATATTGAGCTCCAGAAACCAGTTTATTTGAACCTCTCAGTTTACACGTCATAATATTTATTTGGGGCTTTTCTATTGTAACATCTCTGATCAAACTATTCCTTTTGATCTACAATTTTTCATTTCAATTCCAACTCATTAACATGAATATTTCAAGTTTCATTCAGGGAGATTCTACCCATAATGCTAAATGTAACCATCATTTATATTAAAACCAGTTTATGTTAATGAGTTGGTATTGGAAAATGAGCTGTCTTTTAAGCATTATATATGTCTTTAAGAGGGTAGGGGGAACCTTTGAACCCACTGAAATGCTGTGTCGACATATAACAATTGGTTTTATCATTTGTTTTTTTCAATATTGTGTATTATTTTTATATTAATGAATTGTGATTTGGGGGAAAGTGTCTTGAATTGTGAACTTTTGTGAGAAATCCAGTGCTAAAAGTTTGATTTAATGTCAGTTAAATATTGAGATTCATGTTAGAAAAAAGTAAAAGTAAAATTTGTAAGCAGGTTTTAATAAATGAGAATATTTTTCAACAAAATATAGATGTGCAAGTGTAGTATATAACACTACTGAAAATCTTCTCAGAATTAAAGGTAAATCGGGATCTAATGGTCTTGTTCTCATCCTCCAGTGTTCACACAGAACCACGTCAACCAGTGAAGAAATTATGGTTCCTGAGGCATATGAAGTTACATTTACAACCTCAGAGCAAGTTGATTTCAATATCAAGCTTAAACCAACTCTATAATTAAAGAAAGTGAATTTTTTTACTTTCCTATAAAGTCACTGTATCAATTCATGTGTATCATCTCAGCTTGATTTTTGTAATGTGAGGTTTCTAGGACTACCTAAATTATCCTTTCTTACACAGATGAAAAATGCACCTTTACTCACGGTGTTAAAGCTACTTTTGTGGCACTAATTTATTGGCTGCCATTTAAGGAAATAATAATCAATTATTCAATCAAGCTTTTGTAGAGCACACTTCTCACCCGTGAGTTTCTCAAGGCGCTGAGGGGGGAGGTACAGCTACTGCTCGAACAGCCAGGTCTTGAGATATCTCCTGAAGGTCAGCAGGTCCTGGGTCTGTCGCAGATGGGTGGGGAGGGTGTTCCATGTCTTTGCGGCGAGGTAGGAAAAAGATCTGCCGTCGGTGGTTGTCCTGTGTATGCGTGGAACGGTGGCGAGGGCGAGGTCAGAAGAGCAAAGCTGGCAGTTCAGTGTGTAGAAGGTGAGCCTTTTGTTGAGGTATGCCGGACCGGCGTTATGGAGTGCTTTGTGAGCATGGTTGAGGAGCTTGAAGGTGATCCTCTTGTTGACTGGGAGCCAGTGCAGGTCTCTAAGGTGGGCTGTGATGTGGGTGTATCAAGGGGATGTCGAGGATGAGGCATGTGGAGGCTTTCGGTATGCGTTGTAGTCTCTTCTGGAGTTTGGCCATTGTTCCTGCGTAGAGGGTGTTGCCGTAGTCCAGTCTGCTGCCGATGAGGGCCTGGGTGACCGTCCTTCTGATTCCGGTGGGGATCCATCTGTAGATCTTCCGGAGCAGGAGAAGGGTGTTGAAGTAAGAGGAGGAGACGGGATTGACTTGCTGGCTCATTGAGAGCGATGAGTCAAGGATGAACCACAGGTTGCGTGCGTGGTTGGTGTCGGTGGGTGTCGGTGCAGCTCTCTGAGCGGCCGGCCACCAAGAGTCATCCGAGGCAGAGGGGGGGGAGCCGAGGATGAGGACCTCTGTCTTGTCTGATTTTAGTTTAGGCGACTGTTCAACATCCAGTCAGCGACGGCCTTTATTCCTTCATTGAGGTTGGTTTTGGCAGTGGTGGGGTCCTTGGTGAGAGAGAGGATCAGCTGGGTGTCGTCGGGTAAGAGACGATGTTGAGGTTGTGCGATCGAATGATGTTGGCGAGCGATGCCATGTAGACGTTGAAAAGGGTCGGGCTGAGGGATGATCCTTGTGGCACGCCGCATGTGATCTTGGTGGCTTCAGATCAGAATGGGGAGGCGGTCCCTCTGGGTTCTGTTGGCGAGGAAGGAGGTGATCCAAACCAGGGCTTTGTCGTGGAGGTGTGTATGTAGGGTGTGGTGGCAGGTGGTGTCGAAGGCGGCCGAGATAGGTCCAGGAGAATGAGGGCCGTGGTTTCGCCGTTGTCCAGTTGTGTCCTGATATCATCAGTGGCAGCGATGAGGGCGGTTTTGGTGCTGTGATTGCTGCAGAATTCGGATTGGGATGGGTGCAGGATGTTGTTCTCCTCGAGGAAGTGAGTCAGTTGCCTGTTGAAGATCTTCTCGATTACTTTCGTAGGGAACGGGAGCATGGAGATGGGCAGGAAGTTCTTGAGGTCCCTTGGGTCCGCTGTGGGTTTCTTAAGTAGGGCATTGATCTCGGCGTGCTTGCAGCTTTCCGGGAAGGTAGTGGTCTTGAAGGAACTGTTGATGATCTTCCCGGATTGGGGTGCGATGATGCCGTCTGCTTTGTTGAAGATACGGCAAGGGCAGGGGTTGGAAGGTGAGCCGGAGTGGATGGTATTCATGGTTTTGATGGTGTCATTAACGTGGGTCCAGAAGATCAGGAGGTTGGAGAGGCTGGGGGGTGGTGAGTCTGTGGTGTCAGTGGCCGTTGGGAAGTTCTGGGTGTTGAAATTGTCGTGGATGTTTGTGATCTTGCTGTGAAAGAAGAAAGCTAGGGAGTCGCATCCTGTGATGGTGGGATGTTGTTGGAGCTGGAGCTGGGGTTGGAGAGTTCCTTCACGATGTTGAAGAGCTCTTTGCTGTTGTGTGCAACGATTGAATCTTCGACAAGTCTGCTTGGATTCCTGGGAGGTGAGTGGTGAACCTGCTGGCTTTTCTGTTGGTGAGTCTGATGGAGAGTTTTTTGATCAGGGCGAGAGTGTTGGCGCAGTCGTCGATCCATTATCTGAGGTTGCAAGTGGCTGTGTCAGTGTCGGTAGTGTCGGTTGGTGGGTCTTGGGCCAAGGTGGTGATGAGCTGGTCTTTGGTGACCTTGTTCCAGCTGGGGTAGGGTATCCATTGCGGGTAGTGGTGTATGGTGGGTTTCTTGAAGGTTAAGTGGACGCAGTAGTGGTCAGTCCAGTGAAGTTTGTGATCAAATCAGTATATCTGCCACAGGTGGCACTATGCCATTGCCATGAAAAACTTTTGTCTGTGAAGTGAAGCTGCATTAACTCTAATAATTTTAATGTTACCATTTATTCTTCTTGTAGTTATGGTAACAACTTGAATTTCTATTTAAACACGTGAGAACATCTTATCCAACTCTAAAATTAAAGGGTGGTATTGACCCCAAGGTCCTGATAAGGAGTTGCATAGTAAAGGTGGGGTGCAAACTCTGCACCTGTAGAAACTGGGAATGGATGGAAAAACTCTGTCAGCACTATGACATTTTTTGTTAATCCCTATGGATTGGGGAATAACCATATATATATGGTCACATTACAAGCAGGGAGTACATGGAAGTAGAGGAGTGCAGGGCGGGCATAATAGTGACAACATGCATGGGAGACTGGAGCCAGTCAGAAAATATCCTTCCATGCTTTCCTCCTGCTGTGTGCGGCAGGTCAAAGATGGGCTGCACTTGTCACCCAGCCTCTATCTAATCCTCCTGTGATTTTACTGGGTGGATTTTTCAGCCAGTAAAATCTGGTCTGGGATTGCCACACCTAGAAAATATGTGTGATTGAACCAGTAGTGATGGGTTATAGCACTGACCCACACTAGAGGAGCCTACTTATAATTGAGGCATCAGAGGACTACGAATCCTGTCAAGAAAGCATGGTTTGTCTGTGGTGGCTGCTTCCTTAAGGCTTTTTTTTTTTAGGCAGATCTGCTCTGCTATCAGAGCAGGGGGAGGAGTTCTGGGCACTAAGTCAGTGCGTATGATTGTTTGACCCGCCCTCTCGAGCCGGACAAACATTAATGAGTACTTTGCATGTTCTCCATGCAGGCTACATTACAGCTTGTGTAGAGAACATGCCCAGGGTCCCATTCCCCCTGAACCATGGAGCTCATACCAATCACAACGCTGCATTGCAGCATTTTGATTGGTGTTATATGTTATGCTTGTTCTGAGTGAAGTCATGAGTGTTCTGGGTGATGACACTTGGAGTGCTGGTGACTGCATTCATTATTCTTAGTTCTATATTCTGTATTCCTATATTAGTGGTTGCTGGGCCAGGATGTTCAAGACTTTACCGCTGTATCCAGGAATTCAATAAACATCTTTTGAACCTACCTGTTCTTCTCTGGGAGTCTTCATCCTCAACATTTTGGCACGATCTGGTTTCTGAATCCTACGCGTTCACCTCTTCATTTTCGTTACGAAGTTGCTGCTTCCCACCAACGCTCACCTACAACTGTGAGGCTGTGACGGCGTTTCAGAGGCAGTAACGGCACTTCAAAGAACTTTGTGCAGAGTGTTACAATCATTACTTATGGTGCGCGTGCGGCATTAAGACGCGTCTTTCCTCATTGGCTGATAACCTTGTGACGTAATCACGCACAACGTTCGGCGGCCATTTTCTTTTACACTTTGAGTGTTTTTGCCAACCAACAATACTGGGCAAGTTACAGAGCTGCCAACCACGTTTTTTTTTTACGAACACGGTAATTGAAGTACATGCTGCCAACTATTATATTTACTGTGCATTTACTACATTAATGACTATATTTGAACTAAACTTCAACAAAACAAAATACCAATTTTGATATTTTTGTAATCAAATTTATTCCTGCCCTAGCCTAATCCTGCAAGGCTTCCATCATTACACTGATTATATTATTAGTTATTATTAATGGCAACTACTGCTAATCATACCATTTCTCCTCCACCTGCATTTCTCATTGAAGGAGACATACCTGATATCGAATGGGAAGAGTGGTTAGGGTTTTTTGAAAATTATTTAGAAGCCATTGATGGTCTGAGATTTCCAGCTCCAAGGAAGAAAGCAATTCTTTTAAATTCATTGGGTAAAGCAGGCCGACATGTTTTTAAGTTTTTACCAGAACTTCTTAATGCTGATGGCCAACCTGTGGATAATCCCTCTAATGAAGCAAAATTGAGGTTGGAAAAGTATTTTGGTAAACAAGTGAATATAGTGATGCAGAGACATAAGTTCTACCCTATGCCTCAAAAAGAAAAAGAAACTGTAGACAAAATGGTTGCTCGTTTGAGAGAGCTTTCTTTGAAATGTGACTTTGGGGATATGGTGGACCAGCTCATCAGAGACCAACTAATTGTTCAGTGCAAAAATAAAAGGATGCAACAGAAACTTTGGGCAGCTAGGAATCCAACGTTGATGGAAGCTATTGCCATTGCCAAAGTCATGGAAGAGTCTGACTAGTGTATGGAGGAAAGACGTCTTCTAGAGCTTAAAAAATATGAGACAGTTAACGTTGTCAACAAAGTTGATAGAGATGTTTCTTCTTCTGACGTTAAACATTCTGATGTTAGACCTAAAGTTCTCTCCACCAAACCGAGGTTTATCAGTGGTGGTTCAAGGGGGAGGAGTACATTTGTAGGTTGTTTCCGTTGTGAAAGTATGTCTCATGCTGCTGATTTTCAGGGATGCTTTGCTCGTGATAAAACTTGTCGAAAATGTGGTAGAAGAGGCCATATTAGCAAAGCTTGAAATGCCCTTCTTTCAATTGAGTCAACTTTGTAGAAGATGATATTATTTCCCCAGATATGTTGTTGTGTGTTGATGATGGTTCTCATACTATTTTACAAAGACCTAAAGCAATTTTTGTTGTAAATGGAGTTTCAGTAACACTTTTGGTTGATCCTGGCTCCATGTTTACAATTGTACCTTACAGCGTATTCAAAGAATGTTGGCCGCATGCTTCACTATCACATAGTGATATTTCTCCTAAAGGATATACTTGAAAGGGGTCATGGATGCATCTTTTGAGTTCAAAGGGAGGTCTGCAGTTGGGAAGGTTTATATGTCTGATGATGGTCCAGCTATCTTTGGTTGGATACAACAATATGATCTGCATATTATTCTTGATCCAAGATCAGATGATAAGGTGTTGGTTATTAATGATTTTAATGACATTGACACTGTTTTGTCCAAATTTAGCATTGTTTTCCGCTCCAGTTTAGGTACATTGGAAGGTTATGTCCAAGGGATTAAATTAAAGAAGGATGCTACTCCAGTTAGGCATTCTCTTAGGAGGATTCCGATTGCTGTGCGAGAGGAAGTAAAGGAGATGATTGATGACATGCAAAATCAAGACATAATTGAGCCAGTGGAGGCCTCAGAATGGCTTTCACCAGTAGTGGTCACGCAAAAGAAGGATGGAAAACTTTGTTTTTGTGTTGATCTTCGGTCACTGAACCAAAATATTATTGTGGATAAGTTTCCTTTACCCAATATTTGGAGATGGTGCTCTTGATGGATAAGGTAAAGTTTTTTAGTAAACTGGATTTAAGATCTGCTTACCATCAAGTAGTATTGCATCCAAGTTCTAGGAAATTAACTGCATTTGTTACCATTGAAGGTGTGTTTCAATTTAAAAGATTGCCCTTCGGCCTGGCCTCAGCAACCAGTGTATTCCAACAAATGATGCATTCTTTGTTTAAAGATTTGAAACACGTCCATTTCTTTCAAGATGATATATTAATTACTGGAGTGGATGAGCTTGAACATAATTGCAATCTTTCTAAGGTTCTTCAAATGTTATCGAGTGCAGGACTTACTTTGAGGAGGGATAAATGTCAGTTTCTTTTGACTGAAATTGATTCTCTCAATCTGGGGTGAAACCTAAAGAGGATTTATTGAAAGCTATTAAATGTGCTCCTATTCCGTCGAAGAAAGATCAATTAAAATCCTTTTTAGGGTTAGTGGAGTATTACTACAAATTTGTATCAAATTTTGCTCATACAACTGAGCCATTACTTTTGTTACTGAGAAAAGGAGTGCATTTTACTTGGGAGGCTCAGCAATCTAAAGCTTTTGTAAAGATTAAAGGTGAAATTGTTAATGCTGGGATCCTCACTACTTTTGAACCAGGCAAAGACACATATGTCACGATTGATGCCAGTGCTTAGGGTATTGGTGCGGTGCTGTCCTAAAAAATAGGTGGTGTTGAAAAAACGGTAGCCTTTGCTTCGCGCTGTCTTAGTTTTTCTGAACGCAATTATGCTGTGATTGAGCCTTGGCTGCTCTATGGGGTATCTCTCATTTTTGCACTTACTTATGGGGTATGCACTTTATTTTGAGGACTGATCATAAGCCTCTTATTAGAATTTTGTCACCTGGTGGGGCTAATAATGGTTCTCCTAGATTAATGAAATTTGCTGCCAAGTTGCAAGAGTATACCTATAAAATTGAACATATTTCTGGTTGGAGGAATACTCAAGCTGACTGTCTGTCTCGTTTGCCTGTTTCATCTGGGAAGGTGGATGATGATTTTGATGATGAAAGTGTGTGTGTGATTGCTGGTTTTCAAGATGCTTGTTCTGGTGAGTTTTGTCAAGGAGGAGTGGTGTAAGATCTTCTTTACGTTCTTTTGTCAAATTGCAGGAGGAGCTTAGTATTGGTTCTTCGAATGATCTAGTTCTACGTGGTGAAATATTTGTTCCACCTAGGTCTCTTAGAAGAATACTTTTTTTTGCTTGCCCACAAGGGTCATCTGGGGCAAAGTATGACTCTGAAACATCTGAAAGAGAGTTTTTGGTGGCCTGGTATAGATGATGATGTTCGAAGGTGGGCAGAACAATGTTCTTTGTGTAAGGTGAGTGAGAAGAGGTTGAGAATTGTCACTCCTATTCAAGGCTCAATTGTTGGTCCGAGTGATTTACCCTGGGACAAGGTGGGCTTGGACTTTATTGGTCCAATGGATTCTCTTTCTAATGATTGTCATTTTGCCATGGTCTTAGTGGATGTGTGTTCTCGTTGGATGTGTGTTGAGTTTATGAGAAGTATTACTACCGAGTTAGTGATTAAGCAGCTCAGATCTATTTTTTTGAGGGAAAGTTTTCCACGGACCCTACTGACTGACAATGGTACTCAGTTGACTTTGTTTGCTATGCGGATTTTTTTGTCAAACCATGGAATTAAGCATATGTTTACTTCGTTGTACAATCCACAGGGTAATGGCATTGTGGAGCGGATGAATCGTTTAGTGAAAGGTACGATACAGATGTCAGTTCAGGGCCAACGTGATGTGCGTAGAGTTGTAGAAGAGTTAGTGTGGTCCCACAACACTACAGTTCATAGTGTCACCAATGCTGTTCCTTTTGAGCGTATGCGTGGTAGAGTTCCAAAAACTAAATTGGTTCCACATTGGTTGTTGGAGAATAGTGGTTCTTCAAGCAATGCGCCGGCTTCAGTTAGAACTGGAAGGGTAGTGGTTGGTGATTTTGTTAAGATCAAGTCAGGTCGTAGGGAACATGGTGTGAATAAGTTTTTTGAACCTATTAAGGTTAAAGAAGTTCATAGATGGCACTAGTGTTGGAGAATGGACAATGTTGGAATTTTCGCACAATTGCATAACATTCTTAAGGTACCCATGTTAAAAAAACACAAAAAACTGTGGATTTGGGGTTGGAGAAAACGATTCAGCGAGGGTCCACACAAAATGTCTCTGCGGATTATAAGCGATAGGGTTCTTCTCGAAAATCTCTTGCCCCGAAGAAATTTTGTGATTTTATTATGTATTAGTTTTCATTTATGCAGAGTCGATATAACGTGATGTATAGAGTCAATCTAACATGTATAATGTTGCTTGTTTTATTTAATTTCATGTTTTTATTTTTTTTTTGTTTGTTCAATTATAAGGAAAGGAGATATGTTGTATGTTATGCTTGTTCTGAGTGAAGTCATGAGTGTTCTGCATGATGACACTTGGAGTGCTGGTGACTGCATTCATTATTCTTAGTTCTATATTCTGTATTCTTATATTAGCGGTTTCTGGGGCAGGATGTTCAAGACTTAACTGCTGTATCCAGGAATGCAATAAACATCTTTTGAACCTACCTGTTCTTCTCTGGGAGTCTTCATCCTCAACAATTGGCTATGGGGAGCCTTGGAGCTCGGGTGCTTCCTGTTTTCACACAAGAAGCCAGGAAGAGGACGGAGAAGAAGTGGCAGTTGCTGGCCAGCTGAACATCCGGCAGGTAGGTGATTTTCTTTTTTTGACCCTCCTCCCCCACTACACCCCACCCCGCCCTACTGCTGCTTCCTGGGAGCAGCCACTGCCGTTTGTTAAATGTAAAATATTCTACTGACGTCAAAGTAGACTATACATTTCAGATTAATTTCATGTAGAACTTTAAAAAAAAGACTAGTTCAATGCGTCAATCATATAGATGGAACAGCCTTGGGTGGTACATCATCTTAATACCAAAATTATGTATTGCCCCTTACTTATTTAATAAGGAACCTATTAAAGATAGATATGTTAGACTACAAGTATGATGAAATGAAAGTACATACTCTTGTTGTCCCGACTGGGTAGATTGACTACTGTTATCATGGTTACAACTACCTGACAAAATGCTAATTACCTAAAGAAATAACTATGTATGACACCAAGTGGATGGATCGTTGAAAGACATGTAGAAACAGACCCTGGCAAAGGCAATAAATAGATGTTGCCTTTAAAAGTAAATATCAACCTGTTGGTTTTGCCAGTGCTTGTATATTTGTACTTTAATGTTCTGATATGATGAACAGCCATGTTAAAACTGTAAAGTTAAATTAAACAAGGGCAGATGGATTGGCTGCCATCTTGGAATGCGTTTCAGTCATTTAAAGATGAGTGCTGTGTGCATGCATACTTCACGATGCATGCCATTCATTCATGTATTATGATACACATGAAGCCAATATACTGTTTTACTTTACCATTCCAACATATTTTGATAGGCATTTTAGAAAAGTAAGTTAAAAATAGAGACATAAAGTGCACAGTAGAACAGAAACAGAAAAAGGGGTTTGATAGATCTTTGCAGCTGTTGGACTCAAAATAAAACACAGGAAGGAGAAGAGGAAGCACCAGGGAGCTCCAGAAAGCAACAGATAAATGGGATAATGCAAATAAAATAGAGAGCACCGGGTAGAAGAAAAAGAACAATGCTAATGAATGTGTTGGAATGCTTTTTACACCTGCAAAATTGTGAACTGATGGACAACCCTAATAGCCAATGCCTAGAATCAGCGGGAGTTCAGAAGCTTATGACTTAAATTACTTGTCTAAAAGCTCCTTTCTGCACATGTATTTGTAAGTGTGTAGCTGTGTTGTCTGTTGAGTAATTACAGTCGCCGGTGGGGGGGGGGCATCCTTTGCTATGGTGGAGGACCGTCTCCCCACTGCGGAGAGGAAGAAGATTAAAAATAAAATGATAATACAAACGATAATAACACTATTTCATTATCATTTTGTTTTTAACTTTCTCTCCAGTCCCCTGAGTCAAGTGAGGGGCGAGGGCATCCTCTGTATCCCAGTATTGTCAGTAAGAGAGGAGGCGTCGTAGGTGCACTTTAAGTGCTCCTGTCTGTTTATCCGGCTGTCTTAGGCCAGCCACACAGACATGCACACTTAACATTTCTCCACCTAGCTGTGTTGCACAGCCTGGTAAAGACCGAGCACATGCTCAGGCTATTCACAATGCAGCTTTTATGTGCGAGCAGTTTCATGATTGAGTCAGGACGGGAGCAGAGATGCATTGAGGTGGCAGGAGCAGAGGAGTAACGAGGCAGGGTCCAGCAGCAGCAGAGGCAGATACGTTATTTTATGTTTTTTTCATTAGTACCCAGCCTCATCAACTGTTATTAGTAGTAGCCGATACTGTCAGTAGCTCTCACCAGACAGCAACAGCTGTTCATAGGCAAGGCCTGAAAATGACTCAAAAGTTTTCTGAGAAGGTATTGTATTAAGTCACGTCTGAATAATGACCTTCTTGCAAAATAAGTATACCATGACAAAACTGGGTAGCTTACTGCTGCAATTAACCATATGTTTAGACTGTTTCTTGTGATATTTATTTAACTGAAGCTGAGGTGGCAGTTGACTAACATGGTCCAGTAATATTCCATGCATTATCATTTAATTTGGAAACCAAAGATTTTAGGTATTATCAATTATGTAATTGACAGCATAGCATCCAGCATTATGTGCCCCAATTCATATGAAGATGAGAAGATTGTAACCAACATATTAAAGGCCACTCTCACTTCTGGTACCATGAGTTATAGGCAGATGAGATTAGTCTTCCATAATATATGTCTAGATGAAAGTGCATTTTGAAAGTTGTTTTAAGGCAGGCTGGGACCACTGTGGTAACAATCAAAGGATTCCAATTGATAGCAGTGGCTTTGAAGTGTTGCTTCTTTACAACTAGGAATCCATTCTTTTTCTAATAAAATGTAAAGGCTGTCCCTATGGCTTGAACTCAAGAATGGAAAAGGAAGCCTGCATTATACACTGCAATTGCACAACATACGCTGTGGTTATTCCTGGGGCCAGAGGGGGACTGACAGTATTGTACAATGTAAATAAGGATGTTGAATAAAACTGTGTACTAGACATTGACACTACATTAAACCTGTCTTTTATATATTAATTATACTGTGGATTTTAATAAAAAAAGAGGCGCTTGTTTTGGCAAGTAGCCTTGCTTTGCTGTATTATTCATCTGACATTAGAGCCAGTGTCCTATAATGATTAATAAGAACATTGGAATGTTGGAAGCTCTATTGAAGGAAATGAAGTAGCTCAGTTCTAATAATGGCTGATATAAACCTTCTGACCCAACATTCCAACCATCTTATTTATTAAATACATTTCTCAAATTTTACTTTGCTCTGACATGAACCTTAATATTTAACATGATGTTGTTACAGTGAAGCTTTAGCATGTGATTTCTCACAACAGTTTGCATTTCGAGATGCCCTCTAAATGACAATTCCTAAAAACATCACAATAATAATACACAATATTAAAATTAAAATGACAAAAAAGCCAGTCCTGAATATATATTTAATAGGAATGTCATTGAGGTGTTTCGGCGGGTTTCAAAGTTCACCCACATTCTTCCAGACATTTATAATGATAAAAAATGTATTGTTCCGTTAAATACAAAACAAACAGATGACACCGTGTGCAGTACAGAACCTCTCGTTTTATTTTTTCTTACATAAGTATTTTTTCATTGTACTTATTCTTTGTATATAATTACTCAAATACTCTTTTTAAAATTATCTATTTGAGATGACATCAACCTCCCCACATATTGAATATCATAAGGGTATGTTTTTCATTCCTCTAGATGTATGTCACTACATATCACTGGCTTGTGCTTCGTCCCCATTTGTAAACTCAGGAAAGGCCATGCTCGCAGTCTCCCACCATTTTTGAATCTCTATCTATATTTCTCTTGGGTATTGTCTTGCCAACTCAAAGACATCCTTTCATGCTTCTTATTTGACTTTCCATTGGTTACCTTTGCCATTCTTTTCTACCAATACCTTCTCCCTTTCATATATGTATCCTGGTCTTTCATTGGTTCAATTAAGTAAATACTAAATGCATATCTTTATTTCTATTGATTATTGTCTCACCCAATCATAGACACCTCTCTTTTTTCCTATATAGCTTTCCATTGGTTCCCGTTGTCCATCCATCCTACTAATACCTTTTTCCCTTTCATATATGTATTGCGGTCATTCATTGGTTCAAAGAAACAAAAAGTAAGTGTGTTGGGCATATTGAGCTCCTGAAACCAGTTTATTTGAACCTCTCAGTTTACACGTTATAATATTTATTTGGGGCTATTCTATTGTAACATGTCTGATCCAACTATTCCTTTTGGTCTACAATTCCAACTCATTAACATGAATATTTCACATTTCATTCAGGGAAATTCTACCCATAATGCTAAATTTAACCATCATTTATAATAAAACAATTTTATGTAAATGAGTTTGTATTGGAAAGCAATATGACCTGTCTTTTAAGCATTATGTATGTCCTTAAGAAGGTGGGGTGAACCTTTGAACCCACTGAAATGATTGGTTTTTATCATTTGCTTTTTTCAATATTGTGTATTTAGGGCTGGGCGTAGTTTGCGAAGTAGCGCTTCGCGAAGCTACGCGAAGTGCACTTCGCACTACGCGAGCTAGCATGTTCACACTGTGCAAGATGAGTCATGGATGAACCCCAGGGTGCGTGCTTGCTGGGTGTCAGTGGGTGTCGGTGCGGCTCCCATAGCGGCCGGCCACCAAGTATCGTCCGAGGCGGAGGGGGTGAAGCTGAGGATGAGGACCTCTGTATTGTCTGAGTTTAGTTCAGGCGACTGTTTAACATCCAGTCGACGAGGGCCTTCATTCCTTCATTGAAGTTGGTTTGGCAGTGGTGGGGTCCTTGGTGTTGCGATCCTTCAAGTTAACAGGAAGAGGCAGGGGTGCTCACCACATTCAGTATCCCCATGCTTACAGGGACATCAAGATAAATGCTATGGGACACCGCTGCACTACATTCTCCAGCGGGCAGTTGGGTCTCACAAAGTAATCCGTGAGCCTTCCTTAGCGGCCCGCCCATTATTTAAACACTTCCGGGGCCGTAGGAAGCTGCTTGTCAATCTTGCCCGTCTTCGTGGTTGCGCGGACGCTTTCTTTCCCGCTGGATTCCTTCCGTAAATCATTGTGTTCTTTGCCCGCATTGAGGACTTCAAAAGACTTTGTTGATTGCCACGAACTCCGACGCTACTGCCTTTTGTCTCCTGCCACGGATTTTCTAGTGACAGCGCTTACGACCGTGCTGCAATCTTATCACTCAAGCCTCCCAGCCGGGCGGCGTCAGGTACCCTGCTGGTATTTGAAAACTACAAGAGAAGCAGCATTCCGCTTCTCCAAGTACTGTGTTTCTTGTTTAGTGGGGCATTTCATGAACATTGTTTTTGTGAGCTGCTCGGACAGCTCGTACTTCATTTCAGTTCACCAGTGAAATTCCTAACCGGTAGGGGCTGGTTGCAATAGCAGTATTAAATATACAGTCGATTCCTTTGAGTGGTTTCCTGCTTCCAAGCTGTGCCTGATACGGCGTGGAGTACTTTTTAGGGATCACCTTTGAATACAGACTCTTGTACAGTGACTATGCAATTTACTTTATAAGTCTTCTTCGTTGCTACATTTGCATACCTGCCTTTAAATAGGAACTACCTGATATTTTGATAACCAGACTATTGTATGTGGTAGGGCAGTATCAGTATATCTCATTTGTTTCTCTTGTCTTCTTATGTACTATCTGCAGAGAATACTAGAAGCATCCTTCGACCAGACCTAGGAAGCCTGGAGTCTTCGGCAGGATTTTATTGTTTTGTCCCCTTACCTTTTCCCCGGGGTACTATCTTCCATAGCTGTGTTACATATACACTGTGGGAAGTGATGCTCAGGTGAAGAGGGAGGATTCTCTGCATGACATGGTCCCCGCTGGCTGCTGGGTAGAGGTTAGTGGCGAACGCTTCACTCTTGCGCTGCTGTCAATCCTGACAGATTGACAAGCCCAAGATTGTCTCCCAGCCTGGACGATGGACACCAATGTTGTGTTGGCCTCACTGTTGGAGAGCTTATTGGCTCTGCAGCAGGAGGTACAAACTTCTCATTTGGAGAACCAGGAGTTGAGGAAAGAAATGGGCACCATACGTAGGGAAGTAGCCGGTCTATCCTGACAAGGTCCCAGCTCCAATCCCTACATTAGAGAGGATACTCTACCTCCTCCCGTACAAACAGTGCACCCTCCTCCATTAGCTCAAACCGGGGGTGCGTTCTTTGTGGCTACACCCGGTCCCTCAGCGACCTCCGGTTCGTACCCCACTGTCCATGTGATTCAAAATACAGGCATCACTTTGGCACCTCCAGAACGGTTCTACAGAGACCCCAAGAAATTTGAGACATTCCTAAATCAATGTCGGTCACACTTCTCATGTAAACCAGCTGTCTTTCAGGATGAAGCAGCTAAGACTGCATTCATAATGTCCTATATGGGAGGAAATGCTGCTAGTTGGACCATACCATTGATGGAAAGAATTTATCCTGTGTTGCACAGTTTTTCGGACTTCTGTTTGGAGATGAGAAAGTTATTTGACCGCAAATCCATTATGATGTCCTTGGATCGCGAACTCCTTACTCTGCGACAGGGATCACAGGATCTGTTATCCTATATCACCACATTTAATCACCTAGTCGTGGAAACAGATTGGCCCCAAGAGAAGAGTACTACTCTGTTTTAGCAAGGACTACGGGGAGAACTGAAAGACGTTCTGTCACAGGTGTTGCAGCTGCCCCCTACATGCGAAGAAATGATTGATCTTACGGTGCATTTAGATCACAGGCTACAGGAGAGAAGAGGGGACAAGAATAGAGGGGAGATGCATCTTCTGTATTCTAGACCTAAACCTCCTGTCGATAATCATCCAAAGTCCACCGAGGGATCCAAACCGATACAGATAGGTGGCAGCCGGGGTCCCCTCACCACAGAGGAACGAGAAAAGAGAAGGAGGATGAAGCTTTGCTTATATTGCGGAAAAAGAGGACATTTCATTTGTGAGTGCTGTGCCAGGGCTCAGTTACCAGAACGACCTACCACCCCAAGGGTCCAAGCAACCACAGGAACCAGAGGGTCTTTGGGAAACTGATAAGTCCGAATCAGTATGAGATCACTGATTTGGACGAACGATGTGCATCGATCTCATTTGTCATTGCCAACACCACCCAACCCGCTGTGGCCCATTTGAATGTGGGATTGTCGTTGTGGGTGGGGAAGTCTACCGTACTTGATGTGGAGGCCCTTCTGGACTCAGGTGCAACAGGAAACTATATGGATCATGAATATGCTGGGAACATTGGTATTCCATGGGAAAAGAAGAAGAATCCCAAAATAGTAAAGGCAGTTGATGGAGCTACACTAATATCAGGACCCGTCACGTGCCATACCGTACTGCTCCTAATGCTGTTGAGGAAGGACCATTACGAGCACATCCAATTTGACCTCATCGATGCACCCCAATTTCGTCTCATCCTCGGCATGCCATGGCTGACCTTGCATTACCCTGTGGTGAGCTGGGCTGCTCACACAGTTACGTTAAGTTCCAAATATTGTAAGGGATACTGCACCAGGGCGAATACTACCCCTGAGGAGAGCAATGAGACATAGGCAGGACTTTTGGCAGATGCCTGTGCTACAGAACACTGTGTTAACTCCTGTACATTACTGGAAGTCTACAGGGACTACCAACCTCTCTTTGACAAACAGGAAGCAACACACAACTACCACCCCATCGAGTCTATGACTCTAGCTTCAAATTGATTCCAGGAGCAGATATACCTTGCAGCCGAGTATACGCTTTAACGGAACCCGAAACAAGATACCTGAAAAACTACCATGACGAAAACCTGGCCTCTGGGTTTATCACGCATCCAATCTCTCAAAACTTGGCTCTTCCCCCAATCTGGTTAATCTCTATCTGCTATCTCACTGAATCCCAATCAGCGCCAGGAAACTCACGGTGTCAGTGCACTTTAAAAGAACCTCCTAACATAACATAACATAACATAACATTCCTCTTCGCCTGCTTTATCCCCTCTTTTTTTTATTCCGAAGAGGGATTGAAGCGAGTTAATACCCTGTATCGACTATAGAGCGATAAACTGCGTAACAGTAACCGCTACCCTCTTTCTTTGATTCCTGTTCTCCTGGACCAACTTAAGGCTGCTCGCTATTTTACCAAGTTGGATTTGAGGGGCACTTATATCATGTGGTCAGAGTGAAGAGTTGAGATGAGTGGAAGACCGCCTTTCGTAAGAAATTCGGACTCTTTGAATATCGGGTGATGCCCTTTGGGCTATGCAACGCCCTGGCAGCCTTCAAATACTTCATGGACGAGGTGCTGCAGGGTTTTCTGGATACTTGTTGCGTAGTCTACATAGACAATATACTCATCTATTCATCCAGTATCAACGAACATGTCACACACGTCAAGGCAGTGTTAGATCGACTACAAAGAAACTCTCTGTATGCAAAGCTGGAAAAATGCTTATTCCACGTCCAAGAGGTAGCCTTTCTGGGCTATGTGATCAATGCTCATGGATTCCAAATGGATACCGGCAAAGTTAAAGCCATCATGTAGTGGAAAACCCCTCAGAATGTAAAATCTATACAGAGCTTCCTGGGATTTGCCAATTATTACAGGCATTTTATAAAGGACTTTTCGAGTATTATACATCCCATTTCACGGTTACTACGTAAAAACACACCTTTCCTATGGAATGAAGAGGCTGAACAGGTTTCAAGACTTAAAAGGAAGATTCAAGCAAGCTCCCGTTTTGCGACATCCGAATCTTCTTCTTCCTTTCATCGTGGAAACGGACGCTTCCCAACATGCCATAGGGGGAGTTCTGTCACAGCAACATCCCAGAACGGGACAGCTACACCCTGTAGCATATTGTTCTAAAAAACTCACCGCCAGTGAAGAAAACTACTCTATTACTGACAAAGAGTTACTAGCAATAAAGAGAGCTTGCGAGGAATGGCGACATACCTCTTGGGGGCACGTCATACCATTGAGATATACAAGGACCACTGTAATCTTTTTGTTCCTCAAGAGAGCCGTGGCTCTCGTGCCTAGACAACTGCGTTGGACACTGTTCTTTTCGGACTATGATTTTGTTATCAAGTACCGACCTGGCCCTCAGAATGGGAAAGCAGATGCCCTGTCACACCTCAAAGATCTCGAAGATGGCACAAGGCCTGAGAATCCGGAGCACCCTTTGATACTTGCAAAAAGGGCAGTCCCAGATGCTTCCATCCTACTACTCACCTCCCAGGCATTCCTAGAGGACCTCAGAGTACCCTTTGCCAATGTCAACATCCAGTCCTGGATTCAGGAAGAACCCGAACACTGAGTGGAGAAAGAAGAACTCTTGAACCATTATCATGCCCTATATGTGCCATCCTCTGCTCTACAACAGCAAGTACTATCATGGGCTCATGATTCCACATTGGGAGGACACCTGGGAGTATGCAAAACCATTGTAGGACTTGAATGTTCTTTCTGGTGGCCTACAATTCGTAAAGACACCAAAGAGTACCTTGGAAACTGCTCTATTTGTATGCAAGGCAAAGCTGTTCATATGAAACCAACAGGATAGCTGCAACCATTGCCAATTCCTCCTCGACCCTGGCACACAGTGTCTATGGATTTTATTGTGGAAATGCCTCCCTGTAAGGGTTACACAACCATTCTGGTGATTGTGGATCATATGACCAAAATGGGGCATTTTATTCTTTTGGAAAGCTTGCATAAAAAATCTGTTTTAGCCCTCATTTTTCTTCAGCATGTGATACGAGCACATGGAATACCCAGAGTTCTCATCACGGACAGAGGGACACAGTTCACTTCCCGATTCTGGAAGGCGTTGTGTAAAGCAATGGACATCGATGCCAGACTGTCCACCAGCTATCATCCCCAAACGGATTAAAAGACGGAACGCCTAAATCAAACGCTAGAGCAATATCTTCAATGCTTTACTCTACAAAACACCATGGACTGGGGCACATTAATAGGGATGGTAGAATTTGCCTACAACAATGTGGAAAATTCAACACTAGGGTGTTCTCCTTTCTTTTGTTTATACGGACACCATCCAAATATGCTTCCATTTGAGTGGCCCATTGAATCAAGGCTTCCCAGCATTCAGGAACATCATGCGCATCTGAGAGCAGCACTGTCGGACTCCAAACAACATCTTGCCCAAGCTCAAGTGGCGCACAAACGCTTTGCGGACCCGAAAAGAACAGAAGGACCTATATACAGTGTAGGGGACAAGGTGTGGCTGGCAACAAAGAACCTGCACCTTAAGGGGGTAGATAAACTAAAACCCAAATACATTGGTCCTTACAGCATAGATGAGATCCATAACCCCGTGGGCCATGAAGCTGTCCACCCTGTATTCCACGTATCCCTACTCCAGCCCTGCCCTACACATATGAGGCTACCTGAACGACCTCTCCCTGTAGAGGTCAATGGGCAGGAAGAGTACGAAGTGCAAGAAATCCTAGATTCCCACTTAGTACAGGGGCGGGTGCAGTACCTAGTTCAATGGAAAGGTTTTGGGGTAGAAAACAGAACACGGGAACCAGTACAAAATCTCCACTGCCCTGATCTTGTAGAGCGGTTTCATGCGAAACATCCGGGTAAGCCTGGGCGACCGCCGAGTCGGCGATCCTTGAGAGGGGGTTCTGTCGCGATCCTTCATGTTAACAGGAAGAGGCAGGGGTGCTCACCACATACAGTATCCCCATGCTTGCAGGGACATCGAGATAAAAGCTATGGGAGCCCGCTGCACTGCATTCCACAGCGGGCAGTTGGGTCTCACAAAGTAATCCGGAAGCCTTCCTTAGAAGCCCGCCCATTATTTCAACACTTCCGGGGCCAGAGGAAGGTGCTTGTCAATCTTGCCCGCCTTCCGTGGTTACGCGGACGCTTTCTTTCCCGCTGGATGCCTTCCGTAAATCATTGTGTTCTTTGCCCGCATTGAGGACTTCAAAAGACTTTGTTGATTGCCACGAACTCCGACGCTGCTGCCTTTTGTCTCCCGCCACCGATTTTCTAGTGACAGTGCTTACGACCGCGCTGCAATATTATCACTCACGCCTCCCGGCAGGGCGGCATCAGGGTCCCTGCTGGTATTTGAAAACTACAAGAGAAGCAGCATTGCGCTTCTCCAAGTACTGTATTTCTTGTTTTGTGGGGCATTTCATGAACATTGTTTTTGTGAGATGCTCGGACAGCTCGTACTTCATTTCAGTTCACCAGTGAAATTCCTAACCGGTAGGGGCTGATTGCAATAGCAGTATTAAGTATAGAGTCGATTCCTTTGGGTGGTTTCCTGCTTCCAAGCTGTGCCTGAAACGGCATGGAGTACTTTTTAGGGATCACCTTTGAATACAGACTCTTGTACAGTGACTATGCAATTTACTTTATAATTCTTCTTCGTTGTTACATTTGCATACCTGCCTGTAAATAGGAACTACCTGATATTTTGATAACCAGACTATTGTATGTGGTAGGGCAGTATCAGTATTTCTCATATGTTTCTCTTGTCTTCTTATGTACTACCTGCAGAGAATACTAGGAGCATCCTTAGACCAGACCTAAGAAGCCTGGAGTCTTCAGCAGGATTTTATTGTTTTGTCCCCTTACCTTTTCCCCGGGGTGCTATCTTCCATAGCTGTGTTACATATACACTGTGGGAAGTAGTGCTCAGGTGAAGAGGGAGGATTCTCTGCACTACATCGTCCCCACTGGTTGCTGGGTAGAGGTTAGTGGTGAACGCTTCACTCTTGCGCTGCTGGCAATCCTGACACTTGGTGAGTGAGAGGATCAGCTGGGTGTTGTCGGTGTAAGAGACGATGTTGAGGTTGTGCGATTGGACGATATTGGCGCGCAGTGCCATGTAGATGTTGAAAAGGGTCGGGCTGAGGGATGATCCTTGGGGCACGCTGCATGTGATCTTGGTGGCTTCAGATCAGAATGGGGGAGGAGGATCCTCTGGGTTCTGTCAGTGAGGAAGGAGGTGATCCAGTCCAGGGATTTGTCATGAATCCCTGTGTCGTGGAGGTGTGTATGTAGGGTGTGTTGGCAGACAGTGTCGAAGGCGGCCGAGAGAGGTCCAGGAGGATTAGGGCCGTGGTTTTGCCCCTGTCCAGTAGGGTCCTGATGTCATCAGTGGCGGCGATGAGGGCGGTTTCAGTGCTGTGATTGCTGCGGAATCCAGATTGGGACAGTTCCAGGATACTGTTCTCCTCGAAGGAATTGGGTCAGTTCACGATGACTTTTCACCATAAATGGAATAAAGGAGTTGGGCCGGAAGTTCTTGAGGTCCTTTGGGTTCGCTGTGGGTTTCTTGAGTAGGGCATTGATCTCGGCGTGATTCAAGCTTTCCAGGAAGGTGACGGTGTTGAAGGAGCTGTTCATGCTCTTCTCAAGTTGGGGTGCGATGATTTGGTTTGCTTTGTTGAAGATGTGGTGAGGGCAGGGGTCGGAAGGTTGAGCTGGAGTGGATGGTGTTCATGGTTTTGATGGTAATGTTGTTGTTGAGTTGGTCCAGGAGATCAGGAGGTTGGGGAGGCTGGGGGGTTGTGAGTCTGCGGTATCAGTGGGTGTTGGGAGGGGTGTTGAAACTGTTGTGAATGTCTGCGATCTTGGGTGAAAGAAGGTGGCTAGGGAGTGGTGGGATGTTATTGGAGCTGGAATTGGAGAGTTACTTCACAATGTTGAAGAGCTCTTTGCTGTTGTGTGTGTTATTGTCGATGCGTTCCTTTATGGAGGTCCTTTTGGGGGTTCGAATTATTTGGTGGTGCTTACGGCTGGCGTTCTTGAGGGATGCGTAGTTGTCCAGTGTCTGTTCGTGACACTGGACAACCATCGAGTCTTCCTCAAATCCGCTTGGAATCCTGGAGGTCAGTGGTGAACCAGCTGGCCTTTCGGTAGGTGTGTCTGTTGGAGGGTTTTTTGATCGGGCGGGAGTGTTGGCGCAGTCGTCGATCCATTGTCTGAGGTTGCGGACTTCTGTGTTGTGTCGGTGGTATCGGTTGGTGGGTCTCAGGAGAGGGTGGTGATGAGCTGGTCTTCGGTGACCATGTTTCAGCTGTGGTAGGAGATCCGTTGCGGGTGGTGGGGCATGGTGGGTTTCTTGAAGGTGAAGTGGACGCAGTAGTGGTCGGTCCAGTGGAGTTTGGTGATCAAATCAGTATATCTGGCACAGGTGGCACTATGACATTGCCATGAACAACTTTTGTCTCTGAAGTTGTTAAAGATTGCAAGTATCGCTGTTAGCATGAGCTGAAAGCCATTTTGTACTTGGCAGCCATTTTAGGCCCATGGGAATGAATGGGGAGGTATTCCTTATTTGCGATTAGCAATTTGCTAATCGCAAATAAGGATGCGATTTCAAGTGTGCCAGGGGTGTCCAAAGGACACCCTGTAGCACCCCTGAAATTGTAATTGTAATTGTAATTTATATTTATATAGCGCATTATCACCAACGGTCTCTAAGCGCTTGCTTTGGGAACCCATCCTGGTTTTTCCCTGTGAGATAACCCGTAATGGTCACCCCAAGGTGAAAGCAAGGCATCCCGCCGCGGGGGGCCATAGTGGAGATTAAGCAAGCTATTGCCCGGAGTTGCAGAATGTGAACCCATGATTCGAGCACGCACCGAAGTGAGAATTATCGAGTCCGTGGGCATTTTGGGCTCAAGACCCTGCCGCGTCAGGAATTGAACCCTGGTCCCGGGTCTGACCTCTGCTTCATGGTCTGCCTCTTCTAACCATAGAGCCACACTTCTCCACTCTACTCCAATCTACATTGGAGTTGCGCACACACATGTCCAAAGGACAGGTGCGCATTTAACATGTAACTTAGAAAAATGCATTTTTCTAAGTTTTCGCTATTTACCACGAGGTTTGACCTCGCGGTAAATAGCGACCCAAAATTGCGATTTTGCAATTTTTAAATGGTTCATGAATTGCATTTAAGGAATCTCAAATAGAGATTCCTTAATTGCAATTCCTCACAAATATGCGATGAATCCCGAATGCAAAAATTGCGCTCGCAAAGGGCCAGATTTGCAGAATCTGGCCCTTTGCGAGACGATTTTTCTTTCATGAATCTATCTGATAGTGTAGAAATGGGACATTTTATAAATGATATGGACTTATTATGTGAAAAGTATGGTTCGGATATAATTTTATTGATGGGAGATTTCAATCATAATTTAAACCCAAAGAAACTAGATTGTTGGTATAAGGAAATATTGGAGGCTTATGATATAAAACAGGCTATATTCCCTGAATGTACCTCCACAACTCACAATATAAATTTGGGAAATTACCTGGGGACAAAAAGCCTCTTCTGTCTAAATGGTTGGTCAGCTTAAGACAGCCCTGCGAAGAAAACGTTTAAATTGGGCGCACAAAATGACCCGATAGATTACGTTTTCATGCCAGCCACTAGTAAAGGGATTTAGGATTTGCCATAGAGAAGGCAGTGACCATAATTTTATGGAACTTGAGCTCGCAGATTTACACCAGATTCTCTGTGATAATGTAATTGAACAACAGATGGATTATCCCAGGCATATTACAACAAGGTTAACAGAAGAATATATAGAAAGGTTAACACGGTTGCAACAAAAGATTGATCCGGGAAGTGCGAGAGGCCTGAGTTTGGCCTGGTATGTAGAAAAAATAGAACAAGTGGTGCAAAGCCTCCATGTAGAACTCATAAAGGATGCTAAGAATGCAAAGATTTGAAAAAATGAAGGTTTGCCTACAAGGGATTTTGTTTATCTATTGATTTGGGAGATACTATCTCAAACATACTTGTCGAGGTTCCACCCTTATTAGTGGTGAACAATAGATTTAATCAAACAGTCAATGAATAATTATACTTTGAAGAATACAGTCTCAAAGAAACATGCAATCTTAAAAAACACTTGAAATGTGACACACAGGGCGAAACTCTACTTCAAAATAAGCATATATTTAATATATGATACATTTATAAATCAGGAAACAAAAAGATTTGAAACAACCAAACATAGCTCATGAGGTAGCGTGACACAACCTACAAAAAAAACTATGTTGACATCTTTTCATAAATTAATAGAAGGATATAATTGAATATATCAATAAACAGTTCCTTCAAAAAAATCAATGTACAAAGAAAAAGTTTTGGTCTGCAATGGCGATGAGACCGTCAGACCATCTTCAGAACAAGAGGTTGATGAAAATCCTTCCGATAAAATCTCTTAGTGAGTTCCTTCAAGAAACTTAAGCCAACCGGATTAAGGGCTAGATGTAGGTAATTGCAATTTACCGACTCTAAAATACCGAATGTTACTGATTCGGTATTTCAGAATCGGTAAATGCAATGTAGGTAAAAATTCGGTATTTTTTGCCATTCGGAATTTACCGAATCGGTATTTACCAAATCGGAATTTACCGAATCGGTATTTACCGAATCGGTATTTCCTATTCATTCCTATGGGGCAAAAGGCCCATAGGAATGAATGGGAAATACCGATTCGGTAAATACCGATTTTGTAAATACCAAATCGGAAAGCAAATCAAAGTGAAACTTAAGTAGGCAGCCAATCAGGTGCTACCACCCTCCCCCTCCCTACCAGGAAGGGGCTACACAGGCAGCTTCAAGTAATTAGAAGCTGCTGGAGAGGCTGCGAAAGCTGAGCTGAGTCCCTGAGCCACAGGAAAAGTTTTGTGCTTTCAAACTTTGAAAATGGCAAGTAGCAGTGAAAAGGAACTTCCAGAGAGGAAGAAAAAAATCAAATTTAGCACCATGGAGCTGCAGGTCCTCGTGGAGGAGGTGGTGAAGGAACACCAGAATTTGTTTGGCAAGCTGTCCCTGACTGTGGCTAAATCTGCCAAAAGGAAGATTTGGCTGGACATACAAGCAAAGGTGAATGCTGTAGGAGTGACTCCTAGGGACATAGATGACCTGAAAAAGAGGTGGTATGAGCTAAGGAGCCTGACTAAGAAAAAAATTGCAGAGCACCACAAAGAGGCAAACAAAACTGGAGGAGGGAAGAACCGTGCACCCCCCCTGACTGAGCTGGAGGAGTTGGTGGGGTCCACCATTGAAACAGAGAGTGTCTTTGGACTAGGAGATGCAGACAGCTCAGCCAGAGCTGCCACCAGAAAAGGTAAGACGCATGCACAGCAATCACCACACCCCATCACCTTCCCTTTTCCCTATGTGGCAAAGTTTACGCCACTGCAGTAGAGGTAGTATTAGACAGGAGCAATGCATCATGGGACATGTGGTATTTGAAAGACCTACCATGTCATAGAGCACAGCAATGAAGAAGTTAGGCTAAACATATCAGTCATAATGAGGCTGAGGCAAACATTTTTATTGTAGAAGCAGTGAGACAGGAGCACAGAGCTAATGTACGCTTTTATGTCCCCAGGCGAGACATCTCGCAGGTGTACCAGGGAGCAGGAAGGCACAGCACCACAGAGGGATGACAGCCAGGAGGCAGGCACAAGTGCATAGAATGTCACAGAGGACACTGGTGCACAAACACCACTTCCACCATCCCAAGACCTTGAAATGTCTCCACATCTGCAGGCATCCCCAGAACGTTCAGGATCCCCTCTGCCACTGTCCTCACCTGAACTGCCTGCGTCACTGCCTCTAACAACACCTGCATCACAAAAGAGCAAGAGGCATGTAGTTGCCCCACTAGTCCCAATGGAGTCATCAGCAGGTGACATGGAGGGGATGACACTCAAACCTTGGCTGGGGAAGGAAGCACTGCCACACAGCAGTCCATTGCAGAGGGTGCCCGTACAGGTAGCAGACGCTGCAGGCCCAGAGATAGCAGTGTTGCAGCATATGTGGAGGGTCCCAGTGTCTTCCGTGGGCTGGAGGGTAGCATGGTCAAGATTCAAAGGATGCAGGGGAAGGCCATCCAGTCTGTGCAACGCCAGTTGAGGAACCTGAACACAAATATGGAAGACACAGGGAAGGGCATCAGAGAACTGGTTGATGTGAACAAGGAGATGTCTGCAGGGATGCGGGACATGACACAATCGGTGCAGCTTGTGTGCAGTAAACTGGACCAGGACATGTTAGCAAGGCGCAAGGAGAGGCATCATGCACAGCAACAAAGTAAGGCAATGAACTGCCTGGCCACAGACACTTCACTGCTATGCAGACGATGCGCCAACATGAAGGAGGGACTTACACACAACTGCAATGAGGTGTCTAGGGGCATTGCTAGGATGACCAGTGCTGTAGAGGTGCTGATTAATGCACAGACAGCACAAACTGCTGCTCTGGATGTACCGGAAAGTGAGGAAAGCACCAGTAGGAGCAGCATGACAAGCCCCCTTGTTGTTGATACACAGAGGAGCAGGAGGCACCATGGTGAGCCAACAGCCCAAACACACAGTGAATAGAGCCAGCCACTTACATCTGGCACTGGTAGGCGTGGGCCGAAATGACTTGTACAGTAAATGGAGAAGTGACCCAGGACTACCATTATTAAAAGGATTACATTTGTGTTGCACATTTGTGCTTTTGAGTACCTGCGTAGTGCCAAATATTAAACTACGTTGGGTGCATACTCCACCTGTCTGTGTCTCTTCACTTACTTAAAAGTAGTTGCATGCGATCTCTGCCCGTCTGTGTCTGCCATCTGTTGGTGTCGCAACTCCTGCTGTGTTGGGTTCAGGCAGTGCATGTTCATCATCATGGTCCTCATAGTCGCTCAATTCCACCTCGGTGCCCTCCTTAGTAGCAAGGTTGGGCAACATTGCACAAGTTGCAATCATCTTACAGCAGATGATTGGTGAGTACTGCCGTGCCCCTCCACTTTTGTGGAGGCAACGGAACCTGATTTTTAACAGCCCAAAGGCGCGATCCACAATGTTCCTAGTGGATTTGTGTGTCATGTTGTATCGTCTCTGGCTGGGGATTGCAGGGTTGAGGTAGGGTGTCAGGATGAAAGAGCGGACAGCATATGCACTATCCCCTATTTGGAAATGAGAAAGTCATTACTCACATGCACACATACACATACATCTGCAATATGTATCAAGGGAGTGTCACACAGTGTTTTACCTAGCAGGTATCCTTCGCCAAATTCCCCCACTGTCAGGCGTGTGTAGATCCCACTGTTCTGAAAGATGTAGGAGTCGTGGGTACTTCCTGGGAACTTGGCCACTATGTCTGTGATAATGTACTTGGCATCACAGATTACCTGTACATTGATTGTGTGGGTTGACTTTCTGTTTCTGTATATGTACTCTGTGGCAGCAGGTGGGCATATTGGGATGTGGGTGCCATCAATACAACCGATGACATGTGGGAAATGTGCTATTTGATAAAATTCAGTCTTGGTCTTGAGCAGTTCAGCGTGAGTTTCAGGGAAGCTGATGTAATGATGAATTCTCTGCATCATGGCCTCTAGGAACTTCCTGAAGAAACAGGACAGGCAGCTCTGGGCCACCCCACCTACCGCAGCAATCACACTCTGGTAACTCCCAGATGCAAGCAGGTGTAGGCTACACAGCACCTGCACATGGGGTGGTATGGCGTGCGCCCTTGGGGTTGGGTGCTCCAAAAGTCGGTGCAGGTCCCTGATCAAGTCAAGGATGGTTTGGGGATGTAGCCTGTACTTTTTTAGGATCTCTGCCTCAGTTAGTTGGAATAGGATGATCCTCTGCCTGTAGACCTGCTCCTCCCTTCTCCAGACCCTCTCTCCTTCTGCCTGTAGCCGTAGCCGCCTCGCTATCACATAGAATGCCGCCATTCTGGTCAAACTGTTGCATTTTGGGTCCTTTTTCATAGCCTGCACCTGGTTGCCACCTGCTTTCAATCCATGGTAAATACAGACTCTTAAATACCGAATTTCATGAAATTCGGTATTTTAGAAGTTACCTACATCTCAAAACTCATTTGTTAGCATTTCTTATTTACCGATTCGGTAAAATTACCAAATCAGTAAAATTACTGCTTCGGTAAAATTACCGATTCGATAAAATTACCGACTCCTATTTACCGAATCGGTATTTTTTGTGACTCTACATCTCAATATCCAAATACCGGTCAGTAACGACCGAAATTCGGTATTTTCGGCTGTTACCGACCGGTATTTGGCTACCTACATCTGGCCCTAAATTCTATGGATTACAAAAAAAACTGTGGGTCCCACAGTTTACTGATTCAAAACTGAAGCAGGGCACAGCCGAACTCAATCTGCGGTACATATGCTCAAAAACGAGACTTCTGAATTATGTTTTTTAAGATTGTATGTTTCTTTGAGACAGTATTCTTCAAAGTATAATTATTAATTGACTGTTTGATTAAATATATTGTTCACCACGAATAAGGGTGGAACCTTGACAAGTACGTTTGAGATAGTATCTCCAAAATCAATAGATAAACAAAATCCCTCATAGGCAAACCTTCATTTTTTCAAATCTTTTTCGCCCAAGCCTCCAAGGGTATATTGGGTTTCCCACTTCTTGAAACAAGAATGCAAAGAGTAAACAAAATGCAGCGGCTAGACAAGGAAAGTGGTTCTCTAAGGATTGTTTAAAAAAGTAGAGGGAGAAAAGGAGAGAATCACGTAGACATAGCGTAAAAATTTAACAGAACAGGGCAGACAAGCTTGTTAAGTTAAAGAGAGATTACACTACGCTAATCTGCAGCACAAAAAGAGCCTATAAGGAAAACTGCTGGGGAAAATTGCTGGAGTTAATTGAATCAAAGAACATACATCACTTCTGGAAGCTGATACAATCAGCAGCAGAACTTTTGGTAGCCTCAATGTATTGTGTGGTGGAAGAGGATGCATGTTGAGGAATATCTGCTGGAATTGTATAGCCCGGACAGGGAAATTGAAGAGGGGGAGCCACGGGACTGGAGTTATCTAGTAGAAGATCTAAAACCAGACTTCTCAGTAGCAAATGTGAAAAACACAATAAAAATTTTGAGCTAACTAGAGCAGCAGGACCAGATAATTTACCAGCTCTGATAATAAAATTACGATTAAACTGGTGGGAAGAATTCTTCTCGCATATGTTCCTAGTTATTTTAGAAACCGGGAAGATCTCTAAAAATTGGATGGGAGCCATAATTAGGCCGGTACACAAGAAAGGAGTTATACATGCCCCAAAGAATTACAGGCTAATTAATTTACTAGACATTGGGGAAAAGATCTTTGCTAAAATAATATTAGGAAAGTTAAAAGATTGGGTTGAGCAGGGTTCAATTGTACTGGTAGAACACAGTGGTTTCAAAGAAGGAAATTCCACCATAGACCACTGTTTCACCCTATGGGCACTGGCCAGGAAGTCGGTAGAGCAAAAAGGGAAAATGTACTGTTGCTTTGTCGACTTTCGGACAGCCTTTGACTCAGTGGATCGTAAATGCGTATGGGAAGTCTTGATAAAGTATGGAATACTGCAAGGTATATTAGCAATCTTAAAGGAGCTACATAGAGGAAACAGGGCTCAGGTAATTAGAGATACGCAAGGGTCACTGATTCGGAAAATAAATGTAGGGAATGGTCTTAGGCAGGGGTGGGTTCTGGCCACCTTGCAATTTGCAATATTCCTATTCGATTTACCTGCGGCATTAGAAGTGGAAAGAAGTCCATGTCCCAGAATGAGTGGTAATAAAGTGTCTTGCCTTCTATATGCGGACGACCTAGTGATACTTGATCAAACGGAGCTAGGACTCCAAAGGAAATTAAATGTTTTTAAGAACTACTGCGAGGTAAAGCTTTTAATTGTAAATATGGAAAAAACAATGGTTTTATGTTTTGGGAAAAGAGATAGGAATTTTAGCAGGTTTTTAGGGCAAAAGAAATTGGAGATTGTTAAGGAATATAGATACTTGGGACTTTGGTTTGATAGTGCTCTAAAGTGGTATACCCACTTAGAAGCCCAAAAAGTGAAAGCCCTCCCATCAATATGTGGGCTGAAAAAATGTAATAAAGATTTTGAAGATATGTCGCATAGACCCATGCTAAAGGCATTTGAAGCAATGATCCCCCCGCAAGTATTGTATGGGGCAGAAGTTCTTTACCTAAGTGGTAAATGCGGGTGGGGCTGAGAAGAAGGGAACATTTTTTAAATGTTATTGTCATTACCAAGTTCCACAATGATTCAGACTATTCGAATGGAGTTAGGTACAATAGCATGGAGCATTCAGATCTAAATGTCCTTGCTAAGATTTTGGAAACACCAGGATCGAGGAGGGGTGCAGAAGTTCCCACAATGGTGCAGAGAGGAGATGCAATTTAGTAGCCTAAAATGGGCTAAGGAAGTAATAAGGAAACTCCTGACAATAGGAGCGTGCCTTAAGGTGAGACTATCACAGCAGTCCATGGAAGTAGATTTCACTAAGGGCTGTCTCAGGTACCAAGGTCAGGAATATTCAAGAACGATGGACCTTGAATACCTGAGTGTGAAAAAATCAGTTCAATGTATAAGAAATTCATGGGTTAACGAAGCCTGGTACCCGTACTTGGACATCCTGCCTAATCAAGGGCTAAGGCATGAAATCTTAAGAGTACGAGTTGGTATTACCCCTTGGCTGATGTAAGAAAAAAGAAAAGCAGAAAAGATACAGACAGTTGGAATCTGCAAATGTGGGTTAGGAAGTAGAAATTATATTTTGCACATATTGCTTGATTGTATCTCGGTTTTAGCCTTATGGAAATTGTTCTTATGCCGCATATTTTTAAAATATGAGATAAGATTATGCCGCTAAGCAGTACTTCTACTTACGGTGCCATATCTTGATATTGCAATTGCTCTGGGAAAATGCATGAAAGCCATAAAAAGCTTTGCAAGGGTGAAACTGAAGGAGAGGTAGCAATTTTAATTTGTTCTAGTCTTCCGTTTCCCTTTAATATAAACGTTTTTAGGTGAAATTATAACCAATTTAAAAGTTTGTATTGAATTTTGATTGTATGCTGATGTTACTTTTGCCAAGCGTATTATTGGTAACCTATTTGTCAAAGATTTTATATTGTTACTATTATTCTGGGTTCCCATTGTGTTTAAAGACTATGGTCTAAATAAACAGAGGGGCATATTACCAACAACTAGCGATAATTATCGCTATGTTGGTTTAGCTGCGATATTTTTATCGCCGAGCTGCGGCGATTTTTATCGCTTAGGAACCCTGCTATTCTCAAGGTATATCTCCTAAGCGATAACAATCGGCCGAAATGCATGAATATTGCTGAAAAGTCAGTGATATTCATGCATTACCGAGCTAATGCTCTTAGCCATGTTATCCACCTACCATTGGATAACATGGCTAAGAACTACTCAGGGGCAGGTGTTAGCTTTTGGAGATATTCACGCTAAGCGCGAATATCTCCAAAGGTTGGTAATAGGAGATAGCGATGTTAGCGACTGTTTCCAGTCGCTAACATCTTGGCACGCCCACTTTGCATGTCATTAGTGATAAATATCACTGACATGCAAATTTGGGGCCCAAGATGGTCGCTATCTCCTACTAGCTGTCGCTAACGGGTGTTAGCGACAGCTAGGTAATAGGGAGATAATTTTATCTCCGCTTTCTTGGCTTTTAAAGCCAAAAAAGCGGAGATAAACCCCCTTGATAATGTTCCCCAGAGTTTCTCTCTCTCTTAGTTACTTCACAGTACCACCACTTACAGAGTGATACGTTCCTCAAGTCGAAATGAAAGTTCACAATGCAAGTAAATATGTTTCCTGAACTGTGCATGATTACATTATTTTTAATTCACAAACATTTTTCAAAGTAGTCCTGGAGAGAAATGACAGTTGTCAGTTTCCAGGAGTATTCCTGAGACTTTTAAAAATGTCCTTTTGCATGCATTTGAACACAACTCTGCATAATATTTTCCCCATGGACATTCTACTTCCCTTCCAGCAGTTCTTCTTGGTATTACCTTCACTGTCCTTCAGAGCTGTAAATCTGACTTTCGCCATAATGGAGTAAGTTGCAGGCATATTGGTACCTACATCCAGAGTGTGTAGGTGTTTGCAATTTTCCAAGGCATCCACACCCTGTGACACCCACTTCTTGACTCCGATTGGAGATTTACTCGTGTGTAATGGGACCCAAGAGAGGGGTAATATTATGCATAAGTAAATTCCTGTGTGGGTGTACATTTGCATTTTCCAAATCATGAAAGGGAATTTTCACTCACAAAGAAGGACATTTTCCCATGAAGCAGGAAATTCACATCGACATTTAAAAGCATGTGTAGTTCTACTTCTGTAGTGTTACTTTACATGCTCATAGATTTAATTGACCAACGCCTTGAGACCCCTACGGGTGAGTAGCGTGCTTCACAATTCCCTGATTCATTGATTGACAAAGGTGTAGGAATAGCTCTATACCTATTCCTGTACTATGTCTCGTGGAGAATTCTTTGCTAAGAATGCATAGAACTTTGCCCGAGGAAGACTACGTTTTTGGTGTGAATGTGGAGGTTGTAAGGGGGAATAGATGAAAAGTGTGAAATAACTTCCACAACGTTGAAGAATGAAAGGGAAAATCAAGGAAGGGTAAAGAGGACATGCAAAATAAAAAGATACTTGCAAAAGGGTAAGTCAATGGCAGTTCACAAAAGTTACACATGTATCTACTCAAACAGTACTACAGCCCAAACAGACTCAAAACGGTTTCAGCCAAGCTACTCACCAGAACCGCAAGAAAATCCCATGTAAAAAATATAGGGCCATATTATCAAGAAAGGGCGATACATTATCGCCGCTGTTATCTGCAGGAAACTCCCGCTAAAGCTGTGATAATGGGCTTGATAATATGCCCTTGTGAATTCCCATAGAAGCCCAGGTTCTGGTGTTAACCTGGGCATCTATGGGAATTCACAAGGGCATATTATCAAGCCCATTATCGCCGCTTTTGCGGCAGTTTCCTGCCAATAAAAGCGGCGATAATGTATCGCCCTTTCTCGATAATATGGCCCATAGATTTAGAATTACACTTAGAACTGATAACCATTTCCAGATGGTACAAGAGACTGTCGCTGATGCGTAGCACCACTGTGGTGCAGTCAGTGACGCCAGGCATGTCGGTACATTCACCCTCCCTTTTTTTCCCTGTAGTTTTATGAAGAATCGGAGAACTCCACAACGCAAGTGGAGATACACTTAAAATACGACCATAATGTTACTAGTGAGCAGGTTCACAGTTGTATTTTGAGGCGTCGCTGTCCTTACTGTCACCATACCTCTCCCACCTAGGCGTAAACGTACGTTTTCTTTGTGAATTTGTTCTGTGCCGAGAAGTATGCACAATCGTATTTGTACATCTGCGCGTGCACACTTGGGTGCTCAGATACTTAAATTTGAGAATTGGTCAAATCATTTTGAACTTAGATATGCAAAGTACTTGGTAAATTGAATCTGAGGAATTGATGATATTGCACGCTTTGAGGCAATTCAACATCTTGTATAGGCAGAGTGAAAACCTTGTCTTCAATGTCAAAAATAATATACTTGGTATTTCTTGTTATACATTATGTAAACAATCTCCTCGAATTTGCCGACCTTCCTCTATTGGGGCTCGTTTTCTTGGGAGGCGGGTCACCTATAGAGAGGGTCTCTCTTGGCGCTTAAAAAAATGCGACGTGCCCCTGCCTATGAGGTGGTACAGAATGAAACCAATTCCTTCGTCTGTACCAATTGAAATCGGGAGCATTAGGGATTTTTGTCACATGAGGGACACGTGTCAACGAAGCCGGCTTGAATTATTTCACACACTTAACTTTATAGCCCATCGTTCAATTATTTTCTATTTTGTGGCAGGATCAACTCCCATCAAAACCTGGTTATTGACACCTGCACCTCGCGAATAAATCCAGCCAGGCAGTAAAAGCAGAGAGGGTGCTTTCAAAGGAGGAGAGAGATGGCGCCGGCGAAGAGTAATGCGCCTGTCTTTTGCCCTCAAGGATAACGCTTTAATACCATCTCGAGACAATGGCAGAAAATCATTCCAATTAAATGATCTTAAAAAATAAGAGAGCGCGCGCAGGTGAACTCCGTGCCGCCTGCGCGAGGCCTCGCCGCGGTGGCAGACACTTTCAGCCGCCGCAGTTTGCGCCGAGGAGTCTTAGGTTATGTGAACACAAAGAGGGAATGCAGAAATTGGATTTGCTTGACTGGAGTCAATTAAGAAGTGCTCTCAAGAACGAGGAGGCGGAATCCGCCAGCTGGACCGGGGAATACTTTTTCTATTGATTGGGCCGGGTCTTGCTGTTAATGAAATGCGGCTATTTCGACTTTACCCCAAAATTCACAAAAATGCTTTTAGATTCAAATGAATGTAATGAAATGTACAGAGGCGAGAGCGTTGCTTCGGAGGGATGTCTGACGTAGAATGGAAATGTTATCTTAAATTAAAAACAGCTTCTATGGCACCCCCAATGGCCTTCTTTAAAACACCACAGATGTTTGTTCATCCGGACGGTACTCTTTCGTAGAGAAACAGGTTCCAGAAGACCCATTCGGTAATATGGATGTGTTATGAGCTTTTCCCTCTCATTTCTAGTGGAGAAATGCCAATGAAATGGGAAGATGGTTCTTTGACTCTGGGAATGTTCCCATTACACATGCTTCTCAAAGGAGACAGTAGATTAAAATCGTTTTAATATCCTTAGTGAAGATGTAAGGACGCTGAATTGTGCGTTAGCTCTGCGGGTCTAATTGTGGCTCCTTCCTTTTAGAAACAGTGGAGGGGAGGTTCCTTCTTCACTGTTAAAGCGGCTAATTCGTGGAATAAAATGAGGGGTGGCTCCTCCATTAGGGCGGATGGGCATTGCCTCGCTGCTTTCTCGTAGTGCGAGAAGCAGAAACATTAAATGGTATTATCAATACCATTTTATGTTTCTGCTTCTCGCACTGCGAGAAAGCAGAAGGGATTGGTTCGGGGCGGGCGAGTGGGGAGTCCTGCTCCAGGCAGGGATTTGTGGCTAACCACTGTTGTGGGCGCTGACTGTTAGGTCGGCCCAAGGGCCGACCAAACCAGTCCTACCCCCTCTACTGTTTTATCCATGGAGGCTGCATGCAGCCTGCATGGAGAAAACGGCCTCCCCATAGACGCCTGTGTGGTTGGCGTCCCAGCCAATCACAAGCTGCCATGGAAGCATTGTGATTGGCTTATGGGAGGAGAGGGAGGCTCTCTGCTTCCTCTGAGGGGCAGAAAGAGGAGACGGGATGCAGGACCAGAGGCAAAGGTGCATTTTTCTTTTTTAATTTAGATTAAGAACCCTGCTCCCCAATGAAGAATTCCTCATCTATTCTGTTTAAATATGGGGGTATTCCCTATTCACTCAATTCTGGAAGCACAATTACTACTGACCTTGATCAGATTAAAGGTGTCTGTGTTGCAAGGTGAGATTTTACTTGGTAGAAAAATGTAAACACCCACAAACTTTAGGGTTTGTGGGTGTTCAGTTACTTTTGTATGTAAGGGGGGAAAGGCACAAGGTCCGGATGGTATTCCGTTTGACTTCTTTAAACATAATATTTTGCTTTGGCGCCCAATATTAACACAAGTATTAACCCGTTAACCACTGCGGTAATTCCGCCACGGTAAGGGCGTTTCCGTGCGCGGGTGGGGCAGCGTCGGCCATTGGCCGACGGCAGCACTGGGGAGGTAGTGCTGCCGTCGGCCAATGGCCGACGGCAGCAAGGAAAGGGTTAAAAGCCTGCAGCGCATCCGGTTGTTTACAATCATGATCCGAATCAGTGCTAGTACCAATCTTTTAAAAAGGGGATCGGACAAACCCAGCCTGTTATAGGCCGATATCATTGCTTGACTCCACAGTTAAAATCATTGGGAGAGTCCTGCTGACCAGACTGCAAGATTGGGCGGTAGATCACTCAATCCTTAGTGATCTGCAGTTTGGATTTCACAAGGTTCTGGGTACGGTGGATCAAGGCCTAAATCAAAACATGTTGATTGGTAAATATACTAAGGTCAAAAGGGGCAGATTATTTTTAACGTTTGTAGATTTAACCTTGGCATTTGATTGTGTTATCCATGCAAAACTATGGAGAATTTTAGAGAATATGGGGGTGGACTTTCAACTATTATTATTTTTAAGTCAAATATATGCAGGGGCACACGCAAGTGTTCAATTTGGGTTAGGGGGAGTGTACGAGACAACTTAAGGTGATGTGTGGTGTGAGGCAAGGGTGTGTTCAGGCACCCTTCCTCTTTACGTTATTTATAAATGATTTGGAAAGAACATTGGGGGAGGAATGCCAGGACCTCCCACAAGTAGGTAGAAGAGCAATACCCGCATTACTGTATGCCCGTGATGCGGTCCTCATGTCATGCACTCCTGTGGGCATCCAGAGACTTGTCTGTAGTTTTTCTAATTGTATGTCAAAATTAGGTTTAAATGTTAACATTTCTAAAACGTTTGTAATGAAATGTGGGGCAGGTAGCGAGAAACATAGAGCAGTTACCTTAGGTACTACACAAATTAAAAGCTGCAAAACTTTCTCTTACCTCGATAGAAGGGGGAAGTGGACCTAGACAATTAAGGCAAGGAAGTTGCTGTTTTCTAAAGCTGTAGCTGCCTTAGTGAACTTTAGTAGGAACCTAGGAAAACGGGCACCACAGGCACTATTAAAAAATTTACAAAGCTAAGTGCATCTCCATTGCTATTTATGGGGCAGGAATCTGAGGCTATGAGGGTGCTAATCCATTACAAATAATTGAGAATAGGTTTTTAAGATTTTTACTGTTTGCCCCTGATAGTACCTCCACATATATTTGTCATACCGATCTGGGCTTGAGCTATGTCACAGATATTTGTAAATATCAACCTGTACTTCTGTGGCATAATGCCTGGGCATCGGAACAGTTGGAACTGAATAAAGACAGATATTAAGGGACTGTGGTAGTCTTGACAGGGCTGCTCACATTAAATGGCTTACGTATATTAACATTTTTGTGTGCAGCCTTGGTACCCCGAATATTTTTTGGATCCAACAAGCCTTTATGATGTACAGAGGATAGATCTTAAAGTCAGTTGCTTGAATTACCTGGAGGATAAAAGAAGAAAAGTTGAAATGAAGAAAATAACTGTACAAGCCCACCAGCTTATTGTGTCCACTGCTAGAATTCAGCCATACTTAGGATTGACAATAGGGGAACACAATAGATTTCTACTGACACGCATGAGACTAGGAATTTTCCATAGATTAGCAACTTTTCCGGCCCAGAATGATTGGGCAAGAGTGTTGTGCAACTGCCCTTGTGATGATCTGTCTGCTCACTAGAACCATACACGTCTTGCTTTTTTGTACCTTTTGCTCCCTGCATAGGAAGCAGTGGATTTTGCCGATTTTAAGAATTAGTGATTTAAGAAAATGCGTGCGGCCTAATTGATGTTACAATCATTATTGGAAACTCATACGGTTATTTTAGTCTTATCATTTCTAAAGAATGTTTTAAGATACAGAAATTCAATGATGATGTGAATAATTTTATTTGTATTAATCTCAATTGATTTTTATGTATGTGTGCTTTAATGACTATTTTGTAATAGTCGAATAAAGCTGATGTTGATTGATGGTTGATTGATTGCATGTAATCATCCCCAAACACAATATTAGCCCTCAATTTCTGATCTTGCATATTCCACCCTGCTGACTGTGTTTCTGCATGTACAAACACGCTTTCAGAGCATACCATTTCATGTATCTATTTTCTATTAAAAGAATTGCAACTTCTGCCGGTCAAATTATCTAAAATAAAGTATTTTTTTAACAATTCATCCAACTGCCGTTTGTCACTTCTGATATCATCTGGGGTGAAATGTGGACATTTATAGCATGCATTCGATACAACTGGACTGGCTTTGACAAATACTGTAGAATAATCCTGATAGCACATCCTTTTATTCATTCTTTTCATTCATCCCAGTGTAAAGTTAAAACAATTCACTTTTTGCCCAGTCCTGCATCTCTATCAATAACTAACAGTAGGCAATATAGAATTTTCTTTTGCTTGCGGTTGTCAGTTGAGCTGCATTGTGACATCATTATCTGGATAGGCCTTTTTTGTGCATTACACCCAAGGAAATAGTGTGAATTTTATGTGTTCCATTCATGAACCAGAAAGCTTAATTTTGTCAGGAGGCATAGCTTACCACTTCCACCTTAGCAAGGGTGCAGCACTCCAAATCCACTCCCGCTAAGTCCATTTCTGGGTCGGAAAAGCTGATGGGTACTCCCAGAGTGTTGGTGCAGCCTAGTATGAGGGTGACTGTGTGTTGTGATGAAGTACGATTCCCAACAGTCCCTTGAACTCTCATTATTTGGAGATGATGGCAGACATCTTGGCTTATCGAATATATATTTTTGGTGTTACACAACGTCCTTGCTACACTGGCGTGCTCCAATGTTGGTGCAGCCAGGGCCTTTCTACTCGGAATCAGGATTTTAATTTACAAAGAACAGTTGATTTCTTGAGAAATTTTTGGAGGACAGTTTGTGAATACAGAGAGGTATTCTGAAAATAAAATTGTGTTGAGAAATGATCTTGGTCCTAATCTGAACATTTAACTTTAGGCATTGTCAAAGACTTTAAGAATTGTTTTTTTATAACTTGGTGGTTGATCTTATAAAGGAACAGGAAGAAGTCCCACATCAAGTTAATGGCTACATAGATATTTATATTACAGAGTGGCAATAGCCACTCTACTTATATTTAGGGTTACCAGAGATATGAATTTTTAAGATTTTTCAAAATGTATACGTTTTGTGACCGTATGCTAAATCTCCATGAAAGTTTGCAGACCTATTCAACCTTCTACATTGGCGGATGATGCAAAGTTTTGTGGGTATTGTTCATGGGGGTGCAAAGATAACAGGGGGGTCCCAAAATGCATTTTTTCACCAATCCTCTTTTGTATTGAATGAAGAATGAAAACGGCTGACTAGATTTACATAAAGTTTGGCTAGATCAGACATTCTAATGCGCAGATTATCCTTTTGCGTACTACAGCTGGTTAGGGCATTATTCAAGTTATAAGGCATTTTAAATTCATGATATCTGTTGGTGCAGTATATTTGCAAACTGCAGTGGTATTTGAAGGAAGTATTGCAGCACATGCCGATGACAAGTCATTTAATGATTGGCTATAGCTGAGCACGACAGGATTTGCCGATCATTCTCACTGTTGCTTTCTTTGTAGGCACTTCATTGGGGGTCATATTGAAAGAGAGTACTTCCCTTTTTTACTGATTTTATGTTTTAATGTTCTCACTTTTACTTTAATTCGTTTTCATTTACCAGTATTCGTTTCCTCACAAGGGAGCCTGTCAGGGTTTGCATAGTTGCGGACCCAAGTTTTGCACCCTTTTAGTTATTCCAACTTGTTTTAGGATCGCGCTGCAAAGAGCTGGCGTTCTGACAACTCCCTCCCTCACTTTGACGGTTATCTGAATCCATTATCAGCGCATCTGGATTCGCTCATCACTCTCACTGTTACTTTTCTTGTAGGTAATTTGTTCCAGTTTTGAGGAGGTTTCTGGCTCCCACTTCATTGGGTGCCCTATTGAAAGGGGGTACTTCCCAGTTACATTGATTTTATGGTCTAAAATGTTCACTTTTACTTTAATTAGATTTCATTTACCAGTATTTATTCCCTCACAGGAGAGGTTGTGAGGATTTGCGGGGTTGCTGGACCATGGTTTTACACCCTTGCAGCTAGTCTTACATGTTTTAGGATCACGCTGCAAAGTGACAGCATTCTGACATGCCCCCCTCGCCGGCTTGGTTACTTAGGGCCTGATGTAGGAGTCGAAATACCGGTCGGAAACGGCCGATTTCGGCCGTTACCGACAGGTATTTAGTAATTGGCATGTAGGGGCCCTATTTTACCAAATCGGTATTTCTACCGATTCGGTAACTTCCTGATGTAGGTGGGACTCTTCTGAGTCCCAATGGCCCTACAGATTCGGTATTTTACCACCCAATCCAATTGGGTGGTAAAATACCGAATCCAGATGTGCATGCACATGTGTGCATGCACACCTATGCCATGTGACAGACAGACAGACATGCCCTTAGGGCATATCTGTGTGCCACATGGCACACATGCCAGTATTTGGGGTGCTAGATGGTGTCAAAGTGACACCCCCTGCACCCTTGCTGGAATCGGTATTTACCGAATCGGTAAATACCGATTCGGTAATGCCCATTGATTCCTATGGACTTCAATGCCCATAGAAATCAATGGGCATTACCGAATCTGTATTTACTGATTCGGTAAATACCGATTGTTACAGAATCGGTAATTCAATTACCGATTTCACCTACATCTCCCCCCTTCTATTTTACAGATTCATAAATACCGAATCGGTAAAATTCGGTATTTATGAATCGGTAAAATAGAATTACCTACATCTGGCCCTAGATCCATTATCAGCACGTCCATGCAGCTCTGCTGAGCACAACTGGATTCGCCCATCACTCTCACTGTTGCTTTCCTTGTAGGCACTTTGTGCCGGTTTTGATGAGGTGCTTAGATCCCACTTCATTGGGCACTATATTGAAAGGGAGTACTTCTCGGTTTTTTGATTTTATGTTTTTACAGTCGCACTTTTACTTTAATTCGTTTTTAATTACCGGTATTCATTTCCTCACAGTGGAGCCTGTGAGGGTCTGGGGGCGCGCAGCAGGCGGGCCACTAATATGCCAAAGGCAAGCCCATCTGAGCATGTCCGTAATTGGACGGGCCAAGTGCCAGAACGCCTGCCAGTTTTGCCTCGTATCCTGCAGTCAGAAGGCAATATTCTGGTAAGGAACTTTGAACATATAATCCTTTAGACCACATGTCAGGCTATGCCTGTTTTTAATATTGTCGTACTTCCTCATCCAACCAAGCTCATCTGTCACAAATGTGGCTTTCAAATAGAGTCGCATGAGTCCTCCATTAAGGTAACGTAGCTGGCTAACCAGCCATTTGCCGTTTTACCTATCACAAATGGCCAACAAGTAAAATGCTGTGTGCGCTTATAAATGTGTGCTGCTTAGTCAAATACAGGTTTGAAAGTGCTGATTTTATTGTTAATTGACAGCCAACAACCCGACTTGGTTAATATAACTGAAACCTCTCTGGATGCATCTAGGATGACCAACCGTCAGTAAATTTCATGGACAGTCCGTAAATTGGACCTCACGTCCGTTGTCCGTGAGGATCCCTTTTACAGATGCCTTTTGTCCGTAATTTTAGGCATTGCAGGGAACAGAACTGTTACCCTGCAAAAGGCCTCAGCACCCTAATGGGGCTGCCTAGCACTCCTCTGAGCACAAGAGCAGCCCGACCCCACTCATAGTCATTCTGTGTGGGGCTGATTGCGTTTTCTCTGGGAGCTGGAAAGGTGGAGGCGGTTTTGTTACTACAAAAATACCTGCACATTTGCTTAAAGCTGCATGGATACTGACAAACCATGAAGTGCTCAATTGTCTCAACCTAATATAAACTTATTTTCATTTGTACTTTAGTAGTTGTCTATTTACTTACTTATATACTATTGCGCAACCTTCTCTGATGTGTCTTTAAAACGTACCTTTTGTCCTGAATTTTGACCTCCTGCCCTGAATTTTTGTCCTGAATTTTGACCCTTTGTCCTGAATTTTTACACTCACTGTCCTGAATTTGCACCCATGCCAGTTCGTCACCCTAGATGTGTCTTTGAGTCCCGACCTGGCTGTCCCTTTAGGATATTCTACTCACAGACTGGACAGATTTCTTAAAAGGGGTGGGTGTTCAGCCATCATTTATCGAGATTGCTTCATTGTCAAATTTGACGTAGCGTAATTCCCAGATTGCAAAGCTTTTTAATTGGATGAGAGCTGGAACACACTTCATGCGCTAAAGATTTCAAATTTATAGGGGATTTTAATTTTCACCTTGAAGCCTCCACGGAAAAATTCCCCGGTGCCTTCCTGGAAATTATGAGCACTTTAGGCCTCTGACAATTAATTCATATTTTCACCCATCAGGCAGGCCACACACTGGACAGAATTTTCTCAAATAACCCCCAAATTTCTTTTAAAGGTGTCTTGCCATTGATCTGGTTGGACCATCAAGCAATTATCTTCGAAATCAACATCTGATAGATATTACACACTAACAATGTGCATGGTGGGTCAACCAGCCTTCATGCCAGGAACAAAATAAATAGTGACCAACTCACCAAGCAGCTAGCACAGTCTCAGTCATCACTTTCAAAAGATCCTAAGGAAACTATGGGAGGTCTATGCAAGCTGTCTGTATTCAGTCTTCTCTATGCCAATTCCTTTTAGGATTACTAATGCCCATAGGAAAAACCCTCTGCAACTTGGTTTACGGAGGCTCTTAGAAGAGAAAAACAAAACTGAACATGATAGGACAGAAAATGGCAGACGCACTACTGAACACTTGAGAAAGAACTATATATATTTGCCATGACCAAGTACAAACATTTACTGACAAAAGAAAAAACATAATTATTATATGCAGTAAATTGAGTCAGAAAAAATTTGTCCAAGGAGGTATTCCCGGTAGTTACAAAACTAACTGCACTTCCAGGTAGCAAAGCAATAAGCAGCAGTTAATCCTTCTTCGCTTGCCCATTGTTTTCATGAAAAAGTTGATCAAATCTATCTGAGGTCTTATGAAAACAAAAACCTTCTTTCCATTGGAAAAATGAATACCCAGGAAGACCTAGAATAGGGACCCTTCACAGAACTTTTTCCGGTGTTTCCAGATTAGGTTGTCAAGGTGATTCTTTCCACTAAATCTGGCTCTCCATCTGACCCATGTCATCCTTCGGTGGTGATTCTGATTCCAGACCTGACAGCTTCCAAGCTTGCCAATACCTTTAATTCCATGTTAAAAGTTATACACTTTCCCTCACAGTGGAAAAAGGCCTCTATTCTTTCCCTTAAAGAAAAAAAAACCCAGCCTGAACCCGGCAAAACCGAGCAATTGTTGTCCTATTTCTCGCTTACCGCTACCTGTTAAAATTGTTCTGAAAGTGATGAACTAACAGCTTACACAATACATCCGAGATAACCAACTTTAGGACCCAATAAGCTATGGCCACCTGGCCTTCCCCAGTTCACAGCATGCCTCCCTTAACTCGGGACAAACGAAAGCATACACAACAGTGCTTCATATCCCGAGATCTGCAAGGAAAGCATGGCTAAGGCTGGAATTGGGTGTGGGGAGGCCGGACTTGATGTGCTAGGGGGAGATTATTAAGCTCTATCTCAGGATATTAAGGGCCCCAGCGAACACACTAAAACATCAACTGAGGTCTATTTTTGAAAAGCCATGGACGATTTGGTACATCAAAAAGTGATCAAAACATTGAAGATTGCAGAAGAGAGCATATCACGGCCGGAAATCCCTTTGAATATCTGGAAAAGAGCCATAAACAAACAATTGCGCGAAACCTCATTCGATCTCGACCTCAAATCTCTCCATGCAAGCTCACACCTGGATCGCTTGAACAGCTCCTATACGGTAGGCAAAGCACAGCCTTCCCTAAGCAAAGCCCTCACTCCATTGACCAGAAGTAAAATTCTCTCCATGACATTAATCACCCTAGGAATTGCGGATTTCAACCCGGGGTGGGCCCAAAGGGTGGAGCCACAAACTGTAGACTGTGCCCCTATAAGGGGGAATCGTGGCTGCACCTCCAATGCTGCTGCCCTAATCTCATCGACAAACGTCAGCGTCTTTTATGCCCGATTGAATAAAGTCCTGCAGCGAAGCGTCAGCCATGTGCTTTTCAATTTTCAGCCCGATGACCCTAGCAAGACTGGGGAAATTCATCCACTACATCAGGTCTGCCTTAAAAGCTGCCAACGAACGCAACAAAACTTCGGAGTAGAGCACTGTAAATCCAGCGGAAGACAGCTGAGGAGGTCTTTATTGAGCATAGCCTTATAATGCTACCCATTTATCATAGAATATTCCGGGATTCTGGACTATGAATAAGGCCACACGTCCATGATAACAAACTCTGAGGAAGGCTGATCGTGGTGGAACTGGAGAGGGGCGGTAAATCCCTTTTATCCATTTAAAAATAAATACTAACTGAAGTTTTATCATGTTTTAATAGGTTGTTTGCTTTTACTGTAATGATTTCAATTAATTGTACAGTTAATAAAATACAATTCTATCTGAAGTTTTATGAAAACAAAAACCCTCTTTCCATTGGAAAAATGAATACCCAGGAAGACCTAGAACAGGTGACCTTCACAGAACTTTTCCCGGTGTTTCCACTAAATCTGGCTCTCCATCTGTCCCTTGTCCTCTTTCGGTGGTGATTTTGAATCCAGACCTGACAGCTTCCAAGCTTACCAACACCTTTAATTCCATGTTAAAGGTTACACACTTTCCCTCATAGTGGAAAAAGACCTCTATTCTTTCTCTTATAGAAAAAAACCCCAGCCTGAACCCAGCAAACCATAGCAATTGTCATCCTATTTCTCGCTTACCGTTACCTGTTAAAATTGTTGTGAAAAGGGTGAACTAACAGCTTACATAATTCATCCAAGATAACCAACTTCAGGACCCAACCCAGTTTGGGCTCAGACCTGGACACCGCAATGAGACAACCTTAATCAAGGCCACGGAAAAGATAAGAACCGCACTGGACAAGGGAGGAGCTGCAGCCCATATTCTGCTCAATTTGTCAGCGGTATTTGATACAGTTGACGACAAGATTCTGATTGACCGCCTAGGGGAGAACGGGATCAAACAGAAGTAATTTGCCCTGCTGAGTTAGTTTCTGGAAGGAAGAAAGCAAACTATGGCCCTGGATCAGTTTGTCTCCAACCCTTCTTCCCTGCCATCCAGTGTCCCACAAGGGTCCTCGCTTAGTCCTATCTTTTTTTATTTTAGGGAGTTTTAGCGCAAATTTGGCCCAAATCGGGTATCAGAGCTCTTTACATAGCGCAAGTTGCATTACAAGGGGATACATTGATTTTTGTTAGGCACGGGGAGATTAAGTGATTTGCCCAGATTCACCGAATGTTCAGCGTCATCGCGGAGACTCAAACCCAGTTCCCCAGATACGAGGTCGACCGCCCTAGCTTTTTGGCCAACTCCTCTCCCTATGTTTTTCAATCTGTATTTAACAGTACTGGCAACATTGATTAAAGCCTTCGGCTTCACCCTTACCTCTTATGCTGTTGAGACACAAATTGTGGTGTCAGCTTTTAACAACGGAAACATGATTGGCATTAAGTTTCACGATTTCATGCGAGCAATCACTGAATGGATGAGGAAACAGTGTCTAAAGCTAAATTCGGGAAAGACTGAGGTTATCTTATTTGTAAAAAATATCGTGATTTGGTCCCCATCCTGATGGCCAGAGGATCTTGGATCACTTTCAAATCCTGTGAGAAAGGCAAATAACTTAGGAGTTATTATTGCCAATAAATTAAACTTTGGATATCAGGCCAATTCAGTTGTTTCATCCTCATTCTACACCTTGAGGATGATCAAAAAATTGTTCCATCTATTCCATCAGAAGTTAAGAAAACTGTAGTCACAGCTCTAGTATTATCAAAACACAACTATTGCAATGATTTATATTTAAATATGCAAGAACAATATCTGAATAATTTACAGACCTTGCAAAATGTGTCATCCACGTTGCTTTTGAGTATTCCCAAATTTCAAATCAGTCTCCCTGGCAATCCATAAACTACACTGGTTACCAGTCAGGAATTGCATCAAATCTAAGGCTCTCTACTTAGCCTATTGTCATGTAGTTTCCACTAATCAATAGGAACTGTGCGTTAGCGGATGACATAAACTTAGAATGGTGCCGTACTGATTCCATGCACCCCATAGAATATGTTGTCCCTTGGACCAGCCAGCTCGCAGTGCCACCGTTAGCCCCCCTAAACCTGAACAGGGAGGAAACAGTTCTGGCACCCATTGAACATGGACAACTCCCTTTTCTCAGGAACGTGGTGACTGACTTAAAATTTTCGCTCAGTCACCCGTGCTTTCATTCGCTCAGAGAAATATACAAAGCACACACAGATGGGCATTTTCAATATTTATTGAAGCATAGTGATTCTTGTAAAGAATATATGAGCTGTGATGTTTACTAGTCAGAAGCCGATAAAAGTTATAATGAGTGTCGGGTGGATATGACAGGTATATGTTAACACGTTTTAGATTTGAGACCTTCCACCGCTTGATCAGCCATCCAGATATTAACAACTGGTCAAGGGAACTAACTCTTCTGATGTCCTCCTGATACCATTTCAACACAGATAACAATTCATGTAGTTCTATTCTGTAAATTTTTAAAAACTGAAAGGCGAAAATGGATAGCACCATTATTAAAACAGGGGGGATGGAGACAATGTTACCTCACTTTTTTGTATTTGCAGATGTTGGGAAATTGTTACTGTATTAGATCTATGGTGGGTTTTTAAAAAAGTGTACACAATTCAATTCAATTCAATGTAATTTTTATTCATTATGATTTGGAAATCCGAAGAATTCCACATAAAAATATATCTTAAAAACACATTATATATCCCATAAAAATTGCCAATTTAAATTCATCTGGTCATTTCATCTAAAACACAAATGAGCAAATCAGTAGCAGACATTCTAGAGGTTTTCCAGTGTCAGAAGGGATGAACCATGAGTAGTCAGATTACCATACATGAATTCTTACAGACTTATACGGACTTATAATCTAACACTATCATTAACATTCATAATTAAAACTTATTGTTGAGTGAAAAGATTTAAAATTTGCTGTACAGTACTAGATAATGAACGAAATAACCATGTAATAAAAAACAATTTGTCTATTCACTAAACTGTACTGTGTATCCAGCAGCATAATGACAATGCAAAGTAGTCAAATACTATGGACTCACCTTTTTTAGCATGAAGTACACAATAGTTTAACAGCAAGACAAAGATTTAGGAAGGTGCTTGAGATCCTAGATAATGAGTAACTAGCAGCAGAAAAAGTTTGAAAGAGTGCACATGCTTGATTGTAAATATGGTAAATCGGCCTTAAAGACCGAAAGGTCAAGAAAGTGCAAGTGCTCAGTGCATACATAGTAAGAAGATCGTGTAGTACAAGATAGTTAAGGCAGCAAAACAAGGATTTAGTAAGGTGCTTGAGATCCTAGAGAATGAGTAACTAGCAACAGAAAAAGTTAGTAAAAGTGCACATGCTTGATTGTAAACATAGTAAATCGGCCTTAAGACCGAAAGGTCACGTAAGTGCAAGTGCCCAGTGCATACATATTAAGAAGATCCTTACGACAAAAAACTAAAAATCTTGAAATACATGGGTTCAGATGGGGGGGACAGCAGACAATTTCAAGCCTCTTCTGCTGGGATGATAAACAATTCCTTAGATATCTGCAGCATGATGATTGTAATGCGGGACAAACAAATAAAACATGATTCAGGTCTTGTATACAGGAATTACATAAATGAAAGTACCTTTTATGTCTAGCAATACCCTCCCAGGCTCCTTCTACAATTCTTAGGGAGAGTAAATTCAACCTAAGTAGCAGAATCACCCTGCGCACTCCATGTTTAAGATTCCATTTAATCCTAAGGTTGTTTTTTTTTACATTGCTGCTCCCCACAATACAATTAATATTTCTATTATCTGAGCACATTTTAATATCTCTTTCATGAGAAACCCATAGATTGTTTTCTTTATTATAGTTCTCAAAGCCCTTTTGCAAAGAACCGCCTTATCTAAACGAAACATTGGTAATGCTTTTAAATTATTCCTAAAATTAGCACTCTTTTCTTCCATATTTACAAATATTTCTCTGTACAGTGCTACCCTTAGCAGGTTCTCAGAGCTGTTTAATAATGCATTGCACCATCTTAAGCACAGGGCCATTGATAGCACATAAGTGGAAAGTAGACCAAATTCGAGCCTAAGCACTGCAATAGGTGCAGAGCAATTCAAATTACATATTTGGCACCAGATTTGCCCTTCCACTTTTTTGAATTTGTTCCACTCTTGTACATCTATTGTGTCACTGGCGTAACTCAGGGTTGGTGGGATCTTTATTTTATAGACCAATATCATATGTGAGAAATGTCTTTTCCCACAATGTGTGTACAGACGATTCATTGCAAAGACTTGTGAGATTGCTTTGCCTTTGCAATGGTCCATATGACTATTAGCTGAGCACCTATTTATGAATATTTTTCCTAAGTAAGGATAACATTTTACTACTTCCAATTTCTCTTTTCCCAAGAACCAGTTCAAGTTTTTTTCTGACTTTACATTCTTGATAATTAAAAATCATGACTTTACTCTTTAAATATTTATTTTTAGATAATACTCTTCTGTGTACCTAATTAGCTCAGCAAGACGTCTTCTTTGTAGTCCAATTGGGGTTAAATCCATTAATATGATGTCATCTGCATATAGCAGACAGCTAAGCTCTAAGTTTCCTAATTTAGGGAGATCCCCTCTACTGAGTCCCACTCTTCTTGGCAAATCATTAATATAAATGGAAAAAAGTAAAGGGGCCAAAAGGCACCCCAGCTTGGTTACTATTTTCTTCGAAAGGCCTTGTGTGCCCCCCAATAAAACCTCAGTTCAAGTGGAGGAGTGGAGAGCAATTATTAATCATGAAAGATTCCCTTGTATCCCCATGGTGACCAATTTCCTCCACAGCTTCCCTCAATCTACCCTGTCAAATGCTGTGGAGAAATCTATAAAAGCTGAATATAACACCACACCCGGACTAACTGGATATTTTTCAGTTAAAGTTTGCAAAATGCTGATATTATCCAGGGTGCCACTATTCTTACGAAGTCCTGTTTGTTCCAAAGGGATAAAATTATTTTGAATGCCCAATCTTGGAGATGAGTGAGAATACTCTTTGCAAACAGTTTCCCGGTTGCATTCAGGAGAGAAATCTGTCTAAAACAGGCGGGGGAATTGTTTGCACCCTTTTTATGTAGTGGAACTAGTATACTTCCCTTCCAGGATTGTGGAATACCACCATGGATATAATGGACGAACAATGGATGCATAAATTTCGCGCACTCTTCATAATCTTGTTTTATTAGGGCTATTTGTACATCATCTGGGCCTATTGCACTAGAATATCTTGCCCCTTTAATATAACCCTCAATCTCCATACATGATGGTGCACCATAGTTGCTCCCCCAGTCATGGTAATGTTAGCCTCTTGCTTCTGTCCCACTGCGAGATTTGGAGCATGAAGCTGGGAAATATACATGGACCATTCTGCTTCTGGGATTAAAATAGGTTTTGACTTTTCTCTCCCATCACAAAATTGTGCTATCAGTGCCCAATACTTCCTAGTGTTCCCAGAAAGAGCCACCTCTCGGAGTCTAACCCATTTTGCTTTTTTCTTCCCTCCTACGATCCGATGATATTTTCCTTTTCAGTACCTGTTTCAGTCTTCTTATTTCTCTCTACCTTTGTATCGTAGGCTTCCTAAATTGGTCTCTAATTAAACCATTATTTTCTGATTCAGATTTTTATTTCCCATGGTATTATTACTAATGGAGTAAAACTAATGACTTGCTTCTTTCTTCCATAAGTTCTAATTGCAGCCCAGACTCTCTTGAACCTCTGAACCGGGGCATCTTGGGTGGCAATAAAGGCAGTATTTTCAAAGACCCTCTTAAAATTTGGAAGCAAATTATTTGACCAGCAAGTGCACGCATTAATATTACGATTATATGAGACCTTTTCATCCCTCTGATTCCAAAGTTCAGGCTTCTCAATTTCTTTGTCGGTTTTTACAGCTAAAATACTATGGTCACTCATATTTGCGGCCCATACCTTAAATTGTGTACATACATTAAATAGTTGAAAAGATACTGCCATATATTCAATTAAGGAGTGACCATATACACCCTGGAAAGTATAAGCAGCGGGGGAATCCTCCGGGAATCTACTGTTTAACAGTACAAGGTCTAAACTTCTAAAATTTAGCAAAAGTAACAAGCCTTGTTATCTGACCTTAGATGGACCGGCAGTACAGAATCTGGGATGGCCCAGACCGCCTCCAGTTCCGGGTTAGAAAAAGACATAACTCCAATATTGGATAATTTAGCGTTAAAGTCACCCAACATCATTATACGTGAGCATTCTTCATTCTTCATTCTTCATTCTTCATTCTTCATTGTTACTTAACCTTTGCACAAAAGTACAGATTGAGTACACCAATACCTTTGACTCTCCCTGGAGGAATAAACACATTTACCAGTAAAAGAGAAATTGCTTGCCTCAAATTATCTTCACCCATCCTCAACTTTACTTCAATGCAACATTTTGAGGGGTGCTTATAGATCACAGGATTCCATGTTATGTCACAGCTCAGTAAAATAGCTAAACCTCCACTTCCGTGCCCTTTTACAGACTTTTTTGCTGTACAACAGTATACATAAAAATTCTCAAACTGAAACTCCTCCCCCATCCACGTTTCCTGGGGGCAAATTATTATGAGGTTAAATTCTAATAGTGATTTATTTAAGCTTACAACTTGTTTTTCCTACCCCTGTCACATTTCTGGATAGGATGTTTCCCAATTGGCTACCCCCGCCCTTTGGACTTTGTGGTAGATATTTTTGACCCATTCAGGGTACCTGCATCCCATCTCCACTTTGCTACCTCATACTCCACATTGGGACTACTGGGCCTTTGGGCTTCAGGGCCTAAAATGTTAATTTCTCTGTTTCCTAGACTTCTCCCTACCGTTATTTCGATGTCTTTTAGGTTTATTGGGATTTTTGCAACCCTATTGTTAGAAAACCCATACCCTTGCATCTGATGAATCGTTCCTAAGCTTTCTGATGGTACTCAGCAAGGGGGTACACTAGGGATCACATCTATACCTCTTTTTCTAAAGCAATCTGCATTAGCTATAACCATTGTTGAAACTACCCCTGACGAGTATGCAACTCTACCACGTGGGGGGTGCTCCTCCAGTCTAAGTAGACCATCTCAAGATCTTTACTTTTTATTGGCCCCAAGTCATTTATTTCTGTTAACAAATATAGCAGGGCACTTCTATTCAATAACATTGGTTCGGTCTCAAACAGAAAGACTAAAAACAAGGTGCTGCTCACCTGCCCGACTCCTGGCCTGGAATTCCTTATTGGCCTATTACCAGGCTGCCCTAAGACCGAGTCTCTCTCTAACATGACCCTTTTAGTGTTAAAAACTGTGAACAAATCCCCTACTCCAACTGTCCCCAAGCCGGTATCAAACCGTGCTGGGAAAGTATCCCGTCCATGGGGATGGAAAGGGGCACCTCCATTAACTGAGTATTGATCTATTGCAGGCTCATGTAAGTTTTCTGTTGCATTTCCTGATATGGGGTCTCTACTTATCTCACTTTCTTCCTGGCCCTCTTGGCACTGTGGGTGAGTCAGCATCAGATTCGAACAGATCGACTGGTTATCATTATCTTGCCCAGTTTTTTGACCCGTGTGCAATTTGAGTTCCCCCAAAGTCCCTGTGTCCTTTCTACTTGGAGAGGATTTTATATTATTTTATTCCTCGCTTACTGGAGGGAACCGCAATTTTTTCTGTTTCCATTTAGGGATACACCAAATCCTATTCTTCTTCTTACCCCTTCGACCAATTCTGATATTACTTTCATTCAATCCTGGGGCCTCCCCTAAGGCTACAATATCTGAAGTATTTGCTAATTCTTCAGTTAACTGTAGGCGTGTGTTGTCTGGGTTACCTTTTTTTAAAAACAGGGTAGACTCGTAATGGGGGAAACACTGGGGATACTTTTAAATCTAACTTTCCCTCTTGGCTTGTTTGCTGTGCACTCTCAGAGTGTAGAACTGAGGGTAAACTTACTACCTCTGAGTGGGAAACTTTTAAAGCCCTCACTCATTTCTTTCGTTTCTTTGTCAACAAATTTAGTACCACTTTTTGGCATCTCATTTTTTACATAAATGACTGGGTACCTCAGGAACCTTTACCAAATTTTTTATGGCTTGCTTGATCTGATTGAGCTCTTGGACCCCTATTAGTATGGGTGAGAGAGCTTCCAATATATGATCAATATTTACTGTGCTTTTTTCTAGCAAAGATAAAATTGAGGAGAGAATTCTCTCTAGTGCATACAAAATCTCCAAGGTTCCCCCATCCGTACATTCTCAAATGAGTTCATAATGTTCTCTGCCCTCTTATCCAGTAATACTCCTGATGTCCTTTCAGCAGAAAATTCTAATAAATGAACATGGGATGAAAAAGTGGGTGTACTACTATACAGAGCAGGCATATGTGGTTGACCGGCTATTAAAACCGGAGACAATCCAGTTCCAGATCCATATCCATGGTGCCTATCTTTTTCATCTGTGCCGTCAGTTCTTCATTCTTTTCCATTTGCTTAGCAATATCCGGTAGAGTGTAATCCTCCATTTTTACCTGCTCAGAGCTGAAGCTAAGTTCTATACGCTGTGGCACTTCTAGTGACAGTTTGCCCAAATTAGGCGGGGAGAAACCAGACTCAAATCCGTTCGTACTTCTTGGATAGACTTGAGATTTGTCAAAAAGAGATACCAATCCTGCCAATGGAGATAATGGAGTCGGACACTTTCTTTTCACGTTCTTATTCGGGGGGCCTTCTACTTTGCCCACCAACAGATCCATTTCCGTTTTACTACTCACCCCATCTATTTGTAAAAAAACAATTTCACCTGGTGGCTATACAGATGACAACAACTGAGAATGTTCACCATTATTGTTCTGTTGAATAATTATGACAGGGTAAACGGCTGTATTGACTTATAATTTAGTGGACTGAATGCCCTCATCGTTCTCTGATGTTACATGAGTGTCCATCACCTCATCTTCCTAGACCTCCTTTATCTTTCCTTTAACCCCTTCCCACGCTTGGAGCACCTTACACCTTTTGTAAAAATTGACTTCAGCAATGGGTACGTTTTCAGATGAGAGATCCCTATTTCTCCTGCGGTAGATGTTTTTTTGAAGTTTAAGGGAACTCATCTGGCTCAAATAACAACCAGCGCAAACACCTAGATGGCGTTACAAGACGCTTAATTAGATTTTGTTACAGCTTACTGGGCTGCTTGAGGAAAATGGGGGTGGAGATTTCAATGCGCTCAGCTGCTCACAACTGTCCTTTACTGACCTTTACCGATCTTTACTAGACAGTACTGGGAAATATAAGTTCCATCCCACAAGTCCAGGCCATATACCCAATGAACTCCACAGAAAGCCGCAGTTTCAGGATCCAAGGGCGTTTCCTTATTTACACCGCTCCTGACCACTGCCTTTGACCGTCACTGACCTTAACCTTCGCCTCCTGCTGCATACGGGGCCATCGGGGATGCCGATCAATTGCCTCTTGAACTTGAAGCACAGATCACACAGCGCAAACAAACAAGAGACCGGAAGTAAAGGACGCAAAGCTTGCTCCAATGTGCCAGCAATCCAAAGCCACCACAGCCTCCGCTGACCTCAGCTGACCTGAACTCAACCTCCTGCTACCTCCACTCCCATCTGTTGTCTCTTGCAGTAGGAGGGAGGGCCGCAAAGGTCACACAGATGACCCGGAGTTGATCAGGAGCAAATCCTATTGGGGCTGGCACAGGACCTACACAGGCACTGGTGCAGTCACGCGCTCCTCTAGTACAGAGTTCAGACACAAATTGCTCAAATTGCGAGGGACTCCTGTTTCTTGCCTGCTCACTCACTCCCTCGGCGCTGCTTTGGCACAAAAGCATAGAGGCACAGAGTTCAGGGTAGGGCGGGGCGGGATCCCAAACTCAGAATCACAGATCGCCCGCTCGATACACCTGCCCCTCACCTGCTCGGTCGAAGTTCAGGGCAATTCAGGGCACAGGTAGGTACCTTCTGGCTCGCTTCCCGCTCCTCGCGGGACTTCAGGGCACCCGCTGCCGTCGTAAATACCTCCGCACCCGCTCAATTTGTCTACTCCTCCTCCTCTCTCCTCTCTCCTGGCAACCAGCGACCTGCCGTCCAACCTGCCTACGGCCGTGGCTTCGGCTTTTGGATTTCCGCCGTACAGAACTGCACAGGCAGCAGGCGGCTACACCAATACTCCGACACTGCTCGAAACTCCAACACGGCTCCAACGCTCCGACTCAGCTCTCCGCAGAGCCAGGAAATCCTTAAATATTTCAATGCCTGGTGTAAAGTATATGAGAGAAACACAGACAAGAGATGGTATATACTGAGCACAACATAATACCTTTTATTTCCTGGATGTAAAAGAAATCGTTACTGTTAATTGATTTTCTTTTAATGAATTTTAACCTATCTAATGTGTTTTAATGTATTTTTTAGATGTGAGATGATATGTTTTAACTGCCTGCTTTTATAATTTTAATGCCTAAAATCGAATAAAGCTTGTTTTGAATTGAATTGAATTGAGTGTCAATACAGAGAATAAAACAAAGATTTCCGTCATCTTATTGAGACAGGTTATATATGCATTCATATAAAAAGTAACAATTAAGAGTACGCCTACGATACTAACCCTTACCTATGTGTATAGGGTGTGAAAGTATGTTCTGCCAAAAGGAAACAAAAAGCTATATATAAAAAATGGCATCCTTGCCTTAGGCAACCATGTTTTGTGTTCTGCAGATAGCTATGTCGAAATATGAATGTAATAATAAACACATTTGTATTTTGCATGTGAGAGGACTTGTACCTAATTCCAAGGTTGTGTGATAGTATTTTCATGAAGTGTTCTGTGTCAGCAAGGTAGGTGTTTCTACGAAATTAGTCAAAGCGTCACAAATGCAAAGGTGTATCAAAGGTAGGTGTGGCAAAGAGAAGGCAACTTAGGAAAACGGATTGTGTACATGTAAGAATCGTACTACTTCCTACCTGGTCAAACCTGGGCGCATGACACTATAAGGCAATAGCATGATATTGGCCCTGAGTTTTTGAAGCAGGAATGTGGTATGAACCCAGCCAAAATTTGTGATCCTCTGGGGCCAAAAAAACAGTGGTCCCTGAATTCAAGAGGACAAACTTGGAGGTAGAAGCTTCATGACAGGCACTACCAAGATTTGGTATCTTCTTCCACCACACATTAGGGCCTGGCCCTCCCTGCTTTCATTTAGAAAGGAACTGAAAACATGACTTTTTATATTTAATGGTGACATTCCAGTTGTGCTCGAGCAAAGCTAGCACCAAGACACCTCAGGGAATACGAGCTCTCTACAGATTGGTAACATAAAATAACAAATGCTTTTCCAAAAGTGATAGGCAGCCATTTTGTTTTTAGGTACAGTTTGGCTGTGTTCTGCATTATGTTTTCAGATCTAGGCAAGTATTAGGTCTGGTATTTGAGATGTCATGAGTGATTTCACTCACCATGTCATGAGTGTTTTAAGCAAATGTTAACCATTTCATAAATGTTTTTTCTAAGTCTAATCTGATAAATTGTATTTTCTTTAAAATGAGTACTTTATCTGAATGAAGACTGCCTCTATATTTGTTGATGACAAACCAACTCTTTTGCACAACAGCTCACTCTAAGTGGTGTAATTCTTAATGGCTAATTACTAAGTGGTATCCAGCTCTTTTTTTCTAAAGTCTATGTCCTACAGTAGAGTGCTATAAAGAACACTAACTAAATATGTCCAATGTTTTTGTGTGTCAAAGTTTGCTATTCTGATTTTTGCTCAAGCATCTTTAACTAATAGCTGCACTTTAATGCTAATTCTGTGAAAGCATACCTGGTGATTTCTTATTTCCACGAGTAGTGGCCTTTTTCACAATTCTTTCAGGGGAATCAAAAAATTGTGCCTACATTTGTCAAATGCAGCCTCAGTGGAAAAACGTTTTCAAGAGGTACTTGCAAAAAGTACTCATGTGGTACTCCTAGTATGCTCTACCACCTGAAAACTTACGATCGTAAAGAGCTGAAGGCGAAATAGACGACAAGAGAAGTAAAGCGGCCATCTACCTCCAGACTAGCACCACTTTCTCTCAGAGAAACCGTGCCAGAAGCAGTTGTTAGACAACAGCCTGAAATTTGTTGGGAAATTCTTAATTTTTTTTTTTTAATTGTGAGAAACCTCTTAGAGATGGAGAGCAGAATATAGATGTTATTCTGGAGGCAGCAGGAACTCAAACTTGCTAGTTTTTTTCTCCTGCACTGCAGTCTATGCAGATTTTTTGAGTTTGTGATGACAGTTTTCCCTGTGTGTTGCCTTTTTTTAGAGGAAAAAACTGGGAAAAAATATAACATTTTAAAAACAAAAAAAAATACAAAACCAGTTCCAGAAAAATAAGAAAAAAAGTTTCTGTTGGAACCATTAACTGTTAAGTCAAGATCTCCCAGGGACCCTCACCCTATCTCTGTGCTCAAGCAGCTTGAGCCCCCATCATTGATGGTAATTATGAAACTCTTAAATGCCTCCTTGCAGGAAGCGATAGTTCCACCAGAGTGGGAATCTGCAATGGTGCTCCCCCTTCTGAAGAAGGCTAATGCGGTTCCTGATTTACCCTCCAACTATCGGTCTATTTCTTTGTTACCAGCTTTTTCAAAGAGGCATATTAATTCACAGCTGTTTAAATTTGTAGAATCACAACATTTTCTTCATCCATCTCAATCGGGCTTTAGAGATGGTTTTTCAATGGAAACAACACTCCTCTGAGTCACGGAAAGATTGGTTCGCCATCTAGATTCTGGAGACACAGTGGCTCTTATATTGCTTGATTTAAGCGCAGGCTTCGACACAGTGTCACACACTATGTTAGTGAAAACCTTAAGATCACTGGACATTTGTGGCTTGGCTCTTAATCGGCTCATTTCCTTTCTTGCCAAACGGACCTTTCAAGTCTTTTCTCCAACGGCCTGTTCCTATACCCACTTTTCACCTATGGAGTACCACAAGGTTCCATTTTAAGCCCTCTATTATTTAATCCATACGTCAGACCTTTGGCTGATGTTGCAGAGGAAGCTGGGCTGACTTTGTTCTCTTAAGCGGACAACACCCAGATTATCTTCTCTTTCTGTGAAGAGGGTGACTGAAACTTCTCCCCTTCAGTTGGGTTGGGCAAAATTGTTTTGTGGTTGTAGGCAAATTATCTCAAGCTCAATGGAGAGAAGACAGAGGTCTTAGTTTTAGGGAAAAATAAAGATCTTTGGGGTCCCTAGAACTGGCGTAGTAAAATGGGTGCTCTTCCTCAGCCCTCCCGCAAAGTTCGTAACTTGGGCTTCATCATCGATGACTCATTAATTATGCAACATCAAGCTGTGAAGGTGCCCGCCACATGTTTCACCTTCTTAAAATGGCTAAAAAAGTTTATTTGGATGCTGCCAGATCATACTCAGAAAACCGATGTCCAGGCTCTTATGACCTCCAGACTGGACTACAGTAACATTCTTTATCTGGGGACTAACAAAGAGGTAACTTGTAAGCTGCAGATGGTTCAGAACTCTGCCGCCAGATTGTTATGCCAGGTTCCTGGAGCTGCTTCTGTTTCTGGCCACCTGCGTGGTCTTCACTGGCTCAGGGTAGAGAATCGAATTAAGTTCAAAGCCCTGAGCTATATGTTCAAGATCAAAACAGAAGTGGCCCCCCAGTATCTGCAGTCCCTGGTTTATCCTTATGTTCCTTCTCGTCTCCTTTGCTCATCCACTCAAGGGTAATTCTCTGTGCCCAGAGTTAGACTATCTCGGATGGGAGCTTGATCTTTCGCCTGCCTCGGTCCTTCCCTATGGAACTCGCTTCCCATATCAATTCATAATGAAACTCTGTATGTTAAATTCCGTAAATCCTTAAAAACGTGGCTTTTTAATCAATAATCATTAAACAGGTTTGTTTCTTGTTCTGGTTGGCTTCGGGAAACCCTTTTTGGGTAGCTGTTGCACCTTATAAATTAAAATTAACATACCACAACATAACTGCCTTTCATGCTTAAGAAAATGATTAAGTGTATGTGTGTGTTTATATAAATATATAAACAGGTGTGGTAGTATAGGTGTGTCTCTGACTATGCTAGTAGCTGCATAGATGATTGAATGAGTGGATGAGGGGTGTATGGATGATTGAATGAATGAATGAGTCGTGTATGCATGATTGAATGAGTGGGTAAGTGGTCTATGAGAGACAGAATGAGTTAATCAGTGGTGCTTGGGTAATTTATTGAATGTATGGGCAGTTCCTGGGTGAACGCATGAGTGCATGGGTGATTCATAGGTGAGTGGAAGAATGCAAAGGTAGTGCCTAGGTGAATGTATGAGTGCATGGGTAGTGTCTGGGTGAATGTATGAGTGCATGAGGAGTGCCTGGGTGATTGGATGAGAAAATGCGGAGTGCCTGGGTGAATGAATGAGTGTATGGGTAGTGTACAGTGATTGGATGAGTCCATGTGTAGTGCTTGGGTGATTGGATGAGTGCAAGGTTAGTGCCTGGGTGATTGTATGAAAGTATGGGTAGTACCTGGGTGATTCTTAGAGAGCATGACTAGTGCCTGGGGGATTGCATGAGTGCTTGGGTAGTGTCTGGATGATTGGATGAGTGTGTGGGTAATGCCAGGGTGATTGAATCAGTGCATGTGCAGTGTTTGGGTGATTGGATGACTATATGGGTAGTGCCTGGGTGATTGTATGAGTGCATGAGTATTTATTTTATATATTTATTTTATTTTAGGATTTTATATAGCACTAGCTGGACCTGAGGGCATCAGAGCGCTTTACAACAATTGTCTTACATGCAATCAAGCAAGGCAGAGATCATAGTTGGACATAGAGATTCGTGACAAGTAGAGTTCAAACATAAGGAGTAGCAAATAGAATGAGAGAAAAACAATTTGATGCTTACAGGTCACACAAAACGAGTAGCCGATACGGTTTCTTCTTTGGGGTGGGGGAACGGTCCAGAGGTTAAAGGAGGTCAAAGTCACAGGCGCAGAGTCACAGTGAGGTAATATAAATTTTTATGGTCAATTATGTCCCCTAACGTGAACCCCACCGTCTCCATGTACGAGCTAAAAGTGCATGTAACTTCCCTCCTCGACCTGCTATGAAGACGCAAATACATTTGCGTCCAACGTTAACATGTCCTCTTTCAGATCCACCATGAATGGATCGATAATTCAGTTCCTACGTATGCCTTGCCAACGTCTTTTCATGGTGCACTTTCGCGTTTTCCCAGTCCTGCAGAACTAGGCCCTGATTTCTGCCATCGAGCCCTTTCTGTTCTCTGCCTCCTGAAAGCTGCAACGTGGGATGCCTCCCTAACCTCTGTCCTACTCCCTGCGCGGCGAGCGGTGCCCGGCTCGGCCTGCTTGCCTGCCAAAGACAGTATTTTGCCTTAAAGTTATCAGTATAGCCGAGCTCAGCTCCTCGAAAACACATTCCAGTCTAGCAGAATAGATAAACATTTCCCCGGCTGCAGAGCAAAGGGCCCGGCCTCTCTGTCTCCATGCAAGTAATTCATTGCTCCTGTTACCATGGTAGGCCCATGGCCCCTCGCATTACACGCAGACACGTAGTCACATATGCACGCATTAATAGTCAGTATAGAGTAGCCTCTGCCCGAGAGACCTTTTCCTTCTAGATAATATAGTTTCCCAAACACAAGATATCAGATATGATTTAGGAACAAGTCGATCTGACATGTCAGACTTCTGTCTCTTTCCTCTAGTGCTAAATGTCAAGTCCCCTGCACCCTCCAGCCTCACGTCAGTCACACGTCATGCTGCTGCGCGCGCATCCTTGCTACAGATTTCTGCTGACACTGCAAGACTACACTATGTATCCACCCATTTGTGACACTTTCATGTGACGTTTCTAGCACACACCTCTGTGTACGCCCTTGTGCACGCCTTTCTGTTACGCACATGTGTTCTTATCTCGTTTCTCTCAGCTGTTACGCCTTCTGTATCCATCACCATTATATGCATTTACTATAAATTATGTATTCTGTCAATAAAGTATGCTCTATCCCTTCCTGATCCTTTATGGTGAAAGGAACATGATACCCTGGTTCGAACCATTCCATTTTATGGAATAAAACCCATTTTGAAACTCAGATATCACGGATTTTGCCTCTTATTTTCGACTGAGTTATTTTATTGAACTTTACTGCATAGAAATTCAGACGGTAAATATTTATTTACCACATTAATTTGGCGCCCGAACAGGGACCCCTCGCCCACCTTACGCGCCGGCGGTGTGTTGCAAACCTAGCCCCTGCCACAGCCAAGACGGACAATTACGCGTACCCGCAGGATTTCCTGTATCTCCCTCTGGCCAACGGAGGTGACTGAGACTGCGATCGACACCCAGACGAGGCGGTAAGGAGTGCGGAGGATCCCGACCAGAGCCTAGCCAAGAGAGCAAGATCCGAGGTGTTTAGAGGCCCACCAGTTCCGATGTGCCAGTGACGTCACGAGTCGAGTCGAGTCCAGTCCGGTCCAGTCCAGACGAGTTTTCCGAGGCCTTCCGTTCCGTGCTTCCCGGTGAGTACCGTTGCTGGGGACACATCTAGACGGGTGCATTACTATGCATCCGGTCAAGACGGGTTTGGGTGCACAGACCCGGTCTGCACTGTTTTAGCAGTGTATCTGTACTGTTTAGCAGTATATCAAGTAATTAGTGTCAACAGTTCGATTTCTGTTTTCGTTATAGAATTCAAGCCTAGTTAATCTGTGTTCAAAATGTTTCTATGTGATTAATGTCGTGGTATGAGTGACTGTTTGATATACATTACTGTGTTTCTGTGTCAAAAGTGTGTTCAGGTTCAAGTAAGTATCAAGTACCGAATATCAAGATGCCACTGTTTTCCAAATTAAGACAGATAGGAACTAGGAAAGGGATACTAGAGGAAGCGATTCCTGTCCCACCTAGGGATACTCCCGGAAATTTTATGTACCATAAGCATGGCTTAGATGCCATCTTATATCTAGATTTATGGGCCGATTATACTAAGAACCTAGACGAGAGATACAGATGGCCCGTTACAGGGACATGGGATGCAGATTGCATCATTAGAGTAGAAGAAGCGTTATGGAAAAAGAAGGCCAGACAATCTCAGAAAGACGCTATAGAATTGTGGCGTAAGGAATCTCATAGACGTACAGAAAAGGAACTCAGAAAAGCAGAGAAACATAGAGAAGATTCGGATAAAGCCCGAGAAAACGTGCTAGTTGAAGAAGGAATACGAGTTAAAGCAGAGCAAGTAGACCGACAACGAAACACCCTTGTGAATGGTATGTATCCTCTTTTGGCCGAGGGTTTACCTAAGGCCACTCCGGAAATACCAAAAGATCTGCCCCCTCCATTGGTTCCGACTAAATTACATCACAAGACCGCAGCAGACATTTTTATTTCTTCCTATTTAGACGATGCAGCTCCTACCTATACTACTGCACCTGCCCATGTACCCGCACCACCTGCACCTGCTGACGGTCTCCTACCCCAAGATCATCCGCCCCCAGGTCCGCAACAGCAGATCTTTCCAGCCCCGCTACCCGCACCCCTTCCCGTTGTCCCCCCTGGTATCCAACAACTGCATCCATTAAATCCTTTTGGGACTGGCGTGGTCCAGGACCCAACCCAGCTACAGCAGGTACAAACCCTACAGCCAGGTTATGCTCAAGCCTCCGGTTCAGGAGGTGCTGGGGGTTATCGAACACCCCCACAGATACACCGAGTTACAATGAGAGATTTAGCGAAGGCTTGAACACCGAAAACGGCTTCGACCGAACAACTTAGAAGAGAACTTACAGACTGCAGATATGACACAGTGCCTGGTACGTCAGGACCCATGTTGTTAGCGTCCATACGTTTGAGACGCGTTACAGATTATTTGATGCTACTACCTGAAATGCCAGAACATCTAGACAAATTGTATTTCTTTATCAGAACAGGAGAAGGACCGGAGTCTGTTGCCGACGCCATGTCACGTCAGAAAGTTGAGACTAAAGGTTTTATAATGCGATTTTTGGTTAACTGTTTAATAAGAGAACAAGATCAGGCAGGTTTTCCGCAAACTGAGATGAAAAGACTGATCAAATGGAGCCAGAACATGGCGGAGGGTAAACATGAGAAGGAGAACAGTATACATATTATGGTTAAAAAGATCTGTAAAGAAATAATAGACATACATGCCCAGCGAGAACCGGAGGAAGATTTTGAATTAGACGATCCACTTTCCTCGCAAGAGGAGGCGGAAACAGAGAATGTAGCAGAAACATCACAACAGTCAGACAAAGAGCTGATAGCATATGTAGGTAAGGGAAAATACCTTAAGAAAACAATACGTCCAGAAAGCAAAAGAATTTTTCTCTCTGCTATATCAAACCCGAATTCTCCTGAACATATGTTTCAGGCTACCGATAAAATACTTCAAGCTCGAATGGGGTACCACGTACTCAATTCTATGGATGAGCAAGAACTAGCCCGGTCCGCAGTACAATGGGCTAACGATTCCAGTACATATAATGATGATGCAGTAGCCCAGACGTTTTTGAACCTTTCCCCTGATGAACAAAAATTAGCTAGTGTATACATGATTCAGCATCTCATTACGTTGTTTAAAAGCCAGCATTCTGATCCAGGTCCCTTACCGGACATATTAGTAGAACTGCTCTCTAATAGATGGAGAGGCCTAGGTACTGATTTAATTAAAGAAATTCTAGAACATAGACACAAGTATAGTACTTTCCTGAAACCACAGTTTATGTCAGCTCCACCACCCTCAGAAAGAAAAATGTTTTACTTTGATAGACAGAATCCCTTACGGGAAGTAAATCCGGTCAGAAAAGACGATAACACATTAGAACGTGTATTTGTATATACACCCCTCACAAAAATAGAATTATTGGAAATGAAGAAAATAGTGCCCAGTCATGATAAAGACCCCGCAGGTTTTCACCAAGAGATTAAAGATATGTTACTCATGGGCGATTACACGTATACAGATATAATGAAAATGTTAAAAGTACTGCTGCCTGCTGGAATTTATGAGAAACTGAAGGAGAAAGAATGGGAGGTGGGAGACACAAAGATTGATTGGGCTGCGCTAGAAGTTGAAGAAAATGGTCGTACTGCAGGTTTAGGCCTTAGGGATAAAGCTAAAGCATTACCAGGTTTATTAGTTCAGGTTTTACCTAGACTGTTAGCAACTAAAAAGGAAGACTGGGACGCAATCTCAGCCTGTAAGCAGAAACATGATGAAGACACTAGTGATTTTTATTCTAGATTCGAGAAATGTTTCATTATTAATAGTGGCATGAAAACAAGTAGCGAGTCATACCCGCATCTCTTTGTATCAAAATTAGTCGAGAATTCCCTGCCTCAAGTTAAGAACCGTGTTTTGAAGGTCGAAAGTACATGGCAAGCAAATACACCGTCCCAAATGTTACAAATGTTACAGTACCACCAGAATAGAATTAGGGAAGAACAAGACCACGAACAGAGACGTATGAAAGATACGAAAATGAAAATGTTAGTTGCTCAGTCAGTTCCAGCTGACGGTCAGAAAAAGGGTATGACACAGTCAAATAATACGGCGGCTCCCGTTAAAGGGACATGCAACTATTGTAAACAGCCAGGTCACTATGTGAATGAATGTACGGTTCTGAAATACAATATAGCCACAGGGAAAACTAAAGAGAGACCACGTCAGCCTAGACAGGACCAGGTCCAACACCAAGTTCAGCCACATATTCCACAGAACGCCCAGCCAATGCCTGCTCCACAACAGACAGGACAGACAGTAGCGGTACCACGGCCACAGCCCATTGCCGCGACACAGCAAGTTTCACAGCAAATGTACCAGTATGCACAATCTGATTACCCCGACTATCAGCGATACTCATGAAACAGCCTAGAGAGGGAGGTTGGCTTGCCTCTCATTGAGGTTCCTGTAGATCAAGAGGGTCCTTATGTACATAGTCAAGTATTAGGAAAGGATAGAAAGTTTTTGATTGACACAGGGGCAAGTCGAACAACAATACGTCACGATGAAGTTCCAGGGGCACCCCTCTCAGGCTCACAGAATGTTTCCCTTGGATTTTCAGGACAGCCTATTGTTAATGAAGTATCGAAACCTATTCCCCTAGCAGTTGGTCCATTGTCACGCACTACAGACTTACTACTCACGAAGTCATGTCCAGAAAACCTGTTAGGTATCAAGACACTGAAAGCTCTAGGAGCTGTAATATGTTGTTCTCCGGAAGGAGTTAGACTGTTTTTACGTGACTTCAAGGGTCACTATGTATTACGAGATTTTGATGTCAGATTGAAAAATGTACCAGAACATTTGTGGGCGAAAGGCCCAACTGATGTAGGTTGTATGCACATTACACCATACCGAGTGACACTCAAGCCAGGAGTTGTACTGCCCCGAATCCGACAATACAAGTTACCACCCGATGCTGTAGTGGCTTTACTGGAAATCATTGAAGAGCTCATTGCACAGGGAGTGGTTGTAGAAACCGACTCCAATCTATGTAATTCCCCTATCATTCCGATTCTTAAACGTACTGACCCGAATGCACCACCAGTTTATCGGTTGGTGATTGATCTGCGAGAATTAAATAAATGCATTGTGCCACAGTACCCTGTGGTTCCCGACATCTCATCCTTATTGACAGCTATTGATTCAGAGGCGACGTTCTTTACTGTAATCGACCTCAAGAACGCCTTCTTCAGTGTCCCCATTGATCCGGAGAGCCAATACCTTTTCGGTTTCTGTTTAAATGGCCGAAGCTTCAAATTTGCACGCGCACCTCAAGGATTCACAGAAAGCCCCAGCATCTACAGCCAAGCATTGAAAAGACAACTTGACAGTATTCTCATGCCAGTTAACACTGCCCTACTACAGTACGTCGATGATCTGCTGATCACCGCTCGTAGCGAACCTGAATGTGAACATGCATCACTGACGGTTTTGCATTTCTTAGCTGACAAGGGACACAAGGTGTCCCCTTCAAAGTTACAATTCTGTGTTCAGCAAGTGGTGTACCTTGGGCACTTGCTGTCCAAGAGGGGAAGACAGCTAACACCTGACCGTATCGAGTTAATTGCACACTTACCGCAACCCACGACACAAAAGGAAGTGCGGGCCTTCATTGGCCTCACCTCTTACTGCAGGCAATGGATTCCCCAGTACGCATTTCTAGCCAAGCCACTTATACAGTTGACAACACAGGAGGCAGCGACTTCGACTGTCCTCCCTTGGACTCAGGAACACACACAGGCTTTTGATGAATTAAAGAAAGCATTATGTCAAGCACCAGTTTTAGCAACACCATGTTACAACAAACCTTTTACACTTTTTGTTACCGAACGTGATGGCACAGCATTATCTGTCCTCACACAAGACCAAGCAGGTTCCCATAAGCCGTGTGCTTATTTTTCGAGTACATTAGACCCAGTAGCCCAGGCTCTGCCTGCGTGCTTAAAATCAGTTGCAGCAACAGCCTTAGCAATCCGACAAAGTGATTCCATAGTGTTAGGACATCCCCTGACAGTACAAGTTCCACACTCTGTGGAGGTTCTTTTAAACAGAACACAGACTCAACACTTGACTATAGCATGACTGACAGGTTATGAATTGACATTGTTCCAGCCACACATAGAAATCAGACGCTGTAACATACTCGATCCTGCCACATTGTTACCCTCGAACATTACAGATCCAGCTCCACATGACTGTATAGAGATCATTAATGCAGTAACAAAGCCCCGATGAGACTTGACAGATGTTGCACTGACTAATCCAGACCTGACACTTTACGTGGATGGTTCATGTATGAGAACAAGCACAGGAGAATTAGTGGCCGCATATGCAGTGACCACTGAAACTGAAGTCAAAGAAACACACCATATAGATACACTGTCTGCTCAAGCTGCAGAACTCATTGCTCTGACCCGAGCTTGTATAATAGCCAAAAACAGGAACGTTAACATATACACAGATTCACGTTATGCATTTGGAGTCGTACACGACTTCGGTGTACTCTGGCAGAAAAGAGGTTTCTTGACCTCTCACGGAGCCAAAATCCAACATGGTCCCCTCATTCAGGAATTATTGGAAGCAATACATTTGCCATCAGCCATAGCTATCATGAAGTGCAAGGCACATACTAAAGTTACAGATACCATTTCCAAGGGTAACGATCTGGCCGATCGAACCGCGAAACACACAGCTCTGACTCATACACATGCAGCCGACATGACAAAGACAATAGTTCCGACACCAACACATTGCATGACAGTTAAGGATCCCGCACTAGATGTAATTGACATACAGACACATGCTACTCCAGACGAAATTAAGAAATGGACTGAACTAGGAGGGATCCAGACAGATCAGGGATGGATGACGAAGGGAAAAGACACATGGTTTCTCCCCGACTCTATGGTTCAAGTTATGATCAACACTGCACACAGTCCAGCACATTTGGGAGAAAAAGTCATGTTAGACAGTTTACAAAATCTCTGGTACAATAAACATTTACAAGCAGCAGCAAAACAGAAAGTGCGTACTTGCATGATCTGTTGTCAGTTCAACCCAGGTAAAAGCATCCCTGTAGAGCAAGGTGGATTCAATCCTCCCGATTACCCTTTTGAAGTCCTCCAGATGGATTATATCCAGATGGAACGATGTCGAGGATTCAAATATGTCCTCGTAATTGTATGCGCACTTTCCCGTTGGACAGAAGCATATCCAGTCCCAGATTACACTGCTCCGACCACTGCCAAACAGTTGGTTCGTGAATTCTTCCCACAATACGGTTTGCCTCGTGTCGTGTATTCAGATAATGGCCAACCATTCTCGTCCGAATTAATGAAGCAGGTTTCACTCCTGTTAGGATATCAGTGGAAGTTCTACTGCGTCCGACATCCCAAGGCAGCAGGTCTCGTGGAACGCCACAATCAGACACTGAAAACACGCCTTGCCAAGATCTGTGCCGAGAAAGGGGTAGACTGGATAGTCGCCTTGATAGTTGCATTGTTTTACATGAGAATGGTTGCACACTCTAGAACAGGGCTATCCCCGTATGAGGTGGTCTTTGGTAGGCCACCGAATATGTGGGGGACGCCTCTGCCTCGCGAAATAACCGATGTTGATAGTAACATGTTGACAGATTACCTTGCCTCCTTGATGTCTGCACTACAATCTTGTCGTTCACAGGTGGCTGCAGCCTTTCCCGACAATACCGAGGTGAAGCCGCACGAGATTACACCGGGGGACCTCGTTTTTGTAAGAAATTTCGACAGGAAGAGTCCGCTGGAGCCCCGCTGGCAGGAGCCGAAGCTTGTTTTACTAACTACAAGGACAGCGGTGAAGGTGGAGGGCCGCAAAGGCTGGCTCCACTCGAGTCATATAAAAAAATATAATGGACTGCAGCCAGAGTTAGACTCCCAGCCCGGCCCCATCCTAAAGACTGATACAACACTCCCACTAGCAGAGAAAACTCCTCAACAGGAGTACCGATCAAAGTTGAGGTCTAGCAAGTCAGACAGTTTAATTGTTTAAGTCCTCCCCTAGGTGAAGCGGTTAGACAGGTTCCTGACATGTACAAGCCAGACCCCAATAGAGAGAGAGATAGACAGAAACAGCTCAAGAAACGAGAATATTGTAAATCTCTTCGGAGTCATTGTATTGTGACATTCTTGATTATGTTTTTTCTGAGTCTTACGATTATTGCTGCCAGTTTGCTGCTACACATGTATTTCCCTATTTCCATACATGCACATTTCTTTCCAAACAGCACTATCGAGCATACTTTCAGTGAACTACCCCCGCATGAGTTATCTTACCGGCTTGCGCTGCGCAACAATACTTTTATCAGTATGTTACATCATTCTCACCAGACCAGCAATGCTACCAATTGTTGGACATGTGGCCGACTTCCTCCCTATCAGAAATACAAGGGAGTCTTGCCCCTCTTCCCGTATCCGTTCACACATAATGGTTCCTGTGGTGCCTGGTTTAGTTTAATATATTCCTTAGACTCTGAGTCCATAGTCTACAAAGGCAGTTGGGTATGGGGAAATCTGAACACAGTTTTGCATAAAGCATGTTACCCTAACAAGGAGGGTCTTCCACAAAGGACAGGGACCGATCTAGAAAATGAAGTATATGGATTAGGTAATTATACACTTAACCTCAAGATTCTAAATGTTCAGTCTGATACAGGACCAGACTTACCCTCTATGTCAGTATTACCCGTCAAAGGCGAATTATGTGTCAGAAAGAATGGTTCAGTACCTCTAGGTCATAGTAAATGTACTACTGTGATCGAATTCAGTGATAAAGGCAAGTCTACATTCAAAGCTACCCGCCATTCCTATTTCATTTGTGGTCATACAGCCTATATACGTTTGCCACTAGATTGGGATGGGACATGTTACATTGCATTCCTTCTGCCACCTGTTTTTCTAGCTCCACCTGATTATCATAAGAACTCCCGGCTAGTACCTAATAGACACAAGAGAGATCTCCCGATTGTCGACTATACTGAAACGGCATTAGAACAATATACAGATTTCAATAAAGGTTTCTTTCCCTATTTGGGAGCTATCTTCAATAGCAAAGCAATACGTCACTTAACCAGAACCCTTGAAGCAGTGGTAAATGAAACTACTTCCGCCCTAGGCAACTTAACAGAGGAACAGTCTGCTATGAGAATTGTTGTCCTTCAAAATCGTCTTGTTCTTGACGTCATCCTGGCCGATAGGGGCGGAGCCTGTAGAGTCATCGGATCGAGCTGCTGTGTTTTCATTCCAGAAAACGCACCGTCAGTATATAAAGCCATAACGCGTCTCCATAAGATTGCAAGTCAGATACATCAGAATCCAGGTACCTGGACTTGGTCCGGTTGGTTCTGGAGCGTGTTATCAGCCTGGGGTTGGAAAGTCCTATCCTTCCTCGGAATAGCCCTTCTCATAGTATTCAGTTGTTGCCTATGTATACAATGTGGGCCGGCGATTTGCGGCTTGTGCGCCACATCATGTTTTCCTCATCCCAGTCCACGTTCTAAATCCCGCCTGAAAAAGGAAGAGCAAATGATGTTATATGAACAAATAGATGGACTAATGAGGATTGATATATCATGAAGGGTCCGTAGGGGACAAGGAGGGAATGAGGTAATATAAATTTTTATGGTCAATTATGTCCCCTAACGTGAACCCCACCGTCTCCATGTACGAGCTTAAAGTGCATGTAACTTCCCTCCTCGACCTGCTATGAAGACGCAAATACATTTGCGTCCAACGTTAACATGTCCTCTTTCAGATCCACCATGAATGGATCGATAATTCAGTTCCTACGTATGCCTTGCCAACGTCTTTTCATGGTGCACTTTCACGTTTTCCCAGTCCTGCAGAACTAGGCCCTGATTTCTGCCATCGAGCCCTTTCTGTTCTCTGCCTCCTGAAAGCTGCAACGTGGGATGCCTCCCTAACCTCTGTCCTACTCCCTGCGCGGCGAGCGGTGCCCGGCTCGGCCTGCTTGCCTGCCAAAGACAGTATTTTGCCTTAAAGTTATCAGTATAGCCGAGCTCAGCTCCTCGAAAACACATTCCAGTCTAGCAGAATAGATAAACATTTCCCCGGCTGCAGAGCAAAGGGCCCGGCCTTTCTGTCTCCATGCAAGTAATTCATTGCTCCTGTTACCATGGTAGGCCCATGGCCCCTCGCATTACACGCAGACACGTAGTCACATATGCACGCATTAATAGTCAGTATAGAGTAGCCTCTGCCCGAGAGACCTTTTCCTTCTAGATAATATAGTTTCCCAAACACAAGATATCAGATATGATTTAGGAACGAGTCGATCTGACATGTCAGCCTTCTGTCTCTTTCCTCTAGTGCTAAATGTCAAGTCCCCTGCACCCTCCAGCCTCACGTCAGTCACACTTCATGCTGCTGCGCGCGCATCCTTGCTACAGATTTCTGCTGACACTGCAAGACTACACTATGTATCCACCCATTTGTGACACTTTCATGTGACGTTTCTAGCACACACCTCTGTGTACGCCCTCGTGCACGCCTTTCTGTTACGCACATGTGTTCTTATCTTGTTTCTCTCAGCTGTTACGCCTTCTGTATCCATCACCATTATATGCATTTACTATAAATTATGTATTCTGTCAATAAAGTATGCTCTATCCCTTCCTGATCCTTTATGGTGAAAGGAACATGATACCCTGGTTCGAACCATTCCATTTTATGGAATAAAACCCATTTTGAAACTCAGATATCACGGATTTTGCCTCTTATTTTCGACTGAGTTATTTTATTGAACTTTACTGCATAGAAATTCAGACGGTAAATATTTATTTACCACAACAGTCAGGTGGATTGCCGGCTATGGCACTTCAGTGGATCCTATCTGTTCGCTAGGGAGCAATCGAGGAAGACGACTTTGAGCAGTCTTTTGAATTTTGCAGAAGAGGTGATCATTCTGATGTGGGGGGAATGGAGTTCCAGATTTTGGGCGTGTTACCAGCAAATGACCTGGCTGGGTTATTTTTTTATGAGTGTTTTTTAGCGGGATAAGTAGCAGAATGTTGCAGCTCCAGAGGTTCCTAGTATAGCCGGCCTTTTTGAGTTTGGAAGCCGGGTATTCCGGTTTGCCAGTATGTAGGGCTTTGTGCATGAGGCAGGCTGTTCTGAAGCTGGCCCGCATTTCAATTGGGAGCCATTTTAGTTTCCTGAGTGCGGGTGACATGTGGTCGAATTTCTTAGTTTCAGTGATCATTCTTGCTGCTGCATTGAGGGTGTTATTAGGGGGGTGAGGTGGGATTTTGCTGCACCATAGAGGACCACAATCCCGTAGTCTATTCTGGTCAGCCCCAGTGCTTGAGGGGCTTGTGGGAGGTCCTTGGGCAGGAGGAAGAGTTTTGTTTTGTGCAGTTGCTTCAAGTTGAAGAAGGGTGTTCTTGCAGAGTAGTGCCGTGGTGAATAGATAAGTGCATGATTAGTGGCTGGGTGATTCGGTAAGTGTATCGGTAGTGCCGGGGTGAAAGGATGGGGGATTGGATGAGTGCAAGGTTAGTGCCTGGATGATTGCATGAGTGCATGGATAGTGCTTGGGTGATTCTATGAGTGCATGACTAGTGCCTGGGTGATTGCATGAGTGCAACAGTAATGCCTGGGTGATTGGATGAGTGTATGGATAGTTACAGGGCGATTGGATGAGTGCATGGGTAGTGTTTGGGTGATTGGATGACTCTATGGGTAGTGCCTGGATGATGGCATGAGTGAATGGGTAGTGCCTGGGTGATTGGATGAGTGTATGGATGACTGTATCACTGCTTAAAAATGTTTTACATGCATAGTTTGAAAATATTTGTTTGAACTACTTTGCGTTTTTGCAATGATGCTAAGGGTCATGATGACTTTGGTAACTGTGACTATAGTTCCTTTTTTAAGTGGTGTAAAATACATATATGCATACATGTTACTGTATTTTAGACAATAGGGGTTTATTAGTGCACTGTTTAAAATCAAAATTTTCTAGGTAGTTTGTATAAAAGTCATATTTAAAACCAATTTTCCATTTTCGCTGAGACTCTGAGCGTTGCAACAACATCGGTACCAGCGATCACCATGAATACTTTGTGAAAAGACAAAAAAAATGCAAACATTCAATAGCCACCTCAACATTCAAAACTAATAGCTGCAAAATGGATTATACCCAACACACAAAACACATTACTATCTAAAGGACTCTATAATAGCACGTATAACTCCCTTAATATTTGTATAACACAGTGTATAACTCTTTCAGTGGAATCTGTGACTTAATGCATCACTGTGTCAGTAAGTCGCTCATTCATATTTGAGGTCATCTGTGAGACAGCGCATCAGTCTGTCAGTGGTTCTGTAACGAACTGCATGCCTGTCTCAGTGCATCTATGATTGGGTGTGTGAGTGTCTCAATTGGTCTGTGATTGGTTGCATGAGTCTCCTAGTCAATCTGTGAGTACGTGCAGGAGTGCCTTAGTGCATTTGTAAGTAAGTGTATGACTGTTTGACTGGATCTATGAGTGGGTGACTGTGTGAGGTGAGTGAGTGAGGTGAGTGAGTGCATGAGTGACTGAATGGGTCAATGAGTGAGTGCATGGGTATCTAAGTGGGTCTGTGACTGGAAGCATGGTGGTTCTGTGAGTGGGTCTCTGAGTGGCACTTCTGGCTGTAGGTTTGAAAACTCGTTGCTATAGGAATTTAAATGAGAAAATGCAATTTGTTTAACCCCCTTTTTTGCCTACCCCCCCCCCCCCTCCGTAAACAGATCACCCCAAAACTTCCCATGCACAGCAGAGCTTACGTTAACACTATTTTTTGGGTAAAATTTCATAATGATTTGTCAAACTGCACAAAAGAGATAGGCAAGTAACTTAATGCTTTTCTTATGGAAACTAGATCCTAACCATAACTACCTACTAGCGACCCCATGCCACCCAAAAACCCTCAGCCACCATAAACCCAAAAAATTCCCTTGCCACCCAAAAACCCATACCCACCTGAAACCCTAGAAATACCCTTGCCACGCAAAAATCCATACCCATTGTAAACCCTAAAAATACTATTGCCACCAAAAAACCCATATCCACCCTAAACCCTAAATATGCCATTACCACTTAAAAGCTCATACATACCCTAAACCCTAAAAAATCCCTTGCCACTCAAAAACCCATACCCACACTAAACCCAAACATTCCCTTGCCACCCAAAAACCCATTCCAACACAAAACCCTAAAAAATTCCTTGCCACCCAAAAACCCATATCAACCCTAAACCCTAAAAATACCCTTGCCATCCAAAAAACCAAACCCACCATAAGCCCTAAAAATCACCTTTAGGGATTTTAGACACAGCTACAACCCGAACCTCTGATCGGAATTACACCAAATTTGGAAGAAGGGTAGATATTGGTCCAGAGAAGGGCATTTTTTCTGATCTGGAGTAGATCTGTTCAGTAATTTTAGAGATATTAACTGCAATTCACATTTGTATGTATACGGACACGTATTCTCTGAGGATCTGACCGTCCCTGTGCTGAAATGTGATTGGCTGTCAACACTTTAACAAGGAAGTGTTGGCAGCCATATAAAAATATCATTTAAAAAAAGAAAAGGGGGCAGAGTAGGAATACCATGACCATCTAGGTCTTTGGGATGGGCCCTGTAAGGACCCAAACTGAGCTAAGGATGGGGGTGCACAGGCAACCCTCATGTGGGTCTTTTGAGCCCCGAGGACCACCCCTCCCCAGGGCTTATGTTTGAATAAGGGAGAGCTGCTTGGACCTTTGTTCTGCCCCGGGGTCTACCACCTCCCGGGGGCTACTTGTCAAATGTGGCGTGGGCTCGCAGATCCCCCCAGGCCCCGGGGACCACCACCTCCCTAGGGCTGCCCCAAAAAGGAGGCAAGGGCTTATGAAACCCTGTGCCCTCGGGACTACCAACTCTCTGGTGCTTTAATTTTTTTTAAAGAAAGGGTTCTGCGCAGCCCCTTCCCAGGCCACTCCCTGGGTTGGCCTGCTCTGAAGAAAGGCGGGGAGACAGGCGACCCCCGTCCAGGAGCCATACTTGGCCCTGTGAAACGCCACCCCCTAAAACCAGCTCTTGCTATGTCCCTGGATGCCCCCTCCCGGGACATAGCTGTTTGCAGTGGCTTGGTGGGAGCTTTAACCACTCCCACCAAGTCACAGCAAACACTCTGCTTTCAGCATGCAACAGCTGTGAAAATGCTCTTGCTTGCTAGAAACTGAGCTTTTGTCTGTTTCTATGCCGCTGTCATGCCAGCAGGGAAACAGACAATTTGCTTTCACACACAGGGACCTGCATGTTTAGTATTTGTGTGTGTGAAAGAAATACCAGTTTCCACAGCAGCCGAAAGCCCTGAGCTTCCCTTCGCTGTCCCAGGGGATGATTAGAAAGAGGATACATACAATTCAGAAAAGAGAAGAAAGAGGCTGAATAAAGGTCAGAAATTAGCAGAACGAGGCAGAATAAAAGTCAACCAAGAGCGGAAAGAGGCAAGATAAATGTGAGAAACAAACAGCAAGAGGGAGCATAAAGGAAAGAAACTAGCAGAAAGAAGCAGAATAATGGTCAGCAATGAGCAGAAAGAGGCAAAATAGAGGTCAGAAACAAGTAGAAAGAGGCAGAATAAAGGATATCAGAGAGAACAAAGAGGCAAGATAAAGGTCAGAAACAAGCAGAAAGAGGCATAATAAAGGTCAGAAACTAGCAGAAAGAGGGGAAATACTGTCAACAATGAGTAGAAAAAAAGCAAAATAGAAATTAGCCACGAGCGGAAAGAGGCTACATAAAGGCCGGCAATAAGCAGAAAGAGGAAAATAGAAATCAGAAACAAGCAGAAAGAGGCAAAATAATGGCCAGCAATGAGCAGAAAAAGGCAAAATAGAGATCAGAAGCAAGCAAAAAGACGTAAAATAGAGGTCATAAATAGGGCTCCCAGTTTTACGGTATTTATTTTTTTGACATTTCTGTCTGAATTTATCCATATTTATTTTTTGTTAACTTTATCTGTATTTATCCACATTTATTATGGGTTTTGTGAAAAAAATCAAGCTGAAACTGATACAGTTCCACATTTATTTAACCAATAAATATGCAGTCATGCTTGAATGCCTGCCAGCTTTAAGTGATATGAACACCCGCAGAAGATAAATCAATGCACCTATATGAAAATAGGCACATTTCAGTATCAGCCTTGTGCATATCTACTGCTGTTTGAGCCACTTTACTAAAATTCCATTTTTTAAACCTCTTACCGATCAATCCACACAGTTATTGGTCTGGCAGTCATGGCAAAGTGTATTTAGAATCACTCAAAAAGCACAGAATTTCAGTTTTTATCCACATTTAAAAATTAATACAGACACGAAAATAAATGGTTTTCTGTCTGTAAAAATCTGTAAAAATGGAAAACAGGGAGCCTTAGTCATAAACGAGCAGAAAGAGGAATGATAGTGGTCAGCAACAAGCAGAAAGAAGCAGAATAAAGATCACCAATGAGCAGAAAGAGGCAAGATAGAGGTCAGAAATGAGTTGAAGGAGGCAAAATAAAGGAAAGAAACTAGCAGAAATAGGGAAAATAAAGGTCAGCAATGAGTAGAAAGAGGCAAAATAGAGATCACCAACGAGCGGAAAGAGGCAAAATAAAATCCGACAATGAGCTGAAAGAGGAAAATAGAAATCAGAAACAAGCAAAAAGAGTTAAAATAATGGTCAGAAACGAGGAGAAAGAGACAAAATAACGGTCAGCAATGAGCAGAAAGAGGCAAAATACAGGCCAGAAATGATCAGAAAGAGGCACAATAAATGTCAGAGACAAGCAAAAGAGGTAAAATAAAGGCCAGCAATGAGCTGAAAGAGGCAAAGTAAAGGTCAGAAACAAGCAGAGAGAGGTAAAATAAAGGCCGTCATTGAGCAGAAAGAGGCACAATAAAGGTCAGAAGTGAGCAGAAAAATGGCAGAAAATGAGCATAACCCACTCAGGCACTCAAGCACCCACTCACAGAACAACTCAGACACTCTCACTCCCACTTACAGACCAGTAAGACACCCATGCACTCACAGACAAAATCACTCATACTCTCTCTGACCCACTCACAGATCTAGTCAAAGACTAAATCCTGACTCACAGACCTGCTCGAGACTCATTAAGTCACTCACAGACCCACTCAAACACTCACTAAGTCACTCACAGACAGATTGACACACTCATTGAGGCACACATGCACCCACTCAGATACACTCAGACCAACTCATGGACCAATTTAGACACTCACTCAGGCACTCATACACCCACTCAGACACTCACACACCCACTCACAGACCCACTGAAACATTCATGCACCCACTCACACACCCATTGACACACTTATGCAACCACTCCCAGGCCCACTCAAATACTAAGACTCCCACTCACACACATTGAGATAATCAGTCACGTACTCAGACACCAACTGAGACACTCATGCACTCAGTCACACGCTCATTCTAAAAGGTTACCATTAGGAAATAAAACCAAAAAAAACTTTAGCATTTCATTTAAAAAACAAAGTTTACAGGGATGTTATAGTTAGGAAATAGAGGTTAAAAAACCTTGGAAATTCACTTAAAAGAAACCATAGGCTTCAGGGACGTCATCGTTAGGATAAAGATTTAAAAAAACCTTAGCAATTCACGGAAAAAACAAAGGTAACAGGGATGATATAGTTATGCTCAGATTTCATTCATACAAAACCATAGAAATTTAGCAGTTATAGTTGTCGGAGCTAACTATAGCTTACACCCCTGCAACGCACTACTTATGACCCCACAAATTACAACACTCATGACATCTCAAATTACATCACTTATGACATTGCAAATGACATCACTGATGACATCATCCACAGAGCCACTCCGACACCCACTCACACCCCATAGAACAATTCATACACTCACTCCCACTGCCACACAACCACTCACATACCCATTCACAGAGCCATACCAGTATTCACACAACCAATCACGCATCCATAGAGCTACTCACACATCCACTCACTCATACAACCACTCACTCACCTATTAACTCAACCAAACAGCCACTCGTGTGCCCGTTCACTCACCAATACAGCCACTCACACATCCAGTCATACAGACACCTTCTACCTTATAGCCAATCACATATCCACTCAACCACCCATACAGAAACTCACACAGTCACTCATTCACCCATATAGGTCCTCACACACCTACACACTCACCCATACGACAACTCACACTGCAGTCATTCACCAATAAAGTTACTCACACTCCTAATCACTTATCCATACAGCCAATAACAGCCAATGACACAGCCACTCACTCACCTATACAATCACTCACACACCCACTCCACACCCACAGACCCACTTACATACCCATTCACACATCCATATAACCACTCACACCACCTCACTCATCCTTACAGCCACGTAGTCACCCATACAGACACTCATACCCACTCACACACTAATGCAGACACTCACACATCTACTAACTCATCCATACAGCCACTCATACACTCTTTCACTCTCCAATACAGTCACTCACACAGCTCCTCACTCACCCATACAGCCACTCAAATACCCACTCACACACCTATAAAGCCCCTCAGAGATCCACTCACACACTGATACAGACAGTCAAACCACCATCAGATTAGGTAAGTTAGAATTGTATACATAATTACTAGTACAGAAAGAATACTAATTTAACTGATGCTGAAACATCCAGCAAATTAGAAAGGAAAAAATAAAATCATGATGGCACCAGGAAATGAACCACCAAAGATTTGAAACGCAAAGCTAACATCTGAACCGAAATTCTAAAAGTGAGGAATAAACAAAACTGCTTTATAATCTGAGTGAAGAAACTCAAAGGGGAATCAACAGCTGACGAGACCTGTGGAAAGGCTCCTTTGTGTGAACTGGGCAGGGGAAGGCTTGAATGAAATAATGTGAGACCTACCCATCCGGCGCAAAGAAGTGCAAGGTTTGCCACAACCCGTTCCATTTTCACATTTTTTATTTATTTAATTCAGGGTTTCTTGTAATACCAAATTTTCTACTTAAAAAAGCGAAAGGTAAAAGCAGACTTTTAGAGAATCAGCTCATCTGGTGCTAAATCCCCAGGTTTGGCCTTTTTTGTGTAAAAGGGGAAGCTTATTTTTGTAAAATTTTGTGCCGCATCCCGTGGCTCTGTTTACTGCAAGTTCACCATGGCAACATTTTTGTGTAAATGAAAAACGTGAAACTGAAAATGGGTATAATCTTGTGCAGAATACCTCGCAAGCAATAAACACCAATTGAACTAAAAAATAAAAAATTTAAAAAAAGAAACACACTCACGGGGTGATGTCATAAGTGATGTCATCATTGATGTCATTTGAGATGTCATCTGTGATGTCACTGACAATGTCATGAGTGATGTATTATGTGAGGTAATAAGAAGTGTATTGCGGGGGCGTAAGTCATAGTTAGCTAATGTAATTATAACTACTGAATTTCTATGGTTTTGTAAGACTTAAATCTGAGCCAAACTATTATGTCCCTGTAACCTTTGTTTTTTTTAATATAAAAAGCACTTGGGGCCCTATGTAGGTCGCCAATTACCGGTCGGTAACGGCCGATTTCGGCCATTACCGACCAGTATTTCGGATTTGACATGTAGGTAGGCTTAATTTACAGAATCAGTATATTTACCGATTCGGTAAATTTACCGATTCTGTAAAATACCGAATCGGTAAATTTACCGAATCGGTAAATACAGATGTAGGTGGCACTGAAAACAGAGCCACAGGCCATTACCGATTCGTTATTTACCATGTAATGCTATTATATGGTAAATAACGAACTCCAGTGTACATGCACATCTGTGCGTGTACACCTGTGCCATGTGGCACACAGACATGCCCTAAGGGCATGTATGTGTGTCACATGGCACACAAGGCAAAATCAGGGGTGCAACAGGGTGTCAAAGTGACACCCTGTCACCCTTGCAAAATCGGTAATTTTACCGAATCGGTATTTACTGATTCGGTAATTGACATTGATTTCTATGGGCCTGTAGGCCCATAGGAATCAATGTCAATTACCGAATGGGTAAATACCGATTCGGTAAAAAGAAACACACTCACGGGGTGATGTCATAAGTGATGTCATCAGTGATGTCATTTGAGATGTCATCTGTGATGTCACTGACAATGTCATGAGTGATGTAATATGTGAGGTAATAAGAAGTGTATTGCGGGGGCGTAAGTCATAGTTAGCTAATGTAATTATAACTACTGAATTTCTATGGTTTTGTAAGACTTAAATCTGAGCCAAACTATTATGTCCCTGTAACCTTTGTTTTTTTTAATATAAAAAGCACTTGGGGCCCTATGTAGGTCGCAGACAAGGCAAAATCAGGGGTGCAACAGGGTGTCAAAGTGACACCCTGTCACCCTTGCAAAATCGGTAATTTTACCGAATCGGTATTTACTGATTCAGTAATTGACATTGATTTCTATGGGCCTGTAGGCCCAGAGGAATCAATGTCAATTACCGAATGGGTAAATACCGATTCGGTAAATACCGAATCATACAGATTCGGTAAAAATTACTGAATTTTTACCTATATCTGATTTACTGAATCTAGAATACAGAATCGGCAAAATTCGGTATTCTAGATTCGGTAAATCAGATTTACCTACATCTGGGCCCTAATCCTTACCTTAAATACTTACATTTACTTTTACGAAGCATACTTTTACCACACATATGCCTTTACCAACTTTACCTTTTCATTGTAAAGGCATGGTAGTAAAGGCATATACATTGTAAAATACTGTGTGATAAAGGTTATGCATGGTAATGGTAGGCATGTTGTAACAACTGCACTGTAAATGCAATGTGTGGTAACAGTCACATTGTAATGGCTGTTTCTCATCTACAGTATTCCACTTTATGCTACTCCAGTGTATGTAACTCCACTCCACGCCACTCGACTCTCGACTATTCCACTGTACGCCACTACACTGTACCTCACTCCACTCTACGTCAGTCCTCTCTAGAACCCTCCACTCTAAGACACTCCACTCTATGAAACTACCCTATACGCCTCTCCACCATATCCTATTCCACTGTATGCCACTCTACTCTAACACACTCCAGTGTATGCCACTGCACTGTACACCACTATACTCTATGCCAATCCACTATACACTATTCCACTGTCTGCAACTCCACTGTATGGCACTGCACTCTGTGCTATCCCATGCTGTGCAACTCCACTGTACACAACTTTATTGTATGCTACTGCAATATATTGTATTCGACTGAACGCCACTTTACTGCACGCCACTGCACTCTATACGCCACTCTAGTCTACCCCACTCCTCTCTATGCCACTCCACTCTATATCACTCCACTCTATTCCACTCCACTCTATGCCACTCTACTCTATGCCCCTCCAGTCTACACCACTGCACTCTACACTAGTGCACTATACCATTCTCCACTCTACCTATACCACTGTACGCATCTTCTCTCTCCCCACTACACTCTATGCTATTCGACTCTACACCACTCCACACTATGTCACTCCACTATACGCAATTCCACTCTAGGACACTACATTTTAACACACTCCACTGTACAACACTCCTCTATACACTGCTCCACTCTATGCCACTCCACTGTTCACTATTGTACTATATGCCACCACAAGGTACCTCACTCCACTGTACGTTGCTCCACTGAACCAAATACATTTTCCCATTTCCACTACCTGCCATCATGCTCTGTATGTGGTAATTGGTGAAGGTTGTGAGAGATGGAAGAGTGCATCACCCCCATTGCATCCAGAGTACAAGGTTAATCCTTTCTGAAAATGTGGTTTGTTTCACGTGACCATTTTTCATCTAGCTATCTCCTTCCCATTATGCCCTCTGCTTTAGCAGGAATATTGCACTCATAGAAGAGAATGTCTCCCTGCGTTGGATTCTGAAGGTTAAATTAACAAGAATTCTTGTTATCCTGATATCCAGCATAAAGAGAGCTCTTCAGAATAGCATATATTATATATCAATCAACTATTACCTGCAATAAATGTAATGTAAAATCGTACCACTCGTCCACCAAAATACCTCTATGCACTATCTGAGTCAGTCAGTTGTATTCACATTTCCAGTATTATTTATTTGTGTAGTTTCACATTCTCATAGGATCAACATTAAGAAACTCATTCACAAGTACAAGAGATTGTTTTATCTAATGCTGAAGCTATTTCTCATACTGTAGAATGTGACCACAAAAATACAACAGAAATTGCACAGTATTTATATTCATCACACTATCAAATCCGAAGTTCTGACAAATATACTTTTTTTGTCTTCAACAGATTACATTATCTTAATTAAATTGCACACAAAAATAAAAATCTTATAATGCATAAATATTTCCTAATTACACATGATACAAAAATACTTCTATTCTTGTTCTGTATTCCCATAAAGATGGAATGAAATATGGCAAGACTGACATTTCTAGAACCAAAAGGAATTAATCAGTCTGGTACAAGAATACTTAGCCAGACAAAATAGGAAATAATTCTGAATCCCATCCATGAGATGGGTGACATAGCTTGATAAATCTACCACTGTAAGGTTCACACATAATTCCAGAACTAGAGCTGTTCTATCCAATGCGATTGTCCAGTTTGGATGGAAAGATATCTGGCGACAAAAAAATGGTACAAAAAGAGAATTTACTTTCCACAATAAGAAATTACGGAATAAGTCTAGATTAGATTTTTTTTTGATTGCGGAACACCTAGCTCAGCAAATGGTGGAGATAAAACATCTTGGTGCCCACATCTCTGATCACTCAGCGGTTACTCTAACTTTAAAATTGTCAGGTCCACAGGTGGTTAAGAGATACACAATAGACAGAAGTATTCTCTTGGAAGATGAAATAATAGATAAGTTACTCAAGGAATCTAACGAGTTCTTTACTTTTAACTTAGGTACAGCTACACTCTCGGTTGTCTGGGACACATATAAAGCCTTTTTGAGAGGACGTTTATTAGCATTTCAGATCGCAAAATATTCAGCATACAAGGCACAAATTTCACAGATTGAAATAAGGATCAAAGCTCTTGAACAGGATGCACTAGATTCCAGCCTGACTGATCAAGAGAATAATAAGAAAGATTTACTAACATGTAAGTTACAGTTGGAACAGTTATTAGATGAAAGGCTGAGGAAACGTTGGCAGGCTAGCTCATTAGCACATTTTGAATATGGCGAGGCCAGCGGAAAACTTTTAGCCTGGAAAACAAAAAAAGAAATCAAGAAGAACTTTATTAAGGAAGTACAGTTAACAAACACGGATGTGATCTCAGATAAATGTACAGATATTGATCAGGCTTTCTACCACCATTTTGATGAGGTATATAGAGAAGACCTCTTACCACAACAGCAATTAATACAGTCATGGCTAGATCAATATCAGGTTAAAGCTTTAGATGATCAGGCCTCTAACAATCTTAACAGAGATATTAGCTCCATTGAAATAGCTTCGGCAATTGATTCCGCTAAAAAAAAGTAAGGCTCCAGGCCCTGACGGGCTACCTTCCGAGATATATAAGGTGCTAGCACCTGTAATAATACCAGTTTTGAAATAGCTTTTTACCTCTATATATGAGGAAGGAGGTAAAATTCCGGTCTCTTGGAATGATGCTATAGTGGTCCTTATTTTAAAACCAATGAAGAGACCATCTCAGTGTGATTCATATAGGCCGATTTCCCTCCTTAACACGGACTATAAACTTATGGCAAAAATTTTAGCAGAGAGACTAAATGGGGTAGCAGGCCAACTATTGCATCTAGACCAAAAGGGTTTTGTCAGAGGCCACTCTATACAAGATCTTACACAAGCTTTGGTGGGTGCAATAGATGTTGCCTCTCAATTTAAAGTTCCACTAGCGGTTATTACATTAGACGCCGCAAAGGCTTTCGACCGCGTTAATTGGGCATTTCTAGTCAAAGTATTAGAAAAAGTTAATCTAGGGAGAAATTTTTGTAGGGCAATAGCAGCATTTTACCAGGCTCCGACAGCTAGATTACTAATAAATGGAAGCTTATCTTCTCCTATAAAAATTCAGAGAGGAACAAGACAGGGGTGTCCGCTTTCCCCCCTGCTCTTTGACCTATATATGGAATCGTTCGCAGAAAAGATCAGACAAGATCAAGATATTATACCCTTTGAATATAACAACTGGGTGAAAAAAGTCGCCTTATATGCGGACGATCTCATGTTGTACACTATTGACCCTATCAAATCAATTCCTCTCATATATAAAGCAGCAGAGAACTTTGGTCAAGTGTCTGGTTACCTGATTAATCAATCCAAATCTGAATGTATGTGTTGGAACATAACCTATGCTAACTCCATTCCAATTTTGAAACATCAAATCAGATATTTGGGAATTCAAATCACGCAGGACATAAATCAACTTGCAGAAAAAAATCTATCTAAAATTCAGAAAGAAATTGAGGAATCCTTAAAAAGCTGGTCACTCTTGCCTCTGATTCTAATTGGAAGAATTAATGTAGTAAAAATGATGCTGCTACCTAAAATAATATACATATTCCAGAACATTCCACTTGCCTTCAATGAAGCCAAACTAAGTAAGATTCAAGCTAAATGGAACTCCTGTATTTGGGCCTCCAAGGCATAAGGATTTCTTGGAAAAAGCTTCGCAGGAAGAAAGGCAAGGGTGGATTATGCGCACCGGATTTGAGAGTATATGCCTGGACCCTATTATTGAAAGCGGGAATAAGGTTATTTGACACTCTAGGGGAGACAGAAACAGACTTTATGCTTCAAAACATGTTATCAGAGATCCAGGGAGGATCCAATGCATTTTTGTTTAAGTTTGGAGACATGCGGTACTTTAAAAAAGTGAGACTAAAGGTTTTTAGAGACATGGCATATGTGTGGGCCAGAGCTAGAAGAGCGCTGAATATTCCATATTATTCCGCTCTCGCCCCAATATGGGACTCTCCTGGCTCTCCTGAATGGACTAAAGATTTACTATCTATCGCTTTGCAGAATGCAAATATCAGAACATGGGGTCAGTTATTGCCTGGAGGGAATCTTTTGAGCTGGGAAGACATTTCTGCTCTCACAGATAAGAATCTATCTAAATTCAAGTATTTCCAAATTAAAAGCTGGACCCAGGCTGTTACAGGGGATAAAGGTGTCAAGACTGTTTTCGATGAGCTCCTAATGAAAAAACCTAGAACTCTTAAAACATCAGTCCTTTATTGGACAATACTTGAGGAAGAAGATGGAGAGTTCGCCCTCCCAGATCAGCTATGGAGGGATCAAGTACTGGATACCGACTTGCAGAATTTATGGCAAGTATCCTTTGATTTATTACATCTCACGGTCTCACCTGCCAATTTAAAGCGGAACCACTTGTTTTCTCTTCATAGAGTATATTGGTCTCCAGCCAGGCTTGCCAAATTTTCGAAGGGGCCTACTCCCTGCTGTCCAAAGTGCAAATTGGAAAAAGCAGATGACCTGCACATGTTCATGACCTGTCCCGCACTTAGAGAATTTTGGTTTGATATACAAGAAGGTATGAAAGCCCTTTTTGGGTATGAAATACAGGTTAATACGCAACAAGTTTTTTTTGGAATTCCTTCTAATTATGAAAATGTATCACAAGATAATAATAAGTTATTTCTTTATTTAATTGTCTTAGCCCGCAGGGAAATATGTAAACTATGGGTGAGCACCATTGTTCCAACATATGTAAATTGGATTAGGGCAATTAGGCACACTCTCAGTTTGGATAGTATGGTATGGAAGAGAAGGAAGCTTTTTTGGACTCCCTGCATTATTTGGCTCGATGGTTTATAACAACTTTGTCCAATGATTAGCCCTTTCTGCAGAATGATCCACCCGAAGATCAGTCTAAGGGTCCGGAAAAGAGAGAGACTGAACTGACTGTCCACATGGTGGCACTGTGAGATTTTTTCTGGGTGTCTGCACAAAGAGCTCCCATAAAGATTCTTGGTACAATCAAATACTGAAAATATCTTTATTGGCGTATGAGGACAAAAAAAAAAGAGATGGGTGACAGGACAGACCCGTCCAACTAACAACTGATCGCTCTACTGAACATTGAGGCTAAAGCGTATGAGTCCATTTTACTTAAAGAACTTGAAGGTTCGGCAGAAGCTAATGATTTAATCTTATTTACACAATCAGGTTTCAGGGCAAATTCCTCAATGCTGATTAACATCGTGTCTCTTTCACACCTGTGTAACGACCGGATTTTCGGACCAGATAGAATCAGCTCACCAAGACACCACCAACCCGGCCGAAACGTAACCACCTCCGTCCTCAGGACCTACTTACCACGGTACCTGGGTACCTACCTGAGGATGGGGAATTAGCAATATACAAGCTCATATCATCAAAATCACCAATAAATCTATAAGATTACTAGGAATACTCACTGATTACTAATACTCATACCTTAAAGTCTCGCGGCAACTCAGGCCCGGACTATGCTACCCTCCTACTCATAGTGAAGGGGGCAGTTCTGATTACTTACCATTACACACTGATCACAGTCAGTGCTCACACAAGCCACATTCCTGTGGGTATCTACTCAAGCCACCATCCTGTGGGAATCTACTCAAGCCACCATCCTGTGGGTATCTACTCAAGCCACCATCCTGTGGGTATCTACTCAAGCCACAATCCAGTGGGTATACACACCGTACTTTTACGATGCTCTCACTAACGCCGTTACACAACGACAATCACTCCTTTAACTCTCTCTCTCTTCTGGGAAGTTTCATTATATACTACTGGGAATATCTCATATACAATTTGATCCTTTCACACAAGAATGGCCAAATTACAATATGCAAAGGTTATTCTCTGATTCAAGTGCTCCCTGCTCCCTTGTTCATTTACCACTTACCCGGACGGGAAACGCATCCATCCACATAACAGCATCTGGCTAGAAGAAAGGTTAACCGTTTCAAGCAAATAACAATTACACAATGGTTCACTAAGAACTGGGGACCCTTTATTACACAATACCAAATTATAACAACAATATAATACTGCAATATAACACATAGCCTGAAAAGCAAAGGAAAGAATTAGATTGTATGTGCACGCTAATAAGAAAGGGTCGACGTCACCTTATGAGTACGAAGTCTGGACTCAGTTGTCATCTGGGTTCCCTTCTCGTCTGTGCCTTGGCTCATCTTAGGATCACTCCTGCAGTCACAGATACACGTCTGCACCGCTATGCTCTGTCTCCTCTGCTCCCCTCCAAGTCACTGGAACCTCCCTCTTGTTCTCTGTTTCGTCTGTTTCACTCTCGCTGTTCTGCACTACTCCTCTCTCCTCTCGATCACGGACTATCTTCACCTTCCAACTTTGATCTTATAAATCAGTTTCTGCCGCTCTAGTATTCGTTTGCTCCGGTAACTTCTTCACTCTGCATGCTCTGATCTTAGTATCAAAGCTCACTAGCTGCTCCAACTAAAATAACTTCAATCTTTCTGAGAGATTATCAGCCTTCGGTCTTTTTCGGATTTTAAAATAGCGACTGTCTGCTTTAAGTTGATTAACTGCAACAATGCTAACGACTAGCTGCCGTCTACTAACTGACTCTCTGAACTCTCTACGCTTTCGCTAAAATGGAACCTTGTTCATGCATGGAAATTTCGGGCCAGTAACCTGCCGCCCACCAAATTCTTGTACCACCCCGTGCCAAGGACACGTTCTCAGCCGGCCGGCCTGATGTTATGTCTTCGACACGAAGAAAAATACAGTCTTTCGATAAGGGCCAGCCCGAGCTGGTTCTCTCCAAGCGAACAACACCTTATAACTAAAACATTACATTTGACCTAAAAGCGTCTCAAGCAGCCGAGGCAGAAAGAAAGATGGAGTCTCTCTCGTTCGAGGCCTACAAGGCCCGAAATAAGCATAACTTCATCAGAAATATACTAGTAGCTTTACAAAAGGACGGAATAATACTAATACTAAGGAATCTATCCCCTAACATAAACTTATAAACCCTAGAATAAAGAAAAGAATAGGGAATTATGTCAGACGCCTTGTAAATAGGCTAGGTCTGAGGCTCTACTCCTCCTATTAGAATGATAGCAGGCTAAAGTCACCTTCACTCAAAAAGGGGAACGAAAACCCGGTCAGAACAACCTGTCACGCATGGCAAAGATTAAGAAGCAACTCCCTCTCTTTTTCTGTTTTGTGGACTATTCCGCAGCCTTTGATTGGGTAGACTGGAACATTTTGTGGAAAAAGCTACAAGGATGGTGCACCCCCTACACCTTACTTCTAGCAAAAACTTCTTTACATGCCTCTACCTGGCTTAGAGCTAAGTTAACACCCACAATCTTCTGGAGGAAGATCATGACCAACATTAACATCAAGCAAGGCTGTGTGCTTGCGCCCAAGCTATTGAATCCCTACATTGCTGATATGGGTGCAGCACTCAAACATTCTAAACTCATTCCGCGGAAGATTGGGAATATAAAGATTTCTATACTGCAATATGCCGAAAATCGGTCTTCAGAGAGCTCTGAATGCACTACACAGTTACAACTTGGCTAGTAAAATGGCAGCCAATGGTTTAAGAATAAAATACTGACCTTCGGTAATCAACCCAGTAAAAACATATATAGGTGGAGCCTGGGTGAATAACAAATAGAAAATGCTGATTCTTACACTTACCTGGGTGTATGGTTCCCCGCTGAATGTGGACATAAAAAGCAACTGAGACATGTCTTCAGCAAAGGTTAAGTCATTATCATCGAAATGAGTAAATTAAATAGGCCCAACTTCTTCATGCGTCTATGGCCTGCTCTCCCCTTCTTTCTCTCTTTCTCGCACACTCTTTCTGCTCCTTTGTCTCAAGTTCATTCACCACTTCCCGTACAAACTACCTGTCCCTTTCTATCTATTCTGTGCAGCTCTCACCCCATCTATTCACCATGCATCATAATTACACCACACAAATACACTCCACTCCATACCACACAATTCCATCCCACATAATTCCACAATTGACAATTCCAATTCAACCTACATAATTCATCTCCACACACATTCATCCACCACACTTCAAACCAAAACGCATAGGTAAGAGACATTGCCATTTACAAAACCATTAGCTTGAACACTCCCAAATGCAAGACCTATTGCATTGCAAATACTTGTTTAGTAAAGGTGTAGCTTTTGATGCTAGATACGTGACAGGACACGCAGTCACGAACTGCCACTGCCATCTTAAAAGGGGCTACTTATTAATTAATCACATTAAGAGTTATAAGACAAACTTGTGTCGTGATATGAGGTACAGGACTATTTTACTAATAGTTGCAGTGAAAAGACAATGATCTAACAATTTAGCAGAGCCTATAGGATAGGGATGTTTTAGCAGCTCTCAGTCCATAGCAAAGTCCACAATGTAGAAAGGGAAAGAGGTAAACACGCCAATGTAGATGGATTGAATTCTTCTTGAAAACGTTTCCCTGCTTATCAACCATTTGGTAATAGCAAGGGGCATAACCTAGTGTTTAATTTGATCTGGTGTTTGTTGGTCCTCATCACTTCATTTATTTCATAACAACAGCATATAGTTATGCTAATCCACCACATGGGGACGCTGTCAGTCCACTTTCTGTTTTTTAAACGAAAACACATGCTAAAAATGTTTGACAATTCAATGTACTATCAAAACATAATGATAGCATATTTGTAGGACTGTAATGGTAAACAGGTGTTTGGCAGTGCTGGCAGGGCCCTGCGGTGACACAAGTAGCAGTGGCCTATTAAGAAACATCTTGGTGTACAAATTAAGCACTGCTGGTAACCCTTTGCACGTCACCACCCAAACTCGGCATTGGCAGTCAGGACCACCCAGCTCCTCCATGTGGTCCGGACCACCCATTACAGTAATGGCAGCTGGCATCTCTTACACGGAAGTAAAGGATATACAAAAATAATTTAAATTGTACGTTTTTTGTGAACTTTAATTTAGCAATGCAAAACAAACATTTTGTCAAACTCTGAAATTCTGCGTAAACTAAAAATATGTTTTCATCTCGCTTATATACATTTTGACAAGGAAAAGTGTACAGCTCCTGCTAATCACAGACAAGCTGCTAATGCGGAGCGGTATTCTACAAAGTAAAAGCCCAGGGAGCTTGAGTTAGAAATATGTTATTTATGTTTTCTGAAACAAACCCCTAAAGCTTTCAGGTTGGAAAACATTTCCCTCTGTATTTCCCTGTCTTCCTTGGAAAGGTGTTATTAATTTGACAGATACTATCCATATGATAATACTGTTTTCTGTACCGAGGCGGCCAGGATCTGTGCTTGTAGGCAGGGAGGCCCAGTAGGCTCGGATTTGGGCTTCTTATTAAAGGAAAATCAGCATCCCCAGCAGATTCTCAAAGGCTTCACGCTAGAATGTGGCATTTTAAAGCATCCCCATTCCACACTGCTGCTGCATGCAAGCAGCAGAGCAAGATGAAGGCTCTGGCAGCACATAGAAGAATTAATGCAATGTCTTCCAGGGAGCCTCACAGGACAGATATAGATTTCATGCAAAACTTTCAAGGAGATAAGGTCAATTAGAAGTGCTGGGGCCTTACTTTCAGACCCCTGACCTACGCAGTGGTGGCCTTGCCTGTACAGAAGGCAGAGAAATGATAACTATTCAAAGACTACTGCCTGCACATTCCCCTCTCTGGGAATGCATATTATGTTTTTTTTCCTTAGGAGAGTCGCCAGTGTTTCATTAAGTAATTAGAAAAAAAATGACATTATATGTATGAATTATAAATACAGAAGGGCTACTATGAACACCTTGGAGCACATACGCCTGCATTTTGCAGCTATACAAAAATAGAAACCATGAATATTACAAATAGCTTACCTCAAAATATCTCGAAACCACGTTTAAGAAAATCTAAAAAAGTCGAAAATGAAGATCTGCTTAACATTTGTATACGATCTGCGTACATGTTTCTTGGGATTTGCCCCCACCACCCTCATCTGAAATTGGCGTTTTAGCAGCAATGTTCCATTTTTTCTCTTTCCATCTGTTTCCTTTGTACCTCCTTTAAATGGAAGCTAACACTTAAAAAAGATTGTTTCTCTTTCTGATTTTGCTTGTTTCTCTCTCATTCCTTGTGAATGGGGTCATGTTTTTATTCTGTGTCTAGTAACCCTAGGTGAAATGTGTCAATATATAGTGAACTTTCTTTTCACTCCATAATCTTAGTTTTGTTTATTCTTTGATGAGGTCGTTTCTATTGGAGAAGGACCAAGGATGATTTGCATATGGATGAACTCTGTGTGGAGAGGGATAATGGGGAAAAACAATGGACTAGATTGAGGTCATAAAGCATTTCCATTAGCTAAGACTTTTAAAGCATGCCACCTGTCACTTTTGACCGATATGTTATTGATCCAGTTTCCTACATTCCACTAATAGATTAAAAACATGTATCACTACACCTCTGAATAGACCTTCAATCTCGCAAGGGAACAGTTATCTGATATAATACCATTCCAAATCAGTTCTCTGAATTGGAATATTAAAAACCTATGTATACTCTAAACAAACCATGTAGAAAAGCCCACATTAGCCCTTTAAGGAAAGTAGGCTTCTGTCTTCAAATGTCCTAGAAGCATCTTTTAGATTCTGATGTTACTTGTTTTTTGAAGGGGAACGTTGTTTTCTGCTGTATGCAGTTTTTGGTGTTGCAATTTGTGTGCTGTTTCTGTGTCCAGGAGAATGCGCCCAGTTGTAGTCGCTTGGAATGTTCGGTTGAGGTGCATGCTGTGCTGTTCCCACAAGGGTAATGTCCACTCACAGGTGGTAAGTTCCAGAGTGTGGTTTTGGTCATGGACTCCTTGGCCTGTGGTCTTGTGTACACCAGTTGAGCCTTCAAATTGGGTGTTCTTTTAAAAGCTAAGCATGGATGCTCAAGTTCCATGTTACCCGTATTTTGGATTTTCCAATTTTTCATTTCTAAATATGTTCACCTTATTAGATAAGGGAGTAACTGTTGTAAAACGTCATGGTGTCATCCTTAGAGCATGTTGTGTACTCTAGTAGGGCCTCTCTGTTGTTGTTGCATGCTCTCATTTGGGCCTGCCTGATTACTCTTTGAGGATAATTTCTCTCAAGTAGATACTTGCTGAGGTCTTTGGCCTGTTTGTCGTAGTCGCCCAAAATGCTGTAGTTTCTCCGGAGATGTAGGTATGGACCATACGGGAGGTTCTCATGGAGAGCTTTTGTGTGGTGATTTTCAAAAGACAGACAGCTCTTACATTCTGTGTTTTTTTGTAAGTTCTTGTTTGCATTTGGCTTTGAGTAAGGCAAATTAGAAGGTCCAGGAATGGGGTATATTTGTCCGAGATTGATCTTGTGAAACAAAAAAAAGGGTTAAGGGAGTTGATCCTGTTCCCAAACGCCCCCCAACTTTAGGGGAATGCAATTTTACACTAAGTGGCTTCTATATAGGACTCCCTCTTTCCTGCATGGCATATATCCCCAGATAAAGGAAAGATGTTTTGGTGCTCCGCAGAAGAAGGAGGTACTTGGACTCACATTGTTTGGGATTGCACAGGGATCAAGCAATTCTAGGAAGAAATTGAGAAATACTGTAGAATAAAGTTAAGATACTCTATAACTATCGATATATTAAAACTTTAGGGTGTTCTCCAAACATAACTGTGAACAACATACAAGAAAAAGGTCTAAATATGCTGGCCTCAGCAGCAAGATCATTAATTCATCAGAATTGGCGTAGTGAGAATATCCCCACTTTTCATGGCTGGCAGGCTAAACAACATGAAGTTAGAGAGCTGGAGAGACGCTAACTCCAAGGTCGGCCACATACACAAAATTTGTGAAACTCTGGAAGTCCATAGCTAGCTAGCGGATTAGATAAGTTAGGCCCCTAAGGGGAAATTGTGCAGTATGTTGTTTGTTATGTGTCTTTTATGTGTTTTTTTAGTATTACCCACTGTGTTATACCTGGTGGCTGATATGTGTCAATCAAAATTGAACATTGTAACTACTTTATTTTTATTAGCGAGCAATTCTGTAATGAACTCTCAACAAAAAATTAAGCTGTATGATTTTGCATTCTTTTACTCACAATCTACTTAATTCTACGGCCCATAATTCCACTTTCCAAATATTACATTAACCAACTATAATAATAGAAATAATTTTGGTAATATCTGTGTTGGAAAATAGCCCTTTCTGGGGGGTCATCCCAAACTTTTTGACTTCCTCCTCCTCTTTTTCTGACTTTTTTATTGGCCTTAGGACTCTGAGCACTGTTAACAAGTGCTAACGTGAATGTGCTTCTCTCCTAATCATGTTGACATTGATGTATACCTGATTGCCATATTTTTTTTTTTTTTTATTTTTTTTATCCTCATATTGCGAAAATTCTATGTATATGGAAAATTTGGTTTCTACCTCTGGAGCTTTTTTTTTTGTACCGTCACTGCCCATTTCTCACTTGCCATGTGAGTTTCCTTTTCCTTGTTTTTTCTCAGAGGAGACCCCTTTGCCATTACATATCCACAAGTCTGTAAGCGAGGGAAGAGGGAGCTAGCCACCTTGGCTACTCTTATGAGTATCATACTCATATTCCAGACTGTGTATTCGCTTAATCATAGGACAGAATGTTATATCCTTCTTATGGATTTAAGTGTTTTTCCATAATTTCCCAATAATTAAACCTTTTACTGCTATGACCCCTTCTATCTAGTTTGTTTATTTTGATAACAGAGTTCATCCATTCCCCATGTGAGGGGGATGTTGGTCCAATCCACTTGATGCATATTTCTCTTCTTGCTATTACCATTAAGACAAAAAGTAACTTTGTTTCCATTACTGTTAGCCCTATTTGATCTGTTGTATTACCAATCCCAAAAAGAATAAGAATTTCACTTACTTTTAGATGTTTTCTGAATATCAAATTTAGCGTCTTACCAACTTCTTCCCAAAATGTTCTTATTGTTGGGCAACTCCAGAACATGTGAATGTCATCTGCCCTTTCTTCCCCGCACTTAGGGCATTTCTTAATTCCTGCATTCTTAAATTTTGAGAGTCTTTTCGGGGTCCAATAAGCTCTATGCAGGGTGTACAAGTGATTTCTTTTCAGTCTTACAGATTTTAGTGTTGACCAGCATTTTTCTACTGACTCTTCCCATAAGTTTTCTAATTCGTCCGTTTCCAAATCTTTCCCCCACGTTTGTTCTGCTATTTGGTAGCTTTCCTCTTCTTCTGTTAAAAATGTCCAGTACCATTTTGCTACCTCCTTTTTTATGGGTAAGGTTTTTGTCATTTCTTTTTCCAGGGTCTTGCTATCTTTATCCTGTGATGGTATTGTTCTTGCCCAACTATTTAATTGATAGTATTTAAATTTTGATATTGTTCCATTAGTGATTTTATTTATTTCTTCCCAAGAGATCAATGTTGAGCCATTTAGTAATTGACCCCAGTAGTTGATGTTGTTTTGTCTTAAGGGATTTGCCATAACGTCTCTCAGACAGCTCGGGGTTCCTGGGGAATTCCATATTGGTGCCAATGCACTGTAGTAGGGAATTTTTAGAGTCAATCTAATTTGTGTCCAGAGTTTTAGTGCTTCTTTAAGGACCTTTAATTTAATTTTTTTGAAGTATTTTTGGTGTCCAAATTTGAAAAGATAATGATCCTCTGCTTCTGTAGTTATTTGCAAATATTCTGGATAGTGTTGGTGTATTCCCAGAAGGTTCCTTATGTTTTTGAATTGGAATGCTCTACAGTATTCCATTAGGTCCGGGCTTGCAATACCTCCTTTCTCTTTTTTTCTCCTTAGCTTCCTCCAAGATATTCTGGTTCCCTTAGATGCCCATATGAAACTTGATAGTTCTCCCTGTAATTTTCTTAGTTCAACTTTTTTGAATTGCAATGGAATGTTGTTAAACAAAAAGGTAAATTTTGGGAGGATGTTCATTTTTATGATGTTTGACTTCCCTATGAAACTTAAGGGCAGACTAGACCATACTTTAAGTAATTTCCTTACGTCTCGGGCTACTCTGTTTAGATTGTTTTGTGCTATTTTATCTATATTTTGATTTATCAAAATGCCCAAGTATCTTATCTCTTTTTTTATGTTAGGACTATGAAAATAAGTATTCCATGTCATTATTTCTGTTTTAGTATGGTTTACCAAATAACCAGAAACTTGACCAAATTTAGAAATGGTTTTTTCTATAGCTGATTTGGATTTCTCATATTCCTCTGTAAATAGCATGAGATCATCTGCGTATAGTGCTAATTTTTTCTCCCAACCATGATATTTAAAGGGGATTATATCTTTACAGTTTCTAAGTTTATTAGCTAGAGGTTCTATATACAAGTTAAAAAGTAAAGGGGAAAGGGGACACCCTTGTCTCGTACCTCTAGCAATTTTTATGTTGTTTGTGAGATTACCATTTACTAAGATTCTAGATCTAGGGTTTTTATATATTTCACCTATTGCATGAAGAAAGGGTTCCCCTAGATTATTTTTGGCCATTATACTATTTAGGAAAGCCCAATTCACTCTATCGAATGCTTTGGCAGCATCGACCGTTAGTATTGTAAGAGGAATATTTTTTGATATAGCCAGATCTATGGTACTTATGAGTTCATGTGTCAGTTCATGTAATTGTCTTCCCTTTGTAAAGCCTTTCTGATCTGTGTGTATGAGGTGGGGTATGATCTTTCCTAATCTTGTTGACATGATTTTAGTAAAAATTTTATAATCTGCATTAAGCAGAGATATCGGCCGGTATGATTCGCATTTTTTGGGGTCTTTTCCTGGCTTTAATATTATTGTTATTATTGCATCATTCCAGGTATCTGGCAATGTTTCATTCTGTGTTAGTATTAAATTTGTTAGTTCTGTTATTTGTGGGACTAGTGTGTCTGTTAACGTCTGATATAATTCATTTGGCAGTGCATCAGGTCCCGCTGCTTTCCCTTTTTTCAGTGATTTTATTATATCTTTAACCTCATTAGGTGTGATTTCTTTATTCAGATCCCTTTTCTCCTCCTCTGTTAATTTCAATATGGGCAAATCTTTTAGGTATTTTTCTATTTGGTCTTTAGATGGATTTATATCTTCAGTGTATAACTCTGAGAAGAATGTCTCGAACTCTTTTCTGATTTCATCTTCTTCCGTAGTTTGTCTTGATTGATCTTGTTTACTTATGATGTTTATTTTGTTTCTTACAGAATCAGTCTTTAATTTCCATGCAAGCCATTTCCCGCATCCTTCTCCGAATTCGTGCTTAGCCAACTTGCTTGCTTCCCATTTAGCTTTCATTCTTTCCTCAAGGACATCACTTAAACATTCTTTTTGTTTCTGTCTCTCTTTCTGCAGATTTTCCTTCCTTGTCGGATCCCTTTCTGTGTGTATTTGTGTATCTAAGATGTTTATGCCTTTTTCGATATCCAGTAGTTCTTGTTTTAATTTCTTAGTTCTGTAAGCTCCCAAACTAAGTAGCTTACCCCTAATTACTGCCTTATACGTGTCCTAAGCTATTTGTTTAGATGTTCCTGTTTTATTATTCTCAAAAAAGGTTTCTGTTTCTTCCTTAAGGGCTTGTACTATTTCTTGATCTGAAAACATGGCTCTTTCCACTGTGAATCTTTTCTGTGTACGTATTATTTTAGCTTTTAGTGTTAATTGTATAGCTGAATGGTCTGATAGGTGGGCTGGAATGTGAGTTAGGTTTGTTATATTTGTTAGTAGATTCCTGTCTACTAGAAAAAAATCTATTCTAGACCTGTGTCCTAGCCTTTTGTTATGAAATGTAAACGGTTGGCCTTTATCTCCTTTTTCTTTCCATATGTCAATTAAATTATATATGCTTATCCACTCCCTCATTTTCGGTAAATTAGGTGAGTTAGAATTTTTTCCTGGGGGAGACCTATCGTTTTTAGGATCTGGAATAAGATTAAAGTCTCCTCCTAGGATTACCGGGGTATTGGCTGTTAGAAGTTGTGTATACAAATTCTGTAAGGGTTCTGGGTCATCGAGATTGGGGCCATAATATCCTACTATTGTATATGCAGTATTTCCTAGTTTTATTTTTGCTACTGCCCATCTTCCTTTCCTATCAACTTCTGAAGATTCTATATTTGCCTTTAAGGATTTTTTCAGAATGATTATTACCCCTTTAATGTTGCAACTTTGATTTGTACATATATAAGCATCTACCCATCCTCTATTTTTCATTGCCTGATCCCATTCTTCTTTCAGTAAATGTGTTTCCTGAAGTATGATAATTTCACTTTCAGATGTTTTGAGATATTCCAAGATTTTATTTCTTCTACTTTTTGTTCTCATACCATTAACATTCCAACATAATATTTTAATGGTTCTACTAGTGTCTCCCATTTTCTTTGGTCTTTTTTTTTCCGGTAAGTTTCGGTAGCATTCTGCTTTTGTTATTACGTTTTTGTTTTTCCATTTTCTTTTCCAATATCGAGGATTTATTTTTTAGGTTTTTTTTCCCTATTTTGCTCCCCACCCTTTTTTTGATTTTTGTTTTTTGTGCCTTTCTGTTTTAGTGATTTGTTCTTACCCTCCCCGGGGAAGCCTCCTTTTTCTTCTTTCTTAGGGGCTTTCATTTACCCCCTTTCCGCTCCTCTTCTTGGACCTGGGAAATATACTCAGGAATCTAGCGTTTTAGGCGCTTATTTTTTATCTATTTACATTTGTTTTCATTTACAGTCTATTTGCGGACAATTTTTAAATTGTGGCATTTTCCATTTAAACAGTGTCTTTCATTAGACAGATCAGATTTTTTCCCTCTTCAGGATCTCTAATGTTCCTCATTTTATTTCGCCACATAATTCTTAAAGAGGGAGGAAACTTCATTTGTACCGTGGCCCCTAAAGATTGTAGCTCTGGCATGAGTTTCCCTAGTTCCCATTGTCTGTCTTGAGACGCTTTGGACATATCTGATCTTATTCGAAAAGACCATGAGTCTTTATTGAAAGTTCCCTTTTTCAGGGCTTCGCCCTAGATTCTCTCCTTTAACGTGTACGTCTTGAAATTTATAAGAATTTTTCTGGGGTTCTTTCTTTCTTTGGGCTTTCCATAAGGGTCTCTATGAACTCTTTGTATGTCTTCATCTAAGGATTCTGCTTCACACCACGGGAAATGTTCCACAAGTAGTTCCACAATAAATTTCTTAATATCACTACCCTCTTTATTTTCTGGAACATTCAAAATTCTTATGTTATTTTTTCTAGCCTGATTTTCAAGAGATTCCATTTTTTCGTTTATGGATTTCCCCTCTTGTCTCAGCGTGTAGATTTCCTTTCTGTTGCTTTCCACTCTACTGTTCAATTTAGACACTTCTCCTTCTATAGCTGTTACTCTCTCCCCTAGTGCGTTTAGTTTACAATCCAATTTTTCACATACTTCTTGAATTTTGTCTTGTTTTGCCTCGGATATGGCGAATTTGTCCCTCATTTCATTCCATATTTTCTCAAGAATATCATTGGTCTGACTCCTAGGACTTTTAGGACTCGTTGGTCCTTCCTTCTCGGTTACTTGTTGCTCTGCTACCTCATTGTTACTAGGTAGAGTTTCTTCTAAATCTCCATTTTCTTGTGTTGTAACTGGGGTAGCCTTGGTTGTTGATGCACCTCCTTCGGCCATTTCTTGCTGTTCTTGCTGTTCTGTCTGAGGTCTGGTTGTATCAATTTTTTTGATTTCTCCTCCAGCTTTAGTTACCAAGTTTAAGGAGAGATTTGAGTTCAGAGTTTTGCTTTGTGCGTTAATGAGAGACTCCTTTTGTGAGACGTGCTTTTCTTCTTCTTCCTGTAATGGACTTTTTTCTTCGAATTTATCCAATGCTGGTACGGATAAATTTATATCCTCAGCCTCTTTTACTTTTTGTACCTGAACTTTAAAAAAAGTTCTTAAGGAGGGAGTAATTTTTATTTTTTGACTTGTATCAGCTTTATCTCCGGGTAGTTTTAAGAGCTTTTTTGTACGTTCTAGAGATGATTTTTTTGTCTTCCTTCTTTTAACTTTCCTGGGGGTGATATTTTTAGGGTATTGTTCTTGTTTAAGGAAGTTTCTGTTCCTAGGGCAGTAGTTTGAAGTCACAGCCACTTCACTTTTCTCCTTCAAAATGTCTGATTTCTTTGTATCATCTCTCTCTTGGGGAATTCGTGTTTTGGCTTCTATTTCTTTTCCATTGCTCAAGTCTCTAAATTTGCCCTCCTCCTCCTGTACCTTATTCATGTGAGTCTTAAAGCTGAACACAGCTTATTTTTGGTTATTTATGGCTATGCTGATATTTAATTTTACTTTTTCCTGTGTCTCTCTTGACCCTCCTGTCTCCTCAGTCTGACTTAGATTTTTAGTCTGACTGTTTATTTCATTTGTGCACACGTTTTTCCATACATTTTCTTGGGTCTCAATACCACATGAACCCACTCTCTGCACTCTCTGCTCCCCCTCATTACTGCCGTTACCTGTACCGCTGCTGTTGCTGTCTCTACCGCTGATTCCCCGGAACAGGAAGCCCAGCCTTCCTCACGCCCTCCTGTGTGCCGCTTTCGCCTTCACTGCTTCAGCCCAGACGCCGACGAGGCTCACGGTGTATTCCGGGACGTTTCTTTTTACCCCTGCCGAAGACACAGCATTTCCAACGGGCTCCACCACCAACTCTTTCTGAAACAGGTACCCGACCATTGAACCAATTCGCTGAGGTTGCGAGCTAAAAAACCACGATTAGGAGTCTCTGTCCGTGATACTGTTGGGGTTTTTTTTTTTCACTTGTGTTCCGCTTGTATTCCGTATTCCGTCTTCTTATGCCACTTCTCTCCGCATTTCCTCCGTATTTGTAACTCCGCTTTTAGAAATATTTATTTATTTCATGACTTCGTATACGCCGTCGATTACGCCTTGTAATCTGTATCCCAGGTCTTTTGTGAGGAGCGCTCTGACCGAGCGTCTCACTCAGCCGCCATCTTCCCCTCTCCTGTCAGATCAGTGTGCCTTGCCATATTTACATTTTTAGTATTACCCACTGTGTTATACCTGGTGGCTGATATGTGTCAATCAAAATTGAACATTGTAACTACTTTATTTTTATTAGCGAGCAATTCTGTAATGAACTCTCAACAAAAAATTAAGCTGTATGATTTTGCATTCTTTTACTCACAATCTACTTAATTCTACGGCCCATAATTCCACTTTCCAAATATTACATTAACCAACTATAATAATAGAAATAATTTTGGTAATATCTGTGTTGGAAAATAGCCCTTTCTGGGGGGTCATCCCAAACTTTTTGACTTCCTCCTCCTCTTTTTCTGACTTTTTTATTGGCCTTAGGACTCTGAGCACTGTTAACAAGTGCTAACGTGAATGTGCTTCTCTCCTAATCATGTTGACATTGATGTATACCTGATTGCCATATTTAATTTACTTGTAAGTCCCTTATAAAGTGGTATACCATATACCCAGGGCCTGTAAGTTAAATGCTATAAGTGGGCTGCAGCACTGATTGTGCCACCCACAGACGTAGCCTTTCAAACCTGTCTCAGGTGTGCCACTGCAGTTTTGGTGTGTTAAGTTTACTGCCACTATGACTTGGCATTTAAAACTAAGCTTAAGCTCCCCTTTTATTACACATAAGTCACACCTAAGTAGACCTAAGGGCAGGGTGCTATGTAGGTAGGAGATGCATGTTTAACCTTTACATGTCCTGATAGGGACAAACACCCAATTTTGTTTTTCATTATTGTGCCGCACACCCCTCTAATAGGCTAGCATTGGGAATACATTAATACACTTTTATGATGGAATTCCTAATAAGAGAGGAGTAGCTTTTTCATGTTTCATATCTATGGAATGGTATTGATTAATCCTCCTCACTGGTGAAGTTGGATTTAACATTACTGTTTTAGAAATGGATCTTTTAGAAAGTGGACATTTCTCTGCACTTAGTGAGCTGTGTGCCTGACTGCCTGTCTGTCTCCAATACAAGTCTGGGGAGGGTGACATATACACTTGGTGCATTCCCTCTAGACAGCCACATCACAGGAAGGATATATGTGTCTGAGTACCCATCTACATACATCTGCATTCTGATGGCCTTTCCTTAGCAGGATGACAGGGAGGGGCTAAAACTTCACTTGAATAGGCAGCGTTAAGTCTCCACTCAAAGGACGGATTACCACCCCCATAGATTGAAAGGGATAGTTGTGCACTTCAGAGAGCTGCTTTGAAGCTACTTCCACATCAAAGGCACATTTGGGTATAAGCACTGGCTCTCTAACCCCCCTAAAATCAGACACTTCTGGACTTGTAACCAAAGCTCTGCCAAAAGAACTGCTGCAGTGCTTTAAGGACGCAACTAGACTGCTGATCTGGAAGGCCTACTTTTCTGTTTGTTGCCCTGCTGCCTGTTTCTCTCTGACTCTGCTGACAGAGAGCTGAACTTTGCCTTCACTCAAAATGATCTCCAAGGGTTTGTTGGCTTGCCTCCTGGTGCTTGAGACTCAGGAATATCAAATTCTCTACCCCTGCTGCTGTTCCTGGCTTACAGGAAGTAGCCCAGATATGTGCATCATGGATTTTGATGCATCTTCTGTTGCGTGTAACAGAACCATTGCATTGACCCGGTTGAGGGAGTAAAATCGGTGCATCGTATCGTAACCAGCACTTTGGCTCCAGAGATCGACACATCAAACAGCATTTTGCATGCCGCTGCAAATTGGTGAGATCGACAATTTCCCACAACTGCATGGCAGAATCCGGTGCATTGCTTGATGGATCTCAACTACCGCACCTGTCCTCAGGACTGACGCATTGCATTCACTGCATGGAGAAGAACGACGCGTCCTGCACCTGCGGACCTCCACAAAAAAGCATCTTGCTGTTTGCGACCAGGAAAGGTACTTTGTTCACCATGACATGCGTGGGTCCTGTAACCAGCCGGAGCTCCCTCGCAGTCAGCCCACCCTTTGACTTTGCCCCAGTCCAGCGTGACCTAAAGTAACCTTTTTTGCACTGCTTGCTTCTAAACGCTTTACTAAATTTATTCCTATAGAATTCCATATTTCGACTTCTATTCATTGGATTTGTGTTGTTTTGTTTTTTGTTCAGAATATAATAATCTATTATTTAACCATATGGGGAGACTTTTTGTGGCATATTCATTGTGTTACTGTCTGTGTGTGTTGCACAAATATTTTACATATTGCCTCTTTAGATAAGCCTGACTGCTCTCTGCCAAGCTATCAGATGGTAAGCAAACATACAGCCTAATTCATGAAGCCTAAATCGGCTCGCAAAGGGCCAGATTCTGAGAATCTGGCCCTTTGCGAGTGCGTTTTTTGCATTTGGGATTCAACATCCCAAATGCAAAAATCGCTATTTGCTAATTCGCATATTTGCGAGGAATTACATTTAAGGAATCTCAATTTGAGATTCCTTAAATGTAATTCATCATCCATTTTCCAATTGCGAAATCGCAATTTCGGCCCACAATTTACCGCGAGGTCAACCCTCGTGGTAAATTGCGAAAACTCAGAAAAATGCATTTAAATGCATTTTTCTGAGTTGCATGTTACACACACACATGTCCTTTGGACATGTGTGTGTGCAACACCTGTGTTAATTTCAATTGCAGGGGTGCTACAGGGTGTCCTTTGGACACCCCTGGCACCCTTGTACTCGCAATCTCATTTGCGATTAGCTAATTGCTAATCGCAAATGAGGAATGACTCACCATGCATTCCTATGGGCCTTTTGGCCCATAGGAATGCATGGGGAGTTATTCCTTATTTGTGATTAGCAATTAGCTAATCGCAAATAAGGAATCAGTGGGAATCGCAATTAATATTGCGATTCCTACATGAATACCGTTTTGCGAGTCTCAAATAGCGATTCCTTATGATTCGCTATTTGAGCCTCGCAAAACGGCCGGTTCATGAATCAGGCTGATTATCTTTTAGTGTTTATCTAGCTTACCCTGGCTAGAGTGGTGGTTCTTGCCTGGCCTGGGTGCATACCTCAGACAACCAGGAATACCATTTCTAACAATCTTCATCGATTTAGGTGGGCAATTTATATTTGCCTCTTAACTTTTTAGCTTTGTTGTACATTGTGCATTCATGCTGTGATTACGGATTGAGTTGATGCAAAACAAGTAAAATTAGTATAACAGCTATTCAAAGTCTTTTAGATCCAAAGTATTGGTAACCTTTTCAGAAAGAAATTCCATTAATGATAAATAATGACTAAGGATACATTAAACAGCCATTCTAATACTGAGTCAGTAACTGTGCTACACTACACAGCTTTGAACTAATCATACACAGATACACCAGTGCACTCCACATAACAGTCCACACAGCAGTACCAACATGGAATTGCATGGCATTCAGCATGAAGCCAATATCAAGGCATCTTTTAGATAGGGACAGGACCATGATAGGTAATACTAGAATAAAACAATGCTTTTGAGATGAACCCCTTACCCCAAAAAACAGTGATGAATCAGAATATTGCAGTGGCCATAACACGTGTAAAAAATTCAAAGGAGCCAAGAGTGTACATCCACGCATCACAATGCACAGTCAAGTCAAGTCTAGCAGAATCATATGCCACAGCCACAACTATACTGCAAGCTACAACTATAGTGCAAGTCTTGTAACTTGAACCATTAAATAAGTTGCCACATTCTGCCATGGCTAGTTCTATGACAGAAAATCAGGACACGCACAGCCAGTATGTACTGCGTGGCCAACAGTTATATATTACAAACGAATTTATTTTCATTTATAATCAATTTTCATTGGTTCATCAGAAACATGACATCAAAGGAAACTTCTGTCAAAACAGTCAGTTCAAAAAACATGCAGTTATGTATACAATATATATAAATATACAAACATTTACAGTAAATACTCAAGATTTCACAACACCTACAAAAGACTTCAGACAAATTACATTGCAAACTGATTGCGACATGAACAACCTTTACACAAAGAACAATATTTACAAATGGAAAGAAACCAGTCCTTTGACTAGAATACCAGTGGACAGGCGGATCTAAAGCTGGAATAGGCTTGCCTGCCTGTCTCACAACACCTGTGATGGAATATTTTTAAGATTGCCAGCAAGGGCCCACAGACGTGGTATTAGATAATCCCTAGCTGCACCCTTCTTTCTTGTCACAGGCTGGGGGTCAACGCGTTTCAAACCGTGAATAGTGTAGGTTCTCCTCAGGACGGGGACTGGATGAGAACTTATCTGCTCAGCCAGCACAATGGGTGCACGAGTGAAGGTAGACTATAAATCAAGTGAATATTCTGTATTGAGTAGCAGAGGTGTCATAAGGCAGAGCGCCCACAACGCGGTGCGCGATTGATTGAAGGGGCGGCTCACATGTTTTTTTCATGTATAAGCTGCACACATTAGCAATCGTAGGAGGACGGCTAGTCCGAGGAAGAAATCCGGGAAATGAGGTGGGAGTAAAACTACTGCGTTCCGATTGTATCGTTGGAGGAAATCCTTTCCTTGTCGCGCCCGTAAACAGATTATCAGGAACGGGCTCGCGCTGATACATCAAACAAGCCGTTGATATAGGGGCAGGAAAATAGAGAAAGGACTTAGCCTCATTTCCCGGATTTCTTCCGCGGACTATCCGTCCTCCTACGATTGCTAATGTGTGCAGCTTATACATTAAAAAAAACATGTGAGCCGCCCCTTCAATCAATCGCGCACCGCGTTGCGGGCGCTCTGCCTAATGACACCTCTGCTACTCAATACAGAATATTCACTTGATTTACAGTATACCTTCACTCGTGCAGCCATTGTGCTGGCTGAGCAGATAAGTTCTCATCCAGTCCCCGTCCTGAGGAGAACCTACACTATTCACGGTTCGTAACGCATTGACCCCCAGCCTGTGACAAGAAAGAAGGGTGCAGCTAGGGATTAACTAATACCACGTCTGTGGGCCCTTGCTGGCAATCTTAAAAATATTCCATCACAGGTGTTGTGAGACAGGCAGGCAAGCCTATTCCACCTTTAGATCCGCCTGTCCACTGGTATTCTAGTCAAAGGATTGGTTTCTTTCCATTTGTAAATATTGTTCTTTGTGTAAAGGTTGTTCATGTCACAATCAGTTTGCAATGTAATTTGTCTGAAGTCTGTTGTTGGTGTTGTGAAATCCTGAGTATTTACTGTAAATGTTTGTATATTTATATATATTGTATACATAACTGCATGTTTTTTGAACTGACTGTTTTGACAGAAGTTTCCTTTGATGTCATGTTTCTGATGAACCAATGAAAATTGATTATAAATGAAAATAAATTCGTTTATAATATATAACTGTTGGCCACGCAGTACATACTGGCTGTGTGTGTCCTGATTTTCTTTGAAATAATCCTGATCAGCCATTTTGTTCTGTTTATCAATTCTTGAGATCCAGGCTGGTCAGTTGTAGGATCCTATACCTTCATTTGTGTATAGTTCTATGACAGGGCATGAAGCCACACCAGCTGGGGCCAGATTCCCCCTTATAGCAACAAAAGAGTTGTGCGAGAAAAACATTCCAATTCGCCTATGGACACAGAAATCATTGCAGCGCTGGAGGGCTCAGCCACAGTGAAAGGCGGCCAACAAAAAGGGGACCAGCAGGCTGGAAACTCCATATGTCCTTGGCAGGAGCAGTGAGGGCATGTCTGAGTATTACAATTGAGAACTCATTCGCCGAAAAATAATCACCTCTAGACCACGGTAGGCCCTAGGTGTAGAGTCAGGAGCATACAATGTGAAATGCAAGATGTAATTACAAAAGTGCTACAAATAGACAGTCTACACTGCTCAAAGATTTAATTTCCTGGCTTTTCATTCAGCAATAAACTTAGGGACCCTTGATAAAGATAACCTATTGAATGTAGAGATACATATGTATGAAGCACAAAGGGCAAAGAGACAGCTGGAAAGAGGGATCAACAGACAGAAATATAGATTGATCCAATCTTTCAGAAATACAGATAGATAGAAAGACAGATGGACAGGCAGATAGAGAGAGCCCCATTCAAACAGAGAGATACACAAGATCGAGTGGCAGACAGATAGATAGACAGACAGACAAAAAGGCATGCAGGCAGACAGACAGAAAGACAGACAGACGGATAGATAGATAGATAGATAGATAGATAGATAGATAGATAGATAGATAGATAGATAGATAGATAGATAGATAGATAGATAGATAGATAGATGATTAAAATACAAAGGTTGATTTCTAGTACATCTATGACAGTTCATCTCAATTACTGCAAAGAAGACAGATTTAAATTATAATTACAGTCTCAATGTTTTATAGAGTATTCAGTGACACCTGTGACAGGTCATTATTTTGATGGTAATATGGTCAAGAAATAATGTCAAATGATGGTATACTATTCACAGTGTATAAGTGCAAGAATTAATAATCCTACTAATTGGAATTCATGAATAATATGAACAATTGATGAGATATTGTCAAAATTCATCCAGAACGGTTAAACAGGGAAGGGAATATATTTTAAGAAATGCTACACGTATCTTTACAAACCAGTGTGTGCTCTCATTAGTAATGAATATTAAATTCACAGCTTATTTAAAGGAAAAACACAGAAACAATGTACCATTTAAGCACTGTGTTGTGTCCATTTTCTGAGACTTAGGCCTCTTATGTATCATTTCCTAAAACAGAATCGAACAGAAGTAGACGCTGTTTAACGTATAACTGCATCATATATTTCCCGGTTTGTTTGTGCATGCATTGCTTTGCCTATCACACCAGTTGCTATGCCAATCATACATGACTACAACTTCAGAAATAAAAAAATTCCGGGGTTACATAGTAATGTGTTTGTAATGGAATGGTTACGACTCCCCATGTCCAGTGTTACCACTAACTACGCCCTTAGCACCTTGAATTCTTTGTTTCATATATCATATGTATTGACTTGTCTTATGAGTACTGCTTAATTAATACTGTTTGTTGTATTATAATTTAACTGGATTCGATTAGAATGCATTTTCACCATTCATTTTTTTTGTATTTATGATTTTTGTCTTTATTGAATGTGTCTAAATTTCGTTGAAGTTCTAAATGATTGTTTATTATACATGTAATTCACTGTGAAAAGGGTGTGTCTTTTGATTAGGCATGCTTTTAATAATGTAAATGAGTCAATAGTAAAAAATATAAATGATAAGCGAATAAATGCTTAAGAACTTTCAAACATGTGAATGCTCTTAGTCTGGTAAATTCATTACAGCACCTTAATTGTGACGGTTGCATCCCCCCTTGTGTTTGAAATTGTTCTGGTCCTACCCAACTGACTTCAGAGCAAACCCCTTGTTGTTCACAACTTTCTGAAAAGGGGCATTTTCAAACACACAATTTGAAAATCACCTTCACTAAAATATGTGTCCTGAGCTCAGAGACCACAAACTCCAAATCTATATCTCTTCCCAATTGAAAGTTACAATTGTAAAATGTTACAAGGCACCTCCAATGATAACATATGGGAGAGATAGACTTTGCAATAGTGAAGAATACAATTGGCAGTATTTTACAATCAGTACAAGTAAAACACATCAGTACATGATCTACCTTTCACATTCACAGCATCCTGCCCATTGAGTTACCTTAGGCCTACCTTAGCGATGCATTACATGTAGTAAAAGGGAATGTTAGGGCCTGGCAAGTGGGTGCACTTGCCAGGTTGACATCGCTATTCAAAACTGCACTCACTGACACTGAAATAGCAGGCCTGAGACAAGTTTACAGGGCTAATCGTGTGGGTGGCTCAATCAATGCTGCAAGCCCACCAGTAGCATTTGATTTACAGGCCCTGGGCACACATAGTGCAATCTACTAGGGACTTATCAGTAAATCAAATATGCCAATATTGCATAAGCAATCAGAATTCCAATTTACAAACAGTGCATATCCATTTTAGCACTGATCAGCAGTGGTAAGGTTCCCAGAGTCCTAAAGCCAACAAAAACAGGCCAGAAGGCAAACATCTTCGGGATAGACCTGCAGAAAGTGCCATGTCAATGGGCAGACATGAGGATGCTCAAGACATAGCTAACATCTGACGAAGGACACGACAGAGACCTAGAAAACTGAACCCAAAAGGCGCTTCATATTTCTAACTCAGCCCATTTGGGTGAGCACTGAAATGGAGGAACTCCTGCGAGGTATATCTGAGGCAATGTAGTGATCTACCTCAGCTGTGATTATGATGGAACATCTCACCTATGTCCATTTGCAATTGCCAAGGTCACAAGGAAGTGACTGTGAGACAGGAAAAAGGGTTTGTCTTTAGTACAATCAATAAAAGACAAACAATCCATGCCCACCACTCAATTGCAGAAACAGTCAACATTTATTGACAACATACTTGGGGCAAAACATAAGCAGGCCAGAAGAACATTGCACAAGAAACACTGGTGAAAAATCCAGTTGACAAGTTGCATATTGTTTCTGAGTGATCAATGTGTGGCATTTTGTTTTTTGCCATTGGACTACATGGGCTGTTCTCGAAAAACAATAATTGTTTACATATTCATCCACTAATGTCAAAAGTGCATTTTGCCAGCAATATCAGCAAATTCAAAAGCTGATATTCATCAGTTCAGCAAGGAGCTAGATGCCAGAATTCATTCAACGTATAGGTAAAAACCGCAAAAGTGCAACAGAGCTCCAAAGAATATGGCTCGATTTTGACGCACACATAGGCCTCTAAGATTACATTGAAGAAAGAACATCTTTTGATACTTTACTTTATATGGACATTTCCACACCTGCTTATAAACGATGATCTCCTACAAGACTGTTTTAGAAAAAAACAATGCAGTACTCATGCATGCATCCCCTAACAGCGTGCACCAGTAAATAATATGAAAATTAAGCTTATACATCATCGCCACTCTAGAACAAATGAACTGTCACCCAAGATCCACCTGTCAATCTTGAATGGGCACAAGCAATGCCTGAAAAGCTGACGAAAACATGGGCTACTACGATGTTGGATGTGTTTTTCTTTCCATTTTAAAAATGTTCTTTTATGTTGACTGTTCATTCATTCTTTCTTTCTTTCTTTCTTTCTCTTTTATATTGATATATAGTGCAGACGAGGTAGATATTGCACAAATGTGCACAGATACTACAATAGGGAAAGAGTAAATAATATACAATATTCAAGAGAAGTGGTAGAAATTGGGTAACTAGTTGAGGAGGTGTTAAAATGTGATCCTTTTTCCCTATTCACCTCCATTTCTTGCTGAATGATACTGGCAGTAACTGGCTCTGACGATACCCTGGCCTCTGCTAACCAGATCCAGGGCCAGTGAGATGTTTAAAGAGGTAAATGTAATAGGGTACACTTACAATTGGCAAAGACAGAACCTACAAGTCCAAAGTAGATAAAGGGCTAGGAGGTTCTTCAAGCTACCTATAAGTCCCTAGTATATAATAGAGTATCAACGTTTATAGGCCCAGTTGATTTCCTGCACTTGCATGCGTGCACTGCATGAGAGCCTGCAGTCCTTTAGCCTGGCTTTGCTGACTGTATTTAAAAGTAATTGTGTGCAAATTCGACCTCTGGGGTATGAGCACTTTGAAAGTGATAATCTATCTTATTTTTAGATATGATGCACCCCCAAGGTCTCCCCTAGATGTCCCAGGGGGTGAGGACCCATGTTACTATAGGCAGGGACCTCATAAAATATGTTTTATATGTGTTGGTGGAGGATAACTGGCAATTTAATTTTTCCCCATTACAAATACTTAGCCCGATACGCTAACATTGCATTATTTTATTTAGGTATAACTATTGATAGGACAGTAGTGAAATATTTTTCAAGTACTCAAAAGATTGGTATTGATAAAGTCAACAACTTGCCACGGTTACATTTATCATACTAGTATAGAAAATAAGTTATAGAACTTTCTCTTCTGTAAGCCAAAATCCGGCCTTTTAGTGGTCTCTGCTGTTTACAGTGGCAGCTGCTTTGCTGTGGTGGGCAAGCATTGCACTCCCCTCCTCCCGCTGAGAGCCATCCTGGGGCGGAGAAATAAAATGATAAAAATCATTGCATTATTTTATTTTTTTCGCGCTCAAGTCAGCAAGCTAAGTCTGGGCGGGGCCATGATGAGTGCAGGGGGAATAGTGCACATTGTAAAGTTCGCATGACGGTTTCTAAGGCCCTCCAAACCATCTTGTGCTCTTTGATCTCTCTCCATCAAAATGTGGTGTACAGCTTGGTGGAGTAGAGGCACAGGCTCCTAGCACCTGAGTGACCGATAAACAAGCCCACTCTGGCCAATCACAGTGCTGCTCTCTCATGCTGTATTACCAGCGCTGTGATTGGCGTTTAAGAGTCTGGCAGTGTGCACTAGTCCCTGGGGAAGCAGAGTACGAATGGAGCAGAAGAACACCAAGAAGTAGCATCTTACCCCCACCACCTGTTAAGAAGAGCAGATGCTACTGCTGCTGGGTGCGTGCCTATGGCTGCCTGCAGAAACCAAAACGCCCCCCTCCAGACCGTACTGTCCCAATAGTTGGCTTGGTACCCGGGACACCACTATCTGGTTGAACTCCAAGGCCATACCCTCAAATTCATCTTCCTGTGAGTATTGCCAGCAGCAGAGGTGCTCAAGAGGGCCACCCTCGGAGGGGTGTCAAATGAGGCATTGCTCCCTGCGGCTTCGGTGTCTCCAGAAGGGAAGGTGCTACTTGGTTCAAGGCGGGTGGTGACAATCTTGGCCCCGAGGTGTGTGCAACTGAGTGCACTTTTCCACAGTGCTGGCGAGTGGGCCTAGCTGATAATGGCAGCTAAGTGGTTGAGGCTCCAGACATTTCCCCCTTTCTATTTCTCAGTCTCATCCATGTGTTGCTATCAAGGTCACACAGCAATAGGGAGTATTTACAGCCCTCTTAGGGTGGGACCACATGCTCTGGCTGGCACTGCTTCTTCTGGGAGCCAACTGTACTCTTCCAGCTTCCAGTATCTCCCTTTCCATGCAGATGCATCTACATCGTTACAAAAACAAAGAATTGCCTCATTAAATGCTAGGTTGAGCATGTACTTCAAAGGCGGGGGTTATATAGTATGCCCATAGACAGAATATCTCATGTACTCATATACTTTCTCACAAGATGCAGGCGCAGCTCCTATTCCACAGCTGTGCACTGTGATTCTGCTTTGCATTCTTTAAAATATTCCGCACTTCCTGGCAGTTCACACAAGAGGTGCCTTTTTAAACATCATGAGAATTTAAGAACAGGAACCCATCGATGTTATGTTTTTCCCTATGTGATGTTGTCTCGGTTTTCATGTGTTAATATTGAGTTTTTTCTTCTCCCAGATATGTGGACCACGCCAACATTACACAATGGTTAATTTGTCATATGTAAAAGTATTTTTTTTATATATGGCCCACAACAGTGTGATATGTGAAAATAATATCACAACACATAATAAACAAAGTCTTCCTCGTTGTAGATATTGGGGCATATTACCAACAACTAGCGATAATTATTGCCATGTTGGCTTAGCGGCAATATTTTTATCGCCGACCTGCGGCGATTTATATCGCTTAGGAACCTTGCTATTATCAAGGTTTATCTCCTAAGCAATAAAAATCGGCCAAAATGCATGAATATCGCTGAAAATTCAGGGATATTCATGCATTACCGAGCCAATGTTCTTAGCTCGTTATCCACCTACCATTGGATAACATGGCTAAGAACTGCTCAGGGGCAGGTGTTAGCTTTTGGAGATATTCGCGCTTAGCGCGAATATCTCCAAAAGTTGGTAATAGGAGATAGCGATGTTAGCAACTGTTTTCAGTCGCTAACATCTTGGCACGCCCACTTTGCATGTCATTACTGATAAATTTCACTGACATGCAAAGCGGGGCCCAAGATGGTCGCTATCTCCTACTAGCTGTCGCTAACTGGTGTTAGCGACAACTAGGTAATAGGGAGATACTTTTATCTCCGCTTTCTTGGCTTTTAAAGCCAAAAAAGCAGAGATAAACCCCCTTGATAATATGCCCCATTCTTCTTTGAGAAAAAAGATACAACATGCCAACTAGGTATATTATTTAACCTTTTCCATGTGCCAGACGGCCGCTGGCTGTCCGACGTCACGGTGGGCTTGTGCAGAGGCCGGCAGGGGGCCCTCAAAACTGCGCATGTGTCATTTTTTTACGCACCGCGGTGGACGAAGCAGCTATGATTCTATTTTGTAGCTGGACTGGGACTGTAATTCCAAGAAAAAAACAAGTTTATGTTATTCTAGACGGATTTCTCAAACTCAAATGCGGCCTCACTAAAACCAAATTTTTCAGAATCCAGTATGTAATGGTGTGTTTGACATAAGGTTGAAGGTGCTAGATACCAGACTGTGCAGTCGCACATATCTACAGTATGAGTGTTTGGATGGTGAAGTGATCTGCCAAAAGTCATATGTTTTCTTGGACCCTATTTTGGAAGCTGGAATTAGAACGGAGCAAACCAGCCAGTAGACCTATCTCTTTAGGGTGAGAGATGGGCGGACTGACTTACCACACTGGAGTGCCTGTCCCAGATATCCACCCCAGTCTTCCAGTCCACTGAAGCCCTTAGATGATGATCATCACTCACACAGAGCTTTTACGCCCCCACTTTCAAATGTTACCAGCCACCAATGGCTGTGTGGTAAGGCTTTACAGGCTTAGCCATGTTGCTTTCATTTGGTGATAAGTGGCCTGGCCAGAGCAGAGGTTATCTGATGGAGAGAGCTCAAACACTGTGGAGGATAGGTCTTAAAGAGCGGACTGGGTAAATTAATCTGAGCTTAAAGAGAGAGCAGATCAGTAAGGAATGCCAGGAATACCTACCCCCATATCCTGTGTCCCAGGTAGATGGCTGGCTTAGGATAGGAATTTGCAGGGGGAGGAGAGTTAATGTAAATTGACCACACTGTGGTTTGGTTTAGCCACCTCTTGCTCCTCTGGAGAGAATTCATCCATGTTGAATTATGGAAGTGCAGTACTGTGAGGGACAAGAAGATGCTATACTTTGGGTGGAGTTGTCAAGCCTTTGGGTGGCACCGAGCATCTCATTGGGCAGAGGTGCCCCTCTTCTTGTCATTCAAGAACACTGTATAAATATGTGAGAGCAGCATAGTCTCTCCAAAGGCCTGCACGCTGAATGACTGCACCTTCTGCAAAAACTGGCAATACAGTCCTGGGGACTGTGTCTTGCTTCAAGAGGGATTAAGGAGTCGACTCCCTTCAAGCTACAGGTTAACTGGGCCCACCTGCATCATCTCCACCAAGAGTCCCCATCCTGGAGTTCGTCCAGTGGTCTTTTAAGGATGTGGCAAGGCGCACTGTGGGGATTTTTGTTCTGAGATCCCAGAGATCATTTAGGAGAATCCCGACCTTTGGAATAGTGTTCTGGACACTTTGAACCTACAAGGAGACATTTAGGAAACAACCCCCGAAGTTTGGGAAGCTTTGGAGAAAGTTTGTAAAAAAGCTTTATGAACTGACCGACCCGACGGCGAGAGTCAAGCGGACTGCCTTCAACTGCGGTTAGACCTGGATTTCAGGTTCTTCTGACTGAAAGCTCCATAGCTCTAGACTTCCAGAATTTGACTGGGGCCTTGCAAAAAGTCAAGCCGCCAAATCGTCACCGAATACTGGAAGAAAAGGCTCCGGAAAAGTTTCTAAGTATGAACGTATACGACCAGGGCTCCATCACGGTCAGCCTCAAACTTTGAGTTTGTCCCGGTCAAACATGTCCAGATGTACCACAGTGGCACTATATGTTTTTAAGCACTATAAAGTGGTTGAGCTTTACAAATTCACATCTCCGGTTTCATGCATCAGATGTCTGTTGTTCTGGTGTCCATTTGTTCATAAAAATATTTCCTATGTTTTTAAATTGATGTGGGATTTTTATTGAGTGTTGTGGTTCTGATGCAGCTGCAATGAGATGTGTCATGCTGCATCCATCCTGCTTCACAGGACCACATCTGGGATGGCAGAGCTCCTTCAGGCCAACAGTCAAGGGTCCAGAAGTGAGATGGCATCACTTGAGGGGGGGGGGTTGGACTCACAGCAGATAGAGTCCAATCCTCATGTCCCTGGGGCCTTGATCAGGAGGCCAGTCAACTAGCCTTTAGAGTCACTCTCCAAGTACTGCTGGTGGTCCTGGGATCAAGACGCAAGTCTGTTTGTTCACTCAGGCAGCAGAACAGCAGACAGCAGAACAGTGGGGCTACAGAGTAGCAGCCCTTTTTGCAGAGCAGCACAGCTGACCTTCTGAGGCTTCCACAGGTCCAGTGGTGTACTGAAGAGATGGGTCTGAGGGTTTAACTTTTATATCTGGTGTCCACTTTAAAGTTGGAGAAGGTACTAGAGGAGTATATTTGAAGTCCTTGAAATTTACACCCTTCCCTGTCTTGGCTCCAAGCTAGCTACAGGGACAATTCAGTGGTGACAAGTCCTTTGTGTGAAGGCAGGGCACAGCCTAGTCAGTTGCATGTGGGGCTGTGCCCATCCTCACCCATCCTGCCAGTTGATGACCATTCCGGGCACACCTAATCCATGTATTGGGTGGCTCTCTGGAAGGAATAAACAAAGTCCAACTGCCAACTACACCCAGTCTTGTGTTCCAGAAACATTCTGCAGGCACCAAATAGTTCAGATAGGAAAATGCTAACTTTCTGAATGTGGCATTTTCAAAATTATAGCTTAAAGTGAAACTTTACCATTAAGGAGAATTTTTTATGATATCATGGCCAATCAAGATGGCTAAGTAAATATGCCCTGTTGAACCTCTCGATGTGGAAGTCGAAAATCCTGATCAATCCTGTGGCACTGCTTTAGCCAAGCCCTGGCAGGGTGGGGCATTATACCCCTGCATCCTGCCTGCATTTATAGACGGAGCCCCACCCTTTGAAATGGGCCAGAGGAGGGTCCTGAGACCAGGCTGCGAGTGTGGCCTGTGGGGACATGGTGCTCCAGTGGTGAGGCATTCCCCAGGGGAGGACTTGACTGCCTGGCAGTGAGGTGCTCATGCTGAGCACCAAAACTGGGCTACCAGGCAATCAGCAGGCTCAACGCCTGGTGGCTGGAGAGCAAGAGACCAGTGAGGTGGGGGCTGTGCAGCAGAAGAAGAGCGGGGGAGACAGCACACTAAAGTTCTCAATGGATGGAGCACTGATAAGAAATCGCCACACTGCATCCTATTGCAGTGCTCTGAACTAGCTCATGCCTTGGAGGGGGTGTTGAAATCCTGCAGGCACAAACTCTGACGGGAGCTGGCCACTGCCCGCTGCCTCAGGTGCTGCTGCTGAGCCTGATCTAGCCGCACACTGTGGTGCAAACCAGCTACAGCATTGTGTGACACCCCACTGCCAACATGTATCTGTTGGCAGTGGTGTGCTCTGGCGGGTGCCCCCTTATGTAAACCGTCTGAGTTACCTTCTAAGTGAAGGGTCTCCCATTTATCCTGTGCTGTGGCTAGGACTACAATTTCGACATGATCCCTGGAGGGTGGTGGCGGTTAGGTGCCCGGAGGATGCTTGAGTTCTCGTCAGCATGTGATTGATTTGGGTGGTCTCTTTATGCTGGTTTGCCCCAGAGGCATGGGACAACAGAAGGGCATGAGTGGTTCCCCTTGCGGTTCTGGAGGAAGGTTCTGGGACCCGCTGCTGTTGCTGGGCTCACAAAACTTGCCCTGAGAGCTTTTGTTGCCACCTGAGAGGGGAGTCTTGACTGGGAGGTCAGAGTGTTGTGGTTGGGGGGCGTGGGTGCGTGAAACAGCCCAGAGGAGCACAGCAACAGTGCATATACCCAGCTGTAGGGCACCCTGACCCTGGGGTTGCTCGGCAACAGGTTGTGCGCCAGTGTACCAAACTCAACCTGGTAAAGGACAAGGGCTCCAAAGCAGTACCAGTCAACACTGTAGCACAGTATACAGTCACTGGTTCAGGCCATCAGCATAAAGGATTGGGCCCAGGATGGCCAAGGAGTCTGCACACTGTACACCAGGCATGTACTGGAATCAAAATTGGATGTGATGTCCCTGAACATAATATTCTTGAACACAGAATACCTCTGAATACCTTAGATCACACTATTCTTCTTTTGCCTCAAACAGTCCTTTTTATTGACTTTGGGCAACAATTCATTTGTGGTTTTTTTACTTCCAAAAACTTTTTTTTGTTTGGCGTTATTTACACCACGGATATTTCTTTCTTCTCAATACATGAAAAAAATTATATACAAATACACTTATATACACAACATATACAACATTATTCCATTAGAAAACACACAACATGTGATTAAATACTCAACTGCATTAATGGACAGTATTTTACAAAACTCACAAAACATTTACAGTTCACTACCAGTTATTTGACACATATGGAATTAGATTTTTAGTCCTACATTTGCTGATAACATTTCCTGGGACCTAAACTGCCTTTGGTCCTCAGGATATCCTAGTTTCTAGGTCCTGTATAGGGTTGGAGATATAATTCAACAAGGTGTTATGGGGGAACAACAATGTTTCCACTCTGCTGCCCAGATGGGGTCAGTATTTCTTTCTTTTAGCTTACTCCAAGCCTCTATTTTTTCACTGCTGACGCGTTTCGACCTTACGTATGTGGGACCCGACACTTCATGTTTTTTAACAAGGTCTTCTTCAGGACTGTACTTTTTTGATAGGACATCTTATATACCTATAATGTTAATGAATTGATTTTAGTATGTGTCTTTTTTTAGTACCATAGTTGTGCAATCATGTTTCTAAAAATTGTACTCACGTATCAAGAAATGAGGCTACAAGGCGCCTATTCCACTGTGTGATACCAATTGAAAGTAAATACAGATGTGTAAAGTGTAAGTACCCTACTACCAGCATAGTTTGCCTTTACTCATGTTGTTATTTGTCTCACAATCATAGAACATACCCGATCTCCTTGGTTTCTCTATTTCTCTTCTTTCTGTAGGTCACATGTCTAACACACTCGTCAAGGAGGGGGCAGCGGAGAAGCTCTTTCCTTCCTTGGCTCACGCTTCTTTAGCAATATTGGCTGTCTGACACAAAATACCCATATTTTAGTGTTTTATATATCGACCGTATACATTATCACATATAGTTGAACTCCCTACTCTTGTGAAACTAATCGTGACTTGTAAAACAGTGAGCGTTTTCACAGGTTTATCCCAGCTTTCATTCAATAGAGCGCTTGTGTTCCTTTCATAGTTGGCTATTCGACATGCGGTGGTTACTGTCAAGTCTACTTTAGTTTAAAGAAGCCAATGTCCGGTAAACGTACATATCTCTCGTACTTTTTGTTGTTCTTTTTACTTTCTCCGTTATTCGCAGCGTTTGTCTCCTGTGAACCCTCGTTCTCGGCGTCCTTGCAATCCTTCTCGAGAGCCGGAAATGACGTGAAGCATTCAACGTCGGTCTTCGCTGTGTTAGGGCTACCACGTGAACCCCAATTTTTCAACTCCTTCTGGTTTATGTTTATTTTGTACCGTTTCTTTGCCATATCTTACGCTGTGCTTTAGATTCAAGTACTCGGTCTATTTTTATAGCACCTGCGATATCTTAAATTCCTTCTCGCACGGTTGCGGACCTTTCGTTCAACACCGATGTTTGTGTACTCCGTTGCCATGGAGCACCCACGTGATCCAAATATGCCTCGAATCTTCCTGCTTTACACTTGATATTTCTTATTTATTTTTCATGCCTTTCACTGTGCTGTGGATATAGGTTCTCAGTCCATTTTTTAAACAAGCCGAATATCTTAAATTCCTTCTCATACTACTACAAACTTTTCGTTGTCATGGTTACCTGACGGCTTACTTCCGTTTTATCTTTCTCGGAGTTTGAATTAACTTTATTGATGTATCACGGACAAAAGATGGGTTTGTTTAGTACTATCCTCAAGTTCGCCTCTTTCATTATAGTTCTTAATTCGCTTTCTTGGTATGGCAGAATGGCTTGATAGTTTCACTGTACATGACAAGGAGACTTCTCTGTTCCTCCTATCCTCGATTTTACAGTTGTGTTTATACATTTTCCATAGTTGCCACTGTGGCGACGGGAAGTATTTCTGGTTATTGATGTTGTCCTCCAGTTTCTCTATGTATTGATATCTTCCTTTTTTTTTACAAGACATTTGTCAGTTTGCACCGTAGTTTCTTGCTTATTGGACTCGCAGGTGTATTAACCACAGTTCATTAATTCAGACATTTCATTTAGGCCATTTTCTGTTGTACCCAGGAACATGATGGTTCTTGCCTCTATTTTGGTCATTATGTTTTCAATATTGTTTCCAGTTACATGGCGTAACACAGTCCATTTTATGTCATTGGGGCCATGACCCATCTCTGCACAGTGTGCCACCATTGGTGCATTCGTTGTCTTGCATCTAATGCGTGAGCGATGTTGCGAGATGTGGTTCTTGACTAGTTGGCTAGTTTTTCCTACATAGGCTTTTTTGTACGGGCAAATAATGCCATAAATCACATTATGTGTGTTACAATTTGTGAAGTCTTTGTGTCTCAAATATTTTTTGCCATATGTAAAGAGCGTACCCTCCAGGGTGCTGTTGCAGGACACGCAGTTCCCACATTTCCTGTGTCCTTTTATTAGTGGCAGGGCCAACATCGTCCTCAGTGATCTGTCTTGTTTTTTGGTTGTCGTATTTGCCCTGACGAGTTTGTCCCTTATGCTCTTATTCTTTTTGAGTGCAAAAATGGGAGTCTTTGTAAAGGGTTTTAAGTCTTTGACCGTATTCCAGTTCTTCCTCAGTATTTTTTGTACTTCGTTGGTTATACCTGAGAAAGTCGTAACACACACAACGGGTGTATCCGCTTCTGTTCTCCTGCTTAACAACGACTCACTAGAAGTATACCACACCCTCTTCATAGCCCGTTTGAGTAGCTTCTTTGGAAATTGTCTCTCTCCACCAGTTTTTTTATTATTTTTTTTCGCGTTCTCGAAATAATCATTCTTCTTTGACCAATTTCTCCTTATTCTAAGGTATTGGCTCAAGGGTAAATTTTCTCAGAGGTTTCTCTGATAAAAACTAGAGAAGTGTAAAAATGTATTGTGATCTGTTTTTTTTGTGTACAAAATAGTGTACAGGTGACCTTCCTCATGTTTTATGAGGAGATCTAAAAAGTTCATTTCAGTTGTGCTTGTGTTTGATGTAAATTGTATATCTGGATTCCTGTTGTTTAGGCAGATTACAAATTCATTCAGTTGTTCTTCATGTCCTCTCCACCACAAGCAAATGTCGTTGATGTATCAACGCCAAGTTTTAATATGTCCTTCATATGGATTGTTGTTGTATATCCATCTGTCTTCATAGAGCACCATAAGCATTATGGCCATCTCTGGTGCGACACGACATCCCATCGCTGTGCCCATTATTTGTACAAATTGAGTGTCGTTAAAGATGAAAAAATTATTCCTCAAGCATAGTTCTGCTAGTTGTAGCAGAAATTCTGTTGGTACATTCTGAGGTCTCTCTCATTGTTCCAGAACAATTTCTATGGCCTCTAAGCCTGCCTCTTGCTGGATATTGGAATACAGACTGACTATGTCCAATGTCACTAGGATTTCGTTTTTCATGTCCCTGAACATAAATCACCTGCAACTAGACCTCTGCAAGGTAACGGAAAGAATTACAATGACCAAAGAGGACTTGGCTTCTCTTAAAAAGTAGATTAACTGCTTACAGACTGGTGTTAGATGACTGAAATGTAGTGCAAAGCACATGGAAGGCCACATTGAAGATGTGACGGGCCGATCAAGGAAGAACAACTTGGGCTTCCCGGGATTTCCGGAGCGAGAAGAGGATCCCTCTGCAGATCTCTTCTTAGAGGACTGGATTGTTAACATATTGAAAACCAAAAGCCTCTCTAACTTTTTCTCTATAAAGCAGGTTCATAGGGTCATGATGGCGCCCTGCACCCAAGGATGCTCCCATAGGCAATTATAGCGAGCCTGTTCAATTATAGGGATTGAGATATTATCTTCCACACTATGCAGATATCCAGATACAGATTTATCCTGACTACACCAAATGAGTCCAAGATCTCCGGAACACCTTTTTGTCCATTAAGAGGTGGCTGAATGAACACAATTTCAAAGATATTCTGGTGTTTCCGTCGGGTATTTCTGACTCCCTGCAGGAGGCAGTGATATGGCATGAATCTCTAGGCCTGGGTATATGACGATATGGCGTATCAGGGCGTTTCTTCAGGAAACCCACTTGTGGGGGACTTGCATTAAATATTTATAATAAAGGATGAAGGGGGCAGGTCTTTGCTACATCGTACTCTGGTTATGCACAAGGTGGCCACGGGGATCCTCTTTAAACCTACAAAGACTGAGAGTGACAGCAGATATGTCTTCCTGGAGGGCACATTAGACATTCATGAGTTATGTTTCATAAATGTCTATACTCACAATATTAATGATGAGGCTTTCCTTGGTGTGTTACTGGTGGGAGCTCAGGTAATTTTGGCCCGGGAGGTGGTTCTGGCCGGTATCTTTAATTGTGTCCTTGATGGTCGGATGACTAGATCGCCACCGAATAGGACATAAAATCTCGCATTACATTGGAGTTATCCTAGACGCTGGCAGATTTGGGGCTTACTGATATATGGCAATAACTACACCCACACACATATGCCTATTTGTATTATACCCCGGTAGCTCATGCACGAAAGCTTGACTACTTCTTTGTCCATTAAGAAGCCATACACAGAGTGGTTGATGTGCAATATTTGGTCCTTTATATACTGGACCACCCACCCCATTAATCACAGGCTCTCTGGAGAGACGAGTGCCAAGAGTCCCCTAAGAAGACTGCATCTGAATGCTCTGACTGATCAGGAGTTTTGGGCTCTGACCAATTACTTGGAACATATGTGGGAGAGTACTTATAGTAGGGTGACAGACCGGGACGTCATGAAGGTGGTGCTCGTGGGATCTGCATTGTGTCTACGGTCAATATACCTCACACTTTAGAAGACGTTCGGATGCATCAGGAAGCTGCCCTGGAAGTGCTGAAGTTGATGCTGTCCAGTGATCCAGCAACCCTGCGGAACTGGAATATGCAACGTCATAACGTCTGTGAAATTTGGGAACTATTTGAAAACATACTCGACACACTAGTGGTAGAAGGTGCTATATGGAGGGGGACAAGGCGGGGCACCTCCTTGCATGCCTGATTAAATTGGAAAATGTTCAACAAACAGTTTTTGTGCTTGAAGATGGGTGGGGTCGATTGGTGCATCCCAACAACCGATAAACAATGTACTTGTGGTCCATTTACCTGACCTTCATGCGGAACTACGTGCCCAGACAGAGGCGCACCTGCTTTCGGGGTATCTGTCGGGACTGGTGCTTTAGTGCCTCCTCATGGCAGACTGTGACCACCTGGAAGTGCAGTTGACCCAACATTAATTGTTGGGGACAGTGACAGCTCTGAAAAAGGGAAAATCCCACTGGGCGGTGGACGGGTTCCCGGTAGAATTTTATAGGGTCTTCTAGGGACTCTGGTGGACAGAATGCTACTTGTCTGTGCAGAGGCATTCAAAAATCAGTACTTTTGAATTTGTTGAGGGAAGTGCACATAGTTCAAATATTGAAACCCCACAAGGATCCACTTGTAGAGGGCTCGCACAGTCCAATCTCAAAGATGAATGTGGATCAGCAACTTCTAAGCCATGTTCAACTGGCTAGATTGTTGCATTTTCTCCCCCACCTGGACCACATGGACCTATCAGGATTTATACCACATCCCAATATGCTATGGAACCTATGATGATTGACCCATGTCCTGCATGCCCATCATTTGGAAAAAGATCCCTATGCATTTGTCTTCGTAGATGTAGAACAGGTTTTTGTTTCCACATGCTGGTATTATATTTGGCAAAGGTTTGGACAGGATGGGCCTAGGTCCAGATTTCTTTGAGTGAGTCAGTCTGGCTTGTAACGGCCTGACGGCGAGGGTGAGGACTGGGCTATACATGCTGTTGGAAATCCTTTTGCAGAGGGGTAACCACCTGGGGTTCCCTCTCTCACCTTGATCTTTGTACTGGTGACCGAGCCACAGGCTTGTTTTCTCCACCAGGTATTACATGGGAGGGGGGTGTAGGCTGGTGCTACAATGCATATGGTCTCCTTATATGCCTCAAGCAGACATTTTGGGGCCCCTACTTTTCAATGTCCCCCGGGAGTTCCCAAACTTCTTGGGATTACGGGTTAATAGTGCCACATATGCTCTTTTCCCACTGATGCACTTGAAGGATTTGTCCATAGATTGCCTGCCAGATGGGGGATTGCCATGGAAGACAGATAGCGTCACATACCCATGGGATACATATCACTCACAGGGAACAACAGGCGTAAGACCTGAATATCAGACATGATATCTGAAACCTACGTCCCTCTAATGTCTTTTTGAACATGTTGAAGCTATCACTCATAAGAAAAATCATACTCATAAAAATGGTCATCCAGCCTCAATATATGTATGCCATGCAAGGAGCCATGTATGAGATCCCACACAGGGTATTTTGATGTCTCGACCATCTACTGGTGGAGCTCCTCTGAGCCAGGAAACGCTGTGCACTCAGCCTTCATGCCTTTAATTGGGAATGGGACAGTGGAGGAATGGAGATTCCAGACCTGGAACTTAATCATTTGGCGGCTTACCTGCAGCATGCCATACACTGGTATACACTGGCTAGATGCAGAGCCTAACTGGGAGAAGATGCTGCTTGATGGCATGCATGAGGGATACCAACTTGGGACCCTACTATTAAGGGGGAGACACATACCAAACAACGTTCTGCACCTGATATGTTGGTTTGGTGGGTTATTGGATGTGCACCGTACACCCCAGGTTTAGGGCCTGATTTGGATCTTGGTGGATGGAATACTATATCACAAATGTGACGGGTATCTCATTCACCATATTACATGTGCCATAGGATGTAATGCACTTGTATTACAGCATACCAGAAATATCTCACAATTTTGATGGAGTATCATATCTGCCAAGATGTAAATCAGGCCCTCAGATCTCTGAATTGTAAGACTGTTCAAACAAATAGCATGAACGATGGCCACTGACAGATATCAAAAAGCGTAATGCAGTATGCTCCCAGTCCTGTACTCAGTGGGCTGCTTTATCACATTGCAGGATGCGATGGAGACATTTGGGCTGGGGATCAGACAATTCCTCCAATACGCTAAGATCATGATGACAGCAAGACAGTTATAGACCTTCTTTTCTGAAAGCCCCTGAACCCACACAGACAATATTAACCATGCTTTCAATAGAGGCGGGCCGCAAATATATAACACACTTATAATGCGGACGGTGAGCAGACAGATGACGAGTTCCCTTAAAAATAGAAGATGTTTGGCAACAGGTGTACAAAGCCCCCTCAAGCCCAGGGAATGGCAAAAAAGACATGCAGTGGTGCAGCTGATCCTCTCCCTCACCAATGACCCCAACACCGCCAAAACCAATCTCCACGAAGGCATGAAAGATGTAGCCATATGGATGAAAAACAGCCGCCTAAAACTTAACTCAGACAAAACGGCGGTGCTCATCCTCGGATCATCCCCCTCTGCCTGGGACGACTCATGGTGGCCTTCGGATTTGGGCTCTGCCCCAATACCCACAGACCACGCTCATAACCTAGGCTTCATCCTAGACTCCTCCCTCTCGATGGCCAGACAAGTCAACGCCGTTTCATCCTCATGCTTCAACGTACTTCGTATGCTCAAAAAAATCTTCCATTGGATCCCCTCCGAAACAAGAAAGACTGTCACCCACGCACTGGTTACGAGTCGGCTTGACTACGGAAACACCCTCTACGCCGGAATTTCAGCCAAACTGCAGAAAAAACTCCAACGCATCCAAAACGCATCGTGAGACTCATTTTGGACATCCCTCGCCAAGATCACATTACCGGCCACCTGAAAGACCTCCACTGGCTTCCCATCAACAAGAGAATAACTTTCCGTCTCCTCACCCACGCATACAAGGCCCTCTACAAACTTGGACCCGAATGCCTCAACACTCGACTATCCTTCTATACACCCAACCGCCAACTAAGATCCTCCAATCAAGGCCTCGCCGCAGTCCCATGTATCCAAAGATCTACCATGGGAGGTAGATCCTTCTCCTACTTGGCGCCCAAGACCTGGAACTCACTCCCCACTCACCTCCGCCTCACACAAAACCACATCTCCTTCAGATAAGAACTTAAAACCTGGCTATTCGATAAATAATGAACCCCCTCCCCAAGCGCCTTGAGACCCTCTGGGTGAGTAGTGCGCTATACAAATTCTCGAACTTGAACTTGAACTTGACCTTGCCAGTAACTATGCGCCATGCTCTAAGAACTATGTAACCTTTGTTATGATGTAACCTGTAACTATGATCTGATGTACATGTAAAGCGCTCTGATACCTCCGGGTCTAGCCAGCGCTATATAAAACTCTTGAAAAAAACAAAAATAAGAAAATTAAAACACTTAAGAATTTTGGATAGGTATCACATTCTCGGGCATAGTTGATCTATATTTTCAGGGCGTTATATAGGCAAGAAGATTTCTGGCATCGTTATTCTACCTAATCAATTATCTCTTTCACAGTCGAATGTCCACATAATTATAAGGCCTGTAAAAAACTATGGCACCATAAATTAAAGTTGTCCTAATGGTGAAAAAGGTTGTAGGGGGGGGGGTTGAGTGGCAGTCGATAACGATCTTTGAAAAATAGAGATGCATTTACCAGTTTCTTTAGTATGGATAGAAACTCCTACAACAGGATGTTGGTAATGTTCTCGTCCAAGAGCCAAAATCTATAAGTATTAATTTCCTTTCAACAAGGCTACAGGTTATGATAACTGAATCAGATACAGTTATCATAACCTGCAGCCTTGTTGAACGGAACATCAATTTCCTCTTGGTATGTAAAATGACCTCTTCAGTATCGGTTGAACAAAGCTCTGATTTCATCGTGAGATTTTTAATTGTAACTTTGAGAAATTAATACTTTTTATTATTACCTAGGTTACTTTGTGGTTCAAAGGATATAAAATCAGCAGATCACTTCCAGGTTACTAGATGTAGTGAGCATAAGAGAACAACATGAGGAATTCACTTTGCCTGACCGCTGTTCGTTGTTGCAATGGTTGTCCACTCATCATCTCTAGTTCGTACCTGCCTTTTCTGTAGCTACACCTTTATTATTTTCCTGATTCCCTCATTTCAGATTCATTTCCTAGACTGTTTTGTTGTTACCTGTATGCTTCTAACTTTGTTTTACCTCCTGCTAAGTGACAAAGGGGATTCTTCCTGTTAGTCGCTAACGTTTTTCATTGCTTCTTCTAGCTTGAAGGAGGTAAGCAATATCCATGCTATTTACGCAGAAAACGGCATTAAAAGGAACAATATTTATCAGGAAGCATTAAGCCAAAAATAGTGGCTTAGTGCTGCCTAATATCTATTGTGTAGGCTCATGCACCACGGAACGTCGCAAAAAGTGACTTTGCAGCGGCACAAGGGGTCTCATAAATGAGGTCCTACTTTTGTACTTGATGCCAGCATCTCTCAAAAATCTTACCATGTTATTCGACATAAACTGCACATCATTATCTGATATCGTTTACGAAGGAAAACCCTCTCATGAGAATATATCCATCAAAAAGTGATTACTGTTTTTCTATTTGCATCTCTCACTCAGAAATTTGCCATCAATCTACTTAGACATAAGATCATTTAGTGCAATTGTGAAACAAGGGCTACTAGGCAATGTTTAAAACAGTGTACATCACAGGGGGTTGTGAAAACCACACATGCGTACTCAGTATTTATTCATGCTTAACTTTTCAGAGCTATTCAGGCGTGCATGTTTGCTCCTGCAATGTTTAAAACAGACCTTGAAAATACAGACTTACTCTGCACCCAATTTTCTCTGGGCTGACAACTTACACCGGAGGATGCATCACACTCTTAAGTCCTTTGTCAATTTGTAAACATACCAAAATGTTCCTAGCAAAATCATCAATGTCCTGGTCCATACTCGGCCATCAATAGGTTTCCCTCAACCTTTTCTTATGAAGGGTCAGTCGTAAGCGGCCTCCATGATTAAACTGCATCAATTTACTTCTGACATTGCATGGGGGAATTAACTTTTCCTCTCTGAACAATAGACCCGCTTCAAGTGATAACTCTGACTGTAACTTACTGTAAGGTTGTAAAGTAATAGGTACATTTTGTTCTTTGTTCAGCCTTTCATCATGTATTCTACAACTTTTGTTAAAACACCGACCTGATCCAATTCCTTCCTCCATACTTCTTCACTGATACATTTGGTACAATGTACAATGTTTGCTACCAAACAATCTTTATCCTGTATATCCAGTGATTGTTTTTCTAGCTCATCATTTGAACATGATAGACGTGCCAGATAATCAGCTTATATATCCTTTCTGCCACCAGGAAAATATTGTACCTCAAACTGATATTCTTAAAGTTTCACACTCAATCTGATCGATCTGGCTGTGGCTCTCATGGAATGAACATTAGAGCCACTGATGATTGGAACTAAAGGCTTGTGATCAGTTTGTAACAGTAATGTTGTTCTCCACACATACGCTGTTGCATTTCCCTCTCAATTACCAAATGGAGATGTTCCTGTGGTTCGAGTGTGCATGAAGCAAAAGCAAGAATATGTTCACCAGTGCCTTTTCCTTGTGATAATACCAATCCAATACCAAACCCCATTGGCATCAACAGTGATGCACAAATACGTCCCTGGTATGTAAGGGGCAACAAAATAGCATTGCTTCATTCTTCCATAAATCATGAGAGAGTATTTGTCTTGAGAATCCTCCCATTTAAATGTTGAATTATTTTGCAGTAACTTGATTGGAGGACCTGTTTTGAAAGCAAAACTTCTAATAAATTTAGCAATGAATTCATATATGTCAAGAAAGGCTTGAAGCTGTTCTCAATCAACAGGAGTGGGAACTTCCTCAATAGCATTGAGCAACCCAAAACATGGTGCAATACCCTCACCAGATACCCCATAATCCAGATATTCAACTGTGCTTACTACAAATTCACATTTATTCCTCCTTATTTCAACCCCTTTGCTCTAAGTGCAAATAACACAGCATTTAGTCTTGACATATGCTCCGTATCATTCTCACCATATACTAGAATGTCTTCTTGGAAAACCAAGACTCCTCTCAAATCTTTCAGAACTTCCCCAATTACTCACTGAAATGCAGTTGCTGCTGATGCAAGGCCAACCGGCAAAACTAAAATACTCCTGATGGTGTCACAAACGCTGTAATGTACCTAGATTCCTTGGCTAGTACCACTTTATGATAGGCTGATTTTATGTCTAGCTTGGAAAAACTGTTATCTCCAGCTAAGATAGTGATCATTTCCAAAAACAGGATAGCAGATGTCCATCCATCCATATGGCCTTATTGAGACTCCTCAGGTCAATACACAGCCTCAGCTCATCATTGTTTTCTGTGCCTCCATAAATTAATCATTCAGGATTAATTAAGCACGGCTAACCACCTGATAGGGTATCCAGGTGCTTGCAGGCCCCGGAGGCTTATTCGAACTGCCTACAATCGGAGGTTCTAGGAGTACATCATGACATACCTGTGAAATAGGATCATCCAATTAGCCTTAAATACTTAGTGGTATACTATCATCCATCTTTTCATGGCTCACGCTTTATTAGAAATCTAAGAAGAACTGTATTTTCATGTGATAAGGCTGTCAATAAATGCTTCAACATCAACTCAATTTTGGTTAGGTCCACTGAGAATAGTACCTTATGTCCTTGATGATGGCGATGAGCGATGCAGGGTCCCATGTTGAGTTGCATCATGCCGCTTCAGTGTCGTTGAGGGGGTGCGAGTTCCACATCCAGTTGCGTTGTTCTGAGTCAGTTCCAATGGGCACCTGCAATGTTCGTGATGCAAGGTTCTGCATCAGCTGGGCTGGCATAGCACCTTTAGTCCCACTTCCAAGGTCCAGGAATGGAGAAGCACACAGCAAACAGAGTTCAGATGCAGTGTTCAAAATGGTTGGAAACTTTTCAGTCCCTGAGGCTCTCGTCAGGAGGCCAGCCAACTAGCTCTTAGAGTCACTCTAGTTGTCCTGGGTTCAAGGTACAGGCTCTGTTATTTTTACTTAGACACCAGGGTGACAGAGCAGTACTTATTGTAGGCAGTGCAGCAGGGCAGCAGAGCAACAGAGCAGCTGGGCAGTCCTTCTTGCAGCAGAGCAGCAGGGCTGCAGAGCATCCCCTCTGAGACAACCACAGGTCCAGAAGTGATTTGACGAGTTTGGTCTGAAGGTCCAATATTTATACTTGGAACCAGCTTTTGAAGTGGGAGAAGCTTTTGCAGTTTCTCCCTGCAGAGTGTCTGGAATTTACAACCTCCCTGCCCTGGTCCCTGTCTGTCTGGGGGCACAAAAGGGTAGTGTGAAGTCCTTAGTGTTTACGCTGAGCCAGAACCTTTGAATTGCAACTGTGGTAGCTCTGCTCCCTATCAAATCAGAGCTGTTGCATCCTGCCAACACCCAAACCTTCTATTGTGATGCTGTCTGGGAGGAATACACAAAGCCAACTGCCAACTACACCTACTCATGAGACCCAGGAACAGGCTGTGGGCATCAAATGATTAGGACAAGAAAAAAACAACTTTCTAAAAGTGGCACTTTCAGAACTGTGACTTAAAATCAGATTTCACCATTAAAGAGGGTCTTAAATTACAATTCCTCAGACATCAAACCTGACTTTCCCACCGACTCCCAATCAAAAGTTATCACTTTTAAATTTAATGAAGTAACACAATGTTATCCTGTGGGAGGCACATAAATTTAGAAGTTTTTCAATACATGTAAACCTTAAAAGTACATGTCTACCCTTTTCCTGCCCTCATGGCAGGAAAAAGGTAGACATAGGCCTACGTAGGCCTACGATAAGAATGACTTATATTTATTAAATAGGAAGGGTTTGCAAAAAAGTGTATTTTGCCAGGTCAAGATGGCAGTTTACAACTGCACACACATGCTGCAATGGCAGCCCTAGGACATGTTTAAAAGGTGATTTAAGTGTGTGGCACAGACAGGGTTGCAGGCCCATTGGTAACATTCGAATTACAGGCCCTGGGTACACATAGTGTCACTTTACTAGGGACTTACAAGTACATCTAAAGTGCAATTGGGGTTAAGCTGATGTTAAAATATTTTGAGGCATGAGCACATGCATTTTAGCACTGATTAGAAGTGGCAAACGTGCACCGAGTCCTAAGGCCAGCAAAAACAAGATCGGGATAAATGGAGGAGGAAAAAAACTGTTTGGGGGAAGATCACTGTAAGGCTGACAGGTCAAACACCCCCAATTGGATAATGTGTGTATACATCTTATATTTTAGAAAATAATGTTCGCTTTTCAAAAGATTAAGCACAGTACAGCTCAAAAAAATGTATGCAATAAAAACAGTACTCTACTTTCCCAATCCACCAATAAACCCTACAACAATAAAATGTATTTTTATGAAATGCACCATACGATATGTGAAACTCAACATTTTTAAAAGATTCAAAATCTCATTATATTCAGAAAATAATCAAAATGACTTAAAAAATAAAACATGATGATAAACAGTAAAACAGAATAAACTATCTACAATTAATTAACAACACAAAAAACGTAACAAAAATAGGCAACTCAACCACACACCTCTAGAGGAAATATATAATAATAAAAATCAATATCATGTTATTTAAAGTATGTGAAAAGCAATGATATTTTAATATACCATATTTTTTAACAATTATATTATTGTCAAACTGATAAAATTATATCCCTACCTGCTATATTATGTTTCATGGCAGTTTTGATGTCACCAACCTTTTTACACAATTGTTGAAAGACGACATTTAAGACTCCATGTTCAGATACCATAACCCACCAGATCCCAATAATAGTGTGATTGTAGGACCCTGGAGAAGGATGTAATCCTTTGCTTTTCCTGAATAGTCTGCCATATTAAATGTCCCACGTGGAACCGAACCACTTCTCTTTGTTAAGGATCAATTTATTCTTTCTAACTCACAAATACAGCAAGAGAGGCCACCAACGTACCAGCAAGCATTCCTCCATCATTTATTATGTGATTCACTTAGACTACTAGGTGGGTAAAGGTGTGCCCAGACATGTGTCGTAATTTGACGGTGATCAGGTTAGCGTTAAGCTTTGCTACACAAATTTTCCCTTAACTTGACTATGGTGTTCGGAAGCCATTTTGAAAACACTGGCGTCCATTTTATATGCACGCGCTTCCTCGTGGTCAGCATGCCCTTTTGTCCTTTCTCTGTACCACTGACCACTTAAACTTGCCCAACAACAGGCTACTTTTAGTATTGGTCAAACTCGCACATGTGTAGTTAAACCCTCTGTACTAGTGGACAGTCATCGCTTAGGAATGTACTCCAAACTGACCAGTGGTGTTGTAACTCCTCCCATGAGTTGGCTGTGTTCCAAAAATGACCTTATATGTACCTAAACTGAGTAAATGTGTTCCGCCTACTCTTTTTATTACTGTAAAACTGTATAAAAGAGGCCTTGCACCGATGTCCATGTGATACTTCTTGCATTGTCGAAGGGTGCTGTAGGAATGTACCACCACCCCATGGGGTCTTAATAAACTTGTCTTTTGCATTTTCCAGTTTCCGTGCCAACGTCTGTTTTATCGTGTAGCGGGTTTTGCGGAATATGTAGGCCTGGAGAACCCAATACCACAAATGTATCCCTTGCTTACTGTATCACTGAATCCAAGCCAAGTCTCACAGATGTGGAATAACAAGGCTGACACCAGTCTGGGGTTGTTTGTGTTCTCCTCTGAAGGTGGCCTTGTCACGCAGTTCGGGATGGACCTTTTGCAAGAGGAGCAGGGCCAGTACTAATTTGCATAAGAGAAGAACTATTTCTGGAGTGCCACAGTGGGCAAAAAAGAAAAAGCTGCAATGATATCCTGGGCAATTTCCAGTGGATTAGATTATTTGCAAGCATTTATCCCACACATTTTCCTTGAAATCGTGTTGTAGACCACCACAAAAATGTTTTGCGCTACAAATTAATATGGGTAAAGGTGTGTAACAAGGCAGAACCAATGTAAACCACCTTAGGATTCCCTAAAGGGAGAGGTGTGGTGCAGCAGCCAGAGTGGCTGACTCAAGGGCACGGTTCATGGCTCACGGCTCACAGTTTGATCGTTGGCGGCAGCTTAGCTCAGCACCATGTGACTCTGGGCAATAGCTCACCTAATCTTCCCAATGGCCCCCCTGCGCCTGATACCCTTAGGAGTGATAAGCTCTGCTTTACAAATGTGGAACTAACGGAGCACCACATACATTTGAGTGAATTCCAAGCACCAGATGAAAGCATTTTCAAACAGTGGGCTGAGGAATCTCATAATATTTTTCTGTGGATACAAGTTACAAGTTCAGTAAAATTATTTGTATTTTAGTAAAAAGTAGCTTATTTCGATGCCTAATAACAATATAATTGGCGCACCACTTTAAAAATATGGCACAAGTTTGCCCTCCACGCTATGCAGATTTTCATGCAGTAATGCACTGCTTACTTTTTAGTATATCTGGGCCTCCATCTCAGAGGCAAAGTATGCCTGTTGGGAGAAACATTTATTATGAAAAACAGTGGTCCATAGGATTAAGTTTTCACAAGAACAAATGCAAATATAGACTCCAATTAGTACTATATTGACCAGTTTTTCAGTACCCAGCCGGGCCTGAAATTTTATTTCAAATATAAGCAAGTTTAAAAGACCATCAAGGAGGTCTAATGCGACAGTTGATAGGGTACAAGCCTGTACCTATCCAAAAGTGCACTCAAAAAGACTTCAAGGGTAGGAAGAGAGCAAGGAGAAGAGGGTAAAGAATATCAGGCAAAAAGAACATTGGAGCCAATTGTCCCTTGCATCAATAGCATATTAGCAAGGCAAGTTCAGACAACCAATTCATGTAACAGTATAAACACAATGGGAAAGTTACAGAATCGGAGTAAGTGTCGACGGCGTTTCGATCCCCGGCTCCTAATGAACTGGGATCATCATCAGGACTTTAACAGTGTATTGCCTGTATGTGCTTTTTTTTAAAAAACCTGTTGGAAATTACAATTTACAGAGATGGGAGAAAAAGAAGAAAAAGAGAAAATTCTGTTTAAATACAGCACTAATTACAGGTAAAATGCACATGGTATTCATTTATGTCATGCCATTGTGATCATGTTGATGTCATTCACATGTCTTTCAGTGATCCAATCACATGCTTTATCAAGGTGCGAAAACGTTTAAGCTAAAGCCGACTCGGATTGTTGCACTGTGAGCCTTTAGACGCTAACGTGATTGTGGCTACATGTGTCGCTTTCAAGAATGGCGCAGTGGTGAAGCATTATGTTACGTTCAAACTATTGCGGGCATACAGCCCGGTGAGCTTAAACAGAATTTTGGACATTTAAGGTTGTGGCTAAAGTATCGGTTAACATCCTGTGGTTGTGGTGACTGTGGTATAAACATGCGTCACGTGAACGTGGATTCTTTACATGCCTAATGAGTGGTGAAAAGCGCACCTTTCCGAGCGATCTTCAGCAGCCTCCTGAGAGTTTAGGAGAAATAGTGGGATGGAGGGCAGGTACCTAAAGCGAAGGGAATCAATTAGAATCAAGTGATATCATGCGCTAATACTTGGGGTGGGGGGGGAAAAGAACCACGACGTTACCTCGATGTCCTATTCCGGTAGGTTTTAGAGTTTCTGCCATAAGTTCCTATCTTGTGTTGGATAACGCTTGAAAGGGTTCAAGAAACACGGAACTATATAGTGTATATTCAGACCTCTTGAGGGTATACACTTTGGTTTTCAGAGTCTGCAAATAAACAGGAATAATTTTAAGAATAAGGCTGGAAAGTACTAATTGCCCATGGCAGCGAAGGGAGAAACAAGCATAGATGTTTGTTAGTCACAAACATAATTCACTTAACACCTGTTTTCTGTAAAGGATAACCACATTGAATAATGCAATGGCATGTGTCCAACTCTTTACGCTAATTTAGGATTATTAATATATTATTTTATTATATGCCTCTGTGAATGCCAGCCCTTGTTGTTAATCTCAATTATACCACACTAATTTCGGAAGGATTACTCTTCAGTGGACAACCCTCATGATATCGCCCAGGAGGGAACCGGTCAAGCCAGAGGGTGTTGTTCTATTATAATCAGGTGGCTCACTTTCAAACTGAGATGTGTTAAATACTATGGGGCAGATTTACAAGCTCCTTGCAACACTTTTACGCCGCTGTTGCATCACTTTTGTGATGCTGCATAAACAACGAACCACGTTGGGGTTTCAGCGTTCTGGAGACTCAATTTCAGGGTATCTGCAATTTACAACACAAACAGTTGTTTCAAAATGGCGTCAGGTTACGGTCTCCATCTCACGTCCAAGCAGTCTTCCAGACCTTGTAAAACACCTAAAAAGCGTGTCTTTACATTTTCTGAACTGCCCCAATTTGTTAAACAATAGGCACCTTTTTTAAAGCTTTCTAATGGCAAATGTGGACCCTTTCATTTATGTGCCTGGGAAACTTTTTTCTGTCAATGTCTAACCCTGGTGCCCCAATAGTAAAATACATTTTTCTTCAGACTGTGCACCACAGCAGGCAGCACACGCCTACGTATTTTCCAGTGATTGTGGATTCACTGTTGTTGTGTACTTCTCAGCTTTCATAGCGAACGCAGAGGATGCTAGCAAGGCCTCCTTGTTTATTTACCACAGTGCCCGGTGACAGTGCGACAGCAGAAACTGACAGGAGGCCTGATCAGCCTCAGACACATCCTGTAATGTGTCACATTTGACAGTGCAAGTCAAGGAAATGGTGTAGTTGACAGCGCAGCCGGTGTCCTGTCATGTTCTACTGTATTCTGTTTTTACTGAAAGATTGGACAGAAGGCCCGACTCACATACAACTTGTTAGAAAAGCTCTCTCCATCCTGCTTCAGAACAAGTGTGTCCAGATGCAGGGGCATTCTTCATTTATTTATAGCGTCACATTAACCAGGCAGCGCTGCCCAAGAGACTCTGGGCGCTCTACATTTGAGCCCACCAGCCTGAAGAAGAAATATTTGATCAGTACCCTCAAGCAACATGACCGGTGTCACCCAAGCAATTATAGTGAGGATTTGGAACAGTGCAAGTCGAGAAAAGAGGCCTGCAGAGACTGAAAGACATCCCTAGGTACTGAAAGCAAGAAAAGACACCGCCGAAAAATGAAATAAAAAATCTTCCTTGGAAAGCCGGGCTGCAAACGACTTTGTAAGCAGCAGGACTGGTGTCACTATTTATGTTTTACAATTACAAACTCAGTGAAATCTGTAACCGTTGCCAAGAGGTATATATCTGTAATTGTGTAAGAGAAAATGCAAAGCAATCACAGGTCATGCGGAGGCAGGGAACGTGCAGGAATTCAGGATCAGGTGCTATGATAGGGGGCCCATTTTGAGTGGGTTGGAAAAAGATCCGCAGATCTCCTGTTTCTGGAGCTTCAATGACTGTCAGCATCAGTAATCCTGAGAGAGTGGAAATGCTCCAGAGGTACAGATGGAAATTACCCAATTACTTACCAGTAATGTTCATTCAGGGCTGGCTCCTCTGCTGTGGTGGAGGAGCGTCACCCCACTGCTTTTAAGCAGGTCGAGGAAGAAGAAATATAAAATGATATTAACATAGGGCCTGATTAACAAAAGTAATCAGAGACAAAATCCTTACTTTACGACTTTTGGTATTCAGAAAGGGCATTTAGGAGTCGTAAAGTTAGGATTTTGCCTTAAACGTAAGTTTTGGTCTTAAGTTAAACTTAAGACCAAAACTTAAGTTTAACTGAGACAAAATCCTAACTTTGCTACTCTTAAATGCCTTTTGTGACTACTGAAAGTCGTAACATTAGGATTTTGTCTTAGATTACTTTTGTGAGTCTTTGTGGGCAGGTGGGTGGGTAGGGCTGCTCTGCTCACAGAGCAGGGTAGGGGAGGGGAGAAGTGGTTTGCCCTTACTTTGTGTGGTGACTCTAATTTTGACAGAGGGTTATCTAGTATGAGAGCTTAGATCCCTTCTGCTTGTATCCTTCCTCTTCCCTCCTCCTGGATTTACCAGTTTCAATTTGTTTAGAGGTGCAATAGGGGAGGGAGGGAATGTGGATTGGGACAAGGAGGACTCAAGAATCAGCGTAATGAAGGTTACCGGTAATTAATTGAGATATTAACCTTCCTCTTTATCCTCCTCGTTACTGTCCTAACTTTGTGAGGATTTACCAAGTTGAGAAATTGTGTCAACAAGTGATGCTCCAAATACATTTATTGTATTAACAATTACATCATTGCTGATTTGATAAAATCTGCCCTTTCTTTTGGGCCTTTCGCAAGGAAGGTGCAGACAATTATCAATCTTCAAAATATGGAATGATAGTGATATTGCGCAAAAGGAGAAATGCACCAACCAGAGCAAGTACTTTGAAAAGACCTTCGGTGAAGTTGTCAGTCCAAAGGGCAATGCTTCACATTTAAAGTGCTTATCTCCCAGAACAAAAATGAAGAAGACACTGGCTGGCTGGATGGTCTGGGGCCTGAAAATAAGTGTCCTGTAGATCTAGAGTCAGGTAGGTAATAGTCCTGCACCTATGATATAATTATTGCCTGGATTTAAATCATCCTGAAGTGTTCCATAGAGACACATTCTTTAGTGTATTGAGATCCAGCAGTAGTTGAAGGCTTAGATCTGCCTTGGGAATAAGTAAAAGAATAGATGGAAACCTTCTCCCTTCCTGTCTCATGGGAGCTGGACCCACTGCTTTCTTGTCTATTACTATATATTTTCGAAACAAAGGAGACCCCACAGTTTTTAAGGACCTGGGTAATGAAGAGTATTCGGAAAATAATGGTTTATTGAGGCCAGTTAGTCCTTTATACGTATCTAAAAGGCTGAACCGATCTCGTCTCTGAATAAGGGGGCGTTGTGTTTTAAACTCATCCGAGGTCGCCGTGTTTGACAAAGGACCTTCAGCATGATGCGGTTCAAGGTGGCAAATCAATCAATCAATCATTCATTTGTAGAGCGCACTAATCACCTGTGAGGGTCTCAAGGCACTGAGGGGGAGGTAGGAGGGGTGCTTTACTTTAGTTACTGATTCTAGGTGGTGTGATTTCCTTACGCCCTGCAGGATTTGAGATCAGTTCAGCTCATTAACTAGAATAAGCTAATTTCAAGCTGAGCGTACCGCCTTTTGTTGACGGGTGTACTCTAACATGAGAGACCTCCACAACCCCTTCAACATGTGTCAGATAGACTACTGTTCCTGAAGATACTAGGTGCTCACTTACCTGTCCTGATGATAATCTCAACTGAATGAGATTGAAACGCCGTCGACCTACCTAACTCCTTATTTCATTAAATAAAATGAACAAAAGGAGCTTAGTATCTTTTTTTTAAAAGGAGCTTAGTATCTTTTTTTTAAAAGATGCATGTTTTAATGTTTTTTTCCAACTAGAGCAATTTTGTGTCACCCTTTTTTGTGAGCACTGAATCATTATAACTCATCATAAACTAGGTAATATGCTGCATTGAATAAAACAATTGCATTAAAACTATTATGTTGTTCTGCACCGTAGTTGCTTTTTTAACTAAATTGTTGCACTCGGCCTCCAAATGTAATTATACAAAATAATATAAGTTCTGTAAAAAAACTACGCCTTTTAGATACATATGAAGGACTAACTGACATCAATGAGCCATTGTTTTTCAAATATTCTTGTCTGTTAGAGCTTGAACTCCCAGAAGAATGCTTGGGTTTCTTGATTTTTCTGTGGGTAATGGTAAGGGCCACTGGAATTATGCAATGCTGTTTTTTCACATAATTATGGACTTGCTGCATTTGCCACATAATCATTGGCTGCATAATCTGCAGCTTTTAACAGAAAAAACACTTTGTTTCCAGCTCAAACAGGTCAAAAGTTACTAAAAACGTGGCAGCCTATTCGTAGCAGCAAAACCCTAGCAAAGGTTAAATGGTCATCTTTCAACTGCTTATTTCTGTGTTTGGTTGTGACATTGGTACTACTGAGGTGGAATATTTGCCCATTTTTATTGTGTGCAAAAATGACAAAATGATGAAGAAATACTATCAAAAATTGTGCCACATTATGCAGCATAATTTGAATTTTCTTGCTGCGTAATTTAGTCAAACCTGCTCTATAATTTGGTGCCGCCCTGTCACATAATTCTAGAGGCCCTGGTAATGGAGTAGGAATGAAAAAGTCCTGTGGAATACTGTGAGAGAATGGGATGCAATAACTGTTGCTGATGCTATTGAGAACCCATCGATCCATGATACATTCCTTACATTGACGATAAAAGTGTCTTATTTTTGCTCCACTCCCAAGTAATTGTTTTGGGGTTGCTCTTGAGTGGTTGGATTGGTTGGTCTGGATTTTTTCCCAAACGTGGCCTCCCCAACATGGACCCAGCCTTCAAAGTAACATTATCTTGAATATACTGTGCTGGATGTTAATATATAACTGATATATTTACTAAAAAGAGCTGAAAAGGCTTGAGGAACCTTTTTACTCTTGCATCATGTTGTATCATTATATCCAATTATTGAAGTAACAATTTTAGCCCATTTAATGATAGTTTCTGTATCACAGTCCTCTAACCTGATTCACGTTTCTATTATTTTTTCCATAGTATCCTCAGGCCACCTATTGTTGCACCAGCTGAAGCTGTTTTTGTCCCTAGACTGTAAAACTTGCAATTTGAGAGAAACTGGGATACAAGTTTCATGTTGCCTAAGATGAATCTAAGGAGCTGTGGAGTATTTTCCACTTCACACAGAACAAGGAGTTCTGAAAAGCTCTGTGAAGTGACGCTGAGTGGAGTTTTTTCTCTCGAGTGGCATCGCGCACTGACATCGCCCCTGCGAGAATTCTCAATGCAGGCGGTCATGGCATGTTGCAACCACTCACATTGAGAAATCTGCCACTTGCGTTGAGAAAGCTGCCACTCAAGGAGAATGTCTACTTGATCGGGAGAAAGCAGCCGCGCCCTCTAGTACGACTCTTGTGCTTATTTACAGCGCAGAGTAAATTACCGGTGCTAAATACCAGTGCTAGCAGTTGATCTTAACAGACTCTGCCGCTAGCGGAATTCCGCAGAGCGCAGCAAAGTTTTTCTGGCACTTTGTGGAGTTCCACAGAGTAAAACTCTTCAAATTCTGCCCTAGCCTATTTAGCATTTGCTCCAAAGGAAAAATCTGAGGCAGCGTGAAATATCTTGACCATTACCTCAACTTTCTTTTCCAATACATCGGGCAGAGTAGAGATCTCCCTTTATGACGTCCTGCAGAGGGAAATCATATGATTCAACAACACTGTATTAGGAGTAAAATACTTGCTCCTTATTGGCTTCTTCTCAAACTACATCTGGCAGTGCATTATTTGCTGATGCTAGATTTTATGTGGATTTCATGTGGAAGCCGCTGAAGCCTGGATAGAGCTTACTTTTGACCTTTACACATACTTGTTTTCATATACCTTAATTAGCTACCAATTGTTTCAAAAGTGTAAAATTGTCTGTTGGCCAGGATCTTTCCATTCTTTGCAGTGAATTCCCTTTATTATGTCCTGCCGAGGGAGATCACATGATTCAACACCACTACATTCAGAGTAAAAGAAGTAAAAAACCCTCCACATCACCCACTCCATCTTCTCTAACAACCTAGACCAGAAAGTCAGAAACTTCAACAATTGAATCACCAATTGAACCAGCATCATTGCTCCCATTGGCGACAATACCTAGAGAAGGTCCACTAAGGAGGCTAGCTGCTATATTGAAGGTCTCAGAACTGCCAAAAGAAACTGTAAAGAACTGGAAAAGAGATGGTACACCAGCAAGGACACGGCAGACAATAATGACTTGAAGACAGCCCTCAACCTTTATCTCAGACAGTTTAGAAAATTGAAGAAAATGGCATTAATTTCACTCAAAGAATCAAGCTCCAATGCCAGCAAAGAACTCTTCAACATTGTACAGGAATTTTCTAACCCCTGAGCTGCAACAACAAACATTACCCCCTCACAGGAACTGTACGATACGCTTACAAACTTCTTCCACAACAAGATAGTCAACATCTACAGCAACTTCAAACCCCAGCCCAAGGCCACCGATTTCTTCAAGCAACACAACAACCCCACACCCACCACAGGTACCCGACAAACCAAATGGTTCCAGCTCACCCCACAGGACACCACCTCTATTATGAACTTGGTCCACTACCGGGCACCAACCGACCCATGCCCTCCCCACATCTTCAACCTAGGTGAGTACTCACCACCTTGTTCAACACCTCAATTGTCATGGTCACCTACCCCGCAGAATGAAAACATGCATTAGTCAAGGCCCTACTAAAGAAACTATCGGCAGAGCCCAGCTAACTCAACAGATATTAACCAATCTCCATGCCCCATTCCTGGGCAAAGTATTAGAAAAGAATCAAACTAACAACTCTCCTCACTTCTGGAACAGAACTCCTACCTGACTCCTCCCAATCTGGATTCTGCAGCAACCACAGCACCGAGACAGCCCTCATCGTGGCTACAGATGACATTCAAGCTCTACTTGAATGAGGAGAGACTGTGGCTTTGATCCACCTAGACCTCTGGGCAACATTCAGTATGGTCTCCCATCACAAATTCATCTGAAGGCTGCTTAACGTAGGCATTTACAGAGCCGCTTTCCTCACTGGGAGAACGCAAAAAGTCTCCCACCCTCCATCACCTCCAAACCCAAGGAAAACATCTGTGGAGTACCCTGAGTATCCTCACTCAGCCCCACCACCTTTGGCACTTATACGAAACCTCTGGTTGGCATCGCCATAACCAACAGACTAAACATCATATCCTACTTCGACGACACAAAACTCATACTCTTCCAGTCCGAAAACACCACCAGAACCAAGAGCATCTTCCACAAAAGCATGACAGATGTCCCCAACTGGATGAAGGACAACAACCTGAAGCTCAACTCGGACAAAGCAGAGGTACTGATTGTCGGAAACAAAGGCTCTCCATGGGACGCATCCTGGTGGCCCTCAGAACTCCTACCTACTCCTACCCTCACAGACCATGCTAGTATCCTACATCTGCCAGGATCAACACCTAATAACAAAAACTAACGAAGAAATACAAATGTTGTGATAGACCAATGCCATAGTCATAGTTATATACAATTCAGTTGTTCATTATATTAATAGGTCTATTGATATTAGAGGCTCCTAATTTCACTTTGTTCCCACTTTTTGTAGAGTATGCAAACAAAAATTGTAATAAGTAAATATTGCCATGAGAATAATCTTTTGTTCCCAGTGTTTAGGTCTCGACCTAGTGTACACTGCGCAGCAGTGTTAGCACAGGCCGAGATTTTATGTTATCTCAATACTGTGTACTTGAACCCGCCCCTTCTTCCATTGGCTAACTCCATAAATGGAGGCTAGCCCGAGGGGCCGGTGTCCGAGTGCTGCTGTGGGCCTCTTTTTTTTAGCAATCTGCGGTGGCCATTTGGGCGCTGTCTCCATTGTTCGAATACAGCAAGTGGCCCAGTAGGTGTCTGAGTGGCCTTTCTAGAGGCAGATGGGCGCTCATTACCTCCGTTTAGCAACAGTCAAGAGGTGTCACTCCCTTTGTCTCGCTGGCCAGCCCATTAATGTGTGAACATACTGAGTGGGGGCAGGTGGCCTGAGTAGAAGTGGCCTAACTTGTTTCACCACTGTAAACTAACGCGTGCATTTTTTTATCCCCCCCTCCTAAAGATTTTTTTATATGATTACGCCATAGCAGTGATTTGTGTGTGTGGCTCTGTGTGTGTGTGGGGGGGGCTCTGTGTGTGTATGTGGGAGGCTCTGTGTGTGTGTGTGGGGCTCTGTGTGTGTGGGGGCTTTGTGTGTGTGTGCGGGGGCTCTGTGTCTGTGTATGTGTGTGGGGCTGTGTGTGTGGGGGGGGCTCTGTGTGTGTGGGTGGGGCTCTGTGTGTTTGTGTGGCTCTGTGTGTGTGTGTGGCTCTGTGTGTGTGTGTGTGTGGTTCTGGGTGTGTGTGTGTGTGGCGCTGTGTGTGTGTGTGGCTCTGTGTGTGTGTGTGTGTGTGTGTGTGTATGTGCGTGTGTGTGTGTGTATGTGTGCAAATGCAATTGGTCTCACATTTGCGAGAGATTAAGCTATTGGCAATGTAAATGACAATGCCATTTATTTATCTGTTTTCAAAACCAACACATAAATAAAAATTGTGTCATTTACAATGCCAATAGCTCTAACTTTTGCAAAGGTGAGACTGTTGCATTGTAAATGCTTGTTTTTTATTGCAGTACAGCAATATCTCTGTTTAATATATATATTTATATCTTGTGGAACACAATTAATAAATATATTTATTTAACATTTTATTATGTTGTTTTATTATTTTAAAGGTAGTACTATGAAAACATACATATATTTACTATCCCTACTCCAGTTAGTGCAACAGTAGGAAAAGCGTTGGACGTTGGCGAGATCAAATTTACTAATCCTACTCCAGTTCAAGCAACAGTAGGGAAAGCATTCTCACTCCAGTCTAAGCAATAGTAGGGAAAGAGTGGGAGAAGGTTTACATTTAGTATTCCCACTCAAAACAGTACAACAGTAAGGAAAGTGTTGGACTTCAAAGGAGTAAAATGTACTATTCCCACTGTAAGCTGTGCAAGAGTAGGGAAAGCAGTGGACTTGGTGGGTGTAAATGTACTATTCCCACTCCCGATTAAGTATCCAAAAAATGAAAATACCTACCATTTTGAACCAATGCTCTGATGACATCAAGCAAGTGAGTCCGAAATTCCCCAAAAGAGCCCCCTTGTCTCTTCCATAAAAGCATGTATCAATGCATCCTTCCATCCTGCCATCCACCTGCTGATATCCACATTTCTCTTTAATATTCAGTCATCCATCCATTCTTTGATTCCTCATTCAATCTTCACCAATGTTTTTGTCATCTATGCATGCATCCATCCATACATCCTTACATCCATAAGTCCATCATTTTACTTAAATATCCATGAGAAAAGTCTTTACTCCATCAATTGATCCTTTTGGTCAGTCACCTATGCACAGAGATTTTCATTCTTTCTGCCATCCATTCACCAATACGTCCATTGCTCATCCATTCCATCATACTTCCTACCTTTCTTTTACTCTGCCTTACTTTCAGCTTTCCTTTTTTTAACTTTCCATTCTTACTTCCCTTTTCATTCAACCTATGTTGTGTTCTTCCTTATAACACTGATTATGAGAGTTTTGTCTGATAAGTTTCAGATAAAGGAGACCGGTTAAGGATATCAACCCTGCTGTAACTGGTAGAGCAGGAGGTTCATGACACCCCTGCCCACTTCAAACAACTCAACGCTAGGAAAAGCATTGGACTTTGGAGGAGTTAAATTTACTATTCCCACTACAAACAGCGCAACAGTAGTGAAACTGTGAAGACATTAATTTTACTATTCATACTGCAGTGTTAGCAAAATAGGGAAAATACTTAACTTCAGACACATTGACACATTACATATATGAGTAACATATACATTTAGAAAAAGATAGTAAATTCTTAATATAAAAATGATTAATTAAAATGAAATAAAAATACAGATATCAATCCTTCTTTCACATGCCCAAATATGTTGAGCTATAAACAGTTTAGCCTCATCCAGCAAGCTTTTTGAGACATACAGGAGGTAAATCTTGAAGCAGTTTCTTCTGGATTGCTGAATACCGATACCCCTACTTGGGTACTGTTAGCATATGACACCACTGAGAATCCAAATGATTTAACAAGTCTTGCCAGTGGAGTAATGTAAAGATTGAAAAGAGTAGGTCTCAGCGAGGAGCCCTGTGGCAGCCCACATGACAGGCAAAACTAGTCAGAAATAAATCCTCCATTAGCAACATTTTTTCCGTTAGGCAGGATTTTATCAAACTGAGAGCAAAACCGCTTATTCCTAGCTGAGCAAGCCGTTCAATGAAGAGGGTATGGCTGACTGTATAGAAGGCAGCCGAGAGGTACAATAATATCAGTGCAGCCTTGCTGACCTTCATATAAAATGAACCTCAGCTCCTCCGATGCAGCTACCAAAGCTTTCACCATACTGTGTGCTCTTCAAAATCCATATTGAGTCTAGCAAGCTGTTAGGGCCTATAAATGGCGTAAGTTCTGTGTTTAACGCCTTCTCCAATGGTTTAGCTGGAAAAAGTAGCCTAGAAATGGGCCTGTAACTACTAGGCTCCTGTGGATCCCGTTTTTTTTCAGTAAAAGGAGAATAGAGGCCTTCTTCCACTCAAAGGGGAAGTAACCAGTGTTAAAAATGTCATGGTCAATTGAGTGCTTAAGATTTCTGGGAAAAGATGTGCAATGTTTATAGGGCATGGATCTAATGGGGATCCATATTCAGTACATTTAATTTGTTAAAGACCTGCTCTGTACCGAGTAAAGAAAACTTACCAAAGAAGGATAAGGCAAAGTTTTCAGATCTTTTGAGGATGAACAATGTCTCGGCAGTGATATATGTGAACAAGTTAGGCGCTCTTAGGTCAAAGAATGTTGCAGATCTGGCTAAGGTTTTCTGAAAGTATTGTTTGGGACAGAATATTTTAGTGCAAGCGGAACACAAACCGGGATTGAGCAATGTGGAGGCAAATCGGTTTTCGAGGAACTACAAAGATTAGAGTGATTGGAATCTGAACATGTCAGTTTTCCTGAAGTTGATCGACTTTTGGGGTCCAGGTCAGGTGGATCTGTTTGCAAACAGGTTGAATGCCCAGATAGTGAGATTCTTCAGCTGGCATGCAGACCCAGAGTTAGCGGTGACTGATGCATTCTGGTAGAATTGGAGGGGTCCCAGTCCAAATGCTTTTCCACCTTTCTCAATAATATTAGAAGTAACATTGATGGTATGCAAGTGGATGGAACCGGTGTCAGTGACATCTCTTTGAAAGTCACATGTTTGGTATCTTCCATTTTTGTTGCCAATATTTCAGGAAATTCTAGTTGGCCCAACATGAGAAATGCATGATATGGTAATGACAGGACAGCTGAGGCAGGTAGCATAGAACATTTCAGGCATGTCTGGGAGGTGCCAGGGATTTCATAAAAAGCTATGGATCTTATGAAGGCAGCTTGAGCACCTGGCAGTAGGAAGATGTATGGATTTGCATGGCAGAAAAGGGTTTGCTGGTGTGTGGAGAGAGATTTTGATCCCATGTCAGTGAATGTTGTAGAAGTGGTGAATTATTTATCAGAAATGTTTGAGAAAAGTTTGTCTTACAGGACAATTAATGTACATAGATTGGCAATTACTGCAGAACATGTTTTGTTCAATAGCATCATGGTGTGAGAGGATGTTTTGCTCAAAACCACTGGTGAATTTAAAATGACTGCACCACTCAGAAATGGGATGTTTGTACTCAACTTCCATCTCACATGGGGTCTCAGAATGAGGCCCTAGGATGGCCACAGCATGTAAGATGATACAGTGGTATGCATAAATAGACACACCTCCCCACCTATGCAGATCTCATCTGACCCGTTATAAAGGCAGGAGATAGATTACAAAAGAAAAGTCTTCTCAGCCCACCCTTCTTTGCCTTGCAAAACCAGGTGACTAAAACCACATTTACAATGGACAGGTGTAAAAGCAAGAATCTGCACAACCTTACCAATTTGCGGAGGGGATTGCATTGGTCCAGAGGCCTTGCTAGTAATGGCGCAGCAGGTGAAGTGTTGCTGGGGCTCAGGAGTGTGAAGTGCTGAGCTCCAAGTATAGCTGTCTTTTACTACCCAACCAGGGTCTACGGGGCTTATTTTTCTACCTTGCTTTAGGGCCAACTGCGCTCTTCCCACTTCTCTGCCTGGTCATTGACCCCCAGTGATCTCCCACCATGAAAATTACGACATATCATTAACCAATCAATGTCCTTTCCATTTGAGGTTATCAACATTATTAAGTGTGCCTTCTGTATAAATATGTATAGGTGCCAGGCCCATTCTGTAGTATGTCTGGCTGCTTATGTAGCAGGCGCAGAATTAAAGGGGCCATTATGTGAATTTTATCACAGTGTCTCAGAATCCCAACAGGCGTCATAAAATAAGGCACCGTTCTATTATTATTGTTTGTGACTATCGGTGATGCAGGACTGGCTAAAGACTACAGTTTTATTGTTTCTCACTGGTTGGCCCTTTTAAATGTGCCTGTTTCCTCATCTGAATGGGGGGAGGGAGTCCTATATACACCATGGAATCCCTTTGGGATGTGCGTCATATTTCCAATAGCCAAGATAAGCAAGTTGACGTAGGTATCATATTTCGAGAAGACTTTTCATTTTTGGCTAGAGGTCGCATGATCCCAGCGGGGCAACCATCTTGGTTGCACTTCCTGGGCAAACCACGCCCATCCACCTCTTTGGTGGTACAGCTGTTGAGGGCTATGGTTGGTAAAATTAACACTGGTGCAAAAAAAACATGAACAAATGTTAGTTCACTACTTTATGTGTCTCAATAACATATTTTATTTCACATCTCTGGATAGCAGGTATTTAAATAAGTACCTTAAAACAATCTCCCTTTAACTTTACCTTGGCCATTCTATTAGCCTGACCTGTTCAGCCAGCCCTCTTCAGGCCGAGCGGTTTGAAAAGCATAAAATATGCTACATTGAAAACAAATAGATGTTGTAATGAGGCCTCTCCACGCTCGCATTTGTCACGGTCTCTTTGTATGGAGAAGCCTTCGGTTTCGCAGTAGAAAGCATCCCTCTGTCTTCCCGTTCTGCATGCATAAGGGAGCACAGTGGGTTTTTAACTTTTGAAAACTCATTCAAAGAGACAGCATCGCCTCCTGTACATGGTGTTCATCTAAAGTGCCGCGAACCGCACGCTTCATTGGTAGAAGTTTAATGCTGTCACGGCCCTCCAGGGGCTTGTCCCATGTGGTTATAATTAACTTTTAATGTATGCCTTCAGGGCAAAACACTTAAGGGGTTAACCAGTTTTCTCCAACAGAATGAATAGTTAAATGGTAACATAAGTTTGTCAATATGCTGCGTTTCAGGAAAGTACCAGGTTTTTGAAAAATATGTTTCTACAGTTGTCTAGTTTTTGAGTACTAACCACGCACATTTTCCACAGAAATTCGGAAATGTGCTGTGTGAGTAACAGCTGTTCCTAATTTCTGTGATTGATTATTAATAATGTCAAAAACACAATTAAGCTGAATATGCTGAGAGGCGCAGGAGCATGTATAGTGAATATTTTGTAAAAAAAAAATATTGCATTGCTTTATTTAAAATAGAAATGTAAATTGGCCTATTTGTCTCTTTGGTATCTTGGTTATTCTTTTCCTCTTTCTGCTTACTTGTCTGTCAGTCCGTGCTTTTTGAAACACTGCCTGGGCGTTTTTGTAGCTCACAATCTGCTATTGGCTTGCAATACAGTAAAATATTTTGGACTATTTGAAATCAATAGTTAATTGCTTTTGAAAAAAAGATTCATTATAACATTATAATTTTAATTACCGAAATATCATAAATTAATATTTACAAGGAATGCTTTTACAATATTGTGATTTTTTACACCACACGTATACTCATTATTGCTTTATGTATCACGTTTGAACGAAACGTAGACACATTTGAATTCATTGCCCCTTTTTTAAATTCAGTTCGTTGAATTACGAGTTAACATCACAATTCTGAGACATGAAAACTATACCTAAAGGGGCATTTCTTTACTCCATGTTTGTTTGTGACAAACCATGGTGCCCATGTTAGAGCCCAAAAACTAAAATTCTTTATAAATGATGACACAATCCACTATCACACTTACCAATCAATACCAGGCCCATAAACATAGAGAGTGAGGTGAATGGATCATATGTTATTTATGACTTTATGCAATAAACTATCTACAATAAACAAGACCAGCTTGTCATTTTAAAAAGTTTATTAAAACATATTTAAGAAAACTTAGGTTTGGAACTTTATTAAGCAAGCATTAGAAAAAGGCATATAAGTTTTATTCAGCATTTAATAAAGAGATAATATTATTCATTAGCAGAAATAAGTGAAAAGGAAGAGCATTTCCAAAACCTAACTATCTCTCAGTCGCTACCCTTATCACCTGAAAATAAAGTCTTAAAAGTTACATTTCTTAGGTGAAATCATCGGACAGCAGAACACGTCCTTCTGGAATCAAGAGCATAAGCCAAAAGTTTGCAGCTAACGCCTATTCTTATACTCTAAAATAAGCTGAGCTAACTATTTTTCACATTCCAACAGCTGAATTCTGGCTCTTCATTGGCTGAATCACCTCACGCCACAGTAAACTGTGACATCTTCCACCACGAGACCAGGCTTTACACAAAGTCATTGTCCATGCACAGAATCCTGGCAACAGTTCCTTAGTCCGCTACAATTTGTAGCAAAAATGTTCAAGCAATATGAAATCTTGTCACGTCTCTTCCTTTTAGCCTTGAGCCAGACTGTTCTGAACTTTCGTGGCACATCCAAACCCACTCCACAGAGTTGACTTTAGCAGTTCATTTTTTGAAGCTTTCAAAATAAAAGGCTTTTCCTCCACTTCAGAATAAATTGTCTCATGTGGGTTTTAATATCAGCAGGCCTTTTCTGCGCTGCTTCAGATTGCGTCACTGCGCCACTTTCAGCTTGCGTCACTTTTCCAGAAAACTATTATTTAAACAAACACAAAAGAATAATTAATTCAGGTAAAGCAAACCCTTCTGTACCACCCAGCCCTTGCTAATTATTAATTAACCCACTAATAAAAGACATTTAGCAAAAGCAAACAAATAAAGCAACACATATAATAACTACCATTCTTCATGTAATCCAGCTTTATGTTTCTGAAAGAGTAAAAAGATGATTAAATAATACACAGACAGACAATACACAACATAGGACATACATGTAAGCACATATAAAGGCACATGCCATGAATGATCAGCTGCATATTAATAATGACAAAGACAATAGGACAGACATAACAAACAGGACAATATTAATAATGTGTTACAAAAACAGACTTGCAAATGCAACAAAAGCACATATAATTAGTTTCCCGCGTGTTCATGTGTGGTGCAAACTTAATCTAGGTTGGATTAATAAAATAAATCATGCAACAGTGCATTAATTAATCAGTTAATGTTATGGGGAATTGAATCCACAAGCCAGAATAAAATATTTTCTGCAGCCCGCTTTATCAACTCCCCCATCTGGTGATATTAAAATCACCAAACAACACCCAAAAATTTTAATTAAAAATTGTATCTATTGAACATGTTTCAGGCTTACTCTGGATTAGTATTTAAGCTCTAATTTCATCTATCTCATAATTAGTATTGAGTCTTACATCTTACTAATTCTGTATTCTTTACCCTTTCTTTATTCAGCTAAGTTGGATCCTTTCCACCTTTGAATCCCCAACCCCCAATGAATTTAGGGAACTAAGTTTTAAATTGCATAACTACATTTTGAATTGCACCAACAAAACAAATATCAATCTGAGTATTATAAAACAAAACAAAAAACAAAAAGTAAATTTTTGAAAATTTTTGAAAAATTAGTATATAGTATATACCCCCTCTTTTTTTTTTTTTCAAACTAAAACATGTTTTCTTCGACCTAGTGTCTTACATAGAAGTGTTTCCAGCTAACACAATTTCTTCGACCTTGAGTCACTCTAACATAATTTCTTCAGCCTTATGCCAAAAATAAATCTCAACTTAAAGAAAACTAACACAATGTCTTCAGCCTTATGCCAAAAATAAACCTTAACTTAAAGAAAACTAAACTTAGTAATTGTCACCATTTTCTTTCAAGACCACCTGACTGCTACTGCGCTCCTCAACTATTGGAGAGATAGTTATGTAGGCCCATTCTGGAGACTTGTATTTTACATTTGGTCTCAATGGTCTTTTGCTTTTCCTGGCAATCATTTCAATTTTCTCTTCAGTTTGCTCTTTTTTGTCTGAATCATTCTTCGGACTTGACACTTCATATTTGAACTTTAAATCTTTAGGCCAGACATCACCTTTTCTCAAAAGTTTCTTCTTAGGCTTGCTTTCTTTACATTCAGCTTTCCAAGCCCGTTTTCTGAATTTTCTTATCTCAGACTCTTCATTACTCCCATCTGTATCATTTTCCGAGACTTTAAATTTGTACCAAGGAACTTCTTTACTCGGCAGCTTCACTCCGATAGGAACATCATCCTTACAGCTGGTACTTGGTAATTCTTCCTCTTCTTCAGGGATCACCTTCAGCTTCCCAGTTTCAGGATTCTTGTTCCCGCACACAGAGCTACTCTTCTGCTTTTCAATACTCTCCTGGACTAGATTATCTTCTTGCTCAGAATTTTCTGCTTCTGAATCTTCTCTTTCTGCTTGATATTCTTTTTCTAGCAGATTTTCTTCATTTTCTGAATCTAGAATCACAATCTCTAGATCTTCTTCAATCAATGTTTCATTCACATTGACATCATCATCCAGATGTCGACCATCTTGTCGATCTTCAAGATCTGGATTTCTGACATCATCATCCAGATGTCGACCACCTTGTCGATCTTCAAGATCTGGATTTTCTTCAGGAATTTCTTTTTCAGAGTCTGAATCAGTTGTAGTCTCTTCACTGTCTTCATCAGTGTTATCAGGTTCAGATACACAAAGGGTATTACTGATATGAATCCATCCAGTATCTGTTGTCACCTGACTTGCTTTCTGCCACCTGGGTACTAGACAGTTTCTCCTCCTTTGAGCCTTTGTTCTGACTAAGTCTCTTGGCAATAGATCATGAGCCTGCTCCTTTTCCACATCTGTTCCCAACTGATGGAATACAGAAACTGTATCATTCTTTCTTGTTGGAAAAGCTTCGACCCATTTTGAAAATAAACAAATGATGACTAGGACATATCTCAGTTTGTTATGTTGGGGCACTTCAAAAAGATCTGTTTGAATAGTTGCAAATGAACCACCCTCCCGGCCTATGGTTCCCAAATTCTCAAATGTCTTTTGATCTGAATTGTTTTCTTGGCATGTCAGACATGTTTTCCTGAACTGTTGAATCATTATGTCTCTTGCTAAATGACCTGGACCATGGTACATCTGTGCCATGTCAGCAATCATGCAATTGGACATAACAGGTCCGCCATCTTTGTAAACCCTTTCATCTTCCTCTCGCTGTCTCCAACCTTCTTTGAGCCATGTGTTTTTCTCCTCAACATGTGCCTCATCTTGTAATTGTTTTAACTCTTGCCATGTCTGAATTGCAAATATTAGTATGAGGATGCTTGAAACATGTTCATTGAATTTTTCCCCTTTGATTGCAACCCACTCCCGAGCACAAAACTTAACAATGGTACCTGCATGCTCATCGCCTTTTAAGACATGATCATTTTTCTCTCCAGCAAATTTTATTTCTGCTATTTGATCTAGAAGCTCAGATTCTTTGTTGAAGTCTGGCATGCCCTGAACAGGGGCTTCACTCAAACTTTTTATAAATTGCTCAATGGCTACAAGTTTAATTTCTGTCAGGACAATTTGGTCTTTTATATCTGCTTTTGTCGGTCTCTGCAATGGTTTTGCAAATACTGAGAAAGCACTAATCCATTGGCAACAGTAACCAACCATGCCTAGGAGCATTCTTACCTGTTTTTGTGTCTTTGGGCATTCCATTGCTTGAATCATTTTAATTCTCTCAATAGTTACCTGACTAGGAATTCTCTTTCTCTCTTGTAACCTGAAAGCAAAAATTATTTGACTCTCTGGGTGCATTTGGACCCAATACCACTCAGTATCATGTGGTATCTGACAAAGGATCTCTACTGGTTTGGGCACAATAAGACAACAAGGGATAACTATCTCGTTAACCTTTCTCAGGTCCTGTACTATTTTGTACATTTCATCTGGCTTTCTAATTCCCATATCTGGTGAATTACAAAGACTGTTCTCAATCTCTTTTAGGACACCCTGCTTAATGTTTCAATAACAGGAATTGTTTCTGACTTCATCTTGTACTGTGGAACAATAGGAAATGAGTTTCCCTGCTTGTTTGCAATTTTAACTGGATCAGGTCTGTTTTCCTTGCCTCCACTGAATCCTGTGTCTGTATTGTATTTCTGCTCATTAACATAATTTGGAAATGGCGGCGAAGGTATCTCATTCTGCTGAATCACCACCTGTCGCTGAATTTGTAGCTGTTCATTCAGTAACTGTTGCTGCTTATTTATCTCATTCTGCATCTGTGAATTTTTACACTCTCCTTCAAAAGCTAAAGTCACTTTTTCCTTCTCTTTTTTCTTTGTCCATTTTGTTTTCCATTTATTCAGACTACCCCTTTTTCTCAAAGCACAAATTAAATCTTTTATATGGGCAGAGGCAAACCTACCTGTATTGTTCAAGCCTTCCATGTCCTCATCATCCTGCAATCTTTTGAATCTGTCTGTACTGATTGTATTATCCAGTAATTTATACTCACCAGGCTGTGTCAGGTCAACGTCAGTGTTTTCACTAGGTAAAGCTAGAGTCATCACTCTCTCTTGCTGAGTTGCAATCATTATTAACTTATTTTCAGATACATTATAATAAAGTTTTTCAGCAAACTTTTGAATTGGGACCGTTAAAGCTGTGGGACTAGTTTCATCTTTTCTAAGTACTTGGGGAACACGTTCAATTGTCACAGGAACTGTCACTGCTTCCATGTCTGACATTAACTGCTCCATTAAATTATTTGTAAAACTTACATGATCAGGAATATTAATTTCAGAGGTACTAGGCATCTCATCATACCTACCTGTTGTGACACCTTGAGAAGAGGTATGGACTGGGACTCTATTAATTTGAACTGGGACTCTTGGCGACACATTAATCTGCTCTTTTGGCGTCACATTAATCTGTTCTGGGAATCTGCTTTTATTTCTGTCCTTATCTGTATTTACAACATAATTTTTATAATGATCAATTAATTCTTCTCTGTCAGGTTTATTATTTGCATTCGCTGATTTGGGAATCGAATTTTCATTAAAAATGATTTCTTTTGGGGGAGGTGATATCCTTTCAGAATATGTATCGTTTAAAACTGCATCTTTAGCATCTGTATTTTTATTATGCTTACTAATTACTTCATTACTCACCTGTTTATTCATTAATTTGCTCTCACATGTAGCAACAACCTTTTTAGCCTTTTTAAATACATTTTTCATTTTCTGATGGCAGAAAAACATTTTCTTCTTTTTTGAATAATTTTGATCCATGTTTTAATATACTTACCTTTATTAAAAATTAATCTCAATTAGTAAATGCGTTCACTTAATTTGCCTAATAGCGTTTGCTGATCAATTAAATAATTAATTTGACAAGGTCAGGTGAAGTAAAACTTTATAACCTGATCAATTTAATATAATTCCTAATTTACCTACATCACTAATTTTAATAAACCTGGAAAGAAAAACATAAATTTGCAAAAACAATAACAACGCAAAATATTTATTTATTTACAACAATAAAAACCAACATATATTCACATGTGTTTTAAATGTACTTATTTTTTACTTACACACCTTCTGCAACATATACCTGTAAAAAATAAGCCTAAATGTGCTTGTGCTGTTAATACTATAATTTTATTTATAACTCTAAACAATTTTTTTTTAACCTAATAATATACTAATTAAATAATTAATGTCCTTATTTTAATCACCATTTGCTGCTATTATTCTAAATATATCTCCTGTATTTTTTCACTAATTAATAGCAAATGTGTTGTGGTAAATATCAAAAATAATTAATAAAATGAAGCTTTGGGGATTAATTGCGTGGGAAAACTAAATTTTCAGTAAAAAAAAATAAATAAACAATGTGCATCAGCACAAGTGTTTCAGCAAATCAGCGTGTGGCTTTCTAATCAACTATAATACCTATTCAGAACCCTAACGAAACCAGCACTGACACTGCTCATTTAATTAAAATACCACAATTCAGCTTAGCGTGTGTCATATAATGAATCCAAATCAGCCTTTTATCTAAGAAATCGGCAAAAGCAGATGCAAACAAAACAACCTCGAGGCTCACGAAGCCTTAGCCAATGAGGTCTTGACCCTTGCGTGACGCTACGCGTCAACCAATGGGTGCACGACCAGCCTTCCCAAGAACCAATCAGGGATGCGCGTCACCAGCCAATGGGTGCGCGACCTGCTCCGTCACGTTAGAACAAAGGGCGCCTTTCCACACGCGCTCGTTTCAATGCGCGCGCGCCACACCTCAGGGACAATTATAAATAAAATTTTATACCTTGCACACGGAGCTTCGCCCTGTCAGAGTGCGGCTCAAACAACACAGGAGCTTCGCTCCGCTCGCTCAATTAGAGCGCGGCTCCTCCGTGGGCCTGACACAATGGGTGAGAGCCTTGCCCAATCAGAGCGCGGCTCTGCTATGACGCGACGGCGTCTCCTCCAATGGCAGCGCGGCGGCTGACGTAAACAGCCGCCGCAGCTGTCAGCTCTCTCACGCTGCTCTCTCACCACTCCCAGGCCTCCCCCTCCTTCACAAAACACCCGAGAACGCTCGGGATACAGAAAGAAACGCACCACCTAAACAATTAGGGAAAATGAGCAAAAACACAAGATAGGCTCGAGGCAAGCGCATGTAGATAGGCGGATTGTCAAGAAACTTGAAATAAATATTACAAAAGGGAGCGAGCGCGCAACAATAACAACAGGGAAATCCAAGGATGAGGTCAAATCCACGCAATTTAAGAGATAAAGAATAATATGAAAATACTTATAACACTATTTTAAACAAAGATCGAGCTTTAACCAATGAGAGCGCTTGCTAAGACTTCCACCCAATGCAGCTGCAAGCTCTCCCCACACGCTTTCACTCCTAAAACAGCCCCTCCCTTCAGAATTTTCGATCGGGGCAGTTTTCTAAGCATTTACATAGCGCAAAATGCTTTTAAGATGTTTAAAATAATGCGCAATGCTTTAAAATAGCGTATTCTTTACCATAAGGGCTCAAAAACACTTTCCTATTACTTTTTTAAACGCAATTAATAACAACATAAAGGAAACCATTTGTCTGCTTCTCTAAACAAAGAGATAGTTTTATATACATTCATTCAAGTATTCTCAGCGTGGAATAGACAACGCTATTCTCACAGAATAGTCTCAATTGCTAATAGAGTAATTCTTACCCTACCCTTCAGTTTTACAAAACATTCACACACTTTCAAACAAGGAAAACCCTGCTCATACACACACGAATTCTTGGCAGGACTTGAACCAACCACAGAAAACGTCAGGCGTTGATAAGAATAGACGACGCTTATTTCCTTCCTCAGGACTCTAACCTTGGAAGAGAAATCAACGCTTATTTTTCTTCCTAGGACTCTAACCTTGGAAGAGAAAACAACCCTTACCCTTCACACAAGCTTGGATATATCTACTACTCTCTTCACAGAAAGTTTTAAAACAGGCTCACCAGGTCCCTCTGCTTAATGCTACAATTTCATAGACAATCCTCACTATACATTCAACCATTCAATCTAAGGTCCCTAAACTTGTGTTGTACGCCCACAACACGTGATATATGCTATACCACAATTTTGAAACAGAACAAATGCAATGTGTAACTCTTCTAGCTACACTACTCTTGCCATGGCATACCAGGAATTTTTCACACTACTGGAAAAATTCCTTAAGACTACATATAACAATCTGACATAACCAAAAACTTAACATTTGTTAAACATCAATCCTATGTCTATACCAACATATATGTAACATGCATGTCAAAAACAACATATAAACCGTCTGAAGCTACCAAATTGTTAGAGCCCAAAAACTAAAATTCTGTATAAATGATGACACAATCCACTATCACACTTACCAATCAATACCAGGCCCATAAACATAGAGAGTGAGGTGAATGGATCATATGTTATTTATGACTTTATGCAATAAATTATCTACAATAAACAAGACCAGCTTGTCATTTTAAAAATTTTATTAAAACATATTTAAGAAAACTTAGGTTTGGAACTTTATTAAGCAAGCATTAGAAAAAGGCATATAAGTTTTATTCAGCATTTAATAAAGAGATAATATTATTCATTAGCAGAAATAAGTGAAAAGGAAGAGCATTTCCAAAACCTAACTATCTCTCAGTCGCTACCCTCATCGCCTGAAAACAAAGTCTTAAAAGTTACATTTCTTACGTGAAATCATCGGACAGCAGAACACGTCCTTCTGGAATCAAGAGCGTAAGCCAAAAGTTTGCAGCTAACGCCTATTCTTATACTCTAAAATAAGCTGAGCTAACTATTTTTCACATTCCAACAGCTGAATTCTGGCTCTTCATTGGCTGAATCACCTCACGCCACAGTAAACTGTGACATCTTCCACCACGAGACCAGGCTTTACACAAAGTCATTGTCCATGCACAGAATCCTGGCAACAGTTCCATAGTCCGCTACAATTTGTAGCAAAAATGTTCAAGCAATATGAAATCTTGTCACGTCTCTTCCTTTTAGCCTTGAGCCAGACTGTTCTGAACTTTCGTGGCACATCCAAACCCACTCCACAGAGTTGACTTTAGCAGTTCATTTTTTGAAGCTTTCAAAATAAAAGGCTTTTACTCCACTTCAGAATAAATTGTCTCATGTGGGTTTTAATATCAGCAGGCCTTTTCTGCGCTGCTTCAGATTGCGTCACTGCGCCACTTTCAGCTTGGGTCACTTTTCCAGAAAACTATTATTTAAACAAACACAAAAGAATAATTAATTCAGGTAAAGCAAACCCTTCTGTACCACCCAGCCCTTGCTAATTATTAATTAACTCACTAATAAAAGACATTTAGCAAAAGCAAACAAATAAAGCAACACATATAATAACTACCATTCTTCATGTAATCCAGCTTTATGTTTCTGAAAGAGTAAAAAGATGATTAAATAATACACAGACAGACAATACACAACATAGGACATACATGTAAGCACATATAAAGGCACATGCCATGAATGATCAGCTGCATATTAATAATGACAAAGACAATAGGACAGACATAACAAACAGGACAATATTAATAATGTGTTACAAAAACAGACTTGCAAATGCAACAAAAGCACATATAATTAGTTTCCCGCGTGTTCATGTGTGGTGCAAACTTAATCTAGGTTGGATTAATAAAATAAATCATGCAACAGTGCATTAATTAATCAGTTAATGTTATGGGGAATTGAATCCACAAGCCAGAATAAAATATTTTCTGCAGCCCGCTTTATCAACTACACATTGTACCCTTCCCGGTTTCTGAATCCTGTTTTTCTTTTCTTTGATTATCAATTTCACAACTAGGTGATGATTTTGCGATTTTTTTATCTGCCCTAAACTCACAGTGTTGTTGCCGCAGTTGTAAAGCTTTGATTGTACGGCATTTGATGCGGTGGAGACTAGAAGCCCTTTCCTATTTTTAATTGTAAAAGTGAGTGCCCATGATGCGCACGCTCTTCAAGTCTCAGACTGTCTCACAGCTATTCTATACTGGGTGAGATAATCTGTTCTCATGTGAATAACTCCTTCAGGAATGAAATGGTCTATTTCCCTCTCTATTCAGAGCCCATGTGTCTTCAAATTCCACCTACAAGCTACCCATTCTGGTAGTCAAAGCCTCAAACCAGCTATCTCCAGGCTGCCTATCACAGATGTTGAACAGACAGATGTGTACTCGGGATCAACCTTGCCTAGACTTGCCAAAACCTCCTGGTATCTCCTAAACCTCACACGCTGCTCTTTCCATCTGCTTGGGCCTTCCCTCTGGAGCAGGCATGCACCTGAATTCTGCTCCTCGTCTTCTCTTATCACCTTTGAATCAGCCTTTGAGTCTCACCTACTAAAACTAGAAAGTGACCTGAGCCAATCCTGGTTCATGAACCGACGCACTCCCATTCCTCCATAAAACTCCCTAAATATGAATATGTTGTTATGTATATATTTACTTTTATGTTTATTTGTACGAGTGTGTCTAATCCTATAAAGTCAATACAACACCCAAGCTGCTAGTGACCTTAGGTATTGTGGTTCCGTTGCCCTCTACAGCACTTTCCCATTGTAATGCACAATCAATACATACAATTACTTTATGACCCTGACAGGGTTTGCTTCTTTTGCTGTAATGGCTTCTCCAGTTCGTGTGTAGGTTCGTTGTTATTCTGCCTTGATTATCAGTTCATAAGACATGAGTCCCAGACTTGCACATAATTCACGAGACCCAAACGGGAGAGAAATACCGAAGTATTAACTTGTATACACTATGCATTTTTTAAAATGTTAACATTTTAAATACTATGTAACAGATGTATACCAAACCAGCAAAAGCATGCTTGGTGTCCAGTTCTGCTTTAATCAATGTAATCAAGAACCCCTTGGCAACCTCTGAATTTATATGTAATTACATAATAAAGGCCACGTATGAACATGAAAGTAGTAATGTTTATTGTATTTTTGTTCATTGATTGTATCTTATTTATTTCATTTAGCTGATCGATAAATTACAAATTCTATCTTTTGAAGACTATCAAAGAATAAGATATTCTAGACAATGTGTAAAAAAATGAAAAATACACATCACATCTAATAGTGTAAAGTCATTCACAATACTCTTTTTGAAGAGTGATCTTAATCTTAATGTTGATGCACTAAGAAGCAGAAGAATATCTCAAGTCAAAAGTCAAAAATGCTTTATTTCGATAAAAAGTTATCATAAAAGCTTCACATAAAACACAAGTACATCAAGTTTAAAAGCAAAAGTAGAAGCAAGCATAGACAAACAACAAGAGTATATATAAATAAGGAAAACATTTGTTAAAAAGTTGCAATATTTTTAGGAAAATTCATTTTGGTGGTCGATTTAAAAAAGAATTAAACAGTTAGTTTTAGCCTTTTAGTTCTGATGGACCAAGCCCATGATAAGAATTTGGCTAGAGCGCAAGCATAGGTGGCACAACTATCAGACATTAATATGCGAATTGCGTCCATGTGGCTCCTAGTGCCCAGCTGACGGCATACATTTTTAAGCCATACCCTCCTGGGTAAGGCATACTCTCCACATTCAAACATGAAGTGTGCCACAGTCTCTGGCCTGTCTAGGCATGCTGGGCAAAGCTCTATAGTTCGTGCAGGAGAATTCCATCGTGAGGTAAAAGAATACAAAGGAAGGGTTCCTGCTCTAAATTTGAAATACAGGGCCCTATCAAAGGGTTTTTCGATAGTGTCAAGGTACAGTTCCCGTTTTGGTAGGTCCTTGAACCTCAAAAAGTCTTCAGTAAGTCTGCCCAGGGAAGTACTGGTGTTCCTTTGTAGCGAGATCCAGTTCCAATAAAGTTTCTTAAGGATTGACTTTGGGGGTGAAGATCTATTTACCCACGCGTCGTTTAAGCCCAGGTTTAGTAGCAGTGTTTTCATATCTTTCAACCATTTGATTTTATGCCACCCTGGTAATGTCATGATTTCTGAAAGACCTTGCGCGTATTTACCAAGTTCCTCCACTCGCCACAGGCGTGCCCATAGCAAAAGTGGGCGGAATCTTGCAAGATCGTCAATTGGGCGACAACCTAGGTCCAACATTAGCGGGACCGTAGGAGTACCCTGTGGGAGTGACATAATCGCTCGACAGAATTTTTTCTCTGATCTTGGTAGCTCATTAGAAATAGATGAACCCCAAAGTTCCGACCCATAAAGGGCACAACTAACCCCTTTAGCTGAGTAGATTTCGAGGACAGCCGCTATCGGTCTGGTTGAGCAGGAGCGTTGTTCTTTCAAAAGGGCTCCTGTTATCCTCTTATGGGTTAGTAGCATTTTGTCCAGATGTGGGGTCCATTGCATTCTATGTGATAAGCGAATACCAAGATAGTCGAAAACTTCCACCCTCTCCAAGGGTTCCGCGTTCAGGGTAGGGGGGCGGACTAGTTTTTTTGGAGGATTCAACACAAGGTATTTTGTCTTGCTCGTGTTAATTACCAGGCCTCGTTTAGAGCAGAAGGATTGAAAGTTGTTTAGGAGCCTTTGGAGGCCTATTGGGGTTTTTGATATTAAAAGCGTATCGTCCGCGAAGAGGAGGGTAGGTATACGTTCTCCAGCCAGGGATGGTTCATCTGAAGGATGTTCCCGGAGATGCTCGACCACCCCATTGATGTAAAGGGAAAAGAGGGTGGGAGCTAACACGCATCCCTGGCGGACCCCTCTCCCAACCGGGATACTACTTGTTTTTTCCCCTCCTGGGCCCCACCTAATCTGGGCAAAGCTATTTTCATGTAGCCTGACGAGTAATGAGAGTAGATAATGGGGCAACCCCATATCGGCCAAAACACTCCATAGGGTCTCCCTCGGTACAAGGTCAAAGGCAGTCTTTAAATCGATGAACGCGAGATAAAGACTGCCCTTGCCTATAACCACAACTTTCCAATACACCATCCTTAATCTAAAAGCTTGTTCAATTGTCCCGGTACCCACTCTAAAGCCCGCCTGGTAGTCAGAAAGGATTTTATTTTCATCTATCCAGTCTAGTATTCTGACCAGTAAAACCTTGCCAACTACTTTTTGGCTAATGTCCAACAAGCTAATGGGTCTATAATTTGATGGATCTTCTCTGGCACCTTTTTTAAAAATAGGGACCACCTCCGCCCCTTTCAATGAGGAGGGGATAGGGGCGCCCCTACAAATGGCGACAAGTAGGCAGTGAATAAATTTTCCCCACTTTGGAATGTCTGATCGCAAAAGGTCGCCAGGAATACCATCCGGGCCAGCAGCTTTTTGGGGCATGATAGTGCCTATCGCATATTCCACTTCTTTAATTGTGAAGTCAAAGTCTTCAGGGTGGATGTCCCAATTTAGTGGGAACGACGTTGAAACCACTGCCCCCCCTTCAGGGTCATTGGGAGCAGTGGAAGTAGAATAATCATCTTGGCGAGTATAAAGCTTTGAAAAGTGTTTAACCCACACCTGACTTGGGAAATTACATGTTATCAAGTCGCTATCTGGCCTATTTCTAGCTCTGATAGTATCCTGGAAACATTTAGAATCTTTCTTGGAGCTGGCTTCTTTAAGGGTACACCAATAGGCCTCTTCCCACTCCTTTTTTGCTTGTGCCAGTACTCTATTGTGCTCTTTCCTGGCTATCTGAATGTGGGGTTGGGATTTGCCTTTAACGGCCTCAATTAAATGAGTCTTAGCCCACCTACATGCTGTGGTGTACCAGTCGTGCTTTCCCTTTGTTTTGTGCTGGGACATATTCCTCCCTGCGGAGCCCTTTACCCAAAAAACTTCGCCTATGTTCTTAAAGGCTGCTTCAAAAATGGGTGTTGCCTTATCAGCTAGCATGACTGGATTAATATTATCTAGCTCTGTTTGTGAGGCCATAAGAACCTCATCTATGCTAGAAAGTTTGGCAGCGTCAGTGGCAACTTTGTTCCACTTTAAGCGTCTTCCACAGGAAGAAACAGTGACCTTGTGTATGCAGTTGGGTGGTACTATCGATACATTACTAAGCCAGGGATTCGTTATAGATAGGGAAAGTGAATTATGGTCACTCTCCACAGTAGGTATAACTGCCATATCTTCGACCAGACTCCAGAGAGAATATCTATAACTAGAGAGCAATTCATTCATTGGACATTGAGATTTTAACCTGTTTATATTTCATGAATTTTATATTTATGCTATGAATTATTACATGTATATACCTTTGAGCTGATGTACTATGTGGTATTGTCGCACATTTGTATTGTAGATTGTTGAGTTGCATTGTCTATTGTGAATGACTTTACAGTGTGGATTTTTCCTTTTTGTCCTATCTTTGTTTCACATTGTCAATATTATCTAATTCTTTGATAGTCTTCAAAAGATAGAATCTGTAATTTATCGATCAGATAAATGAAATAAATAAGTTATAATCATTAAATAAAAATATAATTAATATTACTACTTTCATGTTCATACATGGCCTTTAGAATGTAATTACATATAAATTCACAGGTTGCCAAGGGCTTCTTTATTACATTGTTGATTTGTTCCATGCCCTTGGAACCTTGATCGAATACCAGGGGGTCCTTATTTCTTCACACAGTTCTGCTTTAATGCCACATTTCAAGTAAGCCGTTCAGCAGTTTTGGCTTTAAGCTTGAGCAAACCTTTCGTTGGGAGCTAAAATGGGAAGGAAACACTTCTTTGCTCAACCTACATAACTTTTTTGCCATTGAAGGTAGGGGTGGCTCCACCGCAGAGGCGGAGAAGCATCGTCCCACTAGTTAAAATGCCCCCAATGAAAAATAAAATGGTAATAAACAAACCCCGTCCCAAGCTGAGTCTCAGGACGGGGCGGGGCCACCGCTGACTGGAAGCAGCTGAGAGGAATGATGGGCTGGACACTTTAAAGTCTGCATGTCTCTTTGGCCAGCTGTCTTGCGATGGCCAATCAGACATGTGCACTCTCTACCTAGCTGTCAGCTGGGTTGAGACCAAACATAGGCCTCCAGTGCGTTTTGGAGTGCTGAGGGAGCCTGCTCCTACCAATCCTGGCACTGCTCTCACAGCATGAGACCAACGCTAAGATTGGTTAGGGGACTTGGGGGTGGCTCGCTGGGGGATACATGTACACCGGGACCAGAGCGAGGACGGAGGTAAGTGACTTTTATTTCCTTATAAAAAAAAAATATGTTATGCCTGTATGTATCCCTAAATAGCAGAGATGCATTACATTACCGTTTTAAAGTTAAACATTTTAATTTTAAAACGATAATGTTTTACATGTTAGCATGAAGTTAATCTAGTTTACTGTTTTGCCTGCCGCACATCTCTCCCTCACAGGCAGCCGCCTCTGATTGACAGATCTTCACCAAACTTGATGTGCCAATGTTTAGCTTAGAAAAGCTAATACATTTCTAAATTTCATGCAAACCCATTTACTGAATCCAAAATTCAAGGCCAATCAAAAAATGACTGTTGTTTGAAAACTGCATCTGAACGCTTACTATATAATCTGCTCTGTGCACAATCACCCTGGGCTGACAACTCCTGCTGCGCATGGCTTTTGGCTGTGCACAACGGGGATTTTGCTGCAAAACCGGTCATTTGGGCAAGCCCTATGCCCAATCATTGATAATTATAGGGCCAGGGTGCTTTTTTCAATATAGACTATTAACTTTAAGCCTGACCCTCCTTAGTTGCTCTGCATGAAACTTAGACTTCAGGTCTATGTTTACCTTTGTGAATTTGGCCCTTAGATTTCAGGTCAAAACTTTGACTTCAGGTCTAAGTTTACCTTTGTGAATATGGCCATAAAAGAGTGGAAAATTTGGCATAGATCTATCCATGAAAGCCAAAGTTATAGGCAATCAAATGTCTTGCAGTAAGTAACATGTTGTCCATGAACAGTTAAGAAGGCAATGGTCTTTGAATAATATGTTGCAAACATGTTTGCCACTCAGTGCCTGCTATACTCCACTGAGAGCTTTCACTTCGCGAAGTACTTCTCTTTTGATAACAAATCGAAATGCAGAAAGAACTGATTAGATATCAAGGTTTTGTCTTACTGGGAGAACTACAACTTGCATAGATGGACTCCATTGAACGGAAGGCACTGGGAGGGTTACAGGTTTCAGGTCATGTCTCACCTGAAACACACAGGTGAATACTATTGATGAGTGCCAGTCCTGTTCCGAGAGAAGCAACGTGGAGGTTGTTGTTGAATGAAAAGGTGCCCAGGGCCAATGGCTATGCACCAGAGGGGGACATCACGTGGAGTAATGTACTGTTTAATTAACAGTAAAGAAGGCACTTGTCTGAAATGCAATACCTGCTGTGCTCAACTGAAGTCCTCGCAAAGAGCGAAACATGTATCTGGAACTAACAAAGTACAATACTGGGAAAAGTTATTTGTTATTAAGCTTTGCCGCACTGTAAGAACTGCAACTTTGTGCAGGATAGTCCATATTGACCAAAATGCACGGGGAGGGCCACTGAATTGTATTTTACCTGAAACCCGGAACTGAAGGCTATTGGTGAGTGTCTGATCTATCTATCTATCTATCTATCTATCTATCTATCTATCTATCTATCTATCTATCTATCTATCTATCTATCTATCTATCTATCTATCTATCTATCTATCTATCTATCTATCTATCTATCTATCTATCTATCTGTCTATCTATCTATCTACCTATCTACCTACCTACCTACCTGTCTATCTGCCTATCTGCCTATCTATCTGTCTGTCTGTCTGTCAGTCTGTCTGTCCGTGCATCCGCCTGTCCGTCCATCCATTTGTCTGTCTGTCTGTCTATCTATGATAGATGGATAGATGGATAGACAGATATGTCAGGCACTAGGAGAATAGACTTTGCCAGGCTTATAATGCCTACTCTAGTGACTCCACGTGATGAACAGCTCCTAGCTCAGTAAGTAGTTAATGTAATTTACAAGGTACAGCGGCATTCGCACTGAGGCTCTAAACAACCTACCATCGTGTAGGGAAAATACCCCTCCCTGCATTTGTCTCTGCTTTGTAAGATTTAACGTTAATGAACTTAATGTCTCTTCTCCATATTGTGCTGCCTTTGAAGGAATGTGCATTAGCGGCGGCATGGGAATTTAAGTGCTGCATATATCTGCAGCCTGCGAGGTCAATTCGGCATGGCAGCTGTAAGCCAGTGACATAGACGTATGTTGACACAACCCTCTTTTTGCAGCAGAATCACAAAGCGAAAGCACCCGAGGCTCTGCTGCCTTTTTCAATAAGATAAAATAAAAATTGCCTTCCTTGTATTAAGCCGAGATCTGTCATCCTGACTTGTACACTAAATGGTCCATTCTGACTGCCTTTGCTTGAGTCCAATGCCAGCAAGAATCCAGGAACATGTGTTAACATTCGGCATGTTTCGGGCTAGAAGGAAGGGCCTGGGGCTAGGCTCCCTGATGCCGGCTGGAGGGGAGCCGATAATCATTAGCCCTTCAAGTACTCGCTGCCCAACTTAAACGGCATTTATTTATTAAAAAACCTTCAAGCTACTGGGAAACACGTTTTGGGAAGAGCAGCTCCCTGGCAATAAGGAAACAACAATAAAAATAACACTTGACTTTTCGTTGCCCCATCCCTGCAAAAGCAATGAACTCTTTTTTGCAGGGTGGGGCAACTTGTTAGCAGTACAATTGCACTGCGATTTGTTGAGTGCTGGGATGTTGGAAGGTAATAATTGTCTCATTTTATTATGTGAAACTTAAGTCGGTCATTCGGTGAATAAATGACGTCACTATGCCTCGAAACCCATTAGACGTCATCAAACAAGGCAACATTCTAGAATGCCTACCGTTTGTAAGGATAGGACTGTTTTTCTTTTCACTGATGGCCATGTGAGCTCTGTTTCTAGTCCGAACAAACACATCCCTCATATATCTATTATGTAAATTAAAGGAGTCATGATAATGAATTTAAGTTTAGTCTCTATTTATGCATGCGATATTACTGAAAAGGGATGGCCTAAGGAGAAATATAAATGATGTATGCTTGAAAAATGCAGCGCAGAAATATTTGAATGTCCCAGTTAAGTAATTGCAAAACAGGAGACACGCAATGAGTGGTGAAATGCAGCAGTGACGTCGGCATGCACCACTGAAATGACTCCTGTTAGAGGGGAAGAGAGTTAACATTTTATCACATGAACTTTAGTTCTGGCTGGTGTCCTAACTAAGGGACTTTAATGTTCAAGTTAAGCCCTGTCGATTGTTTTTTCACACACAATCTGCTCCACAAACCCAGGTGCAATGGTATGGCCCTTGAGATCGATGCAGTAATAAACTGGGATTGGTGGGCTAGTAAGACCCACAGACCACATTTTAGTGGCTATGCATGTGCAACACTAATGTCCCACACATGCTACAGCATATACAAGATCCTTCACTAGCTTTAAAGGAAGAGATGATCCATTTCCTAGGCCACTGACACTCCCCTAGCAGACCAGTACTCCACCAGCCAGCAGTTTAAGTGTATCGGGTTCCGACAGGTCTCAGACCCTGGAGTAGATAAAATGGGCTAAAATGAAACACCATCCACTCTCTTGCAGTCCTGGAATCTCTCCAGGTACTGAGCTATCTTCAGCCCAAACAGAATATTGAGAACTTCCTTCATTCGCTCATAGACCACCTGGTCTGCCTCAGGCATTCTACCATTGATGACTATCCCTTCCAATGACTTGCCCCATTAAGGCAGCTGCCTTATACACCTCATTCAAGGCCTGCTCCTTAGAAGTGACCTTAAAGCTCACAAACCATTCCAAAATGTCCTGACCACCCACATACACATGTACAAGATATTTTGGAAACTTGGCCACAGCTTAGCCTGATCTGGATGTAGAGTCTCATATCCCAAATGAAGTTGTCATTGTTGCCATCCGAATTGTCTCACTCTCAAGGGCTACCTATTTCTTCTCCAGCTTGCTTTCCTTTACCTTCTGTTTCTCCTCCCACTCTCTTTGTTTCTCCTCCCTTTCTCTGTTTTTCCACACTCTCTCGCAATTTCTCTTCATGGGCCCATTCCTCCTGTCCCTCCTACTTCATCTCTTCTTGTTCTCGGTGAGCTAGTCTTGGTGCACAACGTTTACAACGCGCGCGGTACAACGAAGTACCATTACCACGCAGTTATAACAACGAAAGTTGTTACAACGAATTGCGCTGGGTGGTGCTCAAGGATAATAAATCCTTTAATTTACTATCCCAACACCTTCCCTACTATCCACGGGGACTGGTGTTGGAATAGCAAATTATATTTTTTAAATTTGCGCCCCCCCCAACGCAAGTCGTTGTAACGACTTGCGTTGTTACAACCGCGTTGTAATGGTACTTCGTTGTACCGCACGCGTGGTAGTGACATACATCCGCTAGTCTTAGCTTCTCCCTCTCGAAGTCTTTGGACTTTTCATCTTCTTCAGACTTAGCCTTCTGAAGGTCCAACTGAAAGATCAGGGTCTTTGCTAAACTGAACTCACCCAAGTGATGAACTCCTGGAACTGGTGACAGTAGTCCCCTAGAAATAGGTACACACCTAATGTATTCTAGAAGCTAAAGGTGGAGAGTGTCTTGGTGAAACCCTGGAAAATGCCTTAGGGGACACACTTGGCATGTGTCTGGGATAGATCTGTGTTAAGGGGATCCTAGAGCTGGAATCCACAGTATTCTCTGCCTGTGTTCCTACCATGGTACCCTCCCTAGAATCAACTGCAGCATCATCCCTTTCACCCAGTATCTCACAATGGTCCCTAATACAATTAGAAAATACTTTTCTGTCCCTACTCCTGGAAATCCTCCACCCTCTGTCCCTACATAAACCCTTCATCTAATCTATGGACATGGTGCTGATGTCAATTTGCGACCTTGTGTTTTTCATTGCCTATGTGTGTTGTCTTTCTGCGTAAACAAAACCCTGGACTTATTGTACTATTGATGCAAATAGGAAATGGGCAATGTCACACCTATATACAAGCTCTTAAATACTAAGCATCCCACTTCTGCCACCAATTTTCAGAACCCTATCCAGAAGGCCACAGGGCACGCAGGGGTTACTGGGCCCAATCGTGGGTGTTGAGGACTTTTACCCCTGATGTCCCAAGGCATGAACTACTATGGATCCTGAGCAACTGAGCCAAGAATCCCTTTATCATTAAACTCTCAGGAACAGCAAAGTCCAAGCAGTACCAGACACCATTAGAGGGGAGGGGGATACTGGGGAATGAACACGGGTTCACTACTTAAAATGCATACAGCAGCAGCAATAAATCACTGTCCAGCCAAATACAGATTTTGATAGAAAAATAGAAGTATTTTATTTCTACTGCTAACAATGCAAAGAAAAAATACAGCATTAAAAAAAAACTACATAGTCCCTGTAAGATCAGAGCTGTGGTGTTTCATTAGGCGGTGCCCCTGGTCCCGCTACCTCCTCACTCCTGGCAGTAGTGGTTATTCCCCATGCACTATAAGCAATATTGATGATGCAAAAACGTGTAGAGCGCATGAATGGCTGGAGGCGTCTTGGCACTGAATAACCAATATACAGGGTAAGCCCCACCAGTATTGTCAGGTGTCCACTCTTGCTCTATCTGAAAGTCAACAGTGTTTCATGCCGCAGCCATAACTAGCAATCAAGTTCCCCCGGGGCCGACTGGTCTGAAATCAGCCTTACCCACCACCGGCAGTATGGAGGGTCCAGAATGTTCCTGAGCATACCCTGCCCATCGGCGCCTGGAGAGGCAGTCGCTGAATCAAGTGAGTTTGCCACACATGGCCCAGGTGGCTGCACTCAGCTGGTGCAAAGTTCCTCACATGCAGTTGCACCACCAAAGCAACCAGGGGCTCTTAATGGCTCCTTCTTGCGGGGTAAGTATCCACAATAGTGAGGGGGTGTGATATGGCGATCCTGAAATGGATACCTTGCCTCGCTTAGAGTGCATTGGTGCTCCCATAGCGGTCTCAATTCTCCAATGGAGGGGTGGTCATTCAGGTTACATGTCTTGTTGCTATCGGGGACCACCTCTGGCATATGGGGTTATTTACAGCAGTGATTACGTTCCTGTTTAAATTTAAAATGTTTTGCTTGCACACTCTAAGGGTGATAGCTTTTTCCAGTATGTTCTGTTTCTACATTTTTTTTTCATGTTGCATATTATTTAGTATAGTGTAAACTTGGAACTGGGTTGTCTCCATGTGTATATCACAGGCTGTGAATGTGAGACTAAAGCCAGTGTGACAGCAGTGCCTAATTTCAGCTGGTGGTTTCCAGTGCTCTGCACCATGCGGTGTTTGTTTTATTTAATAATGAGCTCAACAACAGTTGTTTATTAATTCAATATATTAAAATGACTAACACCTGTCACCAAAGCCTTTATTATAGTTTTGGGGGCACGGATGTACTGGGAACAGAAACCAGCCCTGGCAATTCCGCTCGCCTGGGACAGGGGGCGGGTTCTAGTGTTCAGCACCGCTGGTGCTTTTGTTAAAGCGGGAAATATTGGAGAACTGCTGCAAAACTGTGGGGTGGTTCTAGTGTCAAGCACCGCTGCCACTTTTGTTACAGGGGTGCGATATTGCAGAACTGTTGCAAAACTGGCCCCCAGTGACAAAGACAGCCCCCATGGGACAACAAGCGTCCCCCACTCTTCCGGCTCACCAATAAAAAGCCCAGTGCTCACCAGTCGGCCCTGTTTGGGAACCTGAAACAGTCTGAAGTGTCACACTTGTAGGAGTGTGATGGTTAATAGATGTGCTTGTACTGTCATTGGCAGCGCTGACAGAGACAATGAGTGGCACAAGCTGCCGAGGCCTCCTGACGAGGGCCATGGCACGTATGTTTTTAGAAATTAATCATTGTCCGAATGTCGGAAAGGTGTTGACAATATATGATCATCCAATTCCTGTCCTCTTTGTAGAATGCACAAAGCAATGGTCACATATTCCATTACCAATTGTAATTCTGTTCCACTGTGCAGGAAGGAGGTTCACCGTTGTTGCAACATTGAACATGCAAAAGTAGAAGACAATACATTGCTTACAGGTGAATGGATGAGTTGTATTTAGGGATTGCGAAGTAAAGGAGATGCAAGGAATTTAATTCAGGAGACAATGAAGAGGTTGCTGAGGAGGAAAGAGATTAGATGTGAGATGTGGAGAGAAAAAATTGTGGTACGTCTAACAGAGTGAACAAAAGCTAAGAATCTTTGTCAAAGCAAATAGACCTGGCTGTTTTCAGGTGTATGTCAGTTGTTGTGCTATATATATGGATGCAATAACAGAAATCTCAGAAAGGAACCAAACTGCAGGTTGGATGGCATACTTTGTGAATCACAAATATTTAGTTTACTTGTTTAAGCCATGCCCTGATTACATAGGCCATGCTCGTTTTGAAGCACCCCCACATGGTTTATCGCACTTAAAGCCCTAACATCTGCACATCGGCATATTGATCTGGCTGGAGGCATTCATTGTAAAAAGTCTGGAGTGATGCTGCCTCATTGCAAGGTCGCCTTCTCCATGTGTTGAATCCCATGATTGCAGGAGCAGCTGATTCATGCCTGTAAGATACCTCATTCCCTGTCAGAGCTGGATTGAGAACCAAACACAGCTGTGACAAAACAAAATTTCAAGCCAGCCCACTCTTCCTCCTCTCTAATTTGTCTCTCTCTATTTCTCTTTCCACTCTGTTTTTTCTCTCTCTGTCCAAAGCACCCGCTGTGTCTGCTGTAGTTGCCTGGCAGTGCTGGAGAAAGTGGCAGAGGCACCAGTTGTGGCAGAGGCACCAGCAGTGGCCCTCTACCCTTAAAAAAACAGCCTCCAGTGGCTCCAGCTCACCAGGAAAATGCATGGTGGAATGAACAGGCAGTCAGGGCTGCTCCTTGTGCGTGCTGCAGATAAGTGCTGGTAAGTTTAAAAACTCTTTCAAACCCCTATTCCGTGTCAAATATAAGCCCAATATTAGGCCAAATTGCAGTTTAAAAGTGGTCCGAGGTTGCAACCTTCAAATAATGGCAAAAATAGACATTAAGAAACATTTTAAGTATGACTCTAATGTATATGTTAATAATGTATTTATTTAAAATAATATGTTTATCAAACAAGTTTGCCTATCAAACATTTACAAAACAATTGACTAAGCCTGGTTGGAACTAGTGTAGTTTCACTCCGCGGAATACCACAGAGTTACCCATAAACTCATCGTAATTCCATGGAATTCCACAAGATTGTGCAGAATTCAGCAAACTGGTGGAAATAGGCACATTGAGCTGTGATTTAGCGCCGACAGCTCATTCTGCATTTGAAAATCAGCACAAAAAGCACCACGCAGTCCGCCGGAGTGCCCACCTTATCAACTTTGTGTTGCCGCTGCTAGTGTACATGTTGTACTCAAATGGAAGCTTTCTGATCGCAAACAGTTGCAACCTCCCACGACCACCCATGTTGGAGAAGTCTCGCCGGGTCCCCTCAACTTTATTTCAAAAACCAAAAAAATCACGAATTTGGTGCATCAGCTTGTAGTGACCCAGAGTCACAGTCAGCAGTCTAGTGTTTTGTATGCTCTACACTAAACACCCACCCACAACTGATGTCACTGGTCAGGTGACACAGTTCTAATAAAAGAGGCCGAGCGCACGTGCTCTGGGCCAGTTGTACCATGTAGCTGATGGTGTCTGCGTCAGTCCTTTACAGCATGAGGGCCCAGGGCCCCCAACATTACACAGCTCACATCTCATATGCATATTACAGACATAATTCCCAGTATTTAAATCGATCAAATTAGAACATTTCTTCATGTGACTCCAAGACCACCCATCGTAAATAATAAAATAATTCTTAGTTCCTGGAGGTCAATTTATCTAAATACTGAAAGGACTCGTACACTTCTCCCGCAAAATGCCAAAGTTAAAATAAAAAAGGGAAGTTTCTTAAAATAAATAACATATTTATTGTTAGAAATGCAATGTTTGTACAGCTCTTAAGTGTAGTGCGACTGGGAAAAGAAGCCAGTTTGTAATAGACCTATATTCACCGTGAAGGTGTTTTATAGAATGAATCATGTCATGTGCCCTACATAATTCACTATCGTTGAGATATTTTCTCCTGGGGTAACCTCTAAACGAGAAAAAAATTCAAGGTTCGTACACCTGCGATTAGCGTCCAGAATTTGGTATCTTATTACCTGTGGAATTTGTGGAACCATAGACGCTGGGGATGCATTGAAAGGGCATTTTAGCCAGGAGCCTAAGTCCGTCTGCTAACCAGGGTAAATAATTCAGCACCAAAAAAAGACTAATGGTATAGTTTTCCCTGAAAACTTTTATGAAGAGGAGTCATGCTATTGTCACCATACGATTTCAAATTTCACCAACCCAGTAATTGAGGACAGGGCTCACATCTTAAGAGATAAAATATGATCTTGCCACATTATGTTGGAAGTAAATATTAGGCCTAAATATTTTTGTGCCAGAAGATGTTCCAATATAGTATCGTTATGTTTCTATATGGACTTAACTTTCTTTAGGGTGTGATGATATCTTTGTTGTCTTTACAATTTTGCTAAGATAATTTTGGACACAATCTGTCCAAGGACATTGAGTTTTCATTTTAACCAAATGGGCATCAAGTCAAACAAAATAAAGTTGCCATCATAAAGCAGGCAGAGTTTGTGGATTCCATGTATTTTACGTGAGAAGTAATGGATTGAGAGTAGCATTAGGAAAGTTGGCAAAATAAAGTCGAAAGGCCAATACATAGCCCTTTTTAAGGCCATTACACATTGCTATCAATAAGTTTGCATGTTAACCGCAATGCAGGCCTAATTGGCTGAATGTAGCATTCACCAGATGGAAAGCATTGAACCTGGAATATTAAACTGCTGTAGCTTATAGTAAAACCTATTTCTATCCACCAGAATAAAACAGAAATATAATAAACAGCGAGCCTTGACTGACACCCGTTGATTGACCGTAAGGTTTAATGTATGTATTGCGACTTATATAGCGCAAGTATCACCCGAAGGCATCAAGGCGCTTGCCTTGGGAACCCGTACTGGCTTTTTCCCTGTGAGATAACCCCTACTGGGCATCCCCAAGGTGAAAGCCAGGCATCCCGCAGCGGGTGGGCCGCCGTAGTGGAGATTAAGCAAGCTATTGCCCAGAGTTGCAGCGTGGGACCCCATGATTAGAATAGGCACCAAGGAGAGAATTATTGAGTCCGTGGACATTTTGGGCTCAGGACCCTGCCGCGTCGGGAATTGAACCCTGGTCCCGGGCCAGACCTCTGCATCAGGGTCTGCCGCTCTAATCAGTGAGCCACACTCCTCCACACACTCCTCTAATGTTCTGTTGTCATTTCTAAACCCCTCTTGCTCAACTGGGGATTGTGGCAAATGTGTTCCACCCTTTAATCCCCTGGATTTTTCACTTTTGACTTCCCATTTTTCAGACTTTCACTGTGAGTGAGTCTTGCTACCTAACTTGGTAACGTTTCTGAAAATGTAGCAAGTTTATTTTAAGATAAGGCCACTGCTGTGCAGCTAGGGTAAGAGGTACTGGGCTGATTACACCGGAGGCTATGGGCACACACATGTGCACGTGTGCACACTGAGCTTGCAAAACTACCATCTAGCTCAGGCGGGAATCTGCGTATAGGTTGCCTGCCTTAGACGGGATCCTTCAGGGATTGGTGCTGACTTGGTTAGGCTTCATAATGTGGGTGGGCGTTCATAGAATAGGTTTGTAGTACTTACTGAAAAGCCTGTGTGCTCACTGCACTATACCATATGGGCAAAATCTGTGCCACTGCAGTATTGCCTTACTTAGGACTTGAGATACCAATCAAGTATCAATTTTAGGGTAAATATGTACCCCATGTGCAGATCCACTGCCACGTTTGTGATAACTGTACTCCTTATGACATTTTAAGTATTGTTATATTTCACTGGCTCAGCCAGGACTTTATCCCCGCTACAAGACCGAGTTGATTGCTCTGCTGGCCAGCAGTAGGATCAAGGATTCTCTACACAATGAAGCAATTAAATGTGCTTGACCTAGTTCCTGGCAGAAAAAGGTGTGAGGAGGAAGTGTGCATGTGGTAATTATCTTATCCACTGCAGCTGGCCTAGGCAAAGCCAAACCCACAGAAACAAAAAACTGAGGGCTAGACCTAGGGTTTTTAACATAGATGGGGCTTCTCTCCGAATTCTTAAGGGGAAGAGATGAGGCAGCTGTATCAGTTTGGACAGGTCCGAGGGTCCCAGGGAAGGTTGTTCCATAGAACCCTTGACGTGGACATCTAAAATGTCCCAGATTGCTATGCAGGAGGGTTTGGGGCAGGATTGGAGTAATGATGTGGTATCCTAGGACAGGGTAGAGATGCCTGTGTTTTAGAACTTTCTACCCCCACAAAAACCCTTGCGCAGGGGTGAGACACTGGACTTAGGAGCAACAATGGCAAAAGAATTCCCGGCTCAAAGGAGATGACACTTGATACCACTGAGTAGATGGACTAAAAGACATAGGGCCAGATGCATCATGCAAAGAAATAGCGATTCCTTAATTGCGATTATTAAGGAATCGCAAATAAGGACTTGCTGTTGGCTATGCATGATGAGGATAGCGAAGAAATAAGGAATCGCAAAAAGTCGCAAAATACAATAGCGATTCCATGTTAAGGAATCGCTATTGTTAAAAAACTCCAAACTCGCATTTAGCGATCCCTCTATTTGCGATATCGCAAATAGCGATATCGCAAATAGCGATTTCGCAAATAGCGGGACCGTGAAAACTCCAGAGTCGCATTGGGAGCAGGCTGATGACATCACAACCAGGAATTCAATCAGCCCATGCTGCCACCTGTGCACAGAGGAACACAGAGGCAGAAGCTGAGTGCCGGGAGAGAGAGCAGAAGAACACAAACTGCAGTCTGCTCACAGGTGGAGACAGCCATGACCCAAACAACTACAGAGGAGGGTGCAGTGGGCAGGAAGTGAAAAATCAAGTTCAGTGAGAGTGAACTTGACCTCCTCATTGAGGAGGTTGCAAACAACCATCAGAAGCTATTTGGGAAGCTCTCCCTTAAAGTGCCAGAGGCAGATAAAAGAAGGATCTGGAACCGCATTAAAGACAAGGTGAATGCTGGGGGGGTCACACACCGTAGCATAGATGACTTGAAGAAACACTGGTACGACCTGCGCAGTCATGCCAAGGAGCAGGTAGCGGAAAGGCTGAAGGAGGCGAAGGGGACTGGAGGAGGAGGCCCAACAGTCCCAGACAACACACCCCAGGAGGACATGGTTGAGGGCACAATTGAGCCAGAAGCAGTGGTGGGAGTAACGCAGCTGGACACATCCGGGGCGGCCAGTAGCACACAAGGTAAGATGCATGACAATCAACAGAACAATGTACATACTGATAGTGCCCAAATGTAAATCAACCTGCAAATTCACATCAGAAATAGTCCAGCACACATTTTACATAGGGACATTAATGCATCATGGGACTTGTAGTCAGTAGAACCCAATTGCCTGTCAGATTCCAACATAGTAAGCCCAAATGCTACCAAAATGCAGTAAAGTCATTGATGAGAGACAGTGAGAACATTAATGTATAGATTTATTAAGGTTGCTCAACTAATGCAACAACTTAAAATAACATTGCACTGTTTCACATCACAGATGCAGCTGAAGCAAACACTGATGACAGTGATATGGGAGACAGCACAAAGGTCAACCAAGAGGCTGCCGTGTCAAAACCTGTGTCACCACCACCCAAATCTAAGGCACCAGCAAAACACAGGGCCACAGTTACACCACTGCAGCCAATGGAGTCAGAACAGGAATCAATTACCGCTCCTAGTACAAGCCGTCCAAGTGCGAGCAACACAACTACACCGCAGGCACATGTCCGTCCAGGAACAAGACGCAGGCCAAGGACCTATACTTGGGCACAGGATGCAGGAACTCCCAATCAGTGGGGTGGTGTGGAGTCACAGATGGTGCGGGTGCAGCGCGTGCAAGCGAGGCACATGGGAGCCATCAACCTGCAGATGACGAAAATGAACACAAATTTGGTGCATCAGCTCACATCTCAGGTGCATATAACAGACATAATTCCCAGTATTTACATCGATCAAATTAGAATATTTCTTCATGTGACTCCAAGACCACCCATCGTAAATAAAAAAATCCTTCTTAGTTCCTAGAGGTCAATTTATCTAAATACTGAAAGGACTCGTACACTTCTTCTGCAAAATGCCAAAGTTAAAATAATAAAGGGAAGGTTTATTAAAATAAATAAAATATTTATTTTTAGAAATGCAATGTTTGTATAGCTATTAGTGTAGTGCGACTGGGAAAAGAAGCCAGTTTGTGATAGACCTATATCCACCGTGAAGGTGTTTTATAGAATGAATCATGTCATGTGCCCTACATAATTGACTATCGTTGAGATATTTTCTCCCGGAGGCCACCTCTAAATGAGAAAAACATTCAAGGTTCGTACACCTGCGGTTAGCGTCCAGAATTTGGTATTTAATTACCTGTGGAATTTGTGGAACTATAGACGCTGGGGATGCATTGAAAGGGGGTTTTAGCCAGGAGCCTAAGTCCGTCTGCTAACCAGGGTAAATAATTCAGCACCAAAAAAAGACTAATGGTATAGTTTTCCCTGAAAGCTTTCATGAAGAGGAGTCATGCAATTGTCACCATACGATTTCAAATTTCACCAACCCAGCAATTGAGGACAGGGCTCACATCTTTAGAGATAAAATATGATCTTGCCACATTATGTTGGAAGTAAATATTAGGCCTAAATATTTTTGTGCCAAAAGATGTTCCAATATAGTATTGTTATGTTTCTATATGGACTTAACTTTCTTTAGGGTGTGATGATATCTTTGTTGTCTCTACAATTTTGCTAAGATAATTTTGGACACATTCTGTCCCAGGACATTGAGTTTTCATTTTAACCTAATGGGCATCAAGTCAAACAAAATTAAGTTGCCATCATCAAGCAGGCAGAGTTTGTGGATTCCATGTATTTTACGTGAGAAGTAATGGATTGAGAGTAGCATTAGAAAGGTTGGCAAAATAAAGCCGAAAGGCCAATACATAGCCCTTTTTAAGGCCATTACACATTGCTATCAATAAGTTTGCATGTTAACCGCAATGCAGGCCTAATTGCCTGAATGTAGCATTCACCAGATGGAAAGCATTGAATCTTGAATATTAAACTGTTGTAGCTTATAGTAAAACCTCTTTCTATCCACCAAAATAAAACAGAAATATAATAAACAGCAAGCCTTGACTGACACCTGTTGATTGACCGTAAGGGGAAGCCAAGGTCTATTGTTCTGTTGCCATTTCTAAACCCCTCTTGCTCAACTGGGGATTGTGGCAAATGTGTTCCACCCTTTAATCCCCTGGATTTTTCACTTTTGACTTCCCATTTTTCAGACTTTCATTGTGAGTGAGTCTTGCTACCTAACTTGGTAACGTTTCTGAAAATGTAGCAAGTTTATTTTAAGATAAGGCCACTGCTGTGCAGCTAGGGTAAGAGGCACTGGGCTGGTTACACCTGAGGCTATGGGCACACAGATGTGCACATGTGCACACTGAGCTTGCAAAACTACCATCTAGCTCAGGCGGGAATCTGCATATAGGTTGCCTGCCTTAGACGGGATCCTTCAGGGATTGGTGCTGACTTGGTTAGGCTTCATAATGTGGGTGGGCGTTCATAGAATAGGCTTGTAGTACTTACTGAAAAGCCTGTGTGCTCACTGCACTATACCATATGGGCAAAATCGGTGCCACTGCAGTATTGCCTTACTTAGGACTTGAGATACCAATCAAGTATCAATTTTAGGGTAAATATGTACCCCATGTGCAGATCCACTGCCACGTTTGTGATAACTGTACTCCTTATGACATTTTAAGTATTGTTATATTTCACTGGCTCAGCCAGGCCTTTATCCCCGCTACAAGACCGAGTTGATTGCTCTGCTGGCCAGCAGTAGGATCAAGGATTCTCTACACAATGAAGCAATTAAATGTGCTTGGCCCAGTTCCTGGCAGAAAAAGGTGTGAGGAGGAAGCGTGCATGTGGTAATTATCTTATCCACTGCAGCTGGCCTAGGCAAAGCAAAACCAACAGAAACAAAAAACAGCTGGCTAGACCTAGGGTTTTTAACATAGATGGGGCTTCTCTCCAAATTCTTAAGGGGAAGAGATGAGGCAGCTGTATCAGTTTGGACAGGTCCGAGGGTCCCAGGGAAGGTTGTTCCATAGAACCCTTGACGTGGACATCTAAAATGTCCCAGAATGCTATGCAGGAGGGTTTGGGGCAGGATTGGAGTAATGATGTGGTATCCTAGGACAGGGTAGAGATGCCTGTGTTTTAGAACTTTCTACCCCCACAAAAACCCTTGCGCAGGGGTGAGACACTGGACTTAGGAGCAACAATGGCAAAAGAATTCCCGGCTAAAAGGAGATGCCACTTGATCCCACTGAGTAGATGGACTAAAAGACATAGGGCCAGATGCTTCATGCAAAGAAATAGCGATTCCTTAATTTCGATTATTAAGGAATCGCAAATAAGGACTCGCTGTTGGCTATGCATGATGAGGATAGCGAAGAAATAGGGAATCACAAAAAGTCGCAAAATACAATAGCGATTCCATGTTAAGGAATCGCTATTGTTAAAAAACTCCAAACTCGCATTTAGCGATCCCGCTATTTGCGATATCGCAAATAGCGATATCGCAAATAGCGATTTCGCAAATAGCGGGACCGTGAAAACTACAGAGTCGCATTGGGAGCAGGCTGATGACATCACAACCAGGAAGTCAATCAGCCCATGCTGCCACCTGTGCACAGAGGAACACAGAGGCAGAAGCTGAGTGCCGGGAGAGAGAGCAGAAGAACACAAACTGCAGTCTGCTCACAGGTGGAGACAGCCATGACCCAAACAGCTACAGAGGAGGGTGCAGTGGGCAGGAAGCGAAAAATCAAGTTCAGTGAGAGTGAACTTGACCTCCTCATTGAAGAGGTTGCAAACAACCATCAGAAGCTATTTGGGAAGCTCTCCCTTAAAGTGCCAGAGGTGGATAAAAGAAGGAATAAAGACAAGGTGAATGCTGGGGGGGTCACACACCGCAGCATAGATGACTTGAAGAAACACTGGTACGACCTGCGCAGTCGTGCCAAGGAGCGGGTAGCGGAAAGGCTGAAGGAGGCGAAGGGGACTGGAGGAGGAGGCCCAACAGTCCCAGACAACACACCCCAGGAGGACATGGTTGAGGGCACAATTGAGCCAGAAGCTGTGGTGGGAGTAACGCAGCTGGACACATCCGGGGCGGCCAGTAGCACACAAGGTAAGATGCATGACAATCAGCAGAACAATGTACATACTGATAGTGCCCAAATGTAAATCAACCTGCAAATTCACATCAGAAATAGTCCAGCACACATTTTACATAGGGACATTAATGCATCATGGGACTTGTAGTCAGTAGAACCCAATTGCCTGTCAGATTCCAACATAGTAAGCCCAAATGCTACCAAAATGCAGTACAGTCATTGATGAGAGACAGTGAGAACATTAATGTATAGATTTATTAAGGTTGCTCAACTAATGCAACAACTTAAAATAACATTGCACTGTTTCACATCACAGATGCAGCTGAAGCAAACACTGATGACAGTGATATGGGAGACAGCACAAAGGTCAACCAAGAGGCTGCCGTGTCAAAACCTGTGACACCACCACCCAAATCCGAGGCACCAGCAAAACACAGGGCCACAGTTACACCACTGCAGCCAATGGAGTCAGAACAGGAATCAATTACCGCTCCTAGTACAAGCCGTCCAAGTGCGAGCAACACAACTACACCGCAGGCACATGTCCGTCCAGGAACAAGACGCAGGCCAAGGACCCATACTTGGGCACAGGATGCAGGAACTCCCAATCAGTGGGGTGGTGTGGAGTCACAGCTGGTGCGGGTGCAGCGCGTGAAAGCGAGGCACATGGGAGCCATCAACCAGCAGATGACGAAAATGAACACAAACATATCTGTAATCGCTGAGAGTGTGAGTGAGCTCACTACTGCTCTAGTGGAAGCACACAGAGAATCCAACAACACCCTGCTGGAGGTGGCGCGTGTGATGCAGGAGGGACACACCACACAGAGGAGGAGGCATCACCAGTTTGTCACCTGCATGGGCGCCTATATCAGGTCCAACAACAAGATCTGCGCAAGCATGGCACAGCTGTCACGTCGGTCTGTGGAAATGCAGATAGATATGGGCCATTGTTGTGGGGATGTGTCCAAGGCACTCGGCCAAATTACAACTGCCGTTGAACTGATGCAGTCTAGCACTGGTGGTCAGGGCGATGTTACAGGGGAAGAGGGTAGTGAGGCATCCAGCCTAAGCAGTCTCACTGCGCCACTCACCACTGTCAGGAGGAGCAGTAGCCGTAGACAAGCACCTCCCACTGCATCCGGGAATGCAGATGCAGATGCAGGAGAAAGACATTTGGGTGTGAGAGGGAGTAGACGCTAAACCTAATCAGAGGGGTGTAATACATCATGGTGACGTAACCATGTACAAGACTATCTTTGTGACTGCATTACAAGTCCTTTGTGTGTCTCTTGTGTCCTTCAGTGCATGCAGTTAATGTGCTAATGGACACCATCTCTGTTCAATTTCACACCCCTACCGCCTGACGTGGTAATAAATAGTTCACCTTCAAATGCAAATGAGTGTTGTGTGTCAATATTACATACCTTAGAAATAATGCAGGGTGATGTCTGTACCTTTTGTTTGTCCCTCCGCTGAACTCCCAAGATGTGCCCGGCGTGGTTGTGCTGGGGGCTGGTTGCCCTCTTTGTCGGATTCTTCAATAGGGATACCTCTCCTTGTTGCTATGTTGTGCAACATTGCACATGCCGCAATAATCCTGCAGTATGTTTCCGGTTGGTACAGCATTGCTCCTCCAGTTTTATGCAGGATGCGAAAGCGACTCTTGAGCAATCCAAATGTCCGTTCTATTACATTACGTGTCCTGATGTGGGCTGCATTGTACCTCTGTTGTTATGGGCTGGCTGGGTTCAGGTATGGAGTCAAGATATAATGCCTCACCGCATATGCACTGTCACCTACAGAGTTATGAACAATATGTTAGTGTCAGGTATGCATTGCCATTACCTAAGTCAGTGATGAGTATTGTATTACACTTACCTAGCAGGTGTCCATTGCCAAAATCCCCCCTGAGCAGACGTGTGTGCAAGCCACTATGGCGGAAGATGTAGGAATCATGAGTGCTTCCAGGGTATTGTGCAACGAGGTCGGTGATGATGTTCTCAGCATTGCACACTGCTTGGACATTAATTGAGTGATATGCTTTCCGGTTGCGAAATATATACTCATTTACGGCAGGGGGACATATGGCTACATGGGTGCAATCAATGCATCCGATCACGTGTGAGAACTGGGCTACTTGGTAGAAGTCCTGTTTTGTTTGGCTCAATTCCTGTGGGGTTGTGGGGAAGGTGATGTGGTTGTTGATCACAGTCATCATGGCGGCCAGGAAGGATTTGAAGAACCGCGAGAGGGAGCTCTATGATACCCCTCCAGCTTCTGCCACTATATCCTGGAAGCTACCTGACACAAGCAGGTGCAGGCTACATAGCATCTGGACATGAGTAGGGATTTCCTGGGTCCTACGTGTTTGGCGCTGCCATAGTGGGTCCAATTCATCTATTAAGTCTAGTATCATTGCTGCATTCATCCTGTACTTGTCATACATTTGCTCATGAGTCTGTCCCAACAATGTGATGCGCAGCCGGAAGATTCTCTGCTGGATTCTCCTTCTGGCCTGGCCTGCTGCAATTATCCTCCTCCTCCTCGCAAAAATGTAGAGCCCTGCCATTGTGGGAGGCCACTATGACCTCATGGGTCTGATGTAAAGCAGGTGAGTGGGATTTTTTTTTTTTACCACCTGATTGTGATTCCCTTTAAACTGCTATTGCTAAATTGCGAATTTAGATGTAATCGCAATTAGCGAGTTTTCATGCATCGGATTAGCGATTTTCTTGCGAAATCGCAATATTGATATTGCGATTTTGCAATATGTTTCACAGTATCCTTGGGTTCTCGCTAATTGCGATTCGCTAAGGGGGTTCTACCTTGATTCTGCGATTTTTATTGCGAATTTGCATTTTTGCATTTGAGATTTCGCTTTTTGCTAGGTTTTCACTTCATGAATGGCTTTTCTTTCTTTTGCGATCGCAATTGGTAATTCGCACCAGTTGCTATCGCTATTTTGGTTGATGCATCTGGCCCTTCAACTCCAACTGGCACCCAGGACTATGATGGATTTCTTCAGGACCAGTGGCGCTGGTCCCCAAATGTCCATGAGAAACAGTTGGTGGAATAGGGTGAACAACTGGCAAGAGTGCAATTTCAGGATGGTGAGTGTAAAAATTCAGGAAAAAGGGTCAAAATTCAAGGCAAAAATTCGGGACAGAAGGTCAAAATTCAGGAAAAACTTGTGAGATGTAAAGAGGCATGCATAGGATGTAGCTAATTGGGACCTGCGGTGCTGGACTAGAGTGGACCCTTCCACTGGCCTGCTGTATGTGTCAGATCGTTTCAAGCATTCCATTTCTGTTCAGCTGTTGATGAGTGGTGTAGGGGCTGGTACAGTACTGAGTGATGGGCAAGACCCATAGTGGGCATGTCTTGTGTGAGGGTAAGAGCGAGAAGCAGGAAAAGGAAGTTATTAACCAGCCTGCATGAGCTATAATTGGCTGCACACTGCTGAGCATTATCATATTATTCTGGGTCGGAGTGGTTACATAGGAGTTTACATTACTATATAATGACCTGGCTAGTGGCTAGCCATATATCAGCCCTTTGTAGTTAACCTGTATATTGGAAATAGATTACTGCCTGGGCTGTTTCATTTATGTGACCTGTAAACTACAGATTCACACTGATGCACAGAAGTGTGCTACAGGATAGAAACTGTACACACTGTTAAGGCATAACTGTGGGCAGGAGGAGGCACTGTCTTTTACATACAGAACATTTTCTATTGAATGGAAGCAAAATGCCAACATGCAGTTTTACTGATAAAACTATATAACGCACAAATACTAATATGTGGAAATGTGGTTTCAGCAAATATGTATCATTTGAACATGACAAAGTAAAGTGTCTTGATTGTTTTGATCCTATTAAAACAATGTTTCCAGCAGACTTCTGAATTACAAACAAGTGGTCCATTTGGGGTTTTCTAACTGCTGATATGTTTTGAAATATTTGCACACTTCATTTACAGATATTTAAAAGTTGTGTGTTACAAACAAACTGACAGCTTACAGCAGGGGTTAAGCGGCATTATAATTGGGTAAAAATATCAGTTAAAACTATAATTCTCACCCTTGCTATGCACAGCTTCGTCTTCAATTATGTTGTTTCAAATGTTGCAGTAATGTTATCAATGATGTCATGGAACACATAAAGAGTTTTCGAATACGTGAGTTAATTAGCACTGCATTGTAAGGGTGTGAGTTATAATTACTTTGGGGTACAAGAAATTTTTTGGGGGGGCGTAGATTTGCTTATTTATTTTAGTACGAGTAGTAATTTGGAAATACATATCTAAAGGTCAAAGGTTAAGAATTCTAGATCTGGTCCTTCAAAATTTGGGAAAGTACATAAACTAAGGGGGTTGCTATTCTAACTTCAATCACAGTAGCATTTTGGCAATGTGCAGTAACTAAGAAGGTTAGATGTACTATTTTAACTACAGTCCACAAAAATTGGGGAACAAGCTTACATTTGTGGGGTGAGTTTTAGTTTTCTAATTCCAAACTCACAAATAATAGTCAAAGTATACACGTTGGAGAGAAGAGTTATTTTCTTTTTTCTAACTCAAATATCAATGACATTAGTAACAGAGGATATATTGAGGAGAATCAGATATATCATTCTAACTTCACTCCCGCACATATTTTGGAAAGTGCATATATTTGGAGGAGTGGGTGGAGATTCCGAATTCTAACACTACCCTTTCCGAAATTGTGAAAAAATCATACATTGGTCAATTTATATATTGTGTTATTGTCTTACTTACTATTCTTGCTCCACTATATACCTTGTTCATACAAGTGAGGTTATCTTAGGTCCTGAATAATCACCACATGATTAATTCTCCTGATAAGCTAGAAACATGTCGGCCCACTGGATTCACTAAGCTATGCAGGACCATTATATCCTATGAAAGCACTCACCATTTTAACTAGACAAGTGAACTCATTACATTAAATAGGGTTCTTGAGGATCACTTAGTCTATTTTAATACACTTTTCACTCCTATATCACTTTACTACAAATCTACACTTTCAACCCACACACCTGCACTACATCGAGCAGCATTACCAAAAAATAGATTTCTGTCAAAGAGGCCCTTGAGGGTGCCCTTCGGGCATTCCAGTGCTGGCCCAACGAGGCGCCTGCCCAATGATGAAGCAGGACACCCACATGGGTGTATGAGGGCACTTGCTCCTATTGGAGCATACTTCACCTCTGAGTCAGACGGTTCTATTACCCGCAATGCCAGTATCCTAGCTACCTCATCCTTAATGCTGGTGCTGACATGGTCAGACAACCTGTACTGTTTATTATTGACAGGTGGGCTGTCACCAATGTCAATGTGGTGCACACACCACTCAGTGATTCCTGGTGTCAAATAGAACAGTCCAGCAAACTGCTCCAGCACCTGCTTGCAGTCTCCGTGCTGCTGGTCTGTCAATCTGGGAGAGAGTACCACTCCCTCCACTGACCCATCTTGCACATTATTGGAGAGGAGGTCAGGCTCTGGCTCAGTTATCGCCTCTAGTCCCTTGTCAGTGACCCGTAACATAGTCATATCTGCTCTGTCATGGTGGAGTTTCAATATATTCACATGCAGGATCCTATGAGGGATCCTGGGGGTGCCAAGGTCAACCAGATAGGTAACTACACCTTTCTTTTCTAAGATTGCATAGGGCCCACTCCACTTGTCATTGAGGGCCCTGGGAGCCACAGGCTACAACACCCACACCAACTGTCCTGGGGTATTCACAGGCATAGTAGCCTTCTGATCATACAAGTGCTTCATGAGCTCATGGCTAGCCTCATGTTTTCTGCTTGCCTTTTACATGCACTGTGCCATTCTGGATCTCATGCCTATCACATAATCAGCACATTGTCCTTTGCTTCTTTGAGAGGCTTCTCCAAAGACTCTCTCAGATGGCACAGTGCCCCCTCACAGGGTGTACAAACAGCAACTCAAAGGGACTAAAAACATCCCCTTTCTGTGGGACATTCGGTATGCAAACATGTGGCATGGGAGGAGAACATCCCATCTCCTGCTGAGTTTCTCCGACAACCCCTTGATAATGCTCTTGTTGAACCTCTCAACCAGACCATTTGTCCAAGGGTGATAGGAGTGGTGAACTTGTAGTTGACACCACAATCATCCTATACCACAGTCAGATAGTTGGACAGAAAGTGTGTGCCCCTATCTGACACCACCTCTTGAAAAATCCACTCTGGTGAACACATCAAGCTGTGCTCTAGCCACTGCAAGGAACATATGGTTTAAGGGGTATGACTTCAGGGTACCTGTTGGCATGGTCCACTACCACCAAGATATACCTACTCCCTGATGCATTAGGTGGGTCCAGGAGACCAACAATGCCCATCTCCAACCTCTCAAATGGAACCCCAACCACTGACAGTGTTATTAAGGAAGCCTTTGTCTTGCCCTATGCCTTGCCACTGGGCCTGTCAGGTGACACAGGTACTGCAAAACTACTTTAACTTTTTAGACATAAGGAGCAAGTAGAAATGGTTTACCAACTGGTTCCATGTGTTTGTCTGTCCCAAATATCTTGGCAAGTGGATATCATAACCCAAGGTCAGGATGAACTCTCTGTACTCCTGGGGCACCACCAACCTCGTGGTGGCCCTTCCCTGAGGCTTCTGTCCTCAGTATAAAGCAGTCCATCTTCCCGGTAGATTCTGTAAAATCCACTGTTATACCCCTCCTCTTGCTTAGAAGCAATCTCAATCTGCCTCAATCTCTCAAGGATGGGTAAATCTCTCTGTCCCTTACTAAACTCTGGAGGTTCCACCTGCTCCTGTCAATTCTGCCAAATTTGACAGCTCTGACAGGGTTGGAGTCCCTCCCTCAAAGGCCAGATCCTCCACATCAGAGTTTGATTCCTCCTGCACCTCTGGAGTTCCCTGGTCTGGATCACCAGGCGCATTGCCCTTGTCCTTGGATGCTTGGCCCTTTGCTCTAGGGTCCAAGTGCCCACCCTTTCACTTCTAGATAGTTGGTGGCCTAGTTACAGCACATACACACTCGGGGAGCTCTAATATTTTTATAAGGAGATCTCTTTCCACCTCTGACCACTCAGATGCTTCAATATCATTGCCCAGAAAACACTGGACTAGGAGCACAGGAAACACAGCTACCTCTATAGAGCCTATCACTCATCTTAATTCCAAACCCACCACAGACATAGGATGGAGTTTGCTAGTTCTGTCAGCATATGTCACCTGGATAAACTCAAAGCAAACACAAGGAGATGATGGAGGGAGCACTGAAACATTTGGTAGCAAAAAAGCCCCCTGGTTCAATGATGGCCTTAAGAAATCCAAGAAGATCTGTCGCACCCTCAAGAAAGCCTGGTGAAAAAACCCAACCACTGACAACCTGACCACCTTCAAGAACGCCACCCGCAAACACCACCAACTGATCCGATACACCAAGAAATCAGCACTCAAGGATCGACTCGACAACAACGCCCACAACAGCAAGGAACTATTCAACATCGTCAAAGAGTTTACCAACCCCACTGCCGGCACCAATGACATCACTCCCTCCCAAAACCTCTGCGACTCTCTAGCCTCGTTCTTCCACAACAAAATCGCTGACATACATAACAGCTTTGGAGACCAGTCCACCCCACCCTCCTCCGAACTAAAACCCCCCTCCAACAACCTTTGCGCCTGGGACCCAATCACCACTGAAGACACCATCCGCCTGATGAACTCCATCCACTCAGGATCGCCAACCGACCCTTGTCCCCACCACATTTTCAACAAAGCAGACTCCATTATCGCACCCCATCTCCGAGACGTCATCAACTGCTCCCTCAACTCCGCTACCTTCCCGGAAAGCTGGAAACATGCTGAACTCAGCGCCCTCCTGAAGAAACCCACAGCAGACCCCACTGAACTTAAGACCTACCGCCCGATTTCGCTCCTCCCATTCCCTGCCAAAGTAATTGAGAAAGCCGTCAACAGTCAGCTTGCCACCTTCCTCGAATCCAACAAATCCCTCGACCCTTCACAGTCCGGCTTTCGAGCCAAACACAGCACCGAGACCGCCCTCATCGCAGCAACAGATGACATTCGAACTCTACTGGACAACGGAGAAACAGCTGCCCTCATCCTACTTGACCTCTCCGCAGCCTTCGACACAGTCTGTCATAGCACCCTTATACAACGCCTCAACAACGTCGGAGTACAAGGAAAAGCATTGGACTGGATCATCTCGTTCCTCGCCGGAAGAACCCAGAGAGTCCGCCTCAAGCCTTTCAGATCAGAGGCCACCGAAGTCATCTGCGGCGTACCACAAGGATCATCACTAAGTCCAACCCTCTTCAACGTATACATGAGTCCCCTCGCATCCATAGCACGCCAACACAACCTCAACATCATCTCCAACGCAGACGACACCCAGCTGATCCTCTCCCTCACCAAAGATCCAAACACCGCCAAAACCAACCTACACGAAGGGATGAAAGAAGTAGCTGAGTGAATGAAGAACAGCCGCTTAAAACTGAACTCGGACAAAATGGAAGTCCTCATCTTAGGATCATCCCCCTCCGCCTGGGACGACTCATGGTGGCCACCGGCCCTGGGAAATGCACCCATACCAACGGACCACACACGTAACCTGGGCTTCATCCTGGACTCCTCCCTCTCGATGACCAGACAAGTCAACGCCGTCTCATCATCATGCTTCAACATTCTACGTATGCTCAAAAAAATCTTCTGCTGAATCCCCACCGAAACAAGAAAGACGATCACCCATGCACTGGTCACAAGCCGACTGGAGTACGGAAACACCCTTTACGCCGGAACGACAGCCAAACTACAGAAAAAACTCCAATGCATCCAGAACGCCTCAGCCAGACTCATCCTAGACATCCCCCGCCATGCTAACATTTCTGGTCACCTAAAAGACCTCCACTGGCTCCCCGTCAACAAGAGAATAACGTTCCGTCTCCTCACCCACGCACACAAAGCCCTCTACAACCTAGGACCCGAATGCCTCAACACGCGCCTGTCCTTTTACACCCCCACCCGCCAACTACGATCGTCCAATCAAGCCCTCTCCGCTATTCCACGCATACAAAGATCCACCATGGGGGGAAGATCCTTCTCCTACTTAGCGGCCAAGACCTGGAATTCTCTCCCCTCCGACCTCTGCCTTACACAGAACCACCTCTCCTTCAGAAAACAACTAAAAACTTGGATATTTGCTAAGTAAAGCACCCCCCTCCCTCAAGCGCCTTGAGACCCTCTGGGTGAGTAGTGCGCTATACAAATTTTTGAACTTGAACTTGAACTCACTCACTTTGCCACCCCAATTCAGACCCAGCCATATGCAAATCAATCTTGATCCTGTGCCTCATGGGAACAGTCCAACCCAAACTGCCAGGCCAGGTCCTCCCTGGACCGGAAACAAGCATCCTAGGACCATTTTTGGAGTAGCACCTGGGGATGGCAACTCACCCTGACTTACATCGAGCTGCATTAGCCTGCAGACCATATCTGTCTGACGACCCAATAGTAGATATCCAACTCTCCACACAATGGATGGGCACTTTGAAGGACCGCTTTGCACCTCCAGGTCAATGAAATATCTGCCCACATAAGAAACCCTCTGCCCCATTATACACTCAAACTCTGAAAGAATCACAAACTCTTTATAGGACTTGAGAACGCAGGTGGCGTCTAAACTATGAGAAGGCCAAACTAACTAAATTCAAATCTGCTCTTAAAAACAATCACATCCATATCAAAACAGCTAAAAAAGCCTACTACACGGAAATGCTTAAAAAGGCAAGCTCAAATCCCCAAAAATATTTTTAAAATAGTCAACACCTTTGCAAATCCAAAATCACTGCAACAAGAGATCCCCCCATTGCAGCTCCTCTGCGATAGCATATCAGAATATTTTTAACAGAAGGTTCAATCATTACAATGAGATTTTATCCCACCTTCCCGCCCCTCCACCAATAACAATGCCGCTGCAGGCAAAAAAAGACCGCACCTACATATGTTTGAATCTATCAGTCTGGACCAATCTAATGGGCAATTCTCGCCATCAAATCGGGTTCCCCCTTCAACCCCTGCCCTCCCTTGATCCTACACACCCTTATCTATATTGTAAACCCAATAATGAACGAAATAATTAAGGACTCCTTGTCATCGGCGAAAATACCTATAGAATGGAAGCTCGCAGCAGTTAAGCCATTACAGAAAAAACAACTTGCGGACACTCTCAACTCCTTACTGCCATGTCTTAGTAAGATCACTGAAAAACTCACCAATTTCCAACTCGCAACCTACCTGGAGGAATCATATATCCTACACCCCGACGAATCTGGTTTCAGACCCCAACATTCAACAGAATGAGCTTTCTTGTATATGGCTGAATCTCCTAAAGCAGCTCTTGATCAAGGGAAGAATGCGATTCTGATATTATTAGACCTATCGGCCGCGTTTGACAAGGTCTCACATGTCATCATTCTAGACCGTCTCGAATCCTAAGGCATCTCTCATTCAGCCCTGACTTGGCGTAAAGCGTTCTTGCAGAGTTGCAGACAAGTGATCACCCTCGGTCACTATAAGTCAAAAGAAAAACCCCTGTTGTCCGGTGTCCCACAAGGGCCCATTCTGAGCCCGGTGCTCTGTAATGCCTACATGGCTCCATTGATCAGCCTGATGTCGTCCTTTAATATAGACACCATCTCAGATGCGGACGATATGCAGTTAATTTTGGTCCTAGACAGAAACACCACACAAACGGAAGAAAATTTCCGCCTATGTCTTACAGCCACCTTCCAATGGATGAAGACCAACCACCTGAAATGTAACTCTGAAAAGACAGAAATCCTTCCAATGGGACAAGGGAACATGTTCTTTCCCATCATATGGGGTCTAGTTAACACCCCCTCCTCCAAATACAGTAAAAGTAGCCAGAAATTTGTGAATCAAATTTGATGCCACACTCCCCTTCAACCAACAATCATTAGCAGTTGCTGGAACCTGCTTTCACATCATAAAATCATTTAAAAAGATATTTGATCTGCTCCCCATAGCAGTTTGACAGGCTATTGCGGTGGCCCTAATCACGTCTAGATTGGACTACTGCAATAGCCTGTATGCAGGGACAAACAAGTCAGTCTTACACAAACTTCAAATGGTCCAACATGCAGCAGCACTTTGTTGGACCCGGCCTTTTTGGCAGGTTCACCCGAGACTTTTTGCTTTTTCCTAGCCTGTTTCTGGAACCTGGTGGTGGTGACTTTAGGCCTCTGCGTACTTTTTCACTGTGGTACAGTGTAAAGTGCGTGAGCTCTCTGTGTATGTGTGGTGAGTGACCTGCCCTCCCATAGGAATGAATGGGGAATTTGTATGCCCATGGTAGTTCCTGATGTGTGGGGAGTGCAGGGTCGAGTTTGGTATGTGCGAACTTGTGAGATTGAATGCTGCGCAATGGGATATGTGGCATGATTGCGTCTAGTGTAGAAGTGCCACTTTTAGAAGTTGGCATATTTGTGTAATTTGTGTCTGGCGTGTGATTGGCTGGTGAGCATGGCTCCAAGAGTCTGGGAGGGTCTGCCCCGGTGGTGGATGGAGTGTTTAGCATGCTGATGTGAGGGGAGGAGTGAGCCTGGGCCTGGTTGTGGATTGACCGTCTGGTTTGAGGGTCCTGACTGAGGCTGGGTTTTCCCCACACAATGCTGGCTCCACCCCCTGAGGTGCGTCTGATGTCCCTAGCCTGGCCAGTGAAAGGAATTCCCTATAACCAGTTCTAGCTGGTTCTCACACTGCCTGCACCCTGCTAGACAAAATAATTCACTGTATAAAAAGGGGCTGTGTCCCCTTACAAAATGTTCTTGTTTCTGACTTGAATCCACCAGGGGCGGGTTCTGCCCAGCCCCTGGATGCCTGGAGGATTTCTGGGGGACCCCTCTGCCTTGCCTGGGCTGATAGGGGGACTTTGCTTTGCCCTGGATACCTGATGGACTTGTCCTGGATACTGAAGGACTTTGCCTGGACTTTGCTGGCTTGCGGCGCCTGGAAGCGCTGCATCTTGACCCTTAGCGCCAGAGAGCGCTTTATTACACCCCTAAGCGCTTGGGAGCGCTGGGTTTTATTTATAGCACTGGGTGCGCTTTAATTGTCTCCTAAGCGCTTGGTAGCGCTTTGATGCCCTTTCGCAGCTGCCCACGCCGCATATTCACTTTTATTATTTATTTTGAGGGAGCCCACCCCTCTTCAGCCCCTTATCACTGCTGCTGCCCGGGGCCTGAATATGCTGAAGATTAATCACCGCCATCGGCCCGGGCCGCGTTCATCGTCGGAGCGGCCACGCTGTGATTGGCTCGCTCTGTGGGGCTCGACTGGAGAGGCCGCGCTGTGATTGGTCAGGAGTGGAAGTCCCGCCCCACAGCAGCGGAGCGAGAAGGAAGCTGACTGCCAGGTCCCCCGGGGGCTCCCGAGTGTAGGGAGGGCCCCGGAGGTTTTGCTGATCTCCCGGGAGGCTGGGATCCCACCCACCTCCCAGGACGCCCCGGCCGTGGAGTAGAAGTCTTGCGCAAGGCACCGCGGCGCTGAGAGGAGCCACGGCAGAGAGGAAGGATGCCGTGGACTGCACCAGGTGAGTGGGGGCCCCGGGGCTGTGCTAGGGAGAGGGGGGGCGTCGGGGCACATTGCCGGTGCCCGCCCCCCTCCGTCCGCAGTTATTACAAAGCCCACGAGGGCTCTGGGGGCCATTGGCTTATTGAGTCCCCAGGAGGGGGACTCCCGCAAAAGCGGAGGCATTTGGTTGAAGCCCGGAGAGGCTCAAGGTGGCTCATTTTGTTTAATTAGAGCCCTGAGAAGGCTCCGGGGACACTACTTGGTGTTTGAGCCTAAAGAGATGCTCCAACGACGGGGCACAGTTGTTTTTGAGCCCCGAGGCTCCACCAGCGGCCGCAGTGCTTGTTTCAAGCCCTGAAAAGCTCAAGGGGGCCTATTTGTTTTGCGAGCCCTGAGAGGCTCTGGAGTGCCACTCCGTTTGTGTAGAGCCACAAGGCTCTTGGGGGAAATGCGTGCTTTGTGCAGAGCCTGGAAGGCTCCAACGCTGTCCCCATCATTGTTACACCAGCTGCCCAGCATTTAGTGGGCAGCTGCCACGTTTAGGCCCCTGACTTTGGGACACAGAGCGTCCTAGCCCCAACAAGGCCAGTTGGCCCAGGGACTGCCACAAGTGGTGGCTTATGTGAGTTTTGCGCAATGGGATGTGGTGCTAGGAAATGTAATGCATTTATTATGATTACGAACCTTGATCTTACACCTCTGAATGTTTTTAGGCATCATGTGTTTTTGCGCTATTGAGTTGTGGTCTGGCACCTCTGAATGTTTTTATGCATCATGTGTCTTCCTTGTTCTTACACCTCTGCATGTGTTGGTTTATGCATCATGTGTTTTCCGTCCCTGCACCTCTGAATGTGTTTTGATGCATCATGTGCCTTGTTCTTACACCGCTGAATGTATGTTTTATGCATCATGTGTTTTCCTTCCCTACACCTCTGAATGTTGTGATGCATCATGTGTAATGTGTTCTTGCTTATACCCCTAATTGTATTGTGATACTTAGGTGGCTGTTCTTTCCAGTACAGGTGGTCCTAGTGAGGTCCTGGTCCCCTGCGTGACATTCTCCTAAGGTGGTTAGGGTTGCGTAGGTGGTACTTACCTGTTACCAGTAGTTACTGGTTGTGTGCTATATTTGCTAATTTGTGCTACAGTGATTTTATATCCTATATTCTATTTTCTACTAAGTGCTGATTCTGACAGGCGCCCACGTAGCCCTGTCCTGTGTAAATAATCCCTTGTGAATATTGCCCGTGCCAGTTGGCACAATGTACATGTGTGATTACTATCTGATGTGTTTTGACAATACAGAAGTTATTTTTATATAACCTTGTGTGGAGTTCCTTTTGAGGTGTGTCTAGGATGTTGTTGCTGTTGTGTGCGTGCACAAATGCTTTACACATCGCCTCCGGGATAAGCCTGTCTGCTCGTGCCAATCTACCAAGGGGGTGAGCAGGGGTTATCTTGGCGTGTGACTCCCTTGCCCTGACTAGAATGGTGGTTTCTGCCTGGCTTTGGCATCAGCCTTAGCCAGCCAGAAATAGCCAGTTCTAACACACTTCTAGTGCTAAAATGGCTCAGGAGATCATCGGCTTCGGCAGCCTTAGAAACACTACACTGGCTACCCATCCATAAAAGAGTTCAGTTTAAGATTCTGATAATCACTTTCAGAATATTCCACCCCTCAGGACCACAATATCTCCAGCCCAGATTCATGCGCTATACACCTACCCAGAACCTCAGATCATCCAACAACAATCTGCTAAAACCCCCAGCGTTTAGATATGCCTCAAAAGGAGGGAAATCGATTGGATGTTTGGCTCCAAAGCGTTGAACCAACTTCCTAATCATCTCTGTCACATGCCATCTGAAAGGCCCAGATCAGCCTCTGATGCACTGTGCAAAACATTCATTTAACATCTCTTCTCGCCCTTACCTATCCTGTTGTTCCTACCTAGTACCCTAGTAACCGCTAAGCGCCATGATACTCCTCTTAGTGATGGTTGCGCTTTATAAATGCCTCATTACATTACATCATCCAGGCTAGCTTGAATCCATTGGCAAAATGAGCAAGGGACCCACAGCTGGGCCTACCCTGCCAACTTAGGGCAAACAAAGCAAACACAAAGAGATGATGGACGGAGCATTTAAACTTATCAGACACTCACCCACAGTCACAAATCAGGGTTGAATCCATCATCATTCTTTAGCTCACTTCGCCACCCCAGTGCAGACCCAGCCATATGCAAATCAGTCTTGAACATGTGCCTCATGGGAGCAGTCCAGCCCGAAATGAAATGCCAGGTCCTCCTTAAGCCAAGCCTTGTCTTCCCTGGACCATTTTGGTCCAGGGAAGACACGGCTTGGCAGTTCGGGCTGGACTGTTTCCATGAGGCACAGGGTCAAGACTGATTTTCATATAGCTGTCTGAACTACAGCAGTCATGCTTTCCTGTAAAAATCTAAGATTGCTGTAGAGTTTACTTTTTTCAAATCACTATCAATATTTGACCAAAGATCCTCACTTTTCTTGTCTTTGGCATCATCACTCAGCAAAAGTTCTGTAAACGGTTGCCACATGGATGATATAGCATTCATGGCCTCTAGGACTGAGAGCCACCAGCTAAGTGACACAGTTGGGATCACTCTTTGTTTGGTGTTTGGCAATACACCTACTATCAATACTGACTCACTAGAAAAGGGGGCTGATATATCAAGGGTGTTTACCCATTCTCTGTGAGTAAATGTGATTGTACATATTGGGAAAGATTCTTAAGAAACCTACATGTTTCCTATCAGTGAAAGACTCAAACGTAGCTCAGAAATCAAATATGATTTTGATATTTCCTGGTTTTCTACAGTTTATACAATAAATAAACAACACCTAAAACATGAGTCTAACCCCTGAATCTTTAGACCAAAGACCACAAACTGTAAAAAAGTAGAAGAAACAATATTTTAGTGACATCCCTAAACAACAATACTCAAGCAGAATAATGTTAGCCCAGTCTTCCTTACTGCTACCTAATATAACAAAGTTACATTGTATTTACCCATTCAGGAAGATATAAAAATGACTCTTTCCCTCTCCTTTTCCTTTCTTCGAACGGCATTTAGTTTGTAGTTGTGCGTTTTTTTTTTCAGTGTTTACACTAGTGAGGGCTATTTCCCATCCGGTGGGGTTTTATCAGTTATTATAGGTTTGAACCTAAAACCGGGCAGCCTACTTATAGTATATATTGAATGAAAATGAACCACACAAGGTATTTATAAAAATATACATTTATTATATAATAGTCTCTGGTACATTTCAGGGTCTCATACACAGAGATATACACAAAGCACACAATACTATAGTATAGAAATCACAGTAAATAGCACTAATACACATTGGGCCCCAGGGGGATCAAAACATATACTAAGAAAGTGGTATAAGAGCCACGACTCGAGTCAGGAAAATGTCAAGAGGTTTCAGAATTACTGGGGACTCAAGGAACCACCCAAGGTATGTAGACAGGGACCCCACAGAGGACGCGTGCAGTGTGAGAACAACTCTATGTGTGTGTCACAGTTAGATTTTTAAAGATTAAGGACCCTTCCCAGGGGACCCTGAAGAGACCCTGTGGAAGACAGAAGGTTTGAGAGCCCCCCACCTGTGGATACTGTGGTATCCAAGTTCCCTATCTCAGGTGCATAGGTGTGAAGTGGCATCGGTAACCACTGTCAAACCAAATGGAGGACTTCAGGAAAGTGCTGCTGCTGGAAGAGGAGAAAGTGTCAGTGGGAATCGAAACATGGATCCTTGATGAAGGGCACCTGAAAGCAGAGGGGACAGAGTCTGGGTCACGAGAGTGACCAGGAGCTCCGTAGAAAGATGCCCACTGATGTCGGGTGCTTCCGCAAAGATGTCAATGACCTTGACTCTGTAGCTGTGAGGATAACTAGGAGCTGGATATGAGCTGTCCAACAAAGGATGTCGAGTGCTGAGGGGTCAATATCCGGGGGGAGCACCAACAAGCCTTAGCAAATACAACCCACGTAGGAAGTCAAGAAGTTACAGGATGAGGACCAGCAAGGTCCATGTGACTCACCTCAAGCAGGGGAGTCAGGGCAAGCCCAGCGCAATTGGTGGAGCCCAAGGAAGACGTAGTTGATCCTCCACAGGACCGATAGGTCAAAGACACTGGAGTTGCAGGAAGACCTTGTGCAGCTTTACAAAACAACAGGCCACAGTGCACATGGTGTGATGTTGGTGATGATCTTTGCAGGAGAAGTTGCCCGAGGTTTGGCCTACTTGGAGGCCAATGCACTTTCTGCAGAATTGCCAACAAGCATTTGCACATGCCAAAGTACGCGTTGCACAGGGGTACAGGTTGCAGCCCCCACAAGGGATTCTGGCCTCAAAATGGGTGAGAGGGCAACTTTGGCCTCAACGGACGTAGAAACCCACATCCTGTGTTGTTGAACCCTTCGGAGTCTGTAGGAGCTCGGGATCAGCAGACCAGTCAGCAATGTTGCGGTGCCTGTGAATGCAGGTGAGTCACTCCTTCCCTCCAAGGGATATTATCTTCGGCTGTCTTGGATGCTCCACAGGCCCTACATGGATCTTGTATGGTGCACAGGCACAGATGAGGCAGCAGACTGAGAGAGAGATAAAGTCAGGCCCAAACGAAGTCCAGCGAAGTCCAGAGTGCCCAGACGGTCAAAGTGCAGTGATTTCAGTTCTGAATCTTGTCCTCGACGAATCTAGGGACCAACACCCAGGTAAGCCCTTAAGTACCCTAAGGAAAGGATTGGGAAGGTTCAGGAGACCCTCCTAGGGGAGGGTCTGGACAGGGGGAGGTTACTCCCATGTCCTGTGTCCAGTTTTGAGCCAGATCGAGAGCCAATGGCTCCCAGGACTGGTTTGAACTGGACTATGCCCAGTGGCACCAAATGTGCCCCTCATGCAAACTTTCAGGTTCTGAAAAGCGCACCCACCCAGCCCTAATACACGAAATCCTGGATGGGAGGTGGTCACTCCTCCCTGTGACAGGATGCCTATTGTCCTGCCTTCCCCTACTTGAGCTTGGCTCAGCAGCAGAAGGGCAGAAATGTGTCTCTGGTCGGCAGCAGCCATTTTTTGCCGTCCAGGACTTGAGGGCTGGTACCGGGAACACTGAGAGCCTCACAGAGGCCTTTCTAGGTGGGTGGAATCATACCTCCCATACCGGTAATGGTGTGGGGGTATGATTCCAAAATGTTTGACACAAAACATGATAGGGTTTGTTGCTGCCGTTTTTGAGATGGTCATTGCTCGTACATGGCTGCTTCACTGACAACTCAGTAGAATGGCCTCCATAGGTTGCAAGGGTGTCCTGCTCATGCAAGGGCCCCCTCTCACTTAGAAACAAGCACCCTGCCCTCAGGATTGTAAAGGCCTGCAAGAGGGGTGACTTATAGGTTTTAAGTGCAGTGACCCTTAGATACCTATATCTTGCGTAAGTGGTGCATGCACCAACTTATACAGGCTGCAATGGCAGGCCTGTAGTTCCATTTTGAATGGTCTCATGGGTGGCATAATACATGCTGCAGCCCATGGGAGACCTCTGGGGTACCTATGCTATGGGTACCTGGGTACTATATACTAGGGACTGACAAGGGTGTACCTAATTACATACACAACAGTTTAAGGAGAAAGCAGATAGACTGGGGTCCTGATTAGCAGCATCCAAGTTCAGATTAGTCAAAAACAGTTTCACATCAAGCAAAAAGTGGGGGTAACCATAAGAAACAGATCCTACATTTCTACAGTGAGTGTTTGCCATACAGCCTTTTTCTGAGAGTCCGGTCAACCTCTGAAGCTTTTTCACAAACGTTCATCAACTTTCCCAAACTTCTGGAGATTCTTTCTGAAGTTCCTCTTAAGGGTCCAAAGTGTCCAAAACACAATCCAACTGTCCAGAATCTACAAAATGCCTCTTACAACGTTGGGGGCCACATTTCCCAAAATGCACCTGCACAACACCCTTAAAAGTCCACTGTATACACTGCAGACAGGGATAGCAGTGTTAGAAGACCAACCCTAAAACAAGGGAAATTAACCCAATGTTGAGTTGGAACTTTGGCATCTGTGTGAGAAAAAAATCAACATGGAAAGAAGAAGATGCAAGGACAATGTCCACATTATGGGTGTTTCTGAAAAGCCTTGCAGCTGATGATATGCTTGCATTCTTATGATCATTCCTTCATTGCTTTCTAGAAAATGAATGGAATATAGCTCCACAGACCCTACAAAATAAATGTGAAACAGGGAGGGAGCACACTCCTGACCTCTTAACCGGGTCGCCCCTTCGCATTGTGGTCAATGCAGTTCATACACTTCAGGATAAAATTCGTGGGTATAACACCAAGTTGGTGCAAGCAGGTGCTAGTATCTGTTGTCTCTAGACGCGAGACATGGCTCGCGTTTCTGGATAATATCCGTCATCAGTAGAGATAAATCCGGGGTGGTTAAGAGGCTGCAAACAATCCAGGCTTCGTTGCCTCTCGGGCGCGGAGGTGCATCGCCTATGGCTCGTCAGCCAAGGAGGCTCGAGGGAGCCCCAGAAACAGGAAACAGGGAGGGAGCACACTCCTGACCTCTTAACCGGGTCGCCCCTTCGCATTGTGGTCAATGCAGTTCATACACTTCAGGATAAAATTCGTGGGTATAACACCAAGTTGGTGCAAGCAGGTGCTAGTATCTGTTGTCTCTAGACGCGAGACATGGCTCGCGTTTCTGGATAATATCCGTCATCAGTAGAGATAAATCCGGGGTGGTTAAGAGGCTGCAAACAATCCAGGCTTCGTTGCCTCTCGGGCGCAGAGGTGCATCGCCTATGGCTCGTCAGCCAAGGAGGCTCGAGGGAGCCCCAGAAACAGGAAACAGGGAGGGAGCACACTCCTGACCTCTTAACCGGGTCGCCCCTTCGCATTGTGGTCAATACAGTTCATACACTTCAGGATAAAATTCGTGGGTATAACACCAAGTTGGTGCAAGCAGGTGCTAGTATCTGTTGTCTCTAGACGCGAGACATGGCTCGCGTTTCTGGATAATATCCGTCATCAGTAGAGATAAATCCGGGGTGGTTAAGAGGCTGCAAACAATCCAGGCTTCGTTGCCTCTCGGGTGCCGAGGTGCATCGCCTATGGCTCATCAGCCAAGGAGGCTCGAGGGAGCCCCAGAAACAGGAAACAGGGAGGGAGCACACTCCTGACCTCTTAACCGGGTCGCCCCTTCGCATTGTGGTCAATGCAGTTCATACACTTCAGGATAAAATTCGTGGGTATAACACCAAGTTGGTGCAAGCAGGTGCTAGTATCTGTTGTCTCTAGACGCGAGACATGGCTCGCGTTTCTGGATAATATCCGTCATCAGTAGAGATAAATCCGGGGTGGTTAAGAGGCTGCAAACAATCCAGGCTTCGTTGCCTCTCGGGCGCGGAGGTGCATCGCCTATGGCTCGTCAGCCAAGGAGGCTCGAGGGAGCCCCAGAAACAGGAAACAGGGAGGGAGCACACTCCTGACCTCTTAACCGGGTCGCCCCTTCGCATTGTGGTCAATGCAGTTCATACACTTCAGGATAAAATTCGTGGGTATAACACCAAGTTGGTGCAAGCAGGTGCTAGTATCTGTTGTCTCTAGACGCGAGACATGGCTCGCGTTTCTGGATAATATCCGTCATCAGTAGAGATAAATCCGGGGTGGTTAAGAGGCTGCAAACAATCCAGGCTTCGTTGCCTCTCGGGTGCCGAGGTGCATCGCCTATGGCTCATCAGCCAAGGAGGCTCGAGGGAGCCCCAGAAACAGGAAACAGGGAGGGAGCACACTCCTGACCTCTTAACCGGGTCGCCCCTTCGCATTGTGGTCAATGCAGTTCATACACTTCAGGATAAAATTCGTGGGTATAACACCAAGTTGGTGCAAGCAGGTGCTAGTATCTGTTGTCTCTAGACGCGAGACATGGCTCGCGTTTCTGGATAATATCCGTCATCAGTAGAGATAAATCCGGGGTGGTTAAGAGGCTGCAAACAATCCAGGCTTCGTTGCCTCTCGGGCGCGGAGGTGCATCGCCTATGGCTCGTCAGCCAAGGAGGCTCGAGGGAGCCCCAGAAACAGGAAACAGGGAGGGAGCACACTCCTGACCTCTTAACCGGGTCGCCCCTTCGCATTGTGGTCAATGCAGTTCATACACTTCAGGATAAAATTTGTGGGTATAACACCAAGTTGGTGCAAGCAGGTGCTAGTATCTGTTGTCTCTAGACGCAAGACATGGCTCGCGTTTCTGGATAATATTCGTCATCAGTAGAGATAAATCCGGGGTGGTTAAGAGGCTGCAAACAATCCAGGCTTCGTTGCCTCTCGGGCGCGGAGGTGCATCACCTATGGCTCGTCAGCCAAGGAGGCTCGAGGGAGCCCCAGAAACAGGAAACAGGGAGGGAGCACACTCCTGACCTCTAAACCGGGTCGCCCCTTCGCATTGTGGTCAATGCAGTTCATACACTTCAGGATAAAATTCGTGGGTATAACACCAAGTTGGTGCAAGCAGGTGCTAGTATCTGTTGTCTCTAGACGCGAGACATGGCTCGCGTTTCTGGATAATATCCGTCATCAGTAGAGATAAATCCGGGGTGGTTAAGAGGCTGCAAACAATCCAGGCTTTGTTGCCTCTCGGGCGCGGAGGTGCATCGCCTATGGCTCGTCAGCCAAGGAGGCTCGAGGGAGCCCCAGAAACAGGAAACAGGGAGGGAGCACACTCCTGACCTCTTAACCGGGTCGCCCCTTCGCATTGTGGTCAATGCAGTTCATACACTTCAGGATAAAATTCGTGGGTATAACACCAAGTTGGTGCAAGCAGGTGCTAGTATCTGTTGTCTCTAGACGCGAGACATGGCTCGCGTTTCTGGATAATATCCGTCATCAGTAGAGATAAATCCGGGGTGGTTAAGAGGCTGCAAACAATCCAGGCTTCGTTGCCTCTCGGGCGCGGAGGTGCATCGCCTATGGCTCGTCAGCCAAGGAGGCTCGAGGGAGCCCCAGAAACAGGAAACAGGGAGGGAGCACACTCCTGACCTCTTAACCGGGTCGCCCTTCGCATTGTGGTCAATGCAGTTCATACACTTCAGGATAAAATTTGTGGGTATAACACCAAGTTGGTGCAAGCAGGTGCTAGTATCTGTTGTCTCTAGACGCGAGACATGGCTCGCGTTTCTGGATAATATCCGTCATCAGTAGAGATAAATCCGGGGTGGTTAAGAGGCTGCAAACAATCCAGGCTTCGTTGCCTCTCGGGCGCGGAGGTGCATCGCCTATGGCTCGTCAGCCAAGGAGGCTCGAGGGAGCCCCAGAAACAGGAAACAGGGAGGGAGCACACTCCTGACCTCTTAACCGGGTCGCCCCTTCGCATTGTGGTCAATGCAGTTCATACACTTCAGGATAAAATTCGTGGGTATAACACCAAGTTGGTGCAAGCAGGTGCTAGTATCTGTTGTCTCTAGACACGAGACATGGCTCGCGTTTCTGGATAGTATCCGTCATCAGTAGAGATAAATCCGGGGTGGTTAAGAGGCTGCAAACAATCCAGGCTTCGTTGCCTCTCGGGCGCGGAGGTGCATCGCCTATGGCTCGTCAGCCAAGGAGGCTCGAGGGAGCCCCAGAAACAGGAAACAGGGAGGGAGCACACTCCTGACACTCCTGACCTTGTGTGCTCCCTCCCTGTTTCCTACAAAATAAATGTGTCCACTAAAAAAAATGTTTCTGGCCCTGTGCCCCATGCTCTTAAGTGGGACATCAAGTATCAATTTCTAGGGTCTCCTACAATGCTTCTGACCACTGATGGCACGAACAGGGAAGAGAATTCACAGAATGGCTAAGTGGTGGTTATCACCCTGCTTTGTCTTTCCACCGCACATGGTATACTGGTCCTTCCTGATACTCACTCAACTTACCTCCTGGTAATTGTTGACTGTCTCCCAACATATGCACCGCTTCAGTATACATGTTCCATCTACTATGTGTTGCCTATAACATACTGGTACAGATCCTGGATATTTAAGGATGAAATTGTTGTGCAGAGTGTCAGTCAGCAGGGTAAGGTTTCACCTGTCCAAGTTTGAGGTTAATTGAACTACTCCTCATCACATTTCATATCTCATTTCATTACCCCACTTTAGGACTTTTAGCTTTTATGGAACAGTAGCAGAAGTGATGCTTGAATGACTCCTACATGCACATCTTCTCCCTGGCACTTACCCTTCACACTACTCCGTCTCCTTTCAACTTCCTTTTTAAACACAGCCACACTATTTCACTGCCATGTGAGTGGCATCATACATCTGGATTGAGCCACACTTATAGTATCCACAGGGTGTTTTCTATGGCAGCGCTGTTATGTCCAGCTGACAGCATTGTACTCTCTTATCTCTGAATGCCACTAGCACATCCCACTACAGTATAAAACAAGGTATTATGTGTTTCTGGCCATCAATTACCCAAACATAGATTTAATTCAGGAAACCCACCTATCACAAACTGAATCAGAGAAATGGAAGAAGGACTGGGTGGGGACGGTGGTGAGCATTAGCAGGCCAGCTCTCCCCAAGACTCATGTCTTTTCTCATCCTTGAAGACATGTGGCATGGCGATTCTGTGCCGTAATTTGTCAGCACACCCGATTCTGAAGACTTGGACCAAATCTCTAGGGAAACATGCCTCTGCTAAATTTTGCATCCTGGCTGCTTGTGAGAGGGTCCACACAAGCTCCAAACTCCCCTACGACGTCTTTCTTAACTGCAGTATCTAGCATACTACTAGAAATCAAATCCATAATGACAAAACTAGGGGTTTACTGGAACATGGCAACTGACTCAGTGTTGGCCAAGAACGAACGCATTAGCATGGAATAGAGCGATCCTCCAGGACATCATGAAAAGCCAAGGACTAGCAGACACCTGGAGTCTGATGGATGCCAGGAAAAAGGACTACACCGATCTCACCATTGTCCACAGCACATGCTCTTGAATGTAACATAACATGTGTATTGGTAAAGCGCACGTTCACCCCCAAAGTGGTATCTGGGCACGGAATAACAGATGTTTATTGTTAACCAACTCCATGGTTCACATTATTTCCTTCCCTCACACTCGGTCTTGCACTGCCTTTCTGAATTGTTTTATATCATTTGGATGATTGTGAATTACTCACCAATTAATGTTACTCTTGACTTTTGTGGTGTTGCTCCAGTGCCCAAGAGAGCAGAGGATGAATGACTCTAGATATAAGGTACCAAAGGCCAAGACTGCTGCAAGAATTAATTTGAGTGAAAACTTGACTATCAGTAAAGTCTCTCTATTCTACTTGTAAACCTTCTAGACAACCACCAAGTTGATGCTAGACAAATGTATGACAAGAGACAAAAGGTCATATAAGACTAAGCTTAACCAGAAACATGCAGCGCTTGAAAATTTAACCAAGCATTTATCCTGTCACTATAATGAGCATCCCTCCCTAGATCTAAATCACATGTAAAACAAATTTACTTTGATGCCCTGTTCATGAGCAGAGTGGAATCAACTAGGACAGTCCTGGTGCTTTTATATTTTAGTATCCCTCAGCCTATCCTACGTAGCACACTTGGATGGGTGCAGAGGTTTTGTGTCCAGGCTATATGGTGTTCTAATCCAGGCATATATTGACATACTTGTCAAATCTAAGGCCCACTAGCGACTCGCTGTTAGTCTAGAATATACAGATTAAGGCTGGCTCCCCTCCTAGTTACCCATGACACTTCGGTGTCAAGGAGCATGTCAAATACAATTATTTTGCCCCCCCCCCCAATCCCTACTTTGTGAATGTACGTGAAAACATTTTTTAATAGCAGGTAGTGGACCACGGCCTACTCTTAAACAAGCATTTGCAATTCAATCGGTCTCGCCTCTGGGACCTTATCTGTATTTAGCTATGCAGCATATTAGCCTGAGTGCTGAGACATCTACTGTTCTTTAACATGGAGCGAAAGTAAGCACCAAATTGGACACAAGCCAGGTATGGGTACATATTGAAAGAAATATTGCCTTTCAGCGGAAAATGGTATAGTCAAAAGCTATATTTTTAATATAAAATCAGGGCCTTCTGTGGTCATATTACTGAAAATACAAGATTTGTTTTTTTTTATTGTCTACAGGTGCTTGTGGAAGACAATTTCTATGGACTGGACTCTAGAGAATGCTAAAGTGATTCTGGTATTTTACTGATTTCTGCTGGTCGTTTTCTGTCACGAAAGTTAAATAGAGGCAGTTGCCAGAAAAAAAAAGTCCCTCAGCAGAAAGCAATTCTGGTGTTTTACTGACCTATGCTGGTTGTTTTCTATCAAGGCAGTTAAATAGAGGCAGTTGAACAGAAAAGAAGACCCTAGGCGGAAGCCGACAAGTCCTAGGGCTGATCGCCAGAGCCCACATTGTACATACACATGTAAGTACATAATAAGTATATACTAAAGTATATACAAGAGGTCTTGAATGCTCGACCTAAAAATGAAAAGAAACTTTTCATTTCCTTTTTTAAATGCATCCCGTTTTCCCTAAAGGTAAACGGCCTGCATTTAAAAAAAAGCTTTATTTAAAAAGCACACACAAACACAGTGGTCTGCTGTCACCAGCACTGTTTTTTAGTGATTCCCAATGGGTCACAAACTTTGGCCTACCTCATGAATATTGATGATGTAGGAATATTGTGACCCCATTAGGAATCCCTAAATTCATTAGGTACAGATTTGTACACAGCTGTTTGTGATTTCCTAATTGCGAATCGCTAAAATTGGAAATCAGGAAATCGCAAACTGACTTTTTTGGACATGTGGCCCTTAATGCTTATGCTAGGTTGTAGCCTAATTCATATATTCTGGTTCTATCCTCAAGTAGTCACCTACTGGAAGGGGATCTGGCGCATACCCTGCTTGGCCCAAGATTGCCCGTTTCGCCCTCCACAAAAATAGCCATCCTCCATGACCCCTTCAACCCCATGCATGCGGTGCATTTTCCCGCTGTGTGCTGAAAAGTGATTTTCCCCATTATTCATGACGAGCTCAGCTCGTCATGAGCACACGACCAGTGTACTGAATGACGAGCTGAGCTCGTCATGAGCATGGAAGGGGTTAAACCCTGATGACACATTGGTCCATTGACGTACTCAGGTGGCCACTGCCCTTTCCATGGAAGAACTCCTCCACCTTGTAGCCCAGGAGTGCACCATTTATAGTCTAAATGATGATGACTCCATATTAGAATGAGTGTGCTCCCCTACCTGGACTATTGCAAAGCAGTTTCACATTGTTGATGGACATTTTTGATGTACCCCTGAGTTTGCATATTCATCTTTTCAGGTTCCACTTACCCACCCAGCTACACGATGGAATTTCAACTTCTTTCATATCTCTTTCATATTGTTATATTTGTCTCTTTATATTTCCAGCTATTTCACTAATGACGGGACCATGTTGCATGACTGGGACTTCTTTAGAAAACTTGGGTCCATTATATTTCAGGCATTCCCTCTCATAAATGTTGCAAAAAATGATTTCTCGGTCAAACAATTCTCATTGTATTCCCCCTTTCACACCTCTTTCACTTCTCCACTCCTCTGCCAACTCTTTCTCTTTCTCTATCTTACTGGGGGGATGGTGGTGCTCTTTTGGTTCCACAGTATCATACATTCTGTAGAATGAAGGTTTTTATATGCTATGTATGTTTCATATTCTCTTACTATGTCTTCTGAGCTGCATGATTTGACTCACGTTAACATTGTTACTGATATGTGTTGCACATTCAGGCCCTTACAATTATTTATGCGTTACATAATTTGGAATTGAGACAACGCTTTAGAGAGTTATTTTTTTTATAAATCAACATCCTATATAATATTTGAATCTCAATATGTTTTTAAAACAAATGTATATTGTCTTGATTTGAAAAACATACAATACCAATTTAGTTTAAAATCAATCAAACTTGTTTAATGCTTAATAAATGAATTAAATAATACCCTTGCAATAAAAAAAAAATGTAAACATACTGTTAGAAAGTGAATTATGAATTGAGGTGGATGGGAGCTAACCCAAGGAATAAGTGCACAAACTTGTTAAGGTAAAACACATTTTTAACAATTTAAACCTGGACTTAAGCCCATGTCAGCTATGGCACAGATGAGACATACTTACCTGTGTCTCTGAAATGCAAGCCAAAATCCTCCAGCAGGGCGAGGTTGCAGGCTGTATCCGCCAAAGTCTGCGTGAATCTGGGTAGCCACTTGATGAGTTGCTCGATGACAGCACTTATGGGCCAGGACTCACGCCTGCTGAGGCTACCAGAAGGGTCCATTTTAAGTCCAGTTGCTACTGGTTAGCTAGGCACTTAAGGAAAAAGGCTTCTTCCAGCTTTTTTCTTTATAGCTACACAAGAGGACAGTGAACTGAATCTTGGAGTCCACTTCTTCGTCCTGGGTAGTGGGAGCAGGTACAGCCCTACAGGCCTCAAACAGCAGGTCCAGTCATCTTCTTTTCTTCCACAGGTCTAGAAACTATTTTGATGAGCGGCGATGAAGCGCCACATTTGTAGGATTTATTTGCCAGTGGGTGGAGTTGACTCCTGGACACTCCCTAACTAATGAAGAAAATGTTCTGAATGGCAAACCTTGTCACTTTTGTAGTACATTCAGTTTGTTTTACTGTAAACTTTCCAGCAGCGCACTGTTCTGAGTAAAAAAGAAGGTAGAACTGTTGTGTGGCGTTTAAAGCTCCAAGTGAATTTTCCCGATTCATGCCCTTATATAGGTACAATTCACATTGCCCTTATATAGGCATAGAAATCCATCCCTTATTTTGGCATAGCCTATGCTACACAAATACAGGCATGGCTACTTCCACACTTCCCAAACGTCACAGCGATTTCTTGGAAAACCAGCTTACGCATTTAGGGAACTTCCCCTTGCTTGAATATTGATTTGTCCAAGAACTCAGTTACTTTACATAGAACAACTATTCTCTAAGGGTTCTTTCCTGATGCTCATATGCCCGACTTTATGTCAAACTATGGCATTCCTAAACACCTTCAAGGTATAAATATACCTTCACTTGCTCTAGCAAGATGCGGTGGTTTAGAGCAGTTCAAAGACCTACTTGCCAGATGCAGCTTGCTACAGAAAGTGCAGAAAAAAGCCGACTCTCCAGCTGACGCACTGAGCAATAAGCTGCCTTTCTTCTGCCGAGAATCCAGCTCCAGTGTTTCCGGCTCGCCTTGCGGGGTGTTCGGAAATCAAATCCATAGACAGAGATACCAGACCTCCTTCATTCTAAACCATGGTATGGAGCTGATTAGAACCTAGAGAAACCTTTGGTAGATTTTTGGCAAAAAACAACTAAACCTATGCTACAAAATACTTACTTCTTCCCTCTACTAGACTTAGGTTAGGTACATTGGGGTAGGCGTATTTTAGAAGCACCAGTTGAGTATTATATTCAATGGTATTCATGTGTGTATTTTTATATGGCTTAGAAACCATACAGTGCTCTTACAGTATTATTTCATATTACTGTTTACGCTGCACGCATTATACTTTGAAGTCTGCATAGCGATTGTAGCAGTTCACTTCTCTTGCATGAGAAAGAAGACTGTTCCCTCTCACTATTTCTCTGCAACTCTGTAGAAATGAAGCATGCACGATTGACTGAGTGAAATACTTATCTATTGTTTCCGTGACTCTGAGAGATATATTCTTATTCTTGGGAAACAAAGTTGTCATGGTTATGAAATTGTCAGAAACTAATCCCTTCTTGTGTATTCGAGAAAGTTTCTATTGACCTCTGAGTTAGCTGGCACCAGGGTCGGATTGGTAACGCGGGCACTCGGGCAATGCCCGAGGGGCCGGTGTCCAAGCCTCAGCATTGTTCTGCGTTGTTCGATGCGGCCAGCGGCCCAGTGGGGCCCTAAGTGGCCTTTCTGGAGGTAGACGGGCGTCCATTACAGTCCGAAGCAGTGTTTTGGTACAGGCAATATGCAAATGAGGGCCACTTTTTTTATAGTGTGCCCAGGCCGATTTTTAATCCCAATCCAACCCAGCCTGGCACACACACAATTAAGTTTAGTATATTGAATAGAGACCTAGTTGCCCTCAGTCCTACGTCTAATCTACAGGATATATTATTCCAATGCGCAGAGCCTATTGACAATATAGGAACTACACTACAGAACTTCTTTCTACCCTTGGAGTTGGCTTGGGTGTCAGCCGCTGGTGTATTTAGGGAAATGAGCAGTCTCTTTCTACACAGCTACACCAAACTGTTTCTTTGACTTGCTCCCCCACCACTGGCCAGATCCCAGACTGGCTAAAGAGAGCCCAAGGGAACAAAAGGCTTCTCTTCCCCAGTTCTTCCTTTACAATTAACTATGAATTGGCTGTCCTTTCAAGATCATGAACTCCATCTAGCTGCATTCCTGAGCTAATATGTGTCACATGTCTCATATCCAGGTCTTCATACTGAAAGTCCTATGGTATTCTTTCTTCTTTGAGAGCAGTGTTCACACCTCTTTAAGGGGAAACACTGAAAAGCTAGCTACTTTAAAGCTATTGCTTCAGCCAAGTAAGGTCTAACTTCTCAAAAGTCACTTTTCCTAAATAATTATTAAAGATCCAACTTCACCACTGAGTTGCACTTTTAATAAACAAAGAATTGTGTTTGAATTATCAGCTTGTTCCAAATCAGAGTTAGTAGAGTTGTGATTTGTTTTCTTAACTTTAGTTATTCTCATACGACAGCTACAGCCCTTGACAGCTCAAATTAAACAGTGACTAAAGTATCCTATGTTTTTAACATCAGTATTATTGACAGAAAAAAAACATTTACGTACCCTCAATATAATGTGCCACAGTACCTTCAATATAATGTGCCACAGTATTTTGCCTTCATGATATTTTCTCCAATATTTTCTGGTCTAATGTCATGTAATACTCAATTTCTAGGTAATATTCCTTGTCAATATAAGAGAGAGTAGCGTAAAAATGTAACTTTTCTTTACCATGCCCATTAAAAGATCGCTCTTTCAAACATCTCTACCTGTCAAGGACTAGACAGAGTGGTCAGACTTCCACAACTTTTATAGAGGCTTTCAGTAAAGCATAAGCCTTTTCAAAGCCACACTGCCTGCCCCGGGTGTAACAGAGGTTACAGTTTCTTTCCATTATAGTTTTTATTAGCATTTTAAAAACAAAGCCACATACATTGAAGTCTGGAGGCATGTATTGGATATCAGTGTATTAGTGCATTTGTACAATATGTCTTCTCCCTCCACCCTCCCTACCCCACCGGCTCAGGTCTCCATATAAGAAAAAATAGTAATTCCGTATAGCATTGTGTTAGGAACATTAATAGTGGGTCAGGTGGACAATGATCACACAAGGTCTAAATGGAGGCATGGAGATTAGTTGATCTGCTTTGACAGGGCTCCAATTGGTCTGTGTCAAGATTCCTTCCCCCCCCGATCTATGGGACTAACTCTTCTGGCGGCGTCAGCAATTCTGTGAGCATTGCCATCCACACCCTCATATCTTCCTCCCACTTTTCATCCCTTAGTGTTTGTTACATGTAACACCACTCAGCATTAATCCATTCAGCCATATCCATCAACTAGATCTTTGGATGTCTTGGGGACAACCATCCTATCACAACTCTGCGTTTGCCCATGAGAATCCCCAAAATAAGGAACTTCCTACTCCGCTTTTTGTTCTTGTGGAGAGGGATGTGCCCCAACAGGCACTGGGCTATCTCCCTTGGGATCCTCCACCATGTGACCAAGTTAAGCCCTTGTATGACAGAGTGCCAGAATCTAACTATTCCTGGATAGCCCCATAACATGTGTAGAAAATCATTAGACTGTCCCCCACATTTGGGATACTCCGCCGATCATTCCGGGTTCACTGCTTGCACTTGTCTAGAGCTAAATATACCTGATGGATCACGTTCTATTGGAGTAACTTGAACCGTGCATTTGTGGAGGTGATTTTAACCCCCTTGTGGATTGTCTCCCACGCGCTTGCAGCAAGAGGCGTTTCAAACTGAGCCTTCCATTTGCCATGCACCGTCACTGTGGTTGTGGAAGCGTCCTCCCTCAGGGCCCTGTAACAATGTGAAATCAGTCCCCTGACCCCAGCCATTACCAGTAGAGTTTCCAGTGACCAGGAAGTAGGTTGTGTCTCGGGGAACATTGGACAAATCTCCTGCACTGTTGCAGCTATTTTTGCAGATTGTAAAAATTGCCCGGACCCTACTTGGAACGCCTCAGAGGCATCTGCCAGAGTTATATGGATGTTCCGGTATAAGTCCCCCAGTGCCTTGCAGCCATCCTCACGCCATTTAAGTGAGGACATGGATCTTTTCATACTTTTGAATGGGTGCAGTGTGCAAATATTCATATCTGGTGCAAACTGAGCCTTTTTCAGCACCATCTTGACTGACCGCTCCCATGCTCCTCAGACCATTCGGACCATGTATAGCAAGCATGTCAGTGCCGCCGAACCCATCATCAGGACCTCAGATAATGATTACTCGTAATCCAAGCCCCGCAGCACTTTGCTTTCCCAATTTTCATGCTTGTCCAGCCAATGAATCACTTGTTGGAATTGAGAGCCCAAATAGTAGTACTTCAAGCTTGGGGCTTCCAACCCACCCCTTCCTCATGTGCACTTCAACGATGCCAAGCTGACTCTCTTCCTCCCAGTCTCCCAGAGCAATTTCACTATCAATTTATCCAGATCGGTGAAGACCCACCTAGGTAGGTCAAGCAGGGTTCCCTGAGAGAGGTAGAGACACCTGGGATGGATTACCATCTTGACCAGGGCACTTTTACCCATCAATGATAGTCTAAGAGTGTTCCAGAATTTTATTCTATGTTTCAAGCTATTTACTATCCGCCCCATATTTGCCTCCTCAAAGTCTTGACTCGGATCCCCAGCTATCTTACCACCTTAGTCTCCCAAGGGAGATCAAGAGGCAGCAGATCTAGTCCAGACCATCCTGCCAGTGCTCCCAAGGGCAACAGATTGGACTTGGTGTGGCTGACGCGTAGACCAATATGTTGACCAAATTCAACCAAAATTGCTAACATTATGGGGACAGAGTATCTAGTACACTAGAGATATGCTAATGCATCATCTGTATGGAGGGACACCACGTGAGTAGCATTCCCAATCTGTATGCCACACCCCTGTAGCATCGTCCTGATGTGGCAGGCACGTGGCTCCATGGCCACCCAGAAAATCAGTGGCAACAGGGGGCATCCTTGTCAGGTCCCCTACGTAGCTTAAATCTCTGTGATACCGTCCTACCCACTCGCATCATGGATGAAGAGCCTCTGTACAGCAATTGCACCGATTTAATATAGGTGTTACAGATTCCTACTTTACGTAACACCTCCCACAGGACCTCCCTCGATACAAAATCAAAAGATTGTTCTATGTCCAGCAGCGCAAGCGCATACTGATCATCCTGCAATATGGGGAATGTAGCACCAATGACAGCAGTCGCAGATTGTATTCTGGTCCTATTCAAGATAAACCCACATTGGTCATCTACTATTAACTGAGGCAGATACGTTACAAACTCATGTCTAAAAACATACTCAGAATTTTAGGTCGATGTTCAACATGGATAGAGGGTGGTAGGAGGACACCACAGAGCCGTCTCTATCAAGCTTTGGCAGCATAATTAATCGCCTCCCTCATAAACTCTGGCAGCATCCCCCTCTCATAAGCCTCTTTGTAGATTTCCAACAGCTGCTCAGCCAGATCACCCTGTCTTGTGTAGTAAAATTGAGCTGGTAAGCCGTCTCCACCCGGGGACTTCGCCATCTTCAATGCCGATATTATCTCATCCTTTGTTATGGGGCATCCAAAATGTCCCTTTCCTCTCCAGAGAACCCTGGCATGTGTATTGTGTCTAGGTATGACCGTATTGTATGGGAACTTGTGAGTGCTGAAGCCGTGCACACTCCTTGAAGGTGTTCTGTTAACACTTCCATTATGGCTTGTTGTGAGGAAACTAGTCTACCATGCAGGTCGCGGAGTCCTGCTATCGGTGCACTTCTGTTCTCGCCTCAGATAAGCATGGCAAGCATTTGGCTTGCTTTGTCTTTGTCCCTATGCAGCTTCTTTCTGTAGTTAGAGCGCAGAAACTTATATAGCCTGTCCCATGTATCTAACAGTTCCTTCTTACATTCCAGCCCAGCTTATAGACTGAGGGGCATCTCAATATGTTCCCTTTCCATGACAACCAGTGTGTTCTCAAGGCAATCTTACTGTTTGGTAAGTTGCTGTCTGGACTCTTTATGTTATTTTCAGGCACTCCCCTCTCAATACAACCTTCATTGCATCTCAATCTATAGCCCTGGTCGAGACACTGCCCAGTTTTTACTGAAGTAGCCATCTAGTACTCTGGACACCTCATGTACGAACACTTGATCCGTCAATGCCTCAACATTCATTCTCCATAGTGGCACTGCCGAGAGATGCACATGCATACAAAACCTGACAAGCAGGGAGTAGTCATCTGAAATATATTGCCACTGCAGGACCACATCAAATATCAGGCAATATTCGATTCGACTATTCATGCCTGGGGTGGGTTCATAGCCTACTCTGAGGGTGACTGTCTCCAAACATCATGGAGCCTCAAGTCCCTCATCATTTCCCGCATTGCACCCATCATTGCAGGTTTGGTGGCTTCCTTGGGTGGGTGATGATCAATTGCTCCATTTAATACGCAGTTCGAATCCTCAGCCACTATCACAGCCACTCGCATATGCTCCATCATAGCTCGCAGAATATTGCCAAATACAGCTGGTTCGTCTGTTGTAGGGGCGTGAACGTTCACCGGACATACCTCTCTAGCATCAAGTGTCCCTGCAGTTATTACATAGCAGCCCTCTGGGTCAATTTTCCCCTCATATCATGGCCCCCCTTGCATAACTAGAGTAGGTGGTCGCAAAGGCTTGTCCGCACCATCTGTGCCACAAGATAGCCAAGCAGGAACCCCAAGTATGGGTCTATGGCAAAAAGGCCACTGACACGCCATATCAGCACAGGTAGGAGTGCACTCTCTGCCTTTTAGCAAAGTGACCCAGTCCTCTAACATTCCAGGTCATACATTTCTAATCAGAAGCCATCTGTTGATCGAGAGAAGCTCTCCCGCTAACTGACCCCACAACCCCTTACTGTGCCTCAAAATCCTTTGAATTCCACCTTATCATTCAGTCTGAGGCATAACTTTCCCCAGAAAATAGATTCAAAACCCAAGCCTTTTGTAACTCCCCCCTCCCGCAGGCAATGAGTCCAAACTGGAAGCCCTTCCCCAACATGACCCTCTCTCAGTGCCCGCCGCCCCATCCCCCCTGAGGAGGCAATGGCCTTCTCACGAACATGGGTATGTAGCGAAGGGCTCAGCATCCCCCGAGCGGCAAAGCTGAAGCACTCAGCCTGCTCAACAGGACCGTGGCCCACTTTGAGCTCTCCACCGACCATCTCATCTAATTAGCAAACAGTCATACAGTCAACTGTATAGGCACTCCATTAGTCCATGTAGCATGTCCCCCTCCCCCTGTTTATGGTGTTGTTGATTTTATACCCTGCCAAGATGTTGATAGCAAAAGCAGGGGGAAGTGGTCCTGGAGAGTAGCCCAATATATCAGGAGAAAAACAATGCCTTAACACCTTTTGCTTTCCTTTTTCTTTTGACACCAAATACAGCACCTCCTCTCCTTAATCTCAGTCAGAGGCCCTGCTCCTTTCGGCCCTTGGTATTATGGCGGGAAGAGTTCATGTGTGCCCAGAATGCAGTTAGAGCCTAATAGTGTGCCATCAGGACAAACCAGGATTCTTCCGGTGTGGCCGGCACTCGAGCCTGTCAGCAAATTCACAGAGTGCCGCCTTGCCAGACAACCTCGTCCCGGGGTCCCAATTTGTTTCCGTAGGCGATCCTGTGAATTCCGTCACGGTCTGGACCACAAGGTATCCAGCCAGTCATTGTCCTCCGCAGGGCTCGTGAAAAAGTATGCCTTCCCGTTGTGTTGTATTCTAAGTTTCGCAGGGAACATGAGGCTGTATCGCATTTCATTGTCTCTCAGCTGTTTTTTCGTTGCCCAGAATTCCTTCCGTAGTTTTTGTACTCTGCAAGTATATACCCAGAAGATCATAAAGCCTTGACCATTAAATGTATGCACGCCATTTCCCCAGGTGTGTTGCAGGATTGCGTCCTGGTCCCTGACATTGAATAATTGGGCTATGATTGCACAATGTGGTGCCCCAAGTCTGGGCGGTGGCCAGGGCCCTATGCGCCCACTCAATTGTGAAGAATTTTGAAAGTCATTTGGGACGCAGTGGATTCACAATCCTGTCCTCCAGGCAGAGCTCCACGGACTAACCCTCCGCTTTCTCCAGAAATCCCACAAGGCAAATGTTATTCCTCCTGGTGCGCCCTTCGGCATCCTCCACCTGTGCTTCCAGGCGCATAGACTGTGCCTGCAGTTCAGCCACCATTTCTTGTAGGTTAGCAACCTCTGAATGCAGGATTAATACCTCCTTTCCAGTGTCCATAAACCTGTCGGAAACTTTCTGAACATCAGCGCTGAGCAGGCCCATTTCCAATGCTACCATGTATATCTTGGCATGGGTGAGCTCTGGATCTCTTGATCTTGGTCAGTATCTCTGCTACGGTTGTAGTTCCCTGCTCCCATGCCAGGGTCTGCAGCGCAGGACCCCTCTTGCTCCATCTGATTGCTGTGGTAGTGCATAATTGTAAATTGTATTGGCCTGAACAGATGTAACTCCTTTGTCTTTATTTAAGATGTGTCTCCCTCAACGTAGGCCGAGAAATCCCTTCCGAAGCCAGAAACTTCAAATCGCCAATCATGTAGGCTCCTTAGAGGCCCATATAGCTCTAGACGCTCGTCACCAGTTCGCCTCTGCGTCTGGGGTCAATGTCGTGCAGCTGGCCCGATGCCCGCACACTCATGTTAGGCACCCCCCTGCTTCCACTCCAGGACAGCACCCTAGGTCACACTATGGGGAGGTTTTGGGTTTGTAGCACTGTGTGTGCGAGCTCGATTATAGCTCCGATGTCCCCGGCATCAGCCCGAAGCCAGCATCCATTACCAGGCTGATGCACCCTGCCTCCACCAGGCTATGTCACCCTAGCAGCAGCCCCCTCCCCAACAGGACTCTGTCCGTTATTTTCTGCTGCGCCAGGGGTAAATCGTTCTTATGTGGGCCAAGGCCCAACCTCCCAGCTTCTGAGTATAGTGCTGAAGGTTGTGCGTGTACACGGGCCTCCATTATGACCTCGATCTCTCTGGTCTGCAGCCTTTGTTCCCCACACTCATTGCGGGTAGCACCCTGCCCCTAAGCGCAAAGTCTATGTGCCCCCACCTTCTGTTCCCAGGGCACCGGTAGCTCCAGGGGTTATCTGGGGCCCAGGAAATCTGGCCGTCCCGGCAGGAGCACCCGCGGGTCCCTCAGTGTCGATTCAGGTGTGCCTGTAGTATCCGGCTGGATACATTCTAGTGTTTAGCTGGTGATGTAAGACACTCTACACCCACCCACCACAGGTAAGGTGACCCTGTTAATAAGAGGGGCTTGGCGTACGTGCCCGTGGCCCAGTTCTAGTACTCCACTACCGTGTCTGTGTGGTTACTTGCCCAGCATGTGGGCCTAGTGGCCCAAGATACGACAACACCCCTCAGCCTCTGCTGTCCAGTTCTCCAGGGCTCTGCCTCCTCCTCCATCAGCTGGCCGCCTCAGGATCCGCGCCAGACTCATCCTGGTGTTATCTCCTCGCAGGGTTGTGACCCTCCCTTAGCACGCACCCACCACACCCGGTGCACGGCCTGCTGCTATTGAATGCGGCTGCCTCCGTTGATCACTCGGGCCTGTGATCATTTCGCCCCATATCCTTCAGCGCCCGCGAGTCGCAGGGCTCAAGCTCCTGAAGCGGTTGGGCACAATCGCAGCTTACTTGCTGGTAGGCCGCAAACCTCCAGCTGGTTTGCCCGTCACCTGCCTTCTTCCGCCATCATTGTGTCCAGGGCTAAGAAGGTGAGAGTCAACAGGAACAACTGCTCGACTCTGTGACAGCTCAAATTACTGCTGATGATTCAGGATTGTGCAGGGTTTAGAATTGATCAGCTGGAGCTCTGGAGAAAACACATCTAGGCAGCCATCTTGCTTGGCCACGCCCCCAAAAGAGGTTGCCGTTATAGAGAGGATTCCGCCCGGAGAGCAGTGCCTGTCAGCACAAGGGAGAAAAGGCCCAACAAAAAACATCACATAGCTGTGTATCAAATCCAGGACAGTTCTTGCAAGGTGGAAGTTCTGGACCTGGGTCAAGGAGGCAGCAGAATTCCTGAAACTTGAAAAGTGCTGCAGCCAGCAGTAATGGCGCTTATCTGCAATAGCAAGCTGTAGGTGTTGCGATGCACCTATACACTGATCACGGTTCTTATATTCCTGTTTGACAGAAACCAACTGACAGGAAGGAGCTGATGCCCAAACAGGAATTACCTGATCTCTCAGAAATGGACATACTTGCATTGTGTTCATGTTTGGTGGACATCTTGGAATGGAGAATCATTAAAAGGAAGCTGAAATTACTTTCCCCACTTGTTGCAGCTATGTCCATTACTGACCAGGAACTATAAAACTATCAGAGAATAGCATCCTCTACTAGAAATCTGGAGGTGATCGGTTTCCCATCCCATCTTGGAAGGGAAGTTACTTCATTCAACCCAGTGTTGGAGTAAATCTCAGACCATTGCCAGGGTGGGAAATAGCTGGGGCAGATTTATGTTATGCCCATAAGTGTAAATGTTTGTGGCCATCCCAAACATCCAATGCAAACCAAGCCTTGGAATGCCCACTTCCCAGCCTGAGTGGGATCTAGGAGTGGCAGAGACCCTTACTGTCGGAAATTGATTTACACCAGGAATCCATTTGTTAAATACCATCAGGTGTAAACAAAAAACTTCCATTCTGTTATTAACATATGTTTACAACAACTTCACATTTTTGAATAAGGCTCATATTTCAACATCGTTTCTCATTAGTATGCATGCAGTGGATTACAACGACTACTTTAAATCTCTGCATAAAAGCCTTTCATGCACTTTGAAATTATAAGTGGAAAAGCAAAAGAAATGAAGGCCTAGGGACCAGGGTGGATAGATTATTTAGCTGCACGGCCCGCACCCGCCGCTCTGCCAGGCCGCATTACCTGCCGCTTGGAGTTCAGAGCAGTCGGTTACATTTCCCCCATCTGAAACTGAGTGTGAAGTGCGGTAATGCTGCTAAGTGCAGAACAAAAATGTCTCTTTTTTTGCATCCAGCGAGTGCTCGAGGCAACATTCTTGGAAACCTCTGACTAGGAGGAAAAAGCGGGCCCTGAGATATATACACTGTGACAAGCCAGGAGGCTTAGCTTCTCCGATAAACCGGCCTGTGAACGGCCGTCGCCTGTGGCTGTGACATTACCACACTTTGCTCAGCTTCAGAAAGGGAAATTTAAGTGACGACTGCCATGAGCGGAAGCCACAGCCTAGACCGGATAATGCGCGCTGACAACCCTGGCAGCAAGGAAAGGCTACGCTCGTGTTTGCTTGCACCGCAGTGACGAGGAATTACCCTGAGCTCTGTATGTTTGAGGGTGAACGCAAACTCGCTGGGAGTATCAGACAGCCAGAAACACCGGTTTGGGCAGAGGCAGCCTTGCAGGGGCGATTCACACGCCCACTGAGTGAAATCTATATGATTCGATTAAGCATTTCTAGTCAATTCACCGACTCCAATGCAATACAATGTAATTAGTACACCAGATATCTTAACACACAATACACAGTTACAAACGTTATGCATACCAACTTAAAATCAATGCGCGTATGCTTTTTAGGTGTCATTGACTAGTGCACATTTCTAGATGACTGACATGAACGGAAGTGGGGCACATTTTCTCATGGCCTTTCACAGTTCCGAAACTTATTTCCCAAACTCTCTAAAGAAGAATCAACGAAGATCCAGGATAAACTAAGCTTTGAAAGATGAAGTCTGCTGTGGCCACTGCAGGAGAGTCAGCATTAAGCCTCTGCGGGGGCAACAGAGGGATTGGCCTGCGTTGCACGCTGAGCTGTGTGGACCCTGGACTTTCTGCTCATTACTAGCAGCTTTGTGACCCCGAGAGTTTTCATGTGTAATGACTCACCCAGATGATGCATGGGCAGGCACTTCTTCTTAATCTAGCTGTACCCCCTACTAGTGAGAAACACAAGCTATTTTAATAAACTGAGGGGCATATTATCAAGGGGGTTTATCTCTGCATTTTTGGCTTTAAAAACCAAGAAAGCAGAGATAAAATGATCTCCCTATTACCTAGCTGTTGCTAACACCAGTTAGCGACAGCTAGTAGTAGATAGCGACTATCTTGGGCCCCACTTTGCATGTCAGTGATATTTATCACTAATGACATGCAAAGTGGGCGTGCCAAGATGTTAGCGACTGGAAACAGTCGCTAACATCGCTATCTCCTATTACCAACTTTTGAAGATATTCGCGCTAAGTGCGAATATCTCCAAAAGCTAGCACCTGCCCTGAGCAGTTCTTAGCCATGTTATCCAATGGGAGGTGGATAACGTGGCTAGGAGCATTAGCTCGGTAATGCATGAATATCGCTGACTTTTCCGCGATGTTCATGCATTGCGGCCGATTTTTATCGCATTTGCGATACACCTTGGTAATACCAAGGTTTATCTGCGATAAAAATCGCCGCAGCTCGGCGATAATTTTTTCACGCTAACCAAGCAATAGCGATAATTATCGCTATTGCTTGGTAATATGCCCCAGAGTTTCCAGGAAGCAATACTGCCTGCTTCTGAGCCTCAAGATGGTGCCGATATCGGCAACCTCCCCGCTCAGCAGTTATTAGTCGCGCTGCGCAAAATAAACAATACGCACAAGATTTTTGTTGGTGAAAGTTTGCTGCAGGTTTATTACATACAAGGAGTATGTCAACTTGGTGGGTTAACTTACGGGCGATCCAAGGGCATGCGGCGGTGACTCACCTAAGCTGCCCTGCCCACCTGATGAGCCAAGCTGCACTGTGGCCAATCCAATCGGTGCTACCAATTAAGTGGGTGTTACCCCCATTACATATCATGGACCACCAGTCCATAACTTTTACTCACGCCTTTTTAGGGGCGGAGCGTAACCAGGCAAGCTCCTGGTTGCTCAGGCTTCCAACTGCCCGAAGGACTAGTGGGGTGCTGTCGCTTTTAACCAGGGATCTGCCGTAAAGACTCCTGGGATTTTGGCATCATGCACCCTTAGTGTGCTCCTGAAAGGGTACCCGGGTACCAATCAGCCTGCGGATTGCCCTGTAACTCCGCCTGCGACACGAATGAATACATTAATAGATTCAATACACTAGTCCAGCCCTCACGCTGGCACGCAGGGTAAGTGGTTGGGAGGGTGACAGTGAGTCCAGCAGAGGACGAAGAGGGTGGCCAGTGGGTGTGGCAGGTATAAACACCTGTCCCCAGCCCACCGCACACCAGAAATGACACCGTAGTGGCGCCCGACCCAAAGGGGGGGACTCTCAGTGGAAGGGGTCCCAGTGATAAGTGGTGGGAAGGTTCCTGAAACGGCGCTGGGGGGGCTGACCTCTTAAGGGGCACACTGCGTGCGCCGCGGATAGCCACAGTGTAGGAAGGTGGAATCTGATTACATGGTTACCCCCACTTCTTTTTCCTGGTGTTTTGCTGGTTTTCAACTTACTTGGCCTGGGACCCTGCTATTCACTGCCTCAGACTATCTGCTTTCTCTATAAAATTGACTCCATGTTCTTTAGGTACATACCAGATTGGTTACTGAGTCACCCTTGTGAGCCCCTGTATAGTGTACCATAGGTACCCAGGGCATAGGTGCACGTTAGACCTACCAGGGGCTGCAGCATATATTGTGCCACCCCTGGTTTGCCTTCCAAACTGACACCACAGGTCTGTTCAAACAGCCTGGTTAAGGTGGTGTAATCACCCCTTACTTAGATATAGTTCACCTATATCTACCTTTATATATAGACACATATGCACCTATAAGCCACTCCTATGGTAGGCCTCGACAATCCTAGAGGCAGAGTGCTTGGTTTTATGTGAGGGTGCCATAGCATGAGCTGAGCCCCTCTGCAGCTTTCGGAACCATCTCCTTATAGCTGTTCTATGATATAGCCATACCATATACTCTTAAGTGCATTATAATCCTTGTGGTTAATGCTAACTTTGGTTTGGCTTTATCAAAACATGTTGTGTAAGGTGTCAAACACTTTGGAATACTACCCCTGCTAATTCTGGCAGTGGGGGTAGAATTCCACCCTTCTAGAGGGAGAAGACATGTAGTTACTGCTTTATCCGGTTAAAGTTAAACAGAGCCTCAGCATCCCAAAGTGGATGCTGCTTCCACAGACACGAGTCTGACCTCTTGCTGCTGGACGAAACTCCGGCAGGGGAGGCCTTGACAATAGGTTTCCTGTCCAAGGAGGTGCCAGCACCTCCCCAGACAGGGTTATGTGTATTTGGGCAGGGAGGGCTGAATCAGCACATGCTTTTTCAGACACTGCCTGGGGCACAGAAGGTGCTCCACGCATAGCCCGCTTCAAACCAGTTGCTGGGGCACTCCAGGCCTGCTCTGGCGCGAAACTGGACAAAGGGTAAGAAGTGTAACCACCCCCGTCTGAGGTCCACCCATAGGAGGGACCTAGTCAGGAAATCCAGCCCCCATCCTTAGTATAAGTATAGGAGCTGTGTTCCTGGGACTATAGATTATCCTGGATGAATCTTTGAAAGACATATCTTGGACCTTCGTCATTCCATTCTGACTGGAAGATGGAAGACATCTCCCTTGTGGTCAAGGAGTGACCACCCTGTGCAAACAGCCACCATCAGCAACTTCGCCGGTCTGCAGTTTTAAAGCTCCTGTCGGAACCCGAAGACTCTGCGACTCAAGAACTGGACTTCCAGACTTCTCTGACCCTGATCCACATCCACAGCAAATTTGAGACCCGAAGTAGACACGAGAAATGGGGGACCAGACATCTTGTACATCCTGCATTTTGCTACCTGCACTCCTTTCCTAAAACCTCAGTAAGTTGTGCACTGGGGTACGAGAAGCCCCAGCCCTGAGCAGCATTTGCACCGAAGCCCAGGCCCCCACACTTTGCGAGTGTCCCGTGGGCCCAGCCTTTGCATTTGAGCTTGATGTGTCTTCCCGGTTCCTTGCCCATTGACTATTGAGCCCCCTGAAGATGCCATCTTAAATTTACTTTGCTTTTCTGGTTGCTCAAGGCTTGCTCTAGCTTCCCTGAAAAGGAGAAGCGCCACAGACCTTGCTGGTCTGCAACACAGCCAATCTTGACATCCTGTGTGGGTTGCAGTTGCCAAAGCTTTTTAGGTCCAATCAGGATACCAACACCGCAGTCATCTGGATCTTTTGTGGGACAATTCGAATCCAGCGCCTGGTCATCGTCAATGCCTCCTGGACCTCATGGCTGAAGAGACAAACTCACCTTCTTCACCTTCAAGCACCCAACATTGCCTGGTTCCTTCCTGGTCACTGGCTAGTGACCCAGACTCTGTCCCCTCTGCTTTTGGGTTCTTCACATCACCGATCCACCCTTGGATCCACCTGGACACTTTTCCTCTGGGGGCCTGCAGCACTTCATTGCGGCTCTCCATAGAAAACGACGACGAGACCAGACATGAAAAGACACCTATGTACCCGGCTTCCCAGGGTGAGGTAACACGAGTACTCCAGTGCTCCCATGGGTCTTGACTCTCGAAGTGTACTAGTTTAAAAGGGTTCCATCCTATTCCATCCAGAAGTGTCCTTAAATTGCATATTTGTAACTTCTTTGTTTACCATAGAAAGTCAATTGTAACCCGCGCCTGTATTTAAACACTGCACGCGTATCCCGTTGGCCTCCTACTTCCTAACCTTTGGTTTTTTAGTGTAGCCCCAGCGATTCCACTTTCTGCATTGAGCCCACTGACCCCTCATATTAAAGCTGTCCCGCAGCTCTCCTTGCGGGTTAGGACTGGCTCCGGCTACTTTGACTCCACTGCCACAGGTCCCATTCCATCCCATACATTCACCTTCACACTGGCACCCTGAGTTCATATTGCTGCTGGGGGCCTCTTCTCTACTCTACAGAGCCCAATCTCCTGACAGGCTCCATCATACTACGCTCAACTGACCCTCGGTGAAGAGGGTAGTCACCCATGAATCCAGATGCCTGATGCAACTCAGGGCAAGATGTCTACACCTTGGCTTGATACCCCCGTAAAGCACAAGATCTACCTGCAGACTACCACGCCACCTTTGTCCACCACTATTCGGCCTTCTACCCCTATGACCGTCACCAGCCTATGTAATGTAACTGGTTCTATTGTAAAGTGCTCCAACACCTTCGGGTAAAGTGTGCACTATATGAAAATGCATAAACAAATAATTAAATAAATAAGAGGAATGCGAAGAGTGCCATGCATTGGTTATTCCCTTTACCACACTCATCTGGGCTTCACAACCTAGGGACATCTCTCAGGCAGAATACCTTCAAATTACTATTTTTATTTATTAGTTATTTATTTTTTACATAAAAGATATTAAGAAACAATTACATAAAAACAGTCCTCTTCAATTGCAGATGATGTAGGCAGGCAGTAACTGAAGGAATGGAAAAGCATGACATAAATTTGCCTTGTGTAGTCGACAAAGTGGAGTACAAAAAATAGAAGAAAAGTATTTTGTACAATGTTACAGTAAGGCATGAGGTCCCCATGCAGCGCGCATCATTCCACAACATTGTCTTCAGGTCCCTCCTAATCCAAGGAAGAGCATACACTTGCATTTTCTGGGTTTGCAAAATCGTTCACTAAGCAGACCCACATCCCCAAGACCTCTTCAGCCCTTTCATCATACTTACAGCACCTCAGGCATATCTCCTTGCCCAGATCCAATCGCAAATGCACCATGCTGCGATCCAAGAGGCTTATCCATGCAATCGCCACCTGCCGTTTCGCAAAAATCAGCATTCATGGTAAGAACTTATATGCCATTATTCGACTGCACTGGAAGTGGAGTTCACCCAGCAGACATACCACACAAGTTTCATCAACAGGCATCCGCACTACAGGTCTCATGTGCACTAACACAAGTAGCCAGAAAGCATTCACCACTGGGCACTCCCGTTCCCATTCCCATGCAAGATGCAGGAAGGTGGTCACCGGTGCCCGACATCTAGGACAGTCCACTGGCATATTGGGGTCTATTCTATGCAGCCGTAGCGGAGTAACATAAGAATGATGCAGAGAACTAAAGTGGATGAGTTTGAATCGAGCTTTACTTGAGACCAATTTCACCAAAGCACTCCCCTTCTTCCACTGAATATCACCAAGAGGAGCCCAGAGATCGTCAACTCACGCTGCCCAGGCAGGGAATGGCAAATGAGGCAGATCTGCCATTATAGTCCTCACTTAACCACGGAAGCGGCAAGGTGGCAGATATGAGTAAAGGACACACACAATTCCCTCCTTAACATAAATGTCTTGATCCTGGGAAGAATGGGGGGGCCTAGGTATTTCATGGCAAAGGATCCACATGAGAAATCTGCCAGAACTTTCGCCCTCTTGATGCAGCAGTTGATGATAGGATTTAAGTGTACATTTTTCCATTAGGTCCCGTAGCTCAGACACCTGTCGAAGTATCCCCGCCTCTTACCCCTGTACTCCTGCCTGTGCATGCCCTTAATCCGTGACAAGTCATTCTCCCTCGACATAAGCTCAGTCTGTAGGGTATATTGCACCCCACAGGATAGGTCCAGGCAGTAGCCCCTTAACACCGCATTCATTGCTTCCCACTCGGCATACCTGGAGAGAGTCGTGGCCCAGTTACACCTGAAGAACTCCCCTAAGGCAGTCGCCAAAAACTCCCTATCTCCTCAGGATCCTGCAGAATTTCAGACGGATATCTCCAAGTCAATGGCGACCAGGTAGGGGACGACCCCAGCACATTTCACAATAAGCAGGAGCATGATCAGATAGATAGTGCGCCAAATGGGACACTGCGACGAGGCTGGGGTCTAAAAAGACCAGCATAAGGATTCAGTCAAGGTGACTATTGGTGCCCTGGATCACGGAAAAACAAGTGTACTCCCTCAAAATGCAGTGGAGAGCCCTCCAAACATCACAGAGCCTCAACTTTTCAGCAAAATCTGCAGGAGCCACCATAGTTCGTGGCTTAGTATGATGCAGTGGGGGATGTCTATCCAAGGCCCCATCCAACACAAAATTAAAGTCTCCCGCCCACAAGATCCGAGAATCCACAGCAGGTGAGATAACATCCTGGAGCCTCAAGTAAAAGGCCCCATTATCAACATTAGGTCCATACAAGTTAACAATCACCACCTCTACCCCATCAAGTCTCCCCTGCACTAATATGTACCTGCCCTTAGCATTTAGTCTCCACATATGAGAGGGCAAAGGGGACTCCAGGTGCAAACCAAACAAGCATGCCTCCTGAGAAGTTTGAACAATTAACGTAATACGTTTGTCCCCTCCATTTTTTAGCTAGTCTAGCAGCTTCCAAATTAGGGAGATGCATTTCCTGAAGACACACAATGTACAATGTAGGTTCTTCTTGGACAACAGTATTTATTTATTTATTTTACTTCTAAAGCGCACTATCACCACAGAGAGGCATCCTGGCGCTGACAGACTCGTAACAATAAGAGGGAGGCAGCTGATAACAGGCTGGGGATTTGGGAAGAGACAAGTTTTCAAGTGCCTTCTAAATGCGAGAATGCCAGAAATATGCCTGAGTTCGGTGGGAAGAGAATTCCAGAGCTTCGCCGCAGCCACGCTGAACGATCTACCTCCTGCTCTGGATCTCCAAAACCTCGGTATGATTACCAGCCTAGCAGAGGAGGAGCGTAGATTGCGGGCTGGCACATGCCATGAAAACTTCCTTTGTAAACGGGCAGGGCCTAACCCATGGAGAGCAAGTCAGGCAAAGGGACTTAAATATCACCCTCTGCCTCACTGGAAGCCAGTGAAGCTGAACCATAAACGTGGGTGAGGCACCTTTTTTCCAAACAAGAGACTTCCAATCCCTACTGACATACTCCCTCACTTGACTAGATGTCCCTGCAGAAGGCATGCCTGCCTTCACAAAAAACTTGATCAGGGAGTGGTCCATCCAGGCCATAGGTAGCACATCCCCAACAGTAAGGAGGTTGGCCTCCAAAAAAATCAGGTCCAGCCGATGACCTCCTGTATAGGTAGTCTGTAGAACTCGCTGGGAAAGACCAAGGGCCTCACAAGAGTGAGTCATATTAAGAAATCCAGTGTCCATCGTGCCATTCAGCCACAGGTTAAAGTCACCAAGAATCACCAAATGGCAGTGAGTAACCGCCATATTGGAAAACAATTCCAGTAACGACTGCTGCTGGGCTAGCGTGAAGAGCCCCGGGGGTCTATAGCAGACGATGCACGTTAAAAAAAACATCTGTGAGTTCTTGGGAGAGGAGCCAAAAAGTTCACAGCCGTTGCACGCGTCAATTTCAATGACGTTCAACTCAAGTGTGTCTCTAAAAATCACACCCACCCCGCCCACTAACTCTGGGCTTTTGACGCATTTTAAACCCTGGCGGGCAAGCATTCCCAGCATCACAATAAATTGAGTTCATGAGTCTCCAACACCAGTTGTATATAAACACTGTGTTTAGGTAGAGACCTCACGTTCAAAAGCCCACCGGATGTTGTATCACACCTCAGGAAATCAGACACAGGGAAAGCAGTGTTGGACAGCGTAAGGGTCCCTATATCACGCCCCCTCTCACCAATGTTAGTAAGTTCTTTGCTGGTGTATCGTCTGGGGTCCCCCTCTACAGCAGGTCCCAATCCCCACCCTAAAGGGGCAGCATACCTGGCGCTAAGCGTGTCCTTAGCGCGGACGGGCGCAGACGGGCTTGCCTTTGGCGCGCCGCTGGCGCGCCCGCTGCGCGCGTTTGCTTCATCGTCTGCTTTTGTGCCCCTGAGTCCTGGAGACTAGACCGCCACTCTGCTACACCCAAGATGGCAGGTCCGCATGCACGGACTGACCCCCACTCAAGGAGAAGCAGTGTGAGTGAGACTCGGCTAGCCCGGGCCCCCTCTGCTCTCAGGTAAGTGCAGAGCGAGGTTGGAGAGTAATTAAAAATAAATGCCCAGTGTAGATTAAAAAGAGTCCAAGAGCTACTAAAATGCCCCCAAAGTAAGTGTCACACAAAGAACATAGTTAAAAAGGAGAGCCACATCAGTATGGCCAGTCCCTCCCAAGAGCAGTCCATTGCCACTACCAGTGTGGGGTAGTCACGGCCCCATACCCCCACCACAAGTGTGGAAGAGGTCCGGATCAGTGAGAGGACCCACCAGAATCTCATTAGACATATCCAGCCAAGTCCAAGCAGCCTCTGGACTGTCAAAGAAATTTGATTTTCCCCCATAGATTACATAGAGTCTAGCAGGGTACGGGAGCATGTAGCGGATGCCAAGAGCACAACATTTCCTTTGAACCACAAGAATAGGATTATGCCATTCTTGGACCCTTTGGGTATAGTCGAGGTAGATCACAATCACACAGTTCCCAAACTTTGGGATAGGCAGCTTTCTAGCCACTCTAAGGATTGGGTCTATGTCCTTGTGGGCCCAAGGAGGAGTAGGAGCCCCCGGTGAGGGAATCGGGGTGAGCACTCTGTGTTTCAATGACAAAGAAAACAGATAAGTCTTTAGGGCAAAGGGTGTGCCTCACCCAACTATCCAAAAAGCACTCAGCAGATGGGCTATCTGCCCTCCCAAGGAAATCCAGAAGGTGTATATTGTTGTGAAAATCCTTCTGCATCCACCACTGATTTCCTAGAGTGGTAGACACAGTCTGCTGCTTGGAGACCTGTTGCTTGATGTCGGAAAGTGGGTTATTGGTAGGGGAAAGTTTGCACCCACCTATAAGACCACAAACACAGTATAGGGTTCAATAAAGGGCTCAAGAAATTAGCCCCATGATCAACCCTTGGTAGCTGACAGCGAGCAGTCAGGTCTAACTTAGGAGACAGGAGTGTTAAGCATTTAAAAACACCAATACCTCAAGTTAGTAAGACAAGATGCACAATAAAATACCAATTTATAAAGAATAGGAAACATTTTTATGAAGAAGTAGACACCAAAATGACAAAAATTCAATGTAGGGAACTGGAGATTTGAATTTTTGCAGTGGATGAACCTGAAATCCTGGCCTGGTTGCAGTTGAAGGTAAACAGCTTGACTCTTGGCGTCGGGGCGGTCACCTCATGTAGCTTTTTTTTACAAAAGTTCTCCAATATTCTCCAAACTTCAGGAGGGGCTTCCCGAAGGTCTCCATGTAGGTTCACAGTGTCCAAATCACTGATCCAAAGGTCTGGAATCGCCTAGATTATCTCTGGGATGGTTGGACCACAATGCACCTAACCAAATTCTTAAAAGTCCAGTGGACCTACTCCAGAATGGGAATTCTTGGTGGAGATGATGCAGGTGGGCTCTTCTAACCTGTAGCTTGCAGGGAGTCCACACCTTAATCTTTCTTGAAGCAAGGTACCGTCCCCAGGACTATAATACCAGATTGTGCAGCATGCCTAGTCAGTCAGAGTGGAGGCCTTTGGGTGCAAATCCAGATTCCAGCAAGGCAGTCCTTCTCTGTGTAGTTTAGGACAGCAGATCAAAGAGTCTATGCAGCTCTCACATATTTATTAAATGTTATGGGTCGTCAAGCAGGTCCCACCTCTGTCCAATTAGATGCTGGGTAATACCCAAAAACATGACATGTTCCTCCAAATCATTGCCCTTTCTTGTCCCACAAAGCACTGCACTTCCAAAATCCAAGATGGATTAAGAGCTAGCTAAACCAACCCACAGTGTGGCTCATTTCCATAAGCTTTCCTCCCCCTGACCTCTGCATATTCCTGTCCTAATCCTGCCATCAGGCTGGGATGCATGTTGTGGGGGTAGGTACACCTGGCATTCCTCACTGATCTGTTCTCTCTTTGAGCTCAGTTTGATTTACCTAGTCCCGTCTGCAGGACCCATCTTTCTCAGCTTTGGAGCTCTCTCCATCAGATAACCTCTTCCTTCTCTGGCCAGGCCACTGATCATCTAATTAAAGCAGCCTGGCTAAGCCTGGTAAAACTGGCCAATCAGCAGAGGCCATTAGAAGGCTGGAATTTGGCTTACAGAAGAGAAAGTTCTATAACTTCTCTGCTGTGCTAGTTATGATAAATTCAACAGTGGCACGTTGTTGACTTTATCAATAGAAATCTTATAAGTCCTTGAATCATATTTGTCAGTCCTTTCCTAGCAATAGTTATACCTAAATAACATATTGGAATGTTAGTCTATGGAGCTAAGTATCTACAATGGGGAAATTAAATGGCCAGTTTTTTCTTTCCCTGGGCATGTAAAACATATTTTATAAGATCACTGTTTATTCTTACATGGCTCCCACCCCTTGTGAAACATTAGGGAGACCTGACTTTGGGGAGCCTAATGTGTAAAAGTAGCTTGCGGTAAAAAGTAAAGCTAAATTGGGTCATTTTTCATGAATTGTATGAAGAGGAACTGACTTGTTTCAATGTATCACCGTTTTTATGTATCTGTATTTGTGTAACTTTTATGTTTTTTTAACTTAAAACCAAATAAAGTTTGAGTTTGCACACAAAAGTTGAGTTTGCACACAAAAGTTGAGTTTGCACACAATTTACTTTCAAAGACAGTTTGTAGGGGAAAAGGACATTGGATAAATATGGTGCATTCCTGCCCTTTATCTGTGATGAAGGACAGTGCAGCAATGTAACTTGCTCTGCTGCCCTGCACTACAAATCTTGTTAATATGCCCCTAACAGTTTTAATGATAGGTGAATTAACAAACCTAACTAAAATCTCACAGGTGTTAGCTTTAGTTGTAACATGTTGGCCATATGGCAAATGAAGTACATTGGCTGAGATGGGAGAGTGAATGCCAGAAGTGTGTGCACAAGTGGTATTTTACCCGACGGTGCAATAGTGGTATTTGCAAGGAAGAAGAGAGTTGTGTGGTGGCAATCTTTGTGAGGGTGGAATAATTAATGTAGTTGAACTTTTCCTTAATATTGACCATATGTTGATGCCATTGAAAACGCAGATTTGATCTGCATTCAAGTATCACCAAATTGAGTTGAAGGGAGAGTCTACGCATGTGAATTTCTTCAGGTAGTTTTTGGAATTTGAACTTTGGTTTTGAACTATTCACTCTGCTATATGTAGCATGATTTGTGGATCTATAATGATGATAAGCCTGTCGGTTGACCCCACTGGACATTTATGACCTACATACATTTATCTAAATATAAACATAAATAAATAAGTCAAAAACCCCATATTGTGAATGCATTCACACACGCAAGCATTGTCTCCATAGGGTTCTAGCTCATTGTCAACTGTTTTTTAACAAATTTAAAATGTCTTCTCTGATTAAGCTTTTGTATTTATTTATAAATACGTATTTATATTTTTAATGTTCAGTGATGACAACCTATCATTATTGCTGATTTTCTAGTGGTTAATAATTAAATACATTTTATGCAGATATGTTTGGTAAGCTCAGGGTTGAACTGAGAAGAGGTGCTACTGGTATAATAGGACATTGAGCATTTTTCTGAAGTGTAGTATATGACAGATGTTTACAGGGATGTACTATCACACCTTTCAAGCCTAATTGGAGTTCTATCAGAGTTCTCACTTCTTGCTCTTCTTGGATTTAAAACTGGCAAAGCTGCTGCAAAATCATCTGGACATCTTGATCTTGGATATGGTGAGGAGTCTGTGAAGAGCTACGATCACTGCCTGAGCTACTTTCCTGTAGCAATGGTTAAACTCTGCAGAGCACAGAAAGTGGAAGCTATGTGATCTACTTTTTGTGCAGGATATTTGTTTTGAAGCCTGCCATTTTGGTGATCCAAAATTTAAATTTAAAGAATACACAAATCTGAATGGTTAAGGGAGATTTCTCTGCCATCATCACTTTTTCCTTCTTGAACCCAAAGCCAGTGTAGGAAAACCCAGTGAACAAGAAAAGAAAATTGGCATGGGGTGCACAGACACAGGGACTGAGTTCGTTTGCCTCAATGTGTCTCTCTGAGATCTTCAAATCATGGATGGGATCCAATAACTCAGGGCAAGCTTCATGGCAAGAGACCGCAAACTAAGACAGCTTCATGGATTCATGTTTGCATTTGCATGTTCAGTAAATCTTAAATCAGGATAACGACCTGAATACAAAAGGTCCAATGTAGGTCCACAAGTAATTGGAGGTTCACAAATCCTATGAAAGGATTGGTGAATCATAATTAATTTAAAAAGAAAAAAGAACCTGGAAGATTGAATGCAGCAGGCCTTTTCCACCCACTTTATGTTGGGTGCACAGCTTAGTTTTGGACCAGGTCCTTCAGCCAGCCCACGCTCGTTACAGCTATAGGTTGGGAACAGTAGGCATTGGACACTCATAGTAGGTTTGGCACATGGTGTATTTCAGCCCAAACCCTGAAACTAGAGCTAAACCTACTGTGTATAGCTAAAGGTCATATGCTGCAATGTTGGCTGCCCACATGAGTTAGGCTTCCATGGTGAATCAAAGCCGGTTGGCGAGGGCTAAAGGTCATGTGCAGTTTGAGTTAACTCTAAATAATCAGTTAAGTGCAAGGAATATTTATGTGTGATAAATTATTACAAAATCATAATTCCAATTTATATTCTGGCAGCTGACCCATTATTCAGCCAGGGTGATGGAGTAAATTACTAATTTGCCCTGGTGGAGGGACCGCCCACCAAATTTATAATGTTTATTTTATAGATAATGTTTATTGTTTCTTTAACAGCCTGTAACGGTACAGGAAATGCCTCACAAATGTACAGCATAGGGTGTACAGTGACCTCTAACAGCCTGACAATAGTAACAATTTGAAAGTCAGGACATCTATAATTACACATACTAGTATCACATGCCAATAAATATAGCGAGATACAACAAAATAAGCATATAAATTAACAAAATCTGAACAAATTTATCCCCCCCTTCCAACCCCAGGCTCTGGTTCAGTATTGTCGATGCCAGTACGGCATCCGCGTGCTGCAGAGCAAGTGCTGTATAGAAGAGATTCCTCCACCCTATTAACAGTCCATCCAACCCAGATCATATAGTTTGGTTACTGTGTTTGTGTGCCATCAGTACAAGGAAGTTCACCCTCTGACATTTATCCTGCAGTTAGGGTGTTATGGGTATCGTCAGTGGTCAAGTCACGGACCATGGTCCCCTTTGCAGTTAACTCATCTACCAGTCTATTGTTGCATCTCACCTGTTTCATATGGATTTCTCCACCCTAGCCAATGCTGTTAGATCGCTCAGCCATTCAGCCAACAAGGGGCATCTAGTGCTCAGCCATCTAATGGCTATGCACTGCTTAGTGAGTGTCAGCCCAAGTACTACAAAGTGTCTGCTAAGTTTCCATTTTTTCTTTGTGGGAACTAGTCCCAGTAGACAGTGTTTCAGTTCCCTCTGGGCTGTACCACCATTGATACTGTGTAAGTGTTGCAAGGCCTCTTCCCAGAAAAGTATAATTTGAGGACAACCCCACATGTCGTGGAAAATGTCAGCTGGCTTATGTTCGCAGCGCACGCATCCAGGGTCTCTATTGGGTAAGATAGTATGCAGGGTTTCGGACAAAAATATGAAATGCAAACTATGTTGTATTGGATTAGTTTAAATCTAGAATTTAATGATCCTGCCCACCCCCTCTGCGTATTTTAGACCATTCTGCAGCATATGTCCTCGATTTTTAAACGGTGTTGTAGCCTGTTTGTGAGGAGGGTTCAGCATTTTTGAGTGATGAGTCTTCGACCCATGGTCATTGTCAGCAGAGTGACAAGTGTTTGAGAAGGTACCGGGGCCTCAGGGAATCCTGGCCAAATGACTCATGTTGTGGAGGTAAGCTTAGCATAATGATGATTCTGAAACAGATGACCTTTTACCTAGTAGCTTGCCCATGTCCCTTCGACACCAGGCTCTTAGAATTATATCATAAACTCTGAACCTGACGCACATAAATATGCATTCAGGCAAAACATAATTATTCTGTATAAGGATCACCACTTTTTTCATCCTTGGCCAACAGCCAGCGGTGCAAGATCACATTTGTTTAGAATCACATTTATTATTGTTTTCAAACTGTTGTGACTATTTTCAAAACCTATTGATTCTAGAAGAAACCCTGGAGTGACCATTCTAGTATATAAGACCCTTATTCCCCTGCAAATGAGAGGAGAATTCTTTCCGAGCTGACACTGGGTCCTGCATGCTGAGTCTTCGACACACAACGGTCTGACATCCCTTGTGGGTTGTCATCCTCGGAGAAGAGACAGGGTCCTTCTCAACCATCAGGTGAGGCGGATGGTTCTTACATAGGGGATTCTTGGCTATATACATTTATATATATCTACACACATATGCATGCTACACCTACATATCTAGCTTAAGTACTCTTAGGCAAATTACTTAGGGCACTTATTATAGGATTATGCAAATGCTACTATTTTATCTGAACTGTATAGCTTTTTAGCATTATGGTAAAAATGTATCTACAGTTTACTATATTAGTATTTGCGAATTTTTTCAGATGATTCTGTCTCCTGATTGTCATAGCAATTTTGTTTTACACAAGACTGATGCTGGACCAATAAATATTATGGAAACGTCCTAATCGCCATCCTCTCTATTTTCGGAGAATAAGCAAGCACAAGTGACTAAGCGAAAAGTACTGTACTGTTTTCCACGATCCTTCAGAATCAGGGTTGTCATATTCAGTGGGTGCCAGAAACTACTTAAACCACTGTAAGATACAGGGGGGTGGTAGTGGCACTGTAGAGCTAGCTGGTCTAACTGCTGACATATCCAATGGGCGGTCCAGAAGAAGTTTGGACACCAAGCCCTTAGTTTAGGTCATCCAAAATATGCAGGTCCTGGTGATTCCTGGGAACTAAACGACAGGAGCAGTCCTGAACCCAAATTAAATGTGTCAATCTTTCTTGCAGTATAATAAAGCGACCCCCCAGGTATAAATCTTCCAGGGTGAAACAGCCTCCATCTTGCCATAGTCTATGACAATTGACAGCGATATCTGTGAGAACTGACACATTTTCCCTGATTCCAGATTCGATGCATAAGGGGCTGTACAAACGTACCCCCACCACACTGCTCGCTCCCAGAGTCTGCCTACCAGTCTGATCACATGAGGCATAGTCTCAGGTGTCAAATTACTGCACAACAGTAAGGCTTCTAGGCCATCGTCACTGTATGCACCCAATGATAGGGATAAGTCCCAGTTTGATTCATTATCAAACCAGTGAACAGCGACTTGGAAGTGCAAAATCAAATAGTACAACTCAAGGTCTGGCACCTCCATTCCACCCCTATCCCATCATTGTTTAAGTGTGCCTAAACAAAACCTTACGTATTGTCCATGCCCAGAGCAGGTCAAGCAAGAGGTGAATTAGTTCCCATAAAACACTCCAGGAGATCTCATACATAAAGTCCTTGAGTACATTTTGAGAGCAAGGGAATACTATTATTTTAGTCAGAGCTGTTTTGCCCACCAAGGAGAATATTAGGGTATTCCAAAATTTAATGGACGGATGGAGATTGGTGAGCACACGACCCATATTAAGTGTGTGGCAATGGTGTAACAACAAAATAGAAGGGGGTTCCCTGAGGGGGTTTCTCTTTTTTGGATGCTGGCAGGAAGACAGGGGAAAAGAACAGCTTAATAGAAAACAAGAAATACCCTGCCAGAGTTAATTGAATGGCCCCAACAAGGGATCCAGAGGGTGAAGGGGGAGGTGACCCCATTCTACGTGTCAGAGCCAGCGATACATCACACAGATTCAAAACATCTTTTTATGAAAAAAGGAATAATTTATTGATTGAGTTGCAATTCATAAGTGGAATCCATAGGGGGACTTTAGAACATATATACAGACATAGAGGAAATATAGGGCTTGATATATGTCATGATTAAAATTCACAACATTTTTTTGGGAAGGTTCCCCTGGTGATGTATACAGGGAGGGGAGTAAACACTACAGAAAATGAAACCCTGTGGTTTGTATTAGAAAAAAGTCAAAGTGCTGACTGTGGGGAGACGTGTGGGGGAGGTTGGCCTATGGAGAATCCCTAATATTCATCAAGTTATGGTGGCAAAGATATATTGAACACTATGGCACTGTATATCAAAACATTACTCAATAAACAAATCCAACAAAGATATAAAAACAATTTGCACAATTTATTGTGGTACCTCCCTTTAGGGTTACACTCTAGATTTTAAAAACATTGCTAAAAAGGTTATCTTCATGTTAAAACAAGCATTTACAATGCAATGGTTTCGCCTTTGGAAAGGTTAGAGCTATTGGCATTGCTCATGACATTTCTTTTTTTTTTTTTACTTATAAATAAATGGCATTGTTATTTACATTGCCAACAGCTCTGGGAGAGAAACATTGAACATAGGGGGGTGGAAATTTTGTGGGGATCACACTGGGGACAGAAAAAAAGAGCTGATAAACCTATGCACTCTCACGGAGTACAATCCGAGACAAAAAAAGTAATTGAATAAGAAGCAAATAAATGAGATTGGCAATAAACACAACCACTGGTAAGCAATGGACAGGTTGTAGGTACATAGTAGGCCTTTTACAATCAGACAAGTTAAACTACGTGGGCTGGAGCACAAAAAGTAATCTGTTCACGCTGCGTCAAAATGTCAGGAAATTAAGAAACAAGCATGGCCAGTACAACTAAGTATGACCTTAATGGGCTGCACTATCAAAGACACACTCATCACTCTGAACTCACACTAGCACTGTTCATCCCCTGCACTTGTAATTGTGGTTTGTCTGTATGTATGTAGTAGTGTATGGATGGATGGATGGATGGAGTTTATGGGATGGATGGATAGTATGGATGTCTGGATGTAGTGTTACATGTTTGGAATGTAATGTATGGATGGAGTGGCTAAAGGATGTATGCTTTGGGATGTATTGTTGGATGTAGTGGGATGGACGGATGTATGTATGGTGTGGTGTTATGAATGAATGTAGTGTGGTGATGGATATATGGATGGATTAGGGGATGGCTGGCAGAATGGAGTGGATGTTTTGTATGGATGGAATGGAAGGAGGCTATGGATGGATGGAGTGGTGGATGTATATAGGGATTTAGTGGGATGGATTGTGATGGATGGAGTGTGATGGTTGGATGCAGTGGGGGGATGTATGGATGGAGTGGTGGGATGGATGGATTGAGTGGGATGGATGTATGTCTGTTGTGGGGGTATGAATGAATGTTGTGGACATTGAAGCTGCGGATCCAGGTTCGAGTCTGGCTAGAGGCTCAACATCAGTGTGATTCTGGGCAAACCACTTATTCTACCCGTGCCTAAAAAACACATGAATGTGTCCCTTCATAATGCAACTGGCGCTCATGTGAAGCTCTCCGATATCTTGGGGTCGAGTTCAAGCTGTATAAAAACTACAACAACAAAAAAAGATAATAAGTGGCTGAGGTGGGATTCGAACCCATGCAGCTAAAGTTAAAAGGTCACTGGCGTGCAAAAATACAAGAGCTGAATATACGGTGCTCAACTACTAGGAGTGGCCCGGCTATGCCTCAAGAGGGTGTGGCTTAATGGCCAGATCGGCCGACTTTGAAGCTGCGGATCCAGGTTCGAGTCTGGCTAGAGGCTCAACATCAGTGTGATTCTGGGCAAACCACTTAATCTACCCGTGCCTAAAAAACACATGAATGTGTCTTTCCATAATGCAACTGGCTCTCATGTAAAGCGCTCCGACATCTTGGGGTCGAGTTCAAGCAGTATAAAAACTGCAACAACAAAAAAAGATAATAAGTGGCTGAGGTGGGATTCGAACTCATGCAGCTAGAATAAAAAGGTCACTGGCATGCAAAAATACAAGGGCTGAATATACGTTGCTCATCTACTAGGAGTGGCCCGGCTATGCCTCAAGAGGGTGTGGCTTAATGGCCGGATCGGCCGACTTTGAAGCTGCGGATCCAGGTTCCAGTCTGGCTAGAGGCTCAACATCAGTGTGATTCTGGGCAAACCACTTAATCTACCCGTGCCTAAAAAACACATGAATGTGTCTTTCCATAATGCAACTGGTGCTCATGTAAAGCGCTCCGACATCTTTTGGTCGAGTTCAAGCAGTATAACAAGTCAGGTCCCGGGCCGGCCAGCCAATCAGAGCGCAGCCTGGGGAATGACGTCACGAGGGTGTCCCGGGCCGGCAGCCAATCACAGCGCGGCCCAGGACAAAGGGGCGGGACTTAAAAAAAGACAGAGAAACGCCCCCTAATCGCGTTTTCACGGGTAAAGCGCGATTGACAGCCAATCTCTTCCAATGGCTAGCCTCCATTTATGGAGCTAGCCAATGGAAGAAGGGGCGGTTTCAAGTCCCACTATTGAGATAACATTAGATTTTGCCCTGGGCGGAGTAACTGCTATGCAGTTGCTACGGCCAGGGTGAAACCTAAAAACATAGACAATGATAAAAAACAGTCAAAAGAAAGAGTTGACGCGGCGTTTCGGTGTCTTTACAATAGTTGCACCTTCATCAGGACATGTGACAATATTAACTTGTGATCTAAAAATTGAGAAACAATGTTTTAGATGCCTATTTTTATATACAGTGACACATACAAAGCATTTGTTTTTTTCTTCCTTTTAGCCAGTAAACTCCTTGACATATTACTTTATAGATAAAACATTTGTTCCTTACCCACCACACTCTTGTGTTAATGAAAAAAGAGGACATCTATGAAATTAATAATGTCCACACACTCATCATACAGGATTTATGGGGCCTCAACATTGGCCAGAATGTATAAACAAGAACCTTAAATCGAAGATTTTATATCAGGAGACTTCTAAGTCGGTTGGGGACTTTCACTATTGTATTTCGTCTGGTAGTATGATACCTTTTATATAAAGAGAAAAACAGATTTTATGCAGTTTCAATCTTATTCTGGAGTTAATCTTACGATCTTTACTAAAGTGTTGGTAAGATTGTAACATTCAATTAGAGACCACTAAATAATGCGTATTTTTGTCACCAGTGATTCCAATTCGAAGAAGGAATCTGACAGTTTATTTGAAAACGGCCACAAATTAAATTACGGTGGCTCCTCCGTGCCGAATTATAAGCACAGATGGTCTCATGAAGGTAACAAGAAACGATAACACAATCTAAAAGATTAACTGGAGAATAAGATTGAAACTGCATAAAATCTGGTTAAACTTATTGGTCCCTGCCCTTCCCCTACCTGTAACACCCCTAAATGTAGTATTTAGGGGCACCCTGAGCCTTCCTTCCTCAGATCCCGATTTTGAACCAAGAAAGAAGACCAAGAAGAAGAAGACCTGCCGTGCAGCTGCTAACAAGACGACAACACCAACTGACTTGGCCCCAGCCCCACAGGTTTGTTGATCCTTGAACCTGCTCCTGCTAAAACCAGGCGTCTCCTGCGGACAGCAACCTCAAGAACCCCAGAGGACCTGCCTACTTTGACCCTCTTAGAGACTGGGACTCCCATGAGCAGTGGCTCTGCTCAAACCAAAGTACACCTGTTGGCAGCCAGGAACTGCGAATCCAGCCCACTCTGTACCTGCCGAGCCCGGCCTGTGCCCAAGTGGACAAAGACCCTGAGGACTTCCCCCCGGCGATTCTGAACTGCAATCCAGTGCCCAAGAACCCTCCTCGATAACCCAGACAACACCTGCAGACTCAGAAACCAGGAACCCTCCTACCGTGACCAGCAGAGGGTAATATTTCCCGACGTCCAAAGACACCCCTGCACGCAGCGCCCCGGGCCTCCTGTGCCCAACTCCGGGGTGCCTACCTACCCTCCAAGAGCCCAACTTACCCATCAAAGTGTTGGTCGCTCCAGAAGATCCACCGTCCCCGGTTCTGCAGCCTTAGTTCCCTTTTCAAGATCTCCCTTGAATAACTTTGAGCGCCCAACGGTTCGAAAGCACTCTGCACCCAGCCACCCGAGTGCCCTTGGCAGTGCAACCTGTGTCCTATCCTACTTCCTCATTTGCCCTGAGGAAGTGACCAGGAGCCCAGTTCCCACAGCCGCGGGGTGCTAGCCAGCAGCCACCAACCGAAGGCCCCCTGCCTCTCATTGGATAACATTGGGCCTAACTACCTCTGCACCAGCTCCCCCTCTCCCACTGAGGGTGTACCAACTGTACTTACCGACCCTGGGAGATGCCTGAGTCTACGCCCAGAACCTTAACTCTGCCAGTTGAGTACTTACCTAAAAGCCGATAACTCACTTTTCTTCCATAGGCTAACATTGACTGGTTTTCACTTGGAAATTCTTCTAAGTGTGGAGTTTTGGAACTTTGAAATATTCACCTAAAGTCAGCCAAACAAAAAATTCTGAATTACTCACCTGTTATCAGGAGCGACCTCAGTGCTGCACCTTTTAGCCCAGAACCAACCCTAAAAAGTAATTTTAACTGTACTTACCAGTAACCTGTATTTTCTTCCATAGGAAACCCTGTGAAACTTTGTGAAATTTCTTCTGTCGATTTTTGCAAACTACAAATATTCTTTAAAAATTGGACCAACTTCCAAAATGTAATTACTTACCTGTTTAAGATAGAGGTCCCAGTGCTAAACCTAGAGTCCAGTGCTGGATTACAAAAGTAACGTGAACATACTTTACCTGCAAAGTGAATTTTCTTACATAGGAAATCATTGACTGTTTTTCTGTGGAATTTCTTCTCTGTCAAATTTTGAAAACAACAAATGTTCCCTTGCCTGTCCCGCCGCCCAGCAGTCTCCCCTGCAGCTGCAGCTCTTTCTCATCGGTGCGCGGCCGCAGTGGGGAGGAGACCACGAGTGCGAGGGACTGCGAGGTCCAGGAGCCTTTGCGGCCGGAAGCCGCCACCGTGAAATCCACGCCAGGAGGCGCTTAAATTAAAGGTCATATCCCTGCGTCCTCTGTGGCCCTCAGAGGCCAGAGGAGGCCTGGGCGGGCAACCCCATTTGTTTTCTGCCGAAAAAGGAGGTAACCTGAACCAGTTACTGCTGATATGTACTTTGGCTATTGGGACACGCGACCGACCATTACAAGTGTTTGTTGCTGTTGTATCTCCTCTGCTACATATATATATAAAAGCGGGCCACGCTATGACTCGTAATGGGGCCCCCAAGGGTATTATCCCCCGGGGGATTCGATTAAGGGGACTTTGGATTATTACTTAACCAGGATAACATTGGATATTGACAGTGAAATAGAGAGAGCAGACCAACGTCTCTATTGAAAGTACATCCAGTAAACGATCTCCACTGGTATCATCTGACCTAGTACAAAATTCTTCATTACTGGGGGGAACTAAATGAGATCTGTAATACCATGTACACTCCTGTAGAGCAGGGAAATGAGCAAACTGGTGTTCCTACCTGCTCTACGGGTTATATAAGTCCCCAGCCTAGTACACCATCCCAATTAAATGAAAGCCTCCTGGGTACCCCCCTTTCACCATCGGCCAAAGATAACACTCAATCGATAGCGCACCCTCAGGTCCTTTCTGTTAAAAGAAAGCGTAAGGGTGCTAAGCATAGGGGGAGACTAGCAAAACAACAAAAAGTGCATACTAATCCCCCTTTGGTTATTACCACCACCCCTAAAACACCTAAGGTATGTGCAATATTGGAATCTCCAGCATCTACGCCCCCAACTAACCCACTGGCTCAGATTGAATATTTAGTTAAATCTTCAATATCTCCGCTGATAGAATGAAGAGTTTAGGGGGAAAGCTTACGAGCATAGATGAAACTACTAAGGCAAACGCGCAACTTATAAAAAGAATGGCAGGACCTAAGCAAACACAGACTCTAGCTGTTACCGACGAGCCCAATCTACTGCACAAAGTAATACCGCCCAAAATCAATCAGTTGTCCCTAAAACATCACTTCCAAATACTCAGAAAGTAACCTTAAAACCTACCATAGTACAGAGCTCCGCTCCTAGAGTAGGGCTGATTAAAGAAGCCACGAGCTCCGAGGGGATAGTCGTCAATCAAGGTAACATACAAAGAAAAATTAACCACATAAACCTACCACTGGAGGCCGCACCATTTGTGTTTATCCTCTCGGGAGTCCATGTGCTCACAAATGGAAAAATCGAATGTCAACAAGATTTGAAAAACAAGGTTTCTTTTTGGCTAAACAAAAATAGACCCCTTCCACCCAATATCAACGGAAAAATTCTAAACGTTAGAAGGGTGAGGTGGTTAGGATCCCTCCCAAAGGATATAGCTGGAGACCTGGTAATAGTAAACTTCAGAGATAACCATGTCGTCCTATATCTTCAAAGTTTGCAGTCACAAATAGGAGATGGCCCTATAGCAACTTGGGAACTGTGTGATTTCTACCCTAGACTATGCTGACGACACGCAGCTCATGTTCAAGCTCACTCCAGATAGCGAGAAATTTGCCACCAATTTCTCTAGCTGCATGGCTGCTGTCGCCACTTGGATGGATAACAATTGCCTCCGTTTAAATGGTGATAAAACGGAGGTACTAGTGGTAGGGAACAAAACCTCAATATGGTCCCAGGCTTAGTGGCCTACTACTCTGGGCGACTGCCCCCACCCAGTTGAAAAAGTCAAAAACCTAGGGATTATGATTGACTCGGATCTTTCGGGAAAATCCCAAGTCAACAAAATAATAGGTAAATGTATGGGCATGTTAAAAATCCTGCGAAAAACCATCGATCTTATCCCCATTGAAGCAAGAAAAACTATTGTGCATGCACTTATAACACCTCACCTGGACTACGGAAACGTCCTCCTATTAGGCCTGAACCAAAAGCAATTGCACCTGCTTCAATGTATTCAAAATGCTGCCGCCCGCATGGTACTGGGTCTACCAAGAAGAACATCTTCCAAAGCGGCCTTGTCCAAACTGCACTGGCTCGCGGTTAGAGAAAGAATCAGATTCAAGAGTCTTTGCTATGCCCATAAAATTGCACATAACAAAGGACCTACCTATCTAAGAAATCTTCTCACTATCCATCGCCCAACCAGAAACCTTAGATCCTCGGGTATGTCACAATTTAAACTTCCCCGGATCCACAGAGCGAAATTGGGTGGCCGCTCCTTTCGATTCCTTGGAGCAAAACACTGGAACGCCCTCCCTGTTCATTTGAGAATGGAGCCGTCAGAAACTCTTTTCAGAGCTAAACTAAAAACTCATCTTTTTCCCCAATAATTCTTTTCTGCACTTCTTTTCCGGTGGGCTGTTGGGAGTTTTTTTTTTTGTTAGCAGTTAGCGCGGGGATACAAAGTTGTGCAGCCATGCGCTTTACAAATGCCTTATTATTATTATTATTATTAGAATACCATACCTGCCACCCGTAAGACTGAATGTAGAAAACAACTACCCAATGGGAAGTAGAGGCCTTGTACCGAGCAGCTATAATATTCCCCTCTATAACCGATTTGACTTATTCTCTGGCCTACACCTGGTGGACTGACATGTTCTTATATTGCGAAATTAGATCTCTCTGGATGATTTGTAACAGTTCGATGATAAGGAATATCTCCTATATGTAGGAGATTTTATGTAAAACTTTTATGTAAATGAAATTTTATGTATTTTATGTTGCACACTTTTATGGTTACTATCTTTTAACCGAATAAAGTACTTTGATTGATTGATTCAGGGGGGCTCACAACACCCAGACCCAGTCCTGGATTGACTTCGTGGACTACTCAGTGAAGACACTGGGTGGTCGGTCAGCTGGGCATGATGTGCATGAATTTACTGGACTTTATAATTTGTTTATGAAGGAACACATATTGAGTAATTGCACAAATGAAAAGTTGCATCAGCATTTGGTAGACCTAGGTCTAATTTTTCCCCCAGAATTGGGAAAGAAGGCAGATCATTGGGTCAAGACAAGGGTGACAAGGACAAACACGGGGGTGAACAAAAGAAAGTGGACACAAAACCTCCCCAGAGGAAACATGGTGAGATTCCCCAAGATAAAAAGTCTGAGTCTTCCAAAGGGCCCCAAACACCTGTACAGGTGGGTGGGTCCCAAACTACTCCCTATGAGCCTCAGCCCTTTAGGGGAGAAGAACTTTGATCTCTCCAAGGCCTATTGTAATTTGTAACTACTGTGAGAAGTTGGGACATTTAACTGAAGACAAAAATTGCCCCCATAACAAAGCCCCTGTGGGCACCCAGCACAGCTACTCCTGGGTCAGTAAGTCTACAATTGGAATCAGAGGAGAGCCCAGAGCAAATCTGGACGTACACTCAAGCAAATATAGTTTCCATGGGGGAGTTTGGGTATGCCAGTGCAGCTGTAGGGCCACCCAACCTAAAGAAGTATTTACAGTACCCCAAGGGGAATGGGAACAGAATAGGTGCCAGTGTAACTATGGTGAGAGATACACTGGTTTCCCCTGAGCAATATCTAGTTGGAAAAACCTTTCCGTCACCAATGCTGACACTGTCACCACCATGTATCCTATTGCTATGGTGACACTAGGCTGGGGGGGGGTTACTGGCCGGAACCAGGTAGCAATCTCTCAGAAGTTACCAGCAAACTGCCTGCTTGGCAATGACCTAGAAACGTCAGCCTGGGCTGAAGTTGAGTTGAAAACCCATGCAGCCATGCTGGGTATCCCTGAATTGGTGTGTGTGTGCAAACAAGAGCACATAGTAAAAAGAAGGGTGAACAAGTAGGGTTGGAGCCTGAAAGTATGGCCCAACCAACCAAGAGAAAAAGCAAGAAGACTGGGGAACCAGCTTCTGCACAGCAAACCTCTCAGGATCCCTCTCCTCAGGGAGAGGACTCGGAAACCCTAGTGGGAACTGAGCCCATGGAGCTTGACCCTTACCAGGTTGAACCCTTGGACCTAGGGGGACCCACTAGAGGAGCTGTGCCAGGGTCAGCAAGACTGTCCCACTCTTGAAAGCCTGAGCCAGCAAGCTGTTTCAGAACCACATGGAGATGTCAGTGGTACCCACAGAGCTTATTGGGACGAGGGATTACTGTATGCTGAGGCAAGAAACGCCACTACTGTGACCACCAGGAGGGTGTTAGTGCCACAGAAATACAGGGAGTTCCTCCTAACTTTGGCTCATGACATCCCCCTAACTGGACATCTGGGGCAAACCAAAACTTGGGAAAGGCTAGTGAGTCACTTCTACTGGCCCCAGATGCACCAAAAGGTGTAGGGAGTTTATTATCTCCTGTGTTACCTGTCAAGCCAGTTCAAGACAGGTGGCCACCAAAAGGTCCCCCTGATACCACTGCCAGTGGTGGGGGTTCCCTTTGAAAGGGTAGGTGTAGACATTGTGGGACCACTTGAACCTCCAATAGCCTCAGGGAACACATTCATTCTAGTGGTAGTAGATCATGCTACTAGTTACCCTAAACCAATCCCACTTAGGACTACTACAGCTCCTGCAGTTGCCAAGGCCCTCCTGGGTGTATTCACCAGGGTAGAGTTTCCTAAGGAGGTGGTTTCAGACAAAGGTTCTAACTTCATGTCTGCTTACCTAAAGCACATGTGGAAGGAGTGTGGAGTGCAGTACAAGTTTACTACTCCATACCATCCACAAACCAATGGACTTGTTGAGAGGTTCAACAAGACATTGAAAGGGATGGTCATGGGGCTCCCTGAAAAACTCAAGAGGAGATGGGATGTCCTGTTCCCATGCCTGCGAATCGCTTATAGGGAAGTGCCACAGAAGGGAGTAGGGTTTTACCCCTTTGCTCTACTGTTTGGTCACCCGGTAAGGGGACCACTTTGTCATGTGAAAGAGGGTTGGGAAAGGGCTCTCCAAGAAACCAAGCAAGACATTGTGGACTATGGGCCCGATTCACAGAATGAACTTAAGACTAAATCCTAAACTTACTACTATTTGGTATTCATAGAATGCACTTACTACTTTAGGGGATTCACAAAGTGAACTTACTACTTTCGGGATTCACAGAATAAACTTACTACTTTCGGGTTTTAAGACTACTAACTTTACGTCCGCACTCGGGACGTAAATTCCGGCCCGGAGGCGGAGTTTCCGGCATGAGGGCGGAGCTTACGGACCAGAGGCGGAGCTTCCAGACCGGAGGCGGAGCTTGCGGCTTGAAGGTGGAGCTTCTGGCCCAGAGGTGGAGATTTCAGCCATGGCTAAATACCCACCTCCGGGCCGGAATTTACAGCCCGAGTGCGGACGTAAAGTTAGTAGTCTTAAATCTATTCTGTGAATACCGAAAGTAGTAAGTTCATTCTGTGAATCCCGAAAGTAGCAAGTTCACTCTGTGAATCCCGAAAGTAGTAAGTGTATTCTGTGAATACCAAATAGTAGTAAGTTTAGGATTTAGTCTTAAGTTCATTCTGTGAATCGGGCCCGAAGTACTTGGCCTAATGTCCAGAATGGCTGAGTACATGGAAAACGCATCCAAGAATCTTGAGGCCAGCCAGGAGATTTAGAAGCACTAGTATAACCAAAAAGCTGCACTGGTTGAATTTCAACCTGGACAACAGGTGTGGGTTTTGTATCCAGTGGTACCAAGGGCTCTCCAAGACAGATGGAGTGGCCCTTACCCTATCCTGGAGAAAAAGAGTAAGGTCACTTATTTAGTTGTCCTGGCCACAAGGAGGACACCCAAAAGCGTTATCCATGTGAACCGCCTAAAACTCTACAATGACTGGGCTGACATCACCATGCTGATGGTGACTGATGAGGAACAGGAAGCAGAGAGTGAACCTCTCCCTGATCTACTCTCCTGCAGCCCAAAAGATGGGTCAGTAGATGGGGTTGTCTTTTCAGACACCCATTTTGCCCAACAGCAGACTGACTGCAAGCAAGTCTTGCAACAGTATGCTAGCCTCTTTTCCCTGACCCCTGGCCTGACTAACGGGTGTACCCATGATGTGGACACTGGTGACAGTGCACCTGTCAAAAACAAGATCTATCGCCAGTCAGACCAAGTCAAGGAAAGCATCAAGGATGAGGTCAGCAAGATGCTGGAGTCAGGGGTTATTGATCCCTTTGAGAGCCCTTGGGCTAGCCCAGTGGTTCTGGTCCCCAAACCTCATCAACAGGGTGAAAAGAGAGAGATGAGGTTCTGTGTGGACTACAGAGGGCTCAACCCTGTCACCATGACAGATGCTCACCCTATTCCAAGAGCAGATAAACTGACAAATTGGGGGCAGCCACATTTCTCAGTACCTTTGATATGAGTGCAGGGAACTGGCAGATTGGCATGGCCCCAGGAGCAAAACAGAAAACTGCATTCTCCACCCCTGATGGGCACTATCAGGTTACTGTAATGCCTTTTGGGTTAAAGAATGCCCCTGCCACCTTGCAGAGGTTGGTGAATCACGTCATGACTGGGTTGGAGTCCTTTAGTGCAGCTTATCTTGATGATATTGCTGTCTTTACCTTCACCTGGCAGGATCACCTGATCCACCTTGGGAAGGTTTTTAGCAGCCCTGCAATATGCAGACCTAACTATCAAGGCATCCAAATGCCAGATAGGGCAGGGCACTCTGGTGTACTTGGGCCACCTTGTTGGTAGAGGCCAGGTACAGCCCTTACAACTCAAGATCCAGAGTATCATGGACTGGGTGGCTCCAACGTCCCAGACCGAAGTCAGGGCATTCCTTGGCTTGACTGGGTACTACAGGAGGTTTGTGAAGGAAGGGATATGGGTCCATTGTGACTCCCCTCACAGAACTCACCTCCAAAAAGATGCCCAAAAAACCAACTGGCCTGTTAGTTACCAAAAGGCTTTTGACATTCTAAAAGACGCACTGTGCTCAGCACCAATTCTAAAAGCAGCAGATTATGCCAAGCAGATCATAGTGCAGACTGATGCCTCTGAGCTAGGGCTAGGAGCAGTCCTATCCCAGACCAATGATAAAGGTCAAGACCAACATGTTGCTTTTATAAGCTGGAGGCTACTCTCCAGAGAGCAGTGTTGGAGTGCCATTGAGAGGGAAGCCTTTGCTGTGGTTTGGTCCCTGAAGAAGTTGAGGCGCTACCTGTTTGAAACTCACTTTCTGGTTCAAACTGACCACAGACCTCTCAGATGGCTAATGCAGATGAAAGGGGAAAATCCAAAACTACTAAGATGGTCCATCTCCCTACAGCGAATGGACTTTGAAGTGGAACACCGACCATGCCAATGCAGATGGAATTTCAAGGATCTTCCTCTCAGACAATGAAGACTCCCTGGGGCAAGGTTAGTCTCATCACCTTTCATTTGGGGGGGGGGGGTTGTTGTGTGTGAAAGTGCCATCTTTCTTGCATTGGTATGCCCCAACTTTTGCTGAATTGCTGAGCTGATGTGCTTTGACTGAGTGTGCCCTGGGCTCCTGCCAATTAGGTGCCCAGGGCATATGTTCCTTCCCTAAAACTGTATTGAAGCTGAAACCCAATTGGCATCTCTGGCCACATGTCAGCCTCTGGTATATGGTAACCTAGGGACCCAGGGCATTGTGATCAGAGAAGACCCCTAAGGGGTTCAGCACTTATTGTGCCACCCTTAGGGGCCCTGCACCCTGACACCCACATCCTGCCTTTGCAGACTGAGTGGCCTGGTGCAGAACTAAACAAAGTCTTGACATGGCCCACATCCCTGTGTGCCATGTCCACACACCCACTGCCCTGGCATACATCAGTCACCCCTCTAGCTGGGTGACCTATGCCAGTGGTGTGGGCACAGGTGCACGAGCCCTGTCCTCCTACAGTACCCAGAGCCATTCCGGGGCACTGTAAGTGCAGTGATGCCATTAAGAGTATATGGTGCTGGGAGGTTATCATTACAAACTCCACAGCACCATAATGGCTACACTGAAGACTGACAAGTTTGATATCAAACTTCTCAGCACATTAAACCTTCACTGATGCCAGTGTGGGATTTAATGTAAAATGCACTACAGAGAGCATCTCAGAGTTGCCCCCTGAAACCTAACCTACAATTCACATCTGGTCTGAGAGGCTGCCTAGGCTGGCACACAGCAGACATGTTGCTGAACCCCTGGGTGAAGAGCCCCTCGCTCTCCTGGGCCAGCAACAATGCACATCCTGGACGATGTGCTAGGCCTCCACCCCCAGGATGGGCAGGGGGAAGCTTCAAAGCCATACCGCGTTTGTGAGCTTCTCCTGACCACTTGTTGTACTCAGCAACTGGCCCCCACCGGTTCTGACCCGCACTCTGGCGGGAAGACTGGCAGGAAAACCTACGCTAGGAAAGGGGGTGTGCCAGCCTGCGCCAACTCCACCCCTCAGGTGGGAGAGGCGAGGTGAAGCACAACTCAGGCCATCTTGAAGATGGGGAACCCAGCCAAATTAGAGATAGGCTCCTGCCCCCCTCCCACAGGGGAGCAGGAGCTTCCCCTACCTGTAACAGGAAGGTTTTCTTCCATAGGAAACCCTTGACTGTTTTTCTGTGAAATTTCTTCTAAGTGTCGATTTTTGCAAACTACAAATATTCTTTAAAAATCGGACCAACTACCAAAACGTAATTACTCACCTGTTTTAGATAGAGGTCCCAGTGCTGAACCTAGGAGTCCAGTGCTGGATTACAAAAGTAACATGAACATACTTTACCTGCATATTGAATTTCCTTTCATAGGATAACATTGGTAATTTCAACTGAAAAAGTTTCTAAGTCTCAACTTTTAAAATACAAAATTATTCCTTAAAAATCACCACTGTAACCAAAACGCTTTTACTTAGCTGTTTACAACTCATGCCCCGGGACTGAATCTAGGATCCTGTCCTGTGGTTAGAAAAGTAATCTACAAAGTAACTAATTGCATTCAACTAGAAATTTTCATTGAGCTCAATGTTGCATTGTGTTTGAAATTGTGTTACCTATTGCAAGGGACTGTACTTATTGCATTCAAAAAGTCTATTGCCTATTTGAAAAGTATGTAACTAAAGTAACTCGTCCTGAGAAAGTATAATTTGATACCTTGTTGGTTCTAAAAATAAAACAACTATATCTTTTGATACAAAACAATTGGCCTAGAGTTCAGTTCTTGAGTGTGTGAGACCTTTTGCTGACTGAGTGTGTACAACAAATGCTTTACACTGTCCTCTGATACTGCCTTACTGCTCGACCAAGATACCACTTTAGAGAGTAAGGTTATATCTAACTTTAGCCTCTGCAAAACCTCTGGGGACTGTTGGACTCTGTACACACTGTACCTTACTTTGCTGCAGTATATATAGAGCCAGAGCCATTTTCCTGCAGGGGACAATGGGCATCCCTGTCGGGTACCCCAATTTAGGTGAATCTCCTATGACACAATGCATCCTGTTCAGACGTTCGCCAACGGCTCTGTGTACAGTAACTTGACTCAAGCTGTGTATTTGAGCTCCACCCCTTTTCGAGCATGTACCCACCATATATAGTCCCAGCGGACAGAATAAAAAGTATTTTCCATATCTAAAAAGGCTAGAGCACATTGATCCCGATCTAAAAGGGGCATGAGAAGCAGGTTGTAGAGGTTGATTATGCGGGGGAGGAATCCCGACAGATCAGGGTGGACCTGCCTCAGAAGATACCAGTATGGGCACTTCGCCAGAATCTGGCCGAGTATTTTTTGGTCTATATTCAGAAGCGACAGGGGGTAATAGAAGATAGCATCCATTGGGTGCTTCCCAGGTTAGGTATCAAAACAACTAGTGCCTCCATCGTGGATGTCAGGAGTAGACCCAGTGCAAAGGCCTACTGATGCACTGGTAACAGTTTGTCGGCCATTGTCACTAGGAATGCTCTGTATAATTCAGCGGGCAATCCATCCCTCTCTGAGGCCTTCGCCGTCTTAAAATAATGTTTGGCTTGTTTTTTCAACCGTTTGGACACAGGGCCCTCAGGTCCTCCCTTTCAGAGACATCTAACCGTATCAGTGGTAGCAAGTCTAAGTAGGTGTCCACCATTTAGTCCAGGGATCCACCAGGAGATGTGTATACCTGTCATAGGTTTGCAATCAGTATCTACTTGATTGCCTCTATTCCTGACTGATCTCTGATCACCAGAATGGGTTCAGAGTGGATTTCCTGTTTAATTATTCTTCCTTCTGTGTGAAGTCTGTGTCTATATGAGAGATGTATATATTGATGTATATATTTTTCAAGGAGCTCACTGGAGGAGTAAAGCTGCTTTTTAGCCTGCCTCCAACTCGGCTTGTTTTGCTTGATTGTGTGGCTATATTCCACATCTAAGGCCACTACTGTTTGTTCCTGGAAAACCAGTTCCCAATATAGTGCCTGATGAATACCCATAGTAGTAGCCATTGCAAGACCTCTGATTACACCTTCATGACATCCCACTCCATTGTTCTATGCTGGGTACACTGCCAATTACATTTGAAGTAGTCAGTTAGCGTCTCTGCTATTGTTTCCTTTCAGACTTGGTCTATGAGGGCCTCCAGCCTTCTTTGCCACAGCGGGACAGCGGGAGCCTAAAGAGTAGGGTTGAGTGGTCAGAATTGTATCTTGCCAAATAGGTTGTGTTTGCCTGCTTGAGGAAGTAGACCTGTTGACTTCATGTATTTGCAGCTGGTGTGTAGCAAGAGTGTGGCCAAGTGTGCTGATGTTGAGCGCTGCAAACGTTCACAAGTTCCATCCCCTGCATCAACTGTTTCAGGGCATCGGTCGGTTTGGGTTTAGTGCTCATTCGTGAAGGGCAGTGGTGTACCATGCCGTCCATTACACAATTACAATCTCTAGCCATGATAAACTAGGCAGGAAGGATTGCCAAGGCCACTGACAATACGTCCCCAAAAAGGCCCAGTCATCTACATTGGGAGTGTAGACATTGGCTAAACAAAACTCGTGTACATCTAAGGTTCCATGAAGGATAAAATATTGTCCATCCGGGTCCACATACGCCTGTAGTTTTAGAAGGGGACCCCTGTTGTCATCCATATGAGGGCCCCCTTGTAAAACCAGAGTATAATGTAGCATAGCTGTGGTCCGCCACTTACATCGTAGTTCCAGAATACAGTCTCCTCATAAATGAGTCTCTTGAAGACATGCAATAGATATACAATATTGCTTGAGAAAGGCAAGCACTGTAGCACAGATGCGGCTGACTCGTGACAACTTCGGAATCCCCCGGCCTGTTGGCCTAGTCTGCTAGCTGTAATACTTCATGATTCACATTACTAAACAAGCAATGTCTTAATGGAGCGAATATCAAGAGATCTGTCCATGAAAACGTGCCTGACCAGGAAAAAGCCACAGGCCAAAAAATCAAACTGGACAGACCTGACCCCAGACGTCAAACAAATGATCTCCATCCCATGATAGTTTTTATCACGACCTCTCTCGGGGAATGAAAAACAGTATGGATCCTAGTCAAAGTCCAGAGAGCCTCATCCATCGCTTCTCCTACAGTTGCAGCATAAAGAGACCCTGCAAGCCAGTCTACCAAACACTCCGAAGAAATATCCAATAAAAATGGGGAACAGCCATATCCATTATTCATGCTGGGGCTTCTGAGGGGAGACCAAAATTCAGGCATTTGACAGGAAACCATCCAACAGTTTTTATATTTATGAATTATTTGTATGAATGAAATTATGCATATGCTATAATGCTACAATTTTTTTTATCATTTGTGTATAATTGTGTATCGATTTTATCAAATATCATGTTTTTGTAAGAAGTATTAAAATTGTATTCCAATGTGTAAAAACAGTAGTGGATTATCATTTCTTTACGTGGCCTAAGCCACTCTTCATGTGCTAGTTGGTATTAGAAATTTGCCTGGGTATTTTACTCACATATATACAAAATTCAGGCAGCACCACATTGGCTATTAAAATTGATTCGATTACAGCACCTGTCTTGGAAAAGTATAACCCGACTGGGTGTCTCCTAATGCAAATAGGGGACCAGGTTTACGCAATAGTACAGCCAACGCTGGCCTACATGATTGAGACAACTTTAAATGAGATTTTAAATGAACTTCGTGAAATGAAGCTCACACAAGAAGCTGCACATCTCAAAACTAACAAACAACTTGGCCAGATTAATGAAAATCTACAACAGCTTTCCACCCACTTGGTCCAGGTAGAACTGAAGGTATCTTCTCTAGAGGATACTAGTAATAGTAAAGAAGGAAATTTGACGAAACTTCAGACTGAATTGGAAGTTAAAGCTGTACAACATGGAAAATGGAGCTCACCGTACCAATCTAAGGTTCGTGGGTATACCAGAAGATTGTGAAGCAGGCCATGCACCTATAAAATGAATATCAGATCTGGTACGCAGAGTTATTCTCCCTGAAAAAGCAGTAGAAGTCAGAGATTTGATCATCAATAGAGCACATGGAACAGAAGTATTTCGACATACGAACGCAAAGTACCCTAGGACAATCTTGGTCAACTTTGGGGATGTTCGGATCAAAGAACTAATTTTGACCCAGGCGATCAAGAATAAGTCCTTTTCTGCACCAGACTACTTTTCATTTCACAAACAAAATACATTTTGGACAGAAAGGATGGTGTGTTGTTTTGAAGTATTATTGCTAAAGCATTGTGTTTTGTTGCAACCTACATTCAAAATATTGCAATCTCCACAGGTGTAAAAACCTAATGGCTTCTTAAACCAGCTGTTTGGGGGGCTCTCTGAAGTGTGTAGGTGAGACAGAGTGTACCTTTAATAGTTTTGGTCCTTTTAAAGGCGATAGAGGGTTTGGCAGAGATCAAGTGTTTGTTCAGCACTTTGAAAACATCATGGTTAAGTGCAGAATGTGTAGTAACAAAGGATAGTTGTTTATTCCTCCCCTCTTTTGCTTTTTTCCTGTTCTTCACTAGGGTATCCATTCGACTGACATTCTTGGCACGTTGTTCTGCTAATCATAAAACTTGTTGGTCATGCTCCCTTCTCACTAGTCTATTTGTTGCCAGTTTAGCTAGAAAATCAAAATTGGCCTCATAACTGCAATTTCTGCGGAGTAGCTCTCCAAAAGGTATATCTTTCTTCATAGAAGGTGGATGAGAAGTATCATAGTGCAAAATGCTATTCTCTGCAGTTTCTTTTCTGTACAGTGTGCTCTATACCCTGTTGTTGCTGATATAGAGTTCCAGATCAAGGAACTGTATTTTCGTTTGGGACATAGGGAATTCTTTTTGCAAGTCAGTCACTATACTCTATGGCTATCTACTTCTTGCTGGACTCTCTTATTATCAAGCTCACACTATCTCTCAACCTTGTATTACCGTAAGGACATTTTTTTTATAAGGTTGAGCTTAGTTTTCTAATTCAACACAGTCTTGGGCACTTATTTGTTTCTTTATCACAACTCCTCACGACTGGTTTTTCCTCTTAAATGCTTGGGTCACACTAACTACGCCGGAAGTACTTTTAAAATATCATATTGTAATAAGTACCTATTTTTAAAACAAACAACATTGTATGCATTTACAGTCCTCAAGAAGCCCTATCTACGGCGAAACGCTTTGTCTGTACCTACTTGTGAAATTAATATAAGAAATACAGAATCTTCAACACACAACAAAAAAACCTGTGAAAGAACTATCATTGAACACTGACATAGCGTTTCCAAAAGCACTTTCGCCGTGAGGGCAATGCTTTACGTAATCCTGTCCACCTGCTCACCTGCACAGCGCCGTGAGGGCAACGGCCGGACCGACACTGCAGCTCTCCCCACACAGACAAGGACTACATTTCCCAGGTGCCCCTAGGGACTGCCTGCGCACCCGGGACGTCACTGGCTGCACCCGGAGGCTCTATTTAACACCGGAGCGTCGAGCGCTCTGTGAGGGGGCTCTTCCAAAAGCACTTTCACCGTGAGGGCAACGGCTTTGCGTAATCCGGTCCACCTGCACAGCGCCGTGAGGGCAACGGCCGGTCCGACACTGCAGCTGTCCCCACACAGACAAGGACTACAGTTCCCAGGTGCCCCAGGGACTGGCGGCGCACCCGGGACGTCATTGGCTGCGCCCAGAGGCGCTATTTAACACCGGGGTGCTGAGCGCTCTGTGGGGGGCTCTTCCAAAAGCACTTTCGCTGTGAGGGCAACGGCTTTGCGTAGTTCTGTCCACCTGCTCACCTGCACAGCGCTGTGAGGGCAACGGCTGGACCGACACTGCAGCTCTCCTCACACAGACAAGGACTACAGTTCCTAGGTGCCCCAGGGACTGGCGGCGCACCCAGGACGTCACTGGCTGCGCCCGGAGGTCCTATTTAACACCGGAACACCTCCCGTCCCGCGGGACGCATGCGGACGACGCCGGGCTAAGCCTGGGCAAAGGGCGGGCCGTCTGTGGCCGTCCGGGGCCAGAGGAGGCCGAGCAGGGCCACCCCACTGACATTTTCTATGAAGTAAAGATACTGTTGGTATTGATTCCCTAACAATGGGTAGGAAGAGACCTGATGGACTTAAGCAAACTGGGGGGGGGGGCGCTACACTGGACTCATATCTAGTAAAGGTCACCAGCCTGATAAATGAGGAGGTCGAACGGACTCAATCAATCAATCAATCAAGGCATTTATAGAGCGCACTACTTACCCAGAGGGTCTCAAGGCGCTAGGGGGGGGGTGCCGCTACTGCTCGAACAGCCAGGTCTTGAGCTTCTTCCTGAAGGAGAGGTGGTCTTGGGTCAGGCGGAGGTCGGTAGGGAGGGTGTTCCAGGTCTTGGCGGCCAGGTAGGAGAAGGACCTTCCTCCTGTTGTCGCTCTTCGGATGCGAGGGACGGCGGCGAGAGCGTGGTTGGTCGATCGGAGGTGACGTTTGGGAGCGTAGAAGTGTAGGCGGTTGTTGAGGTAGCTCGGGCCTTGGTCGTGTAGGGCTTTGTGTGCGTGGGTGAGGAGACGGAAGGTGATTCTTTTGTTGACGGGGAGCCAGTGCAGGTCTCTCAGATGTCCGGAGATGTGGCTGCATCGGGGATGTCGAGGATGAGTCTGGCTGAGGCGTTCTGGATCCGTTGGAGTCTCTCCTGGAGCTTGGCGGTGGTTCCGGCGTAGAGGGTGTTGCCGTAGTCTAGTCGGCTGGTGACGAGGGCCTGGGTGACCGTCTTCCTGGTCTCGGTGGGGATCCACCGGAAGATCTTCCGTAGCATGCGCAGGATGTTGAAACAGGATGCGGAGATGGCGTTGACTTGTCTGGTCATGGAGAGGGAGGAGTCCAGGATGAAGCCCAGGTTGCGTGCGTGGTCTGTCGGTTTGGGTGCGGTGCCCAGGGCGGGGTGCCACCAAGAGTCGTCCCAGGCGGAGGGCGAGGAGCCCAGAATGAGGACTTCCGTCTTGTCTGAGTTCAGTTTCAGGCGGCTGGTCATCATCCACTCGGCTACGTCTTTCATCCCTTCGTGGAGGTTGGTTCTGGCGGCGGCGGGGTCGTTGGTCAGGGAGAGGATCAGCTGGGTGTCGTCGGCGTAGGAGATGATGTTGAGGTTGTGCTGGCGTGCGATGGCCGCAAGGGGGCTCATGTAGACGTTGAAGAGGGTGGGGCTGAGCGAGGAGCCCTGAGGAACGCCGCAGATGACTTCCGTGGCTGCTGATCTGAACGGTGGTAGGCGGACTCTCTGTGTCCTTCCGGCGAGGAAGGAGATGATCCACTCCAGTGCCTTCTCCTGGATTCCGATGTTGCTGAGGCGCTGCACTAGGGTGCGGTGGCAAACAGTGTCGAACGCCGCGGAGAGGTCAAGGAGGATGAGGGCCGCTGTTTCACCGTTGTCAAGCAGGGCTCGGATGTCATCGGTGGCAGCGATGAGGGCGGTCTCGGTCCTGTGGTTGGCTCGGAAGCCAGACTGTGAGGGGTCGAGGGATCCATTCGTCTCGAGGAAGGCGGCCAGCTGCTTGTTGACGGTCTTCTCGATGACTTTGGCTGGGAACGGGAGGAGCGAGATGGGGCGGTAATTCTTGAGTTCGGTGGGGTCCGCTGTTGGTTTCTTTAGTAGAGCGCTGAGTTCGGGGTGCTTCCAGCTCTCCGGGAAGGTGGCGGTGTCGAAGGAGGTGTTTATGATGTCCCGCAGGTGGGGTGCGATGACAGCGTCGGCCTTGTTGAAGACGTGGTGGGGGCAGGGGTCGGTCGGAGATCCGGAGTGGATAGAGTTCATCGTGCAGATGGTGTCTTCTGTGTTGATCTGGGTCCAGGCGCAGAGGGTGGTGGTGGGGGGCGTTGAAGCGGTCATGGGGAGCGTTGTTTGTAGGCTGAAGCTGTTGTGTATGTCAGCGATCTTGGTGTGGAAGAAGGAGGCGAGGGAGTTGCAGAGGTCTTGCGACGGGGTGATGTTGTTGCTTCCGGCGTTGGGGTTGGCGTGCTCTTTCACAATGTTGAAGAGTTCCTTGCAGTTGTGTGCGTTGTTGTCCAGTCGGTCCTTGAATGCTGTTTTCTTGGTGGCGCGGATCAGTTGATGGTGCTTCCGGGTGGCGAGCTTGAGGGTGGTCATGTTGTCCGGTGTAGGCTCCCTTCTCCAGGCTTTCTCCAGGGCTCGGCAGTTCTTCTTGGAGCTCTTGAGTTCGTCGGTGAACCATGGGTTCTTCTTGCTGCCGGGTCTGCTAGGCGGGGTCCTCAGTGGGGCGAGGTCGTCTGCGCAGTTGCTGATCCACTTCGTGAGGTTGTTGGCGGCTTGGCTGGGGTTCGCTGAGCTGGCGGGAGAATGCTGGCTCAGGGAAGCGGCGAGCTGGTCTGCTGTGATCTTGTTCCAGTTTCTTCGAGCGACCTGTTGCTGGTGGTGGTGGATCGTGGATCTTCTGAAGGTGAAGTGGACGCAGCTGTGGTCCGTCCTGTGGAGTCCGGTGGCGTGGCTGAAGATGATGTCCTTGCTGGATGAGAAGACGGCGTTGAGTGTGTGTCTGGCGAGGTGGGTGGGGGTGGTCACCAGCTGCTTGAGACCGAGGTTGGCGAGGTTGTCAAGCAGGGTGGTGGTGTTGCGGTCGTTGTTGTTCTCCAGGTGGAAGTTGATGTCCCCCAGGAGGATGTAGTCAGCGGAGGGGAGGGCGTGCGGGCAGATGAAGTTGGCGATGTCTTCGCTGAATTGTGTGGGTGGTCCCGGGGGCCGGTAGATGAGGGTGCCTCTGAGGGTGGTTTTGGGGTCCGTGTGGATCTAGAAATGCAGGTGTTCGGCAGTTTTCAGGGTGTCGTCGGTGTTGGTCGTGATGCGGATGGTGTCCCTGTAGATGATGGCGATGCCTCCTCCAGTCTGGTTGCCGCGGTCTCTTCGGGTGATCTTGTAGCCCTCTGGGATGGCGATGGCGATGTCGGGCGCTGAGGAGTCGTTCATCCAGGTTTCCGTGAGGAAGGCGACGTCAGGAGCCGTGGTATCGAGGAGGTTCCAGAGTTCGATGGTGTGTCTGTGGACGGAGCGGGTGTTGAGAAGGATGCACTTGAGGTGGTTGCTGCAGGTGTTCGGCTTGGCGGGTGCTGGTGCGGGGCAGGTTCGGTTGCAGGAGAACTCGCAGGCGTGACAGCTGAAGGGTCTGTGGGTTCGCCTCCGGGTGGCTTGGTGGCATCCCGGGATTCGGCGGGTGTTGAGTGCGTTGAGGGTGGTGGCGTCGTACGTCCGGCGAGTGGGCTGGCATCTTCGGGGGCCAGGGGTCCTGGCACTGGGCGCGGACCAGGCGCGGACGGGCGCAGACGGGCTTACCTTTGGCGCGCCTTCGGCTCACAATCGGCGCGCCCGCTGCACGTTACCGCTGCGCGTGCGCACGGTCGCCATTTATGGCGAAGTGCAGGGAGGGAGGGGCAGCTGGGAGGCGGGAGCGGGGAGGAAGGGGGCGTGGCTACACTCCCCGGCAGCGGGAATCGGCAGCGGGGAGCGGGGTGCGGGTGCAGGAGTAAGCTGCACAATGGGGGGGAAACTAGGGGCAGCACGGTGAAAAAAGTATCAGGGCACAGAAAAACAAACACTACAGCAGGAACAGCCAGGCAGAGGAGCACAACGCGGAGAGAGCAGCAGGCGGGGGCGTGGCCTGAGGGCGGATCCGAGGGCGGGAAGGCTCTGTGAGGCAGGCTGAATCGGCAGGCGGGGGCACACGCAGCAGCTGGTGGCCGTGCGGCGCGGGGGTGTCCTACAGGTAGTGAAAGGACTGAAAGACGCCTCTCAATAGATCCGGCCCAAACTATTGTAGCTATTGTACATGATGTTCCTGAGGGTGCTGCTTCTCAGCAACAAATGTTAACACCTGGGATCCCTTGAGATCTAATAGATTTAGCCCAGACGCCCAGTCCTCCACCAAGCTGTCAAGACCAGCCCCCAAAGGTATCTACAACAGGTTCTATTGATGAAGTTATAGCTTCCAACCCTCCATCACCTGCGCAGAACAGTAGGAGATGTACCAGAGCTGGGGGTCAGGCACACACTACTAAAGTGAAACAACAGAGAATGGCAAGGAATCTGAGAGCTTAGGCTAAATCTACTAAATTACCCCCTAATAATCAGCCTTCCATGGAGGATTTGCCCTACTTACTTTGGGAATCAATCAAACAAAAATTGGATCTAAGCTTGGGCCCAATTATCACCAGGCTTATTTCTATTGAAGAAAGGGTTACGGTTCTAGAGTTAAATAGTGGCCTAGCACGCCCAATAAATAGTACAACAAACCCAGCCCCACTACCCCAGAAAATCACAGTATGCTTGATTCACCCATGGGTCAGAATGCCCAGGAGCCCCTAACAAAGGCTATAGATCACCAACCTCTCACCTCGAACATTGCATTAACAAAGGGTGTAGCCATAAATAATGCTCCTCAAAATTGTAACAATATACACGTAAATTTAGAGAAAGTTGGCCCCTCACCAAATTCCCAAGCACCCACACTTAATGGGCACATGTCCCACCAAGCGAGAGAATCTTTCCAGTTTATACCAGAGGCTGTACCGCTAGTTCTAGTCTTGGCCAACATCCCTAAATTGGGTCCAGGGCAAGTTGAATCTTCTGTTACTCTAATTGATAAAGCACTTCACTGGCTGGTTAATAATATGAAGATATCTGGGAGTGGAGGTCAGCAACTTGCTTGGGAAATTATTATGGCTAGAAGGGTCTCTTGGGTGGGCCACCACAAGAAAAGATTTGGGGGTGACTGTGTAGCCATTAACTTTTCTAACCCTGGAGTATTACCAAATGTCCTGGCAAACCTATTACCGCCCCAGCAGAGGAGTTTTGCGATTTTACCACTAACCCTAGAATTCTTCTATGACAGGATGTGGTGTATGAGGGAAAATAAGAGAATTAGGCCAAATTGTCTGTCTGTATTTCCACCAGGTGGGAGGTGGAGGTCTGTTAGATGGCTTCAGCCTGAGAAACTGGTTTGGAGCTCTAACCGACAAGGAGGAAAGCGACTGACTTCAGGCTGAGACTGGTGATGTCTTGAGTGGGTTCCCATATAATACTCAAGTATGTGAGCATCCAGCACAAGATTACATGGCCTAGGACTAGGTTATTATCCAGTGTACGGCTACCTTATCTAATGAAGTGACTACTGATAAAAACATCCACAATCCTAACATCTTTCTATTGCCTCACTCAAACTCCACCTTAGATCCTGGTGTTGGGAATAGGATTTTAACTCTCGCTTCTTATATCACTGAACCCCCCCTACTCCCAATGTCCCAGGGTTGATACCAGATAGTGTGATTGCGATCCCACCAGATATAACAAGATTAACTAATACCATGACATCTCTTACGTCGATAGAGAATTTGTCAATATTATCATGGAATATTGCGGGCATTGGTAATAAACTTCTTTCCCCTGATTGGTGCACATTAATAGACCAATATGACATATGTCTCTTTCAAGAGACTTGGGCAGTGTTCCCGGTTTTACGGGTGGGCTTTCTAAATTACTATATTCCAGCAATTAAAAAACCCAAAGGCCGTCCCACAGGAGGATTGGTGCTATGGATACGTCAGAATCTATCTTGCAAAATCCAGCAAATAGGGTCCCCAAATAAAGATATCATGATGGTCAAATTAGGTTGGAGTAATGACTATTGGTGGCAATTTTTAATGTCTATACTCGAGGGGTAAATCGGGGACACAGTTCTGAAGTTATATCGTCCCTTGATTCCCAGTTAGAAGATCTTCCACACCAAATAGCTACTATTGTGGCCGGAGATTTTTACACTACTTTTGAACCAGTTGGCCAAGAAGACCAGGAATTATCAGCTGATCAAGACATCAGCTGGGGCATCCCTAAACTTGAAATTCTTGTTGTCAAAAAGTGGACAGCAGCTGCCATCCAATTAAAAGATATGTGTCTAGAAAGAGGCCTTAGAGCAGCAAATGGGCGAACCCCCTCAGATCAGTGGGGAGGAAATAAATTTGATAACGGGCGTAATAGTAGCCGCATTGACTACCCGCTGGGTGACCTAAGGATATGACATAACTTAATCGATATGACTATTTTACCTAGACTGGAAAGTGACCATAACCCTCTTTGTTCATCTTTCTCACTGCAAAAAGGGGCTAGAAAGGACCCGCCACAGAGTGGGGTTGTGACACTTGACATTGTAGCTTCAAACGATATGCGTAAGGTCAAGTGGAACAAATTTATTGAAAATCCTGAGGAATTGGCAGCACTTAAAGCAAAGGTGTTGTATGAACTAAACTACTTAGCTAACCAAACTAAACGTCCAGACTTTTATCTAATCATGGTCGAAGTTCATTCCCGACTCTTCTCTAGCCTTAGAAGTTTCTTTATAAAAGGGACAAAAAAAACGAGGAATCAGGGCTCAATATCTACTGAGGCTAGGTGGTTCAACGAGGATTGCAGATTAGCACGCCGTAACTTGAGTGTAGAACTAAGATCAAAAAATCCCGCTAAGGTTAGAGAGGCAAGGGATTTATATAGGCGCACCCAGAAGATGGCAAAAAGAGAGTGGGACGGAGAATGTTGGAGAGATTTGAAGCATGATTGTGATGCTAAAGATTCCCCCCAAAATTGGAAAATTGTTAAATGGGATAGATGAGGACAGCCAGAGCCCCCCACAAAATAATGTAGCAGAATCTCAGTGGATAGATTTTTTAAAGCCACAGTATGCCTGCAATCTGGCAGGAGACGACCACCCTACACCCCCGCAGATTTTCAATAAGAATGAGGTGTTTTCTGAAAAAGACATCAGTCTAGTATTAGACTGTGTCTCTAGCGTTAAAGCCCCAGGTATGGATGGCATTCCTGCAGACGTCTTCCTAAGTGACAGACTGACTTGGTGCCAGTATTTTGCACTTTTGGCCAATGCAGTTGCTAGGGGTGCTCCCATTCCATTTTCTTGGAAGGGAGCAGAAATAATTCCTGTATTTAAAAAGGGTGACAAATCACTTCCCAGTAACTACAGGCCTATTAGCCTAATAGATTGTGCACAAAAGTTAGTAGGTCTACTGGTCCAAAATAAAGTACAGTTCTGGATAGAGGAATTTAACATTCTGTCCCTATTTCAAGCTGGGTTCCGTCCCTGTACCAGCTCTGTAGACCAGGTCTTCCGCTTTATCACAATCTTTTGGAGAAATGTGGTCTTGACAAGAGGCACTCTCTACGCAATGTTGGTTGACCTAAAGTCGGCCTTCGACTTGGTTCCACGCAGCAAACTGTGGAAATTCCTTGGTGAATTGGGGATGGCACCTGAGTTACTAACTCTCCTCGTCCCCTTGCATCAGAACAATTTTGCGAGGATCAGATGGGGGGCACAGGGTGAGGTTACGGATTCACTTCCTGTCGAACCTGGTGTTCGGCAGGGATGTGTCTTGGCTCCCACCCTGATTTCTTTATACATCAATGGAATTGTCGACCATCTCTCCAGATCCCCCACTGATGCCCCAGTCCTTGCTGGGGCCCGCATACCTGTTCTCATGTTTGCGGACGACACTCTGATCATCCGATTGGCCTCCAGAAGGCTGTTAATGCATTTGGGGAATTCTGCTCCATTTGTGGGCTTGAAGTAAATACTACAAAAACAAAGTTTATGTCCTTTAACCATAATAAACCATTTAAAGGTAAAATCCACTTGAATAATATTCCCTTAGAACAGGTGGATGCCTTTACCTACCTGGGTATTATGCTACAGAACACCATGGGGTAGAAAAGCCACAAGGATTCGACTATTTTAAAATATCACCAGCTAGTAGGTGTATTAAACTTAAGCATGGGCGGAAAATCCGTTACGCTCGCGGATTTTGCGGATTTTCGGGAAATCCGCAATCCGCGAGATTTGCGAATTTCCCGCAAAATCCGCAAATCCGCGAGCAGCGGATTTTGCTCGCGCTGCTTGCACTGTTCGCGTGAGTTCGCGCCCCGCGAATAAGTGCAAAATTGCAGAAATACGATTTTAGCAAAACTGAAAGTAACTACTTACCAGGTTCAAAAGTTCAGGCACATCATTAGTAGCCATTTCCTGTAGTGCTTCCTGAGGGGCCCCTCCAGAGTTCAGTTGCCAGTTGAAACTATTATGTGACCCTGCTCTGAACCTCAGAATAGTTACACATATGCCACAAAGGTCCTGAATTACAGCTAAGGGAGACAAGCAGGAGCCAGGCTGGAAGTTAAAATCCATTAATCAGCCCCTAATTCATTATTGTCAGTTGGGGCAGGGCAGGTGTTGTAACTAATTTTGCAACAATGAAAGCACTTAGCAAGTGCAAAAGATCACTAATCAGGGCGCACTAAGGAAGCAGGTGCCAGCTAAAAAAATATTCTGTGACACATTAATCAGCCCCAAATTAATTCAGGTCACTTGAGGCAGGGAAGGTGTGCTTTGCTTTGCCGAAAATAATGTACACTGGACAACCAGAGGGTGTGGTGATGAAACAGAGGGTGGCATGGGTGGGCCAGAGGGTGGCATGAGTAGTCAGAGAGTGGCAGTGGTGACAGAGAGTGGCAGTGATGAAGAAGAGTGTCCCAAACAGGCTGGACGGTTGTATGTCTAAACAACTACTGCCTAAACCACGATTGCCTTAACCACGTAAGCCTAACCACGATCTATTTTTAACCACTACCTTTTTAAACACGACTTCCTAAACCACGAAATTAAACATCTCGTGTTTGGCCATTAGATGGCACTATTGTATTTGTATTACTTCTTGCATAAACCAATTTTTTAAAAAACCTGTTCTAAATGTTATATTTTTTTAAAATGTTAACAACGCATACCATTATTTATTTATTTTTAATTTATCCTTTTTTTGGGGGGAGACCCCCCAGCCCCCCCAATCTTCCCTTAATTATGAGGAGTGACGTTATACAGGACACGTTATACCTCGTTGTTCAGCCTTTCGTTGTTCCGTCCGACGTTGTTCATTATTCTTCGTTATTCTCCCCTCGTTGTTCAGGTGAGTCGTGGTTAAATCATCGTGGTTTAGGATGTTTCCCAGGCTGGACACGTAGAAACAACAAGTTCGCGAAACTTGCGACCCGACAGGTAAGTTCGCAATTTGCGAAATTGTAAAAACCCTCGCGAACTGGCAGAAACACGGGCGAACACAAAAAAAAAAAAAATCCGCAAATTTGCGGGAATTCGCGGATTTTGCGGATTGCGAATCCGCAAATCCGCAAAATTCGCGGATTGCCAATCCGCAAAATCCGCTCATGCTTAATTAAACTCTAAATATAAATCCTCCTTCACTAAACCAATAATACCAGCTTTGGAAATATACAATATGAAAGTGATTAGCTCTGCCCTTTATGGCGCGGAGCTTTGGGGATTCAGCAATTTAAATCACCTTTAAAAAGCTGAAAACAAATTCCTACGTGGCTTAGTTGGGGTTCCTCAAAGTTCCCCAATGGTCCCCCTCCGCCTAGACCTAGGCAGGAAAAATGTGATGGATATGGCAAGATTACGCCCATTGTTTTATTGGAGGTGAATCTGGACCACTCCAGAACTTGCACACTATGCCCAGGTTATTGAAGGACGTGATTTCTGTAGATTGTTTTCATAAAATACAGTGGCTAAAAGAGATAAGGTCTCTCTTGGTAAGGCTGGATCTAAGTCTTTTATGGGAGGAACCAGAAACTGTAACTTTTCCCTCAAAGCGTCAGTTCAAAGATAGTTATTGGGAAATGGTACTATCCTCCTCCCAGCCGGGAGGTATGAATACCAACCTGACAGGCCCCTTTTTGGTCCATAAATCATGGCCGTCCTATGAAGCTTCTTGGGACGTAATAGAGAGTCCTATGGGTCGAAAACTGTACTTTCAGTTTAGAACAGGAACTTTGCCTATAAAAGCTTTCACCTATAAATGGGCTCCGGTATCAGAAGACAAATGTCATAATTGTATGGACATGTTGGAAAGTACAGCCCATTTTTTATTTGTATGTCCACTTTATTCATCCCCACGATCCAACTGGTTGAGACCTGTTTGTTCTTCTCTGGGCACTCAGAGGGGCGTAGAAGCTTTGAGGATACTTGAATCAGATTGCTCTCCCCACTTGGCCATCGGTCTAGCTAAATGTTTATGGTGGGCCTGGATAATTCGATCACGCACTTTATTGCCAAGCACTGCTAATCTGTCATGAGGGTTTTTTTGTACAGTCTCATGTTTTTAAAATGGAATTTTAATATATATTATGGATGAATCTTTGTACACCTTTTGTAATTCGGCAGTACAAATCAGAATTTAATACAATTTTAATTATATGTAGCTTATATGTCCTATTTATTGTGCATTGCCTAGTTCTATGTATTGTATGTGCTTTTATGACTTACTGTCGAATAAAGCTTTTTGAATTTGACATAGCGCTGTATAATTTGTATTGCCTCTCATCTTTCTGTCCAAACTGTATTTTATTATTGGCCATGTGGCAGCTGCTCATTTGAGGTGGGCAACACATGCGTCATAATACATTAGTGACTAGACTGGGTAGTGCAATGTTGATGAGCATTGCTGCCCATCTCTGCCAAACTTTTCATTTCACATATACCCAGATATGGCAATATTAGCAGTATGAAGACACCGAGCGTTCGTTGGATTATTAGATAAATGTAAACAAAATGGTGCCCCAGCCTGCATAATCCAAAAATCTAAGCTAAAAGTTCTTCATAATGGCCGATCCCACATATTTTAGACAATTGATTGTGCTAAAGAATTTTTACTCATAGTTAGGGAGAAAGGGGGGAACAGGAAGTAGCTTCTTTGTTAGACAAAATGCTAGAAGGGGTAAAGATAGTCTCAGAAAAATTGAGCCGTGTCAAACTTGAGATTGTAGCAATTCTGAGATGTGTAGTAAGAAAATGTGACACTATGAGGTTAAGGCCTTCCTGCAACACCTCCCAAAAAGAAGCTCTTTAGTACCCTTCCAAGGTCCTTTCTTAAGCCCGGGATGGGGCTCAGATGAAGGGGTGGAGGGAGGATTCAGGGGCACGGAGAGGTGGCGGATTAAAAAGGGAAAAACTTATCTCAGTAGAGGGAAGAGTAATGTTTCAGGATTTCGGTTTAGGCATATTTGAATAAAAGGGGTTAGGGAAACTGAGCTGACAAATTTGGTAGGTAAAACACAAAAGCGAGGGCAAGTAGAAGGAGCCAGTAAATATAAATGGTCAATAGCCAGATATTGCGTATCGCCTCATGTAACATCAATGGGGCAAACATCAAACCAGACTCAAATCTACAATCCAGTGGTTTATGATAACCCAGGCACAGATTATTCTGCTCCAGGAGACCCATTTTAAAGTACATTGTAGTCCACCAAGATGGCCCAACTTAATTCCTCAAGCCTTCTTGGCATCAGCAGGTGCAGTAGTTAGGGGAGTCGGGGTTCTACCTACATACCATTTCCAGGGGAAAGTCCTCCAAAATGGATCATTATAAGCCTAAAAGACAGGAGAAAAGTTTCTTCAAATAGTCAGCTACTATAGCCCCATAGAAGATGAGACGGCGGCTTTGGATGAGCAAGGCAATTACCGGGGTTAGTAGTCATAGGAGGGAATTTTAATATCATACAGAGCATAAGGTTAGACACTCCTAGCAAAAACAAGTCACAAACTAAACCTAATTCATTCAAACAACTGGGCAAATTCACTTGAGATGTAGCATTAATCGATCCCTGGAGAACCCAGCATCCAGTATGTACATGCTTCTCGAAATGACATAATTCAGCACCAAGAATGGATTTCTTTTTAATTTCCCACCAATTGGAGAAGTGGAAGACATGGATTTTCTAAACCCCTTCTCTGATCATTCGGTCCTGGTGACAGAAATAAAAATAAAGACTAATTTAGGGGATCGTCCGAGATGGATGTTGGATAAAACTCTTTTAACTAACGAGGTCTGGGTCTTAAGCATGGAAACTCTTCTTACCGAATTCTCTTAGCGAAATATGGGATCAGCTCCACCTTTTGTGGTCTGGGACTTGTGTAAAGCTGTTATTAGAGGGGAGGCAATATCGCGTAAAGAAAACATCCTGAAAAGGAGAAAGCAGACTGTTACACAACTACCACAGGAGTTAGATTAGGCAAGCCAGCTACATTTAAAATATTTTTCACAGACAACAGAATCTAGACTAACAAAAGCTATACAGAATATCAAAAATGTTTACGACTCCCAGTCCATAGCCATTCAAACCATTTGTCTGCAACATTACATGAGGAAAGCGAACATGAGGGTACATTCTTGGCCAGGTTGGGAAAAAAAGGTGCAATAATGTACCATTAAATCTTTTTTCGATGAAGATAGAGCTCAAGGAGTAAAACAAATGCCAGAAATTGATATGGTCTTTTTGGCACTCTATAGTAGATTCTATCCCGTCCTAGCCCATTTATCCTCAGACAGGGATTATAATTACCTTTGTTCGATTGATTTACCTATAATGAGCCCGATACAGCAGAACCAGGTTTTGGAATCAATCTCAGAAAAGGAAGTTCAGGAAGCTATTAATAATAATTAATAACACCCCTAGTGGGAAAGCTTGTGGCAATGATGGGCTAACTATACGAATTTATGAGCTATTTATGCCACAAATAATAAAACTGTTGGTGTTAATTTTTAATGCAATCTCAGAGGGGTGTCAGATCCCCAAAGCCTTCTCCAAAGCAGTTATAGTTAGACTTTCTTTTAAAGAAAGGTAAACCCCCTATATAAACCTATGTTATATCGCCCAATTAGTTTGCTAAATAACAATTACAAATTGTTCACCAGAATTATGGCATTTAGAATAACTAAGAGATGTGGCTTCTTACCAGCAAGGACCTTTGCAAATAATACAAATTTCTTAATTCAGGAAATTGATTATTTTTGTAACAATGACAACAAAGCGTCAATCATTTTGATTGATGCTGAAAAAGCTTTTGATTTAGTTCACTGGGATATTCTGTTTGCAATTTTAATGAAATGCGAGTTTCCTTCACTTTTTGTCAATATGCTTCAGGAACTATATGATAATGAGGAAACGAAAGTCATGATTAGTGTGCATTGTGCGGGGTCAGTAAAAATTCAAAGAGGCACTCGCTAAGGGTGTCCTTTGTCCCCAATTTTATTTCAGCTACTTATCGAACCACTAGCTACCCAGATGCAACAGGATTATCAAATCAAGGCACCCATATCCTGGGCCACAAAACCTACGCTGTGCGCAGATGATTTAATCTTATATTTGGCGGTTGTTAGAACTGGGGGTCTCTAGGTGGCAGAGGTAGGTACCACTGTCCAAATAGGGACCCTTACTTCTAGTCAGGGTAAGGAGGAAACAGTCTTATATAACCTCTGCTCACGCCCTGGGTAGCTTGGCATGAGCAGGCAAGGCTTATCAAAGGCAATGTGTTAAGTATTTGCACCAACACTCACAGTAACACAGTGAAAACACCACAAACTCACTACACAACAGTTTAGAAAAATAAAGGTATTTAATCTAAACTACACAAGACCAAAACAAAAAAAATCCAACATACACAGTTCAGGAATATGGTTGCAAAAGAGTTCTTAAAGTTGCGATAAAAAAATCCACAGTTGCGTGAAAAATTCACAGTTGCGTCACTTTTAGCCAACAGTACCTTAAAAAGCAACAAAGTTCCAAAACAGAACTTGGTGCGGTGAAAAACAAGCGATGCGTCACTCCTGAGACCTTGGGGAGGCGATGCGACGGTCCCTCTGGATGTAGCGGGCGTGATGCGGTGACTCCGGTCTGTATGGAGAGGGAATCGATACCTTGTATGGATTCCGGAGAGGAGGTTCCGTAGTGAAAGAAGCTTGCAAAGGCACAATGCTATGATCTTTGGAGTTGTGACGATCTCCGGGGCGACGATGCGTGGACCAGCGGTGATCTTCCTCTCGCAGATCCTCGATGCGATGGCTCTGCGACGGTACTCGCAGTGACATGATGCGGTCCGCAAGCAAGCGGTGTGACGATCTCACCCAGCGACGACAATCGCAGTGACGGTAATCTTCCCGCACCGATCTGGTGCATCCCGCAAACAACCGATGCGAGGACTCTGGCAGCGGCAACAGGTGCTGCGACGATCTCTGCCTTCGTAGCAGCGGGAATTTCCTCGCACTGTCGGGGATGCGCTCCGCAAGCGAGCGTTGCTACAAAACTTGCAGAAAGTCTTTAAAAGCTTGGTTTCCAGCTTCCCAACACACGTACAACTTCCAGAGGCACCACAACTGGCCCAAGCACTCTATGAAGAACAGAACTCTCTCAGCAGAGTTCAGGGAATCCTGGGGTGAAGTCCTTTTGTTCCTGAGACTTCTTAACAGGGAGCCAGCTCTTCTCAGGCCCTTGGAGATTCCTTAAAGCAAGGGGACACAGCACCAAAAGCAAAGTCCTTCCCCTCTCCTTGGCAGCAAAGCAAGAGCAGGTCAGTCCAGCAGAGCAACAGCAGGACAGTCTTCCTTCTTCAGTTTCATGTTTCTCCTTGGCAGAGGTTCCTTCTTGATTCCAGGATGATCTAATTTTCTGTTTTCAGGTGTCCTGTCCTAATACCCATAACGGCTAGGGTGCTCAACCTCAGACCTGAGGAACTGGGTTCGAGTCTCGGTAATGTCGCTAAACATCCTGTGATTCTGGGCAAATCACTTTATCTCCCTGTGCCTAACAAAAATTAATGTGTGTCCTCATGTAACATAACTATGCTATGTAAAGCGCTCTGATATCCAATCTGGGTCAAGTTCGAGCTATACAAAACTCTGCAAAAAATTTTTTTTTAAAAAGTCTTGGATCCCTTTGTGCAGGAGAGCTCTGAGCCTGGTCTGAACTAGTTCTGGGTGTTCCTTGAGCACTTTGTTTTCCTGGCCTCTGCTTTCCTTTAAGGGAGAGGGGCAGAGTCGTCCGCCGCCCAGCAGGTGGTGGAGGAGCCAGCATTGTGGAAGGCAGGCACAGCCCTATTCAGGCCCAGGTGCCAGTCCCTCCCACCACTTAAGATGCAGATGCAGTCATTCAGCCTAGGGCTGACTCACCCAGCCTCCTGGGGGCTCCCAGCCCCTGTCACTCTCAAACCAGACAGCCAATTCACAAACAGGCCAAGACACACAGAAGGGTCAGACAAGAGAACAGCAACTTTCTAAAAGTGCTGTTCTCAAACACAGGATTTAAAAACAACCTTTCCTAAAAGATGAATTATTAAATTCTGAGTTCAGGGATACCAGACTTTTATGTCCTATTTTGCTCCTATGGGAAGATATGCTGGTAGCCACTGTAGCCAGCATCCCCCATGATAATCTATGGGGCAAGATAGCCTTAAAATGGTAAGAAACGAAAATGGCTGTAATTCACTACCAGAGCATGTCACCTGCACAAGTACATGCTCTACCTTTCCCATACACTGCACCCTGCTCAAGGGGGTACCTTGGGCCTTCCATAGGGGTGACCAATGTGTACAGAAAGGGAAAGGTTAGGCCTGGCCAGTGGGGACACTGACCAGGAGGACATGGCAGTTCACAGTCTGCACACAGGCACTGCGGTGGCAGGCCTGAGACACCATTTTAGGGCTACTTATGTGGGTGGTACAATCAGTGCTGCAGGCCCACTAGTAGCATTTGAATCACCAGCCCTGGCACACTCAGTGCACTTTACTAGCGACTTCTTGGTGACGCAAATATGCCAATCATGGATAAGCATGAGCGGATTTTGCGGATTGGCAATCCGCGAATTTTGCGGATTTGCGGATTCGCAATCCGCAAAATCCGCGAATTCCCGCGAATTTGCGGATTTTTTTTTTTTTTGTGTTCGCCCGTGTTTCTGCCAGTTCGCGAGGGTTTTTACAATTTCGCAATTTGCGAACTTACCTGTCGGGTCGCAAGTTTTGCGAACTTGTTGTTTCTACGTGTCCAGCCTGTTTGGGACACTCTTCTTCATCACTGCCACTCTCTGTCACCACTGCCACTCTCTGACTACTCATGCCACCCTCTGGCCCACCCATGCCACCCTCTGTTTCATCACTACACCCTCTGGTTGTCCAGTGTACATTATTTTCGGCAAAGCAAAGCACACCTTCCCTGCCTCAAGTGACCTGAATTAATTTGGGGCTGATTAATGTGTCACAGAATATTTTTTTAGCTGGCACCTGCTTCCTTAGTGCGCCCTGATTAGTGATCTTTTGCACTTGCTAAGTGCTTTCATTGTTGCAAAATTAGTTACAACACCTGCCCTGCCCCAACTGACAATAATGAATTAGGGGCTGATTAATGGATTTTAACTTCCAGCCTGGCTCCTGCTTGTCTCCCTTAGCTGTAATTCAGGACCTTTGTGGCATATGTGTAACTATTCTGAGGTTCAGAGCAGGGTCACATAATAGTTTCAACTGGCAACTGAACTCTGGAGGGGCCCCTCAGGAAGCACTACAGGAAATGGCTACTAATGATGTGCCTGAACTTTTGAACCTGGTAAGTAGTTACTTTCAGTTTTGCCAAGATCGTATTTCTGCAATTTTGCACTTATTCGCGGGGCGCGAACTCACGCTAACAGTGCGAGCAGTGCGAGCAAAATCCGCTGCTCGCGGATTTGCGGATTTTGCGGGAAATTCGCAAATCTCGCGGATTGCGGATTTCCCGAAAATCCGCAAAATCCGCGAGCGGAACGGATTTTCCGCCCACGCCTAATCATGGATAACCAATCATAATAACAATTTACACAGGGAGCACTTGCACTTTGGCACTGAACAGCAGTGGCAAAGTGCCCAAAGCATCTAAACCAGCAAAAAACGAAATCCAGCACAGCATCAAAAATACAGGAGGTAGAGGCAAGAAGATAGGGGGAAACCACGCCAAAGATGCCAGGTCTAACACGTGTCCCCTCCAGCTGAAAGTGGGGAGAACTACCGACCCTCTTGGGAGTTCTCTTCACTAAGTCGGAAAAACCTGGACAGACCATCAACATTGGTGTGTTCTGTGCCAGGGCTGTGTTCGACCGTGTAGTCCATTCCCTGTAGGGAGATGGACCACCTCAAAAGTTTTGGGCTCTCACCCCTCATCTGCATCAACCATCTGAGGGGCTTGTGGTCTGTCTGAACACGGAAGTGAGTCCGAAACAGGTAGGGCCTCAGCTTCTTCAGAGCCCAGACCACAGCAAAAGCTTCCCATTCAATTGCATTCCACCTCTGTTCCCTGGGGAGTGGCCTTCGTCTAATGAAAGCTACAGGTTGGTCCTAGCCCTCGTCAGTGATCTGTGAGAGTACTGCTCCCACACCATGCTCTGAAGGGTCTGTCTGCACTATGAACTCACTGGAGAAGTGAGGTGCCTTGAGCACCGGTGCTGTGCACATGGCAATCTTCAGGGCATCAAAAGCAGTTTGGCAGGCTTCGGTCCAATTCACTTTCTTGGGCTGCTTCTTGGAAGTCAGTTCTGTCAAGGGGGCAACGATGGTACCATATCCCTTGACAAACCATCTGTAATACCTGGTGAGACCTAAAAAGGCTCTCACCTCTGTCTGGGTCAAGGCGAACGAACAGACGATTTGCAAACAAATCAAGATTCACGTGGTGAACAAAATGATAAAAATCGCTGCCGCATGGTAAACAAAATACGAGTGTATACAATTTGATTTTCTTCATCAAGAAGTTTAGAGGACTGTGTTGCCCACAAGCCACAGCGCACCGCGCTGCAAGACACGAAAACTACAGTCAGAGTGTCACTGCTTCCAAACGAATCACATACAGCCGCTCTGAGAAGAATCAAAGAATTACAGTGAAGGCCATTTCCAGTCCATGTCCTGAGGAGAACCCCCAAACAAAGTCAGGGTTCAAAACGCGTTGACCCGATGCTGTAACAGGATTTATGAAGGGTGTTACAGGACTGTAATTCAGGATAGATTCCTCCTGTCATTAGACCCTTGAAACTAAGAGCTTCCAGCATAGCCAAACAAGCAGGCCTGCAGAAAGGAGTGAACGGCCGCTTGTCTGTTTATATGTTATTAGGACTGGTGCCCCATGAATGAAATGATTAGAGGCATCTTTTCTTTCCCTCCTTTTGTTTATGGTGTTTACATGAATCTTTTTCATTTACATTGTTTGTGAAATGTTTTTTGTACTTTGGTGTCAAATGTGAATGTCGCTATTTGAGTATTTTTTATGTCTGGATATACTGAAATGTTTTTTGTAAAATCATGAAATAAGTAAAAAATTACTAAATGAAAAGTTTGTCCGCTTAGGATTATTGGCTAGGTGTGGTGACAATACATAGAAACTAAAGGAGCATTTTCCCAGGCTGGAAGCATGACCCAATCAAGCCTGAAAGGACGGCTTCTCTTAAGGGTCAATCGAATATAATCGGAACCCAATCTACCCTTGGGGGCTTGGGCAAATCAAATGAACGGGTAAAAGGCGCCTTCAAGGGATTTATTTGGAATACTCTGTTCTATTGCTTTTGATATATATTTTTTAACTGCAAGAATTAATGATAAACTCACCAGAGAGATATTATTCAAATGTCTTTAATCTAAGAAATATTGTTGTTCCTTGTGAGGACATAAGAACCAATGAACCGTCACAAAACAATAAGTATTCAAAACAAGGGAATATATAGAAAGTTTTATCTTTTGAAATTTATCAAGGGTATTACACAGTTATACAAACAATGTAACAAGAGGAAAATAAATACAATTGTATGATCCTTCAATGTCACTATTGGAAACAGTTCTTCTCATTGTACATCATTTTCCAGAAGAGAGTGTGAGTGTTGACGCATCGGTCTCTATGCATTTGTCCATGAGAACATCTTCAGGACTATCATAAATTTAACAGTTGACCCCTGGTAAAACATGAAATAAATAATATTTACCATGCTGGGACAGCGTGGAAGGAACAGGTCGCAAACTGGATATGGGTAAATAGGGCTTTATTTTCTCTAGAACACGTTTGTGTCTACTGGTCAGTCTTTCGGCTGCAAAGCTTGCGGGATCCATGGTGATGGGAGGTATCCAGGTGTTCTAGGCAGCCGACTGGTTGGGTCTCGAACTTTCTTCAGTGCGGAGAGTATATGGCAGCCCCATAAGCACAGGAGAAATAAGGACAAATGTCAACTACGCTGCTGTCTGATATGAAATTCCAAAAGGGGATGGGAGTGAGGAGACACCAGCAGCACTTGTGAATTTGTGCACTATTTAACGAAGGTACAGGGTGTGAGGGATACGGGAGGGGTCCGACGAGTGCCCGGAAATGAACACGCCGCGTAGTGGTTTAAGGGCGTCCCCCCCTCCCTACCAACCCCGAGATACGCTCACATACCTGAGATAGCCATGCTCTTCCGTGAGCGTGGCTCGGGGTTAAATGGGGTTGTTGGCCTCCTGGCTCTGCTCCTAAGGGTGCTGGTTCCTCTCCGCTGTATGGCTCCACGATACGCCCGAAAGGTGTTCCGCTTCTCCTCGCTCCGGTCACGGCTCGCCAGCTCTCCTATTCCGCGTCAGTGACATCACACGCCTGGATGTCGGTTTCCGGCGTTATATCCAGTGTTTGTCCTGCGGGAATCTCATGGGGCGGAGCCTCGTCCCAATAGAGAGTCCAATTAAAGGAGCCTTGCTAATTTCCATCTTCGCTGTCTTGCTCCGCATTCCATGCCCAGGTCTCCTGTTGAGAGAGAGAGAGAGAGAGGGGGACAGAGGTAAGGCAGTCCACCAGTCCTTGATCTTGTTTGGTCCCCCCTGGGTCTGGTCTGCCCGGTTACACATGCGTGAATTTAAACTATACATTCCATTATTTACAGAAAATGATTGATACACCCGTGCAAAAAAATTATAATTTCTCAATTCACAAAATGTCACATCAATGAAGTTAAGAATATCTCAAGATGCATATATTATTTAACATCCTTCAAACTCATAAAGAGATTTCTATCCACAAGAGCACAGACATTGATTCTAATGTGTCTGATTTAATCAAAACCATGATTTTCATAGATCTTTTCTAATTAGACACTATGGTTTATTCTAGAACCAAACATCATGGTATTGCATACAAATTATTTTGAGATTGATTTGTACATGAAGCAAAGAAAATATATTATTAAAAGTCATCTTATCCTATAATTCATCAACTACAAATTCAAACAGCCACATCGTATATTTCTAAAGTCTTTTATTAAAGAATGATGTTGTGGAGCCAGAGCAATGGTGAATACACATATCTCACTACCATCTTAAAATGCCTTGCCGATATTTCAGATTACTTAGAAGACCTATTTCTTGATTCGCCATGAATTTACAAATAGCAATCCTCAAGAAGTTTCATTATAAGAGTGATATTTAACCATCCTTACTGATCTGTATTATAGACTGTCTAAATAGTTACATGAGAGCCACTCATAATAACTATCAATTTTGTAACCTGTTTACACATGCCCCAGGTTGTATTGTCCATTTTTTCATTAAAATATGGACCTATACTTCCTGTTATAACAATTGTGACTTAATCTAAAAGGAAAAAAATACCTGAATGGTGTTTCCAAAGATTCCAGAATTATAGAATACAATTGATACGTATATGTCAAATCGATCGGCGTTCTGTAACTCTATTAATAAAAAGACAATACATCAGTTGTGTTGTATAGCATTTTAGGACCCTAGTGTAATTTTGCTGATTCACGTCCTTATATAGGTATAAATCACCTTGTCCTTATATAGGCTTAGAAATCATAACCATATTTAGATATATCCCAGGCAGTCCAAATACGGCATGGATACTTCCACTAGTTCTGAAAATCCACAACAATTGCTTGGAAACTCGGCTTCAGCAGTTAGGGACTTCCCCTTGCTTGAATATTGATTTGTCCAAGAACTCATGGAGTTTTCAAAAAACTATGACTCTTTGATGACGTTATTATGTCCAACTGTACGTTAAACTCAGCACTTTCAAGGTATAAATATGCACACCTTGCCATAGCAAACACACAGTGGTTTGGAGCAGTTCGACTACCTACTTGCCCGACGCAGCTCGCTACAGCAAGGGCCGAAGGAAGCCGACCCACCAGCAGACGCACTGAGAGAGACGCTGTCTTTTCTCTTGCCGAGAAATCCAGCTCCAATGTTTCCAAGCTCGCCTTGTGGGGTGTTGGGAAATCGAGTCCTGAGACAGAGAGATACCAGACCTCCTTCATTCTAAACCAAGGTACGGAGCTGATTAGACCCTAAGAGAAATCTTGGATAGATTCTTGGCATAAGAATACTAAACTTATGCTACGCCTCACTTACTTATTCCCTCGTACTAGACTTAGGTTAGGTACATCGGGGTAGGCGTATTTTAGAAGCACCAGTTGAGTACTTTTAGTCTTTATTTATTTATGTATGTATTTTATGGCTTAGAAACCATACCATGCTTTTACAGTATTATTTTATAATACTCTCTTGCTGTACGCATTATACTTTACAGCCAGTATTACGATTGTAGCAGTTCATTTCTTGTAGCAGTTCATTTCTTCTGCATGAGAAAGAAGACTGTTCAATAAATACTTTGATTGAAAATGCCCGTCTCTCTATTTCTCTGAACCTCTGTGAAACCAAGCATGCACGAATGACTGAGTAAAATATCTATCAATTGTTTCCACGACTCTGAAGATACGTTTTATCTTGGGGAAACAAAGTTGTCATGTTTATGCGGTTGTCAGAAACTAATCCCTTCTTGTGAATTCGAGAAAGTTTCTAGTGACCTCTGAGCTAGCTGGCACTCTCAATTCAGTTTAATATATTCGATAGAGACCTAGTAGACTTCAGTTCTACGTCACATCCATAGGATATATTATTCCAATGCACAGAGCCTATTGGTAATATAGGAACTACACTACAGTTGGAGTTCATTTACCTTTGTCCATATATGTATTAGTCATTTAATCTGCTTACCTACTTTGTTTAAGGTGAATAATTGTCAAAAGATACAGATAAGTGAACTCTGGTGCTTTTTGGACGGTGCACTTAAATTTCCAGTCCCCAGCAACTTCTCAATTGAAGGAGTTTATTCTAAAAAATGTACATGTAATTTGAGTCAATATTAAATTTAAGGTAATACAAGGCATTAAGTATAAATGCCCTATGTTTTCTAAGTCATACCTGTTAACTTTTGTAGCGCAGCGAAAATTCACCAGTCTGCAGTTGGACTAGTATCAACCCGACTGCCGTTTGAGGTTGCATTTTTACTTTGTTTGGAGCTCAAAAGAGGACTAGAATCATGCATCTCCTTAGTAATGGATCTCCCTGTGGCTGTCCCAAGTATTTGTTAAGCACACGTTCGCCCAGAAAAGTACCTTGGCGCTGATTAACAGATTTTTTATTGTTAACCAACGGATGAAAGGCTGAGTGGAGCCATTGAGATTTGAACCTCTGACCATGTGGTCGTACAGGAGCGGCCAACAGTGGACACATTATTCACTAAGCCACCAGACTCTGCCTAAATATTAATGCAGTATTATTGTGAATGTAGAGGCAACATTTTATATCCAGGCTTTGGTGATATGGAGAGCCAAACTGAAATGAGAATAAAGGGTGGGATAAAAAATTAGCAATCACTTCTATGTTACAAAGAAAAAGAGTTCCACAGCGGATCTAACAACCAGCACCTCTTTATTCCAGTCCCTCAAATGTCTAATTTTGGTTGTGCTGAAAACCTCCAGGACCTGCTGCGGTTTGGTCCCACTGGAATTCCAGATGAATGCTTCAGAAGAAGAAAGGAGGCAGCACCAAATATGAAGTAGACCAGGACCACGTTGTATCAAAAATATATTTTCTTTTTATTGTTTCATTTTTAAGACAGCCAACGCGTTTCGCTCCCCAACCATGGGAGCTTCGTCAGGGCAAAGATGTAAGTAGATCTCTCGACTGAATCCGTCATGGGGACACTGCAGTGACAGGAAACTTGGAGCATTTGTGGCAGCAGCTTATTAAGGTCTGCGCACGTGCCTGACATTGGACGCTAAATTGACTTTATTATTTGGAAACACTACCCCCTTGGTTAAATCGTGTCATTTACCATTAAGGCCCCTGACGTGTGTGCAACATCCGGATATCGGAATTTTTGATATCGGCATTTATACTATTGTATTGGTCAAACTGTCTCATCTACGTCATTTCGTCGATTCAAGATCTACTTACATCTTTGCCCTGACGAAGCTCCCATGGTTGGGGAGCGAAACGCGTTGGCTGTCTTAAAAATGAAACAATAAAAAGAAAATATATTTTTGATACAACGTGGTCCTGGTCTACTTCATATTTGGTGCTGCCTCCGCACTTCTATGTTACACAAGGTGAGACGGCGCTACATGTGCAATTAATCTGATCACATTAGAAACAATAATCTTAGTAATGATGATAATAGTGAGAATCATAATGACCTCTTTTGTAGTTCAAGGTCAGTTCAGGTGTTTTGGGTAAACCTTTCACCGAAAAATACAGGTTATCTGTTTCCAACACATATTCACTGCAGACACGTAAACCGCTTCTTTGTTACTTCCAAACATACAGAAAATATGATACTTCATTTGCCCATATTTTCTTTGGCAGGATGTAATAATAGTAAATTAGTATTTAGTAATCTATGCCGTCCTTGTAAATATACCGGTCTGGGTTTGTCTTTCCTAAATATTCATCGACCGGATATTTAATCTTATTTTCCAAATTCCAGAATTAGAATTTAAGAAAGAAGACCAGGAAGTTTGCTTCAATATTTAAGAGTATGTTAATTCACTATTCCTAATTCAAGATGCCGAGCAAACAGGGACTTTCCATAAGTAATGAAGGTTGGGATACATTATTATTATTATCACCCTTACTAACTTTGTCGTAGAATGTTTGTGGGTGCAAGGAGGTAGATTATTTTAAATATTGCATGACAATGTACTAAATCCGCTAAAGTTGGTTTACCTGTATTGGATATGTACTTTGATAATCTGAGCTCTAACGAGTTGGTTGAGTTTGATTGACATCTTTTGAATTTTCTCCTAATCTGATTTTGTTTAAGCTGTATTGAATATTCACAGTAGAAATATGCATTTGGTTAATACATGCTGTAAATCAGAGCTGCGACGAGCTAGCCGGGTTTTGTTGAGCTCAATTGATTATGCCTTGTAAAACTGGGAGGTGTGCAGTTTTGTTTTAGCTTGGTTAACCTATTTCAAACATGGACTGTCAATACCCAAGACTTAATGATTTAAGTGAGCCGGGTTTCGATTTATTGATATGGCACTTTGTAAAGCGCATTTACAACAAATTGTACTCTGATGCCTACTAGTAGGTGATGACATTGGGTTCTCCTTAATCTTCTTGGAATGATAAAACACAGAGTCAGCCATTTTCAGTTTCAAACCTTTGACTGGTGGGTAATACACTACTGGGTGCTAAAGCCTTTCAGCCATCTTCTTCATGACCGAGCCCTTCACAGGCAGCAATCTCCAGCGAACAGGCAGGAGTGGGCTCACCTACTGGAAATACTACAAGCCCGCTGGGGGCTCCGACCCTGACTTTTTTGGTAATGCTTGATAGTGACTTTGCTGGTTTTCTTTAGGTCTTGCCTAAGGAGAGATTCTAGCAATTTACTGTCAAACACCTATTGTGCTCAATACCAGTACAGAGAGTGGGATTTCGGTCAACCCATTGCTAATCATTGGTTGGCTTTCTTGTAAATTTCATTTGCCTGCTTCTTATTTGATGGTTTTCCTCCCTCATCTTGTGTTTTCCCCTCTCCGGTAGCATAACGTCTTTAAACTCATTTTTGATTAGATGACTTGTATCCTTTCATAGCTGACATAAAGGAACTACATTGTTCTTTTTCTTTCAGCACTCCATGGGAATGCATGTGTTTTCTTGAGCGTCCCATTCAGATTTTTGCAGGTTCTATTCAAAAGGCCCCCTCAGCTTTTTCATTGCTCTCCTGCCTCTTTGTGCTCTCCTCTGGCTCCCGCTGTTCAACATCCACGTTGGAGCAGTAACATAAACAAGCTTTGGCATAGCCAATACGTCTCGCTTTGGGACCTTATAAGTTTTTAGCCATGGAACAGTTGGTGTTATTGCACCAAGGATATTGTGCTAGATAACTACTTGTTTCAATAACTTTTATTCGGTTATAAACTTCAATAACCATAAAAAGTACAGTTTTTAAAAAGGTTTCAAATACGTAAAAATACAGAATTGTGCAAGAATTTGAATCATTATAGGTAAGAAAAGAAAAGGGAACGTTTTAAAACAGTAGAAACATTCATTATAGTTATAATTTATCAATTTAACTAGGGATATTACGTCGCATAGTTATCACTGATTTAAGAAAGGTCGCTATACATTTGGCTTCATGTGGGGTTTTTAAGGATTGTATATAGGAGAGTGCTGGGTAGGAATGCCTTAGTCCACTGGAACGAAGAATCGGAATGATCCATGTCTTTCTTGCTGAGTTATAATACTTGCAAAAGAGTACAACGTGGATCGTATTTTGTGTCGATACTCCGTCGCAGGGACACCTCATCAGGTTAAGGGACCAATTCTACGTCTCCGGAAAAGACACCAGCCGAAAAAATACATCAAAACGTAGTCTTGTAAGAAGGTACTTTTCATAATTGGATAGAAAATATGTCAAATAAGGCTGTATGGTTTTTCCCTGCTGTTGGAGACGTATTTTTTCATTTTGCGGTTTGATGATCTCTGCCTGATTGCGGAGGTCTCTCAGGTGGCCTAAGCACATTTGCTTTAATTTTTTCCTGGAGATATCTTCCACTGACGGAGGCTCATCGAAGTACTGTTCGCACTCCATATCTCTAAAGAAATTACATACGTAGTTTAACCACGGGATTTTCCGCCAGTTTGTCAGGCCTAGACAGTCAGTAATGAGGGAGCGGGTTAAATTGCATTCAGGATTGCACCATATCCGATGCCACAGTAAAATTGGCTGGCACCGTATGGTGTCGATGATGTAGTCCATGCCTAGCTCCCGATGTGAGGCAAATATCGGGGAGCTCTGTGGGAGGGCTAAAATATACTTTATGAAGGCATTTTCGGTGACCTGGAGCTGGTCGACACGTCCGTGACCCCATATTCCAGCTCCATAAGTAGCCACGCTGTGGCATTTTGCGTAATATATAGTTAAAAGTTCAGAAGGTGCCGGTTTCCCCATTTTCCTCGAAAAGGAGGTTAGTGCAGATGACGCTCGACGAAAGTGTAGGTTTCTGGCTTCAATTGCCTTTTGCCAGTTCATTACATCGTCCACTAAAATGCCCAGGTATGGATATACCGAGGTTTTTTCAAGTCTGTTGTTGTTGACCATTATGGGTTTTGACATTTTTGTCCTTGGGCCAATTGTCATTGTGAATGTCTTTTTAATATTAACTTTAAGATCAAGTGAGTCCATAAATGAAATGTATTTGTCAAGTTGTAACTGAAGTTGATTTGGGGTACGTGCTAAAATTACTGAGTCGTCGGCGTATAAAAGGGTGGGTATCGGCCGACGGTTTATCTGTGGGAGGTCCTGGCACCCTTCCAGCATTGCCTGTTCGAGCCCGTTTGTGTATAGGTTGAACAGGAATGGGGCCAGTACGCATCCCTGTCTTACTCCCTTCCTTATTTGAAAGGGACGTGACAGTTCTCCACTGGTGCCAAATCGAACTCGACCCTCCGCGTTTGAATAGAGTTCCCTTAGGAAAGTTAGTATGGGAGGGTCCACACCAAGGTCTGATAATAGTTTCCAAAGCTTCGTATGCTGGACACAGTCAAATGCCGCGCTTAAATCGACATAAACAAGGAAAATGTTTCCTCCTTTGGCGCGGGCGTATTTTCCGGCCAAGAGGACAAGGTTGAGGGCCTGCTCCACAGTTCCAAGTCCCTTCTGGAAGCCATATTGCAGGTCGGTTATGATGTTATTCTCCCGGGCCCAAGTTTGCAGTCGGTCCAGGAGTAGTCGACCTGCGATCTTACCCATGGAGTCCAGAAGGGAAATTGGTCTGTAGCATGCTGGATCATTGCGGTCGCCTTTTTTAAAAAAATTGGTAGTAAAATTGAGGTAGACCAAGATTGGAAGAGGCCAGTTGAGGCAGCTGCTGACATGACCCGCAAGATTATTTTCGACCAAAAGTCCACGTCGTAAAGGAACAGGTCCATTGGGACCCCATCGGGACCCCATCGGGTCCTGGGGCCTTTCCAGTTTTTGAGGCCTTGATTGCTTTTGTGATTTCATTAAGGGAAAAACGTATATTGATCGGGTAGATACCATTTTGCTCCGCACGAGAGTCAGTGATTGGTGTACTTGATGGTGTGTCGTGTGGATTTCCGAAGATTTTGGAAAAATGGTGAACCCATTTGGCCTCCGTTATTGCCACATCAAGATGGTCGTGATCGGTACTGTTGGCCATAAATGGAGATCTCACGACTTCCCAGAATGTAGTGCTGTCTTTCCTTTGGGCGCTGTCATGTAAGCGCAGCCAAAGGTCTCGTTTGATCTGGTTTTTCCGGTCTTTCCGAGCAGAATTATAGTTTTTCCTCAATTGGGAGATTTCATCCGAGTCTCTCGTAGGCTTGCGCAAGGCTTCTTTTAGGGCTGTGAGTGCCTTTCGACAGGTGGAATCAAACCACCTCGTGGTCGGGAGCTTAGTCTTGTTTTTTAAGTTAACAAATAGCTCGTCCCTTATTGTGTCTTGGATCTTTTGGAAGCATCTGATAATCGTTTCTGGTGGCTCTTCTGGAGACATACATTTGGATAGCAGGTGGTGAGTTTTTTCACAGATCCTCTGTGTCATCTCTGCAGGGTCGATCTTTGCCCATTTAATTGTGTACCCGTTCAGTTTCTTCATGGACACTAGGTGTTGTTCAAGGGTGCTAGGCTTTGCGGGGTGTGCTCCTTCTTGCAACATGTTGATTGTCACGCTGAGCGGATAATGATCACTTATTGGGTTGGTCCCAATTTCATAGTTCGTTAGTTGACCTTTTAGTGAATTTGATGCTATTATATAATCAATAGTTGTAGCACAACCTCGCCCGTGGAAGGTGGGCAGATAGTCACACTGCGGATCGACTAATTCATTTACGAAGTCCAAATCTAAGGAGAAGAGGATTTCATTTAGTTTGTTTCCGCATAGCGAATGTGCGAAGTGGGGAATGGGATTACCAAGTTCGTTCTGGAGACCGCAATTACCATTTTTGTGGTTCGTGCACATAGGAGAATTGAAATCACCGCCCCAGATATAATATGTAGGGGTAGTTTTATTGTCATGTTGTAGGGAGATTAGGAATGCGGCTATCTCGACTAAATTGGACCAACATTCCAGAGAGGGTAAGTTATTGTAGTAATTTATGAGTATGAATTTACTGGCTGCAAGTGCTGTTGTCTGGGAGGCCTGCGTAATTTGAATAATTTGAAAGGTGGATGCCTCCTTTAGCAATTTCACTCTAAGTGGGAGAGTATTGGTGATGTAAGTTGCGAGCCCCCCTTTTGGTCTGCCCATATTTCCGGGTACTGCCTGGGTGAAAATGGTTTTATAACCTGCGAGATGTAGTGGAGTTGTGCACCAGGTTTCTTGCAGACACAGTATATGGTGTTGCTTTGCTGTGTCTAGCCATGAAGATGATGTTATTTTTGAAATCAAACCTGCAATATTCCAATATACGATTGAGGCACCCAGTTTCACGGTGGCCGTTGAAGTGCTTGATAAGGTTGGCAAAGTGTTTGCAGGCATATTCTCTAATGATTCTCGTGGGATAGCCTGAAGTTCGGCTAGGGCCCTAGAGGCTGCTATTGGCTGATGGCACGAGCCAGAACTTGTTTCGCCTTCTAAAAGAGAATTTGCTTGGGCGGCTTTTATCGAGGCGTTCTTGCTAGTGGTTGGTGCTTTCTGTGATGGATTGTTATTTTGTTCGGGAGGAAAATCTGAAGGTATTGGATATTGTGCTGAATTTACTGGTTGGGTTGGGGAGTGGGGTTTCACGTAGCTGGATCCCTCCCTGGGTGGTCAATCGACCATCTCCAAACAGTCAAAGCGATTTTGAGTCGGAAAGCCCTGCCAGCCTTCATAGGGCTGGTAGGGTCTTTCTTGCCAATATTGCCTCGGCCGTTCTCTCGGCCCGTTTCTACCATCATGTTCATGGGTGTACTCCTGGTAATCCCATGGATCCTGGTTCCAAGGTTCCCTGGGAGTTTGGTGCCATGACCAGGGCGAGGTGTTACGATACTGCCTCGCTGGGGGGTAGAAGAACGAGAGATGACGGGCGTCAATCCCTCCCTTTTTTTCAAGAGATGGCCAGGAACAAATATAATCCACTGCGGAGGGATCTCTGCATGTTACTATGATGCAGTCTCCGCGGATTGTTTTCGTGGTTTTGCCTACCCAGACTACCCTACGGGCTTTGGAGATTCCTCCCGAGATGTGGGACTCTAAGGGCCTGTTTATACTTAGCCACTGCATGACCTTGTTCTTAAGTGACCATTCAGTTTCAGGAGTGTCGTCAGTTTTCTCAGGTACGCCTGTGAGAACTATTGTATAAGGGGTAGCACCTGGGGGCAAATGGGCTGGGCGTCTTGCTGCTGGTGGTTTTTTCGTAATGTTCCCTGGGGACGGCTGAGAGGCCGCTGGTTTTAGTGGGAGGGAAACTGGTTCTTTACCCGAGCGGGCCTTGTTTATATTATTATTATTTGCCACTGTTCCTGGGGTCTCTAGGATAGCTGGGTTTGTATTTTTCGGTTGGTTATTTGGTGCAACCGGGGTATTACTCCGTTGTGGTTTGGGCATTAGGGGTGGCGGATTTTGACTTACGGAGTTTTGGTGATGGCTTTTTTGGGGTATAGTATTTGGATTTGGACGGTTTGCTGTTTTACGTGATTGCGCTTGGGTTTGTGTTTTGGGTAGCTGTGGTGGATTTCGCTGGCCCTTTACTTCTATGCGCGTATTAGTGTCAAGGAGTGTTGCAGAAATTATGTTCAACTGAGCTTCTACATTTCTAATACTGAGTTGAATGGGTTTTAGGTGCTGAAAAAGGAGGTCTTTTATTGTCGTCAGAACTTGCGCAGTGACTTTGCATGTTCGGCAAGAGTTATCAGGAACCTCAGTTGGGGTTTTCGAGAGTGGTAGATTGGTTACGGGGGGAGGCAGCGCGTTTAATTGGGTTGTGGAGTGTACATGAGTTGAAACATGATCTAGACAAGGGGCGATGGTATCTGTATTTCCGGAAAATATTGTATTGCTTTGTTTTGGGATAGCTCCTTCCCTTACTCCTTGGGGGTAGAGGTTCATATTTACACTTGTTTCCCCCTGGGTTTGGCAAATCGCCAAATCTGGGGTTGCTTCCAGGTCGTCTGTGGATTGCGAAGGGTCTGACTCAGATTGTGTTACAGACAGATCCACTATTGATGGCACGGTGTTTATAGTGTTTATGTCAGGAGCTGACAGAGTCACGGGAAGGGAACAATTTTGTGAATTAAAATGAATTGGAGAGGTAGCATTTGCTATGGCGCCTAGGGAGGAACGTTTTGCGTTTGCATTCAAGAGGTCTAGTGACACTCTTTTCTCCATCAGGGCGATACTCTTGTTTATTACCTCGTGAGTCCGTGTTATAAACAGGTCAATGGGACCCGTGATTTGAGCAACCTCTTGTGCGTGCTTAGATTTAGTCTTTGTAGAACTCCTAGTTTTCGGTGACATACTGATGTCTGTTGGCTGCGATATCAAAGTTGAAAGGGGAATGGCCCGGTCCGGTCTCTGCCGGTCACTAACGGGCAACAACGGGCCCGCCCTTGGCCCGGGCTTCGCCCCGGGCTGCGTCCCGCGCGCGTCCCGCGATGCGCGTTGTAGCCCTTGGTTTTGAGTCTATGAGGAGGGGGCGGGCACTGGGAGGGGGCGCGGCACCCTCGGGAAGAGGAAACAGCTGATGTCAATAACGCTGTCCCTCGCAGTCCCGGGGCCGCGCCTCTCACCTCCTCTGCGGCCTCGCTGTTCTTCTCTCCTTCCTCGGCGGCAGTGGGCAATTTGCAGAAAGTTCAGCTACTCCAGTAGCGAGTGTCCAACAGGGAAGAATGCAGGAAACACCTCTGTATGCGAGCGGCTCCCGCGAAGCGGGGGCCGCGAGAGGTTTTGAGACGCCTGGGGGCGGGCACTGGGAGGGGGCGCGGCACCCTCGGGAAGAGGAGACAGCTGATGTCAATAACGCTGTCCCTCGCAGTCCCGGGGCCGCGCCTCTCACCTCCTCTGCGGCCTCGCTGTTCTTCTCTCCTTCCTCGGCGGCAGTGGGCAATTTGCAGAAAGTTCAGCTACTCCAGTAGCGAGTGTCCAACAGGGAAGAATGCAGGAAACACCTCTGTGTGCGAGCGGCACCCCTAGATACTAAACACTTATAAGGTCCCAAAGGCGAGACCTATTGGCTATGCCAATGCTTGTTTTAAATTTCACATGGTTACCATAAACTTTGAGTGGATGCTCATGTTGCATTTAGGAAATGATTTGTAATTAGGAAATGCTTTGTACATGTGTTAAGAAATCGCAAAGACGAACTCCCTATTCGCAATTTCGTTTTTAGGGAATCGCAAATTGCGATTTTAAATTGGCAGCTATTGCATGTTGAGATTCCCTAAAGGCCTTTGTACATAGGAAAAGGCTGTGTTGCATTTCTTAGGGGCCGATATTGTGATCTGGCCTGTTAAGAAATGCAAAAGGCCTTTGTACATCTGGCCTAACCTGGATACAGAAACTAGCCTGCTGACCTCTATTTAAAAGGGCCTCTGTGCAAAGGCTGTAACCTGTCAATTTCTGATCTCAGATCATATTTTTGCTTTTGAGCTTAAAATTCCCACTTTGATTATACTCTATCGCATACCCAAAAAGGAAAAAAGAAAGGAATAGAATGACGCTGAACCATGCTGCTGTGTAATCGTTGCCAATGCATGACGAGGGTTGGCACGCGCCTTCAATGCCCCGAGGCACATTTGCACCTCATCATCCCCAATCTGCTGCATAAATAAAGCCATTCCCTCACACATCAACAGAAGGCAAACATCTGCCATGCAGCACATGAAAAGGATCTATTGCAATGGTGCAAATGTTTAAAATAACAATATGGAAAACAAATCGGCTAGAACTGAAACCATTTTGTAGGAGCTGCCCTACAAAAAATATTATGGTAGGGGCCAGAGACAATACATGTTATGTTAGATTTGTATTCGAATTGTGACAGAGGGGACACCGAATTGAACTACAATGAAATACAACAAGATGTGGCAATGCCAATTGCTGTGGCCTTTGTATTCTGAATTTTTTTAGGAAGTTTAGTAAATCTGCGAAGAGGTAGTCCATTGGTAGCAACACTGAAAGGTTGGGAACTGGTGAGATCAATGCAGGTACCAGTTACTGGCACAACTCAGCACTCTTCAGAATGACTCTGCGTCCGTCCAATAAAGTCAAATGCATTTTAGGCAGACAGTGAAACAATACGAGAAATGAATATTTGCGTGTTGTCACTTTGGGAAAATGGATATAATTACATTTGTTTTGAACGCAATAGTTTGTGTCCGTTCTAGAGCAAAATGTTGACGTCTTAATTCCACAGTTCACGAGAACAAGAGCTTAATTCACGCCACATTTCCTAAATAAACATTTTGTAATGATTTTCATTTCAACTCATGCATCTTACGTGCCCTTACATTTCTGCATGGAGCCGCTAACGGTTCCAAGATTGGACGCAACATGTCTTAGTCAAAGTGCAATGCTATCCATCGCAAAGATTTCAGCTTGATGAATGAATACTGTTAGTATTCTAGGTAGGAGTCCAGATGATCTGTAATATCCCAGCAGGCGCTAAGTAATGTGAAGTTGCATGCATAGCCGAAGACAAGGCCACTAGTGTAAGGGATTGATTCACAAAGGTACTTACGCATAGTAAAATTACGAGCGTGGCGTCTCCACACCCAGGCGGAGTCTCCTTATTCAGGGCAGAATCTCTGCACTATGCAGAGCCCGCGTTTAGAGCCTGATTCACAAAGGGTCTCTGCACTTGTGGCGGAGGCCCCACAGTCCTCACTCTGAGCAGAATCTCTGAAATGAGAATTCTCATAGCAGAGATTATGCCCCCCATGCGGTGACTCCCCCATGACGGCGAGGCCTATGCCATGAGTTTGAAGGCCCTTTGTGAATCAAGCCCCTAGTGCGGAGACTCTGCATTCGTAACTTTATGCCATGAGTGTGGAGGCCCTTTGTGAATCAGGCCCCTAGTGCGGAGACTCTGCATTCGTAACTTTATGCCATGAGTTTGAAGGCCCTTTGTGAATCAAGCCCCTAGTGCGGAGACTCTGCATTCGTAACTTTATGCCATGAGTGTGGAGGCCCTTTGTGAATCAGGCCCCTAGTGTGGAGACTCTGCATTCGTAACTTTATGCCATGAGTGTGGAGGCCCTTTGTGAATCAGGCCCCTAGTGCGGAGACTCTGCATTCGTAACTTTATGCCATGAGTTTGAAGGCCCTTTGTGAATCAAGCCCCTAGTGCGGAGACTCTGCATTCGTAACTTTATGCCATGAGTGTGGAGGCCATTTGTGAATCAGGCCCCTAGTGCATAGACTCTGCATTCAGAACTTTATGCCATGAGTGTGGAGGCCCTTTGTGAATCAAGCCCCTAGTGCGGAGACTCTGCATTCGTAACTTTATGCCATGAGTGTGGAGGCCCTTTGTGAATCAGGCCCCTAATGCGGAGACTCTGCATTCGTAACTTTATGCCATGAGTGTGGAGGCCCTTTGTGAATCAGGCCCCTAGTGTGGAGACTCTGCATTCATAGCTTTATGCCATGAGTGTGGAGGCCCTTTGTGAATCAGGCCCCTAATGCGGAGACTCTGCATTCGTAACTTTATGCCATGAGTGTGGAGGCCCTTTGTGAATCAGGCCCCTAGTGTGGAGACTCTGCATTCTGAACTTTATGCCATGAGTGTGGAGGCCCTTTGTGAATCAGGCCCCTAGTGCGGAGACTCTGATTTCGTAACTTTATGCCATGAGTTTGAAGGCCCTTTGTGAATCAGGCCCCTAGTGCGGAGACTCTGCATTCGGAACTTTATGCCATGAGTGTGGAGGCCCTTTGTGAATCGGGCCCCTAGTGTGGAGACTCTGCATTCGGAACTTTATTCCATGAGTGTGGAGGCCCTTTGTGAATCAGGCCCCTAGTGCGGAGACTCTGCATTCAGAACTTTATGCCATGAGTGTGGAGGCCCTTTGTGAATCAGGCCCCTAGTGTGGAGACTCTGCATTCGGAACTTTATGCCATGAGTGTGGAGGCCCTTTGTGAATCAGGCCCCTAGTGTGGAGACTCTGCATTCGTAACTTTATGCCATGAGTGTGGAGACCCTTTGTGAATCAGGCCCCTAATGCGGAGACTCTGCATTCGTAACTTTATGCCATGAGTGTGGAGGCCCTTTGTGAATCAGGCCCCTAGTGTGGAGACTCTGCATTCGTAACTTTATGCCATGAGTGTGGAGGCCCTTTGTGAATCAGGCCCCTGGTGTGGAGACTCTGCATTTGTAACTGTACTACATGTACCTTTTCCTTCATGAATCAGGCTCTAAGTGTCTGCAGTTCACATTTACCCTGTAGGTGGTGCTGGAAGGAAGGTAGGTCGCACAGATGGTCTATGGGGAAAGGAGCACCAAAGTACAGGAAAGCCTTCCTACAGTGTCCAGCATGTGATGCTGTACCAGAGCAAGGGAGGAGCAGCAGCATGCAGCCCACACCCAGAGTGGTACACAGCGACCGCCGGAGCCGCACAACGCAGATTAGCCTCCTGTCTGACTGCCAGTGCGTTGTGTTACCTTGCAGAGATAGTACGAGCAGCGTAAAGTCCACCACAGGCGCTGGTGCAAGCAAGGAATATGGGACCACATCTAGTAGTTGGACAGTAAAATGCAGCCATTAATGAGGCTAATGTGAGCCCTAACACCCATGGGCCTTGGTGCCACTGCATCTGCTGCACTATTGGCAGCTACTCCCCTAGATGGTACTTGAGGTATATAATGTTCGATGTGTACAAATAGGGAAAATCGAATGGTAGCCTGAGAAAGAGGCAGCCATAAAGCAGCTAATAAAAGTACACCACAATCTTGCTCCTCCAGCGGACATTGTACTGTCACTAAGGAATCATCTGACAACACACATCACTGCAATAACTGTGCTATCTCAAATGGAAGTCTGAAGCAAATAGCACTTCAGCAGCTCCCTCACTTTTACTCATACAATTGCTAGAGAGTGACATATAACACTGCTTACCACAATTTAGCTAATACTATCTATCTATCTAGCTATCTATCTATCCATCCACATACATTTTTGTCTAAATGTTTTTAATGTGATTTCGTCTGTATATATATATATATATATATATATATATATATATATATTCATACATATGTGCCTAAGGACATTTAAACATGTTATTCACACATGTAGGCCGAGGAGCAAAGTCCTACTCTAAAATACTAAAGACTAGGCTGGAAACAAATCTCTTCTCAGACAGCCTTGAAATCCTTAGTGCAGTGCCAGTGAAGTCCTTCTGTCGTCTGTTTATTAGGCTTTAAACCAGTCAGCAGTTGTTGACATTTAAGAAATCCAAGTGGACATCTCTAGTCACAGCAGCTTTATCCTTCTCCTATGACAATCCTTCCCTATCATCACCCTATATCAGCCTGGTGACACCCACTAATGACCTGAGAACATTTCAGCTTCCATACGTTCATCTGCTCTAACCAGCAAGTGTTTTAGGCTTCTAAAATATGAGTATCGAAAGAAGAGTTTTCTGGAAGGAACACTCACTGACTGATATGATCTTTAATCTCTAGGGCTCATTCTTCCTCGAATTGCTTTACTACTGTGTTGGCTTCCTTTAAAGAACAATTATCCTTTTATTTCTACCCACAGGTGTGAACAAGATATGTCTGCTGAAACTAAAGCTGGCCTGATGTAATCATCGGTAGATATAGGTTAGACAGGATATGAGCATTAATTCAAACATGGATTTTCATAACCTGACTATTCTAATGGTTAATTTCATACCTACTTTCTGCAAATTTAACTATAATAGCACCTTCTTTTCAAATGTTAATAAAATGCGGTTTAACCTGTGACTGACATTTAAGGCTCTTTATCCTGACTCCAGTAAGCATACACTGTCTACAGCACATATTATAGTTTTAGGTACCATAAGGAAAAGCTTTCTTTAACTCTTATACCCCATACCCAATCGGTAAAAATCGGAATCTCCGATTCGGTATTTACCGATTCGGTATTTACCGAATCGGTAAATACAGAATCGGAGATACAAAATACAAGCAATTGAAGATTCAACCAATCAGGTGCATCAACCCCACCCCACAACCAAGCAACAGAGGAACCAACCAATCCTGTGCATCCGCCCCACCCCACAACCAGGAAGTGGCCACACCCATGCAGGTGCAGAGTAACTGAACATCCTGGAGAGCTGTGAGCCACTGACTGGCTGTACTGAGCTGAGCTGAGCAGAAGTGCAGGGTGGAATCCCAGGACTCACAGAGGGAAGTACCAGACCGCAAAAAAAAATAAAGTTCAGCACAGCTGAACTGCAGGTGCTGGTGGAGGAGGTGGTGAAACACCACACCCAGCTATTTGGCAAACCAGTCTCTGCAGGTAGCAGAGGCTGTGAAAAGGAACACCTGGCTGGGAAACCAGGCGATGGTGAACGCAATAGGGGTGACCACTAGAGAAGTTGATGACCTCAAAAAACGCTGGTATGATCTCAGAATCATAACAAAGAAAAAGCTGTCAGCACAAAGGAAAGAGGTCAGTGTGACAGGGGGAGGAAGGAGCGGGGCACCTGCCTTAACCAACCTGGAGCAGCTGGTGGAGTCCACCCTGGAGCTCTGCCCGTGCTGCAACAAAACAAGGTAAGGAACATGTCCAGCAATCCTCCCCCCCTACCCTGTCCCCCTTCCCCAATGTGGCTGTGTGTTACACACTCCAGTACAGGGTTTTGGATACACCAGTAATGCATCATGGGAGAGGTAGTCAACACACATCAGTTCAGTCATCATGCAAAACAGCAAGGCATGCCACACACTACATTCAGGAGCAGTGAGGACATTGAAATTGTGTGGCAGGATTGTTATTTAATCATGAAATACAGGGTTGCAGCACCACTACGCCAATGTCCATGTCTGTCCACAGGAGAGTCATCGCACAGGACAGCGCTGGAGAGGAGAAAAGGGCACCCCAAAGGGAACGGAGTGAGGATGCAAGCAGGAGTGCAGGGCCAAGCACTGAAAAACCACCGGCACCCAGAGCACAGGCAGCTGCCACACCAGAGGCAGGCATAACAGCGCATTCATCTTCACCTCTTCTTTATGACTCACCACAGCAGGACCCACCAGCACAGTCTCCCTCACCGGCTTCAGAGTTATCGGAAGTCTTAAGGCCCAGGAGGCATGATGTCCCCCCTCTACGAATACTTGCGACGTCCTCTGATGAAGAAAGGGAGGGTGACACCCAAACTGATCCACAGGAGGCAGACAATGCTGGGCTGCAGTCCACCCCTGAAGGTCTGCACACACGTGCAAGACGCCGTAGGGTCTGGGAGAGCAGCACAAGTGGGCATGGTGATGGGGTCTTCTGCGGGCTTGAGGCCACAATGGTAAAAGTGCAGCGCCTGCAGGCGAAAGCAATATCATCAGTACAGAGCCACCTAACCAGCAACATGGACAATATGAACCAAGGCATCAGCTCCATTGTGGAGAGCATGAGGGACATGGCAGAGGGGATGCGGGAAATTTCCCAATGCATGATGGCACTATGTGAGGACCGCACACAAAGGCGCCGGAAGAGGCAGTGTATGCAGCATCAAACCAAGGCGATGAACCGTCTGGCAACGGCCACTTCCCTGCTATGTCAGCGTTCTGTGGCGATGCAAGAGGGGCTTGTTCACTGCTGCACAGATCTCTCCAGGGGGATGGAGAGGGTGACATCTGCCATGGAACTACTGCTGACCAACCAGTCAGCCAACACTGAAGATGTAGATGTGGGGGACACTGATGACACCACCAGCAGGAGCAGCAGTAGCACTCCCATAAAGGACATAAGGAGAAGCAGCAGGCGCCAATCTGCAGGCCCTGGCTTAACAGCCAGTGTTGAAACCCAGCCTCGGGCATCCCGCACTGTTGTGCTTGGGCGCAGACAGTAATGCTGCCCACACTCCAGAGAACATGCTAGGGTGAGGTAACCCGTGACCGCCTACTTAGGTTGTCACAAATTGGACTACAATGATGTGTCATTTGACATTTGCCGTAGTGCCCATTAAACTACGTCATTCACATTAATTCCCTGGCTGTGTCTCCTTACTTACTTAAGAATAGCTGCGTGTGATCTCTTCCCGTCTCAGTCTCCCATCTGTTGCTGGCGCTACTCCTGCTGCATGGGGGTCTCTGGCTGTTCAGTTCCATCATCAATGTCCTCATGATAAGTAATATCAACTTCTGTGCCTTTCTTGGTGGCAAGGTTGTGCAGCCTGGCACAGGTTGCAATGATTTTATAGCAGTTGATGGGTGAGTACTGCAGTGCACCTCCGCTCTTGTGGAGACAGTGGAACCTGCTTTTTAACAGTCCAAATGTGCGCTCAACAATGTTGCATGTTGCTCTGTGTGCCACATTGTAACGTCTCTCACTCCGGGTAGATGGATTCAGGTAGGGGGTGAGAACAAAGGACCGCACAGCATAAGCGCTATCGTCTAGGTGGAAAAGAGAGGCCATTAGTTACATACTGAAAAGACATTCATCTGCAGTATCTATCAGGGTGTGTCACAGTCATTTACCTAGCAGGTATCCTTCCCCAAATTCTCCAGCAGCAAGGCGTGTGTAGATCCCACTGTTCTGGAATATGTAGGAGTCGGGGGTGCTCCCAGGGAATTTCACCACAATGTCGGTAATTATGTTGCCAGCGTTGCATATCACCTGCACATTGATAGAGTTGGTTGACTTTCAGTTCCTGTAGATGTATTCTGTGGCTGCAGGAGGGCAGGTTGGGATGTGGATGCCATCAATACAGCCTATGACGTGAGGGAACTGTGCCAGTTGATAGAAGTCAGTCTTGGTTTTGAGCAGTTCTGCATGTGTGTCAGGGAAGTTGATGTAATAATGCATTCTCTGCATCATGGCCTCCAGGAACTTCCGGAAGAAACGGGACAGGCAGCTCTGGGACACCCCACCTACCGCAGCAATCACCTCCTGGTAACTCCCAGATGCAAGCAGGTGTAGGCTAAAGAGCACCTGCACATGGGGTGGGATGCGTGTGTCCTTGGTGTTGGGTGCTCCAGGAGTGGGTGCAAGTCCCTGATCAAGTCCAGGATGGTTTGTGGGTGTAGCCTGTACCTTTGCAATATCTCTGCCTCGGTGAGTTGGAAGAGCGTTATCCTCTGTCTGCAGACTTGCTCCTCACTTCTCCAGACCATCTCTCCTGCTGCCTTTAGCCGTAGTCGCCTCGCTATCATGTAGAATGCCGCCATTCTAGTCACACTGTTGCATTTGTTGGGCTTTTTTTTATAGCCTGCACCTGCTTACCACCTTCTTTCACTCCATGGTAATTACTGACTCTTAAATACCGAATTTCATCAAATTCGGTATTTTTGAAGTTTCCTTCATCTCAAAACTAATTTTTTAACATTTTCTTATTTCGGTAAATTCTGATTAAAGTAAATTCCAATTCGGTAAATTCCGATTCGGTAAATTACCGACCCGTATTTACAGAATCGAACTTTTTTGGGCTCCTACATCTCAAAAGCCCAATACCGGTCGGTGTCGGCCGAAATTCGGTATTTTCGGCTGTTACCGACCGGTATTTGTCTACCTTCATCTGGCCCATGATGTTTTGTTTTGAACTTTTTTTAACCTGTTGATGTTGATCTTAATGCTTGGTAATTATTGTATTTTTTAATGTGTATATTACCTAAATAAACAGTATTCGATTCTAATTCGAGTTGGAGTGGTCAAAACCGCCAGTGACCTGATTCACAAATCTATGTACGCTCATTAAATATTCTTACTATAACAAGTGATCAGATTTAAAAATGTAAGGTATTCACAAAATGTGACTGAGTATTATCTCACTCTCGTATATTATTCCGTAGGAGTAAATCCAATGCACGATGTAGAAAGTGGGATAAAGGACGGTGAAGACTTAAAAGTTTGTTAACATTTATAAACATGGGAATTTGTAGTCTCTCACAAACTCCACTCTGACAATTTGCCACCCTGGTCATGGTCATAGATTTATTCCTGACAAGAGTACAGTGGTGGTCCGTGCAGGTAAGCGCAGTGGGGGAATGTCGACAGATGACGGAATAAGAATAAATAAATAAATAAATGAAACCTATTCTGTTGTCTGTCGACAACCCCCTTGCCCCGCCCCACAGCGCTTACCTGCAGGGACCACTGCTGCAAGAGTAAGCGTAAGTTCGAAAATCATTTCTGACTTGCTAAGCATTTATGTACATAATGGCCCTGTTTTATATTTGCAAAGCATATGTTTCTACAAATTGCAGGCAGTGCAACAGGACACAGCTTTGTATATGCACCCCTTACTTTTTGTTTAGTATAGTTTGCTGGAACAGAGCTAAATACAGTGCATCTATACACATTGCAAGCCAGAAAGTTTTGTTTGCCATGTCTCTATTTTGAGACCATTTTCAATGAAATCCATTTTGTTTTATCATCTGATAAAATTGCTTTTGTGTATACTGTTAATTTTATTGTCAATACATTTTTTGGCAATAAAATACCCCTACCGTCCAATGCTTCTCCACTCTTCACAGCTTTCACATTACATCCTTTAAATCCAATGCTAATTTTATTTTTGTACAAACATTAAATCACTACAGCATAACATATTTTCACAACATTTTAAATCCACATAAATGTAAAGCACTGATGAGAAACACCATCTGCAAAAGCAATGTAAGATTAATGTAGATATTAAGGAATTGTTTATAGAATAAAAATGTGCCAATTGATGGAGTGAGCAAGCTGTGTGTTTTACAGTCAAAAGGATATTATACTGGGAGACTGTAGTACATTTAACTCCTCATGAAAGCAGCTGCTGAATGCTGCAGACACTAAGGAAGATTCAGCTCAGTAGGGGTATTCTGAAAGACCAATTTAACAAAAAGACACATATGTTTGGCTGTGATATTCTGGACTATGTTGAAAATAGTCTAGACTCTGTTAAAACACAGACACAAGTATTATGCTGTCTCAATATGTACTACTTAATTATTAACCATGTTATTCCCCTAAACAGTTCTACATCTCCTAGGAATTACTTACCAAGACAGCTGGACTCAATTCAATCAAAGTGCCCTTCATTCCATACCATCACAACTTCTGCCAGGCTACACCTCTTTCCTTGAAGCCTCAACCTTTCTACATACAACATCCAGTTCATTCTTGTCTCCTGGACATTGACCTCTAGCCTAGTCTTTGTGCCATTCCGTGCAAAAAAGGTAACACCATACTATATTATCGATAGTGGTGGGAGTCAGAAGGTAAAAGACAAAACATAGGACCAGTCTATTCAACTGCGACCTTTGATGTTGCTACAAGACTTGTTAAAAAGTCACCTTTTTTGGCCTGTTCACTCCCATTTTTGTGCTGACTGACACTGATGGTAGCAGACTCTGACTGTGCCCTGGGCTTTGCTAGCCAGTCCCAGGGCACTGCAATGTTAAACTCAAAAACATGCATTGAGGTACACTTATAATTGGCACGACCTACCAAAAAGTAAATACCTTGTAAATAATAGGGCAAGGGGATGAAAACTACCCATAAGTCACTCGTATATAATACGGCATGGCAGTTTAGAAGCCAGCAGCCTTTGATGCACCTGCATGTGTGCACTGCTGAGAGCATGAGGTCCATTTCAAAGCGGCCCTGTGCTGCAGCACTGTAAATTTACTGCAAACTCGAGTTTGGTGGATTATCTACCATATTTTACATTTTGGGTATCCCCAAGGACTACCATAGGCGTTCCAGGGGAGGTGGTCATGCATAAGCAGGGTCCTTCTAAAAGAGGTTTTATAAACCCTGGTGAGTGAAAGCTGCCCATGTTATTTTTCCCCAGCTAGGAAATTCACTACATAGATGATTTGGTGCTGTGGGCACTGCGAAGTGATAACCACATTTGTTTTTGCATATTCATAGCCCCTCAGGTCTCCCCTAGGTGTTCCAGGGGTGGGTGATCCTGTAAAGATGCGCTTGGGCTTTATAAAATAAGTTTTATGAACCCTGGTGAGGAAGAAATTGCACATTTCATTTTTCCCATTGAAAATAGTTGACCTTATAGGCTACATGGCAATGTGTTATGGATGTATAACTATTGGAAAATAAGAAAACTACCATTCAAGGACTAAACAGAATTTTTGAATTTATCCTAACTTGTACAGAAAATAAGTTATAAGACTTACTTTTCTGTAAGCAAAATCCAGCTTCTAACACTCACCCCTGATTGGCAGCCTGGAGGAGATTAGCCAAGCTGCCTTGATTACATGATAAGTGGTCCGGCAAGGCAGGGGCTATCTGATGGAGAGAGCTCAGTGGGGCACAAGAATGCCAGAGAAGGGGGTCGAGCCATAAAGCAACAGCTTCAAAGGAGGAACAGGTCAAGCAAGCCTGTCAGCCAGGAACACCCCATCTCCCTGCCAGATGGGAGGCTTAAGGAAGGAATTGACAGATGTGTGTGGGGGGAGTTTATGGACATAATCCTTACTCTGAGTTGGGATTAGTGATCTCTTGCTGCTTTGCTGAAATTTGGGAGAACAGTGCTTTCTAAGACAAGACTATGCCACACTATGGAGGAAGTTGTCATGCTTAGGGGTGCTGCCTTCCACCTCATTGGACAGGGGTGCTCCCCTGCCTGTCACCAGAGAACACTGAAAAAATATGTGAGAGGTGTAGAGCTCCTCAGTTCTGCTGCCATGGACTGCAAGAAGAAGGATTGTCCTGCTGAAAGCCTGTTCTGCATCCAAAGGCCTGTCTGGTGAAGACTACACCTGCTGCACTATCTGGGTCTACAGCTCTGAGGACTTTGCCTTTACTTTAGTAAGGAGTGGACTCCCTGCAGCTACAGGTTAACAGAGCTTAATTGACCCTTCTCCTGGAGTGCATCCAGTGGAGTTCTGAGGGGTTGACAAATGCACTGTGAAAATTGTAGTCCAGGCCTGCCAAGAACCATTGAGAAGATTCTAGATTCTTGGATTTGTGTTTTGGACACTTGGAATCTACCAGGAGACCTTCTGGAAGGACCTCCAGAAGTTTGGGAAACAGCTCCATAAGGGGACTGACTCGACCGCAAAGGCCAAGCTGATCACCTTCAATTGCAACCCGTCCTGGATTCCAGGTTCATCCAACTGAAGAGCTCCAGAGGTCCAACATCCAGGGATTGACTGCAAGCTCTCGTAAAGTCAGGTCGGAGAACACTCATCAAATCCAGACTGGTGGAGACCCTCCAGGACCTCCAGTAGAAAAAGGTAAAGAAAAGTTTCTAAGTGCGAAGGCAACATTTTGACTAAAGCCTCATGAGTGGAGTATCCGAGCAGGGCTCCATCGTGGTGGACCTCAACCTTTGACTTTGCCCCTGTCAAGTGCAACCACATGTCCAGAAGTGGTGCTGTTGGTTTCTAGGCAGTAGAAAGTGATTTTTCTTTAAAAATTAATATCATGGTTATGGTTTTGGTGTAATTTAAAGCTAGAATATTTCCTATTGTTATAAATTGGTGTGGGATTGTTATTGTGTGTTGTGTCTTACTTATTCGCTGCAATTGTGTTTTAAATGCTTTACATGCCTGTCTCATAAGTTAAGCCTTATTGCTTGGTGTCATCTACCAAGGCCTAAGAAAGGGACTAATTAATAGACACCCTGTTTAGGACCCATTACTATGTTGGTGTTTTTATTGCTGGTGTTAGGTGCCAACCTACCCCTTCCAATAATCCACCTTCCAATAAGACCACTGCATGATTCACCAAACCCCATTGTCAGGGTCATGCATACTTCTCATGGGGAGAAGAAATTCTCACCTCTGTGTCATTATTACAATCAAGATATTTTGTTCCCTAAGTCCACACAATACACTTATTATATTGCTTCACAATTTACCCAGCACCTCTAGTGCCATCAGGTTCATCAGTTTCAAAAAGGCTCCTTCAAGAGGCAAGATTTTTGATCAATTCACAGCATTCATGAAGTCCTCCAATGTAGTTCCTACTTCAAACGCCTTAAGGGTATCAAATATCTATTGCAAATTTAGCCCAGAATACAATACCGTCCACTGCTGCTTGATGCATTAGCTATTTCACCCACCTTGCTTGCATGAGTTGGAAAAGATGGTTCCTGGTCATGATCAACTTTCTACCTTTTGACTCATGGTCTTTATCCTCTTCTCATAATCATTACAACACTTTGCCCTGAATGCAAGTTGTACTGTACTTGGGTAAAGGAAAAAGTGTGTGCACGTTTACTCTTACGATGAAGTAATTTTGTACCTGTGACATACAATTATGAGTAAAACCTGTGAAATTGGGAATTGACAAGTGGGCCTGGTTTTACAGGTTGTAAAATCACACAAAGTTCACCATTCCATGGGGTTTTACCGCATATATTTGCCACGCGATTTAAGCTTGTGGAAATTTATGAAGACTTCTAGGTGAGGCTGGGGCGATGGGGGGTAGAGAGTGAGGAGGTGAGGCAAGCAGAAAGTTTGTTCTAACAGGGGAGAGCATTATATGTTCCTCTTCTCTTTGGAAACATAAAATGTGAAGTGATGCTTGGCTGCTGCGGCAGCCACAGCCTCATGCAATTTTTAAAGCCAGAATTACGAGCTGGAAAATTTGGATACAGTGTTTCCACTCACAGTAAAACAATGTGTGGAGAAACTGATCCACTTAGTATCAGGTGGAGTGGAATCCTGCAAAGTAATTCTGCTCTGCCTGATTCCTAATCAGCCCCTATACAAGGAAGAGTAGGCTTTTTGGGGCAGACTGGATATGATGATGTCTTCAGGGCCAAAGGCATGCCGTGAGAGATCCAGCACCCTTCACCAGGAGATAAGACAGAACAAAATTGCTACAGTTCCAAGAGCTACATTGAAAGCCAACCATAGTTTTAGCATCTCAGAAATACCACAGACACCTGACAACACACAGCAGCAAATACCTGGGACTTGCAGACACAATCAGCTTAAGCTCTTCTTTGACAAACAGACCTCCAGATGTTACAGAAAAGAGATTCCATAACAATAGTTTGTCAAAATGAAATCATTGCCAGTATGCCTTTCATTTTGTAGTAGGATATTGTGTGGAATATTGTGGGAACATTTTGTGCTACAAAAATATTGTAGCAAAAATATTGACTACCAAAATATCAGCAAAGTAAACATATATAGGTGAACTCCAGATATATGTGCCTACAGTACTATAACCAACAAACCATTAAGGATCTATAGTTCTCAAGCATGGCCCAGTACTCCCTGATGAGACACCCAACAGCTGAAGCTGCAGTAAATTCTCTATATACCCAGCATTCAAGAAATTTGCTACACTAAACAGTGATGCCAAAATCGACATGGTGAAGGGCTAACACATTGTCCATTTCTAGCAGCATACAACATTGAACTGTCCCGATTGTCAGACATTTTACACAATGAAAGAGGCTCCCAGTAGCTCTAGGCAGTGATTGTGTAATTCCAGCTCTGAGGAAACCACTTGCCCGATCAAGATATCTTGTCAGTGAGCCATTGATCATAATAAGCAGGCCTCTCAGACCAGTACTAGAAATGTCATAAATACTACAGATCCCTTATTGACATCCAAGAGCACTATTCTTCACCATTCATCTGAGTTTCTGCCGGCAAGTGTAGAGTTGATCTCAAAATGTTCCCTTTCTATACCTTTTTTCACACCTCAGTGTCCACCGCTGAGAACCAAGTGGGGAAATCAGTAGTCTCTTGCCTTGGGGGATCATAAAATACAAAATACTATGTCTAAACAGTCTTTACCACTGAGGCATCTTGTGGAATCTTTTTGCAATGTTATCCAAAGTATGCCAACATTCCCACTTGGCATTGCCCCATACCTGTCAATGAACCAACAGGTTGTCTCTGTGCTCCTCTCTAGGCTCTGCCTAATCTTGCATGTGGTTTTTAGGGAAAAAGCCAATTGCATCTCCTTCTGTCCTGCCATTGATAAAAGGAGCCCATCTCTTGTAATCTGAGCTAATTTGGAACACCGGATGGATGTGCAACTTCTACCCCAGAAAGCTAGCCCCTGCCTCACTACCTTCAAGGAGGACTGAAACTTCTGAAGGGAACTATAGGTGCACACAAAAATGGACAATTCTATTATAAACTGGTCATCAAAGAGAAGACCTTGCACCAGCGAACAAGCATTTGTGGAATCAAACCCCAACATCTTGGGTTGATTATTCTTACCTCTGGTGGGATGTTGCCATTTGCACTGCCATACAGGTATGCAACCCTCTATAATAAATCGGACAAACTATCAGGACCAACTGCCTCCTTGTCTCATTGGCCTCCTTTCAAAGGAGTTTCAGGAAAGGCTTCATCACAGCTAGAAGCCTATTCAGGTATGCTTGTTGTTAGACCTGTCATCCTTAGTGAAGTTTTCCCCCAACCTTTTGCCTTCTTACCTCCACTTTTTGCTGCATCTTTATGTTGGCCTTAGGACTCTAAGGTGCATATTATCAGGGACAGGCGATACATTATCGCTGCTTTTATCGTCAGGAAACTGCTGATAAAGCGGCGATAATGGCCTTGATAATATGCTCTATGAATTCCAATCGAAGCCCATGATAGATGTGAACACATCTAACATGGGCTTCGATTGGAATTCATAGAGCATATTATCAAGGCCATTATCGCCGCTTTATCGGCAGTTTCCTGCTGATAAAAGCGGCGATAATGTATCGCCTGTCCTTGATAATATGCCCCTGAGCACTTTACCATTGGTGACCAGTGCTAAAGTGCATGTGCTTCTCCCCTAAAACATGGTGACATTTGCATTCAACTGAGTATCATATTTAGTTTACTTATGAGTCCCTTGTAAAGTGGCATACGATATACCCAGGGCATGAAATCTGAAGGCTACTAATGGGCCCGCATCACTGGTTGTGCTGCTCACACAAGTATCCTGTCAAACCTGTCCCAGGCCTGAAATTGCAAGGCCTGTGTGTGCAGTTTATTACAATTTTGACTTGGAATTTGAAAGCACTTGCCAAGCCTTAAACTCGTCTTTTATTAAAAAATAGGTAATCTCTAAGGTAGGCCATGGGTAGCCCTATAGGCAGGGTGCTGTGTAACTAAAACGTAGGACATGTAGTTATGTTTCTCCTCTCATAGGCTAGAATTGGAAATTCTTTAAAACACTTTTCAGCTGTATTTCCTGATTAGAAAGGAGTAGCTGCATGCTTCATGTCTTTGAAATAGTAAAGATAAATCTTCTTTACTGGTAAAGTTGGATTTCACAATACCATTTTAGAAATGCCACATTTAGAAAGTGGACATTTCTCTGCTCCTCACTTTGCTCTGTGTGCCTGGAGCATTTCTCCAATACATGTCTGGGCTGGGTGATAGCTACTCTTTGAATATTCCCTCCAGGCAGCCAGAAACAGAAGAAGAGTGGGTGTGACAGAGGACTCATCTGCATTCATCTGCATTCTGATAGCCTTCCTGGGCAGGAAGGGGAAGAGGGAGATGACACTTATATCTGAATAGGCTGCGTCCTGTCCCCTGCAGATAGCCTGGGAGACACGGCTGGGATGAAAGGGGACCTGTGCCCTTCAAGGAGCCGCTTCAAAGACTCCCCCACTTCAAAAGCACATTTGGGTATAAGTACTGCACACTACTGGACCTGGAAAGAACCCTGCCAGGAGTAAGGACTGCTGTTCTACAGGCATTGCAATTCTGCTTGAATGGTTGTTCCAAGGAACTGCTTCACTGATGCACTGATCTGCCCCTGCTGCCTGCTGAATTTTGGCAGTAGGAAGGTGCCTCGTTTGAGATGGTCGGACCCCACTTTCTGTCTGATGTCTTTTCAAAAATTAAATGCCATGGGTCCCTGCTAACCACGTTCTCAGTGCCAGATCTCTTCCCCAAATATTGCACCATTATTGGAACAACTTCAGTTACCCCTGTAAGTCACTAGTAAGTGGTACCCCCAGTACCTAGGGCATGAGTACTGAAGAAGGGTCATCTAAGGCTGCAGCACTGGTTGTGGCACCCCATTGACCCCTCACCAAGACCATGCATACTGCCATTGTATGATGCACGTCTTGGTGCAGAGAAATTTAAAGAATTGAAATGGCACTTAGCCCTGTGTGCCATGCCTCCGATACACTGCAGAAGATTTAGGCAAGTCACACCTACTTCAGACCTTTAGACCTAAGGCAGGGTGCACTATATCCGATATGCGGCTACATCAGCATGAGCAGATATGCCACTATAATGCCCAGTCTATCCTGAGATGTTGTAAGTGCACAGGTAAGCCATAACGAGTACATGGACGGAATACTTGTCAACACAAGCTTCCTAGCTCCAAAGTAGCTTCCTGATTCCTAAGATGTTTGGAACCAAAATCTTGTCTTAATAAATCCTCACTGATGCCAGAGTTGGGTTTATTAATAAATGCACTCAGGAGACCCTTTTACAGGGTCCCTAAAAACCTACCAAACACTGGTATGGTATCTGACTTGTTTGTGCCAGTCTGCCATGACCAGACATATTTCTAACCTTGTGGGGTGAGAAACAGTGCTCTCAGAGGAATGAGACAAAGCCTGCTCTGGGCGGAGGCGCTTCACACCTCTTTCAGGACAGGAACGCCTTCCTGGACGGGAAGCTTCAAAGGTGATGCAGCCTTTGACTTCCAAACCAGGAAACTCCAGGTGGGTGGGGCAAACGCCCTTCCCTACTCCACTTTTGGCAGGGAGCAAAGGAGGAAAACTAGTTATATCAGGAGGACGGCCCCCATTTAGCTTACACAACTCTTAGGGCGAGGCAGGTGAGGGGAATTACTCTGCTGAAATTCCACCATCTTGAGATGGTGGAAAAACATCCTATCAGGGTTAGGGTAGTGCTCTTTCGCACTGGAAATGCTCAATAGAGGGTGTACATCCCCTAAATCTAGATAGGCCGTTGGTTACTACCGGTCACCCCTTGCAATGCCCCTAAATTCAGTATTTAGGTGGCACCCCAAGACCTGAACATCAGATTTGATGGAAAAGAGAAGACCAGGACAAAGACCTGCTGTATGAGAACTGAAGACCTGCTGCAGAAGAAAAGGGTGCCAAACCCTGACTGCTGCTGAAGGACTTGACTGATGTGTTGTCCTGAACCTGAACGGACTCTAAAAACCCCTGAGCACTTCCAGCCATAGGAAATCACCAAGAAGCTCTCTTGGAGTGAAAGTATCACTCGACTGCACATTGCAGGCCCCGATCCCATGAAGTCCAGTTTGTCGAATTGCTGCTCCTCAAAGACCTTGATACATCCCTGAAGCAAGAAAAGGTACAGCATCAGGAGACACAGATCTGTCTCCTTGCCAAGTTTAGAGACAATTGGGCCTACCAGGGCCACTGCGGCCCAATACCTGGGGTACTGGACCCCCTGCGGCAAACACCGAAAAGAAGAGTCCACACCAAACTTCCAAAGCACCAAAAGCAAGTATCCATCGAGGGACACCGAGATACCTGAGACCCACTTTCTGAGTGGCCTAGCCTCTCCAAGTTGCCTGCTCCTGACTGAGAGGACCTCTAGACGCACAAAGCACGACTGACCTGTTCGCTGTACACCCAGCCCCAATGGCCCGGCACTGACTAACCAGCTCTGCTCCCATAGTCCCGAAGCCCTTGTGACCTCCTCCATCCAAGGAGACCCACCAGACTCCTGTGCAGTGTACTTTTGAATGGCCACCTTCGTTTTTACGAAGCTGCTTCCAATAACCTCACTACAATGCTCCTGGCAGATCCGGGAGGCTCCCGAAGTTCTCCTGCTTGAACTTTGGACCTGGTATCGACATCAACCTATAATGAGAAAGTAAACTTCCTGAAAACATTGCCAGAATATATATATATGCATTTTTCTACTTTCTCACCAGTTTTGTCAATCTATACTACTATTATAAAGAGAGAACTTGCACCTTTTGGCCAGGTAAACTCGGGAACCAGAGCGCCAATCTAAACACCCAATACATCTATGAAAATGTCAGGGTGTGTAGATGGACATAGGCGACATTAAATTAAAAAAAACGTAAATTAAAAAATAAAAATTTGTAAACAAAGTAGTCCCCTAAAACAAGCGCCGGCCGCGACGTAGCGCTGATCGCGACCTACACGTAACGTGATGACGATATGCGGGGAGGAGCGGTGACTTGCGGCGAGGAGTGGACTTGCGGCGATTAGTGGCGGTACATAATGACGATATGCGGGGAGGAGCGGTGACTTGCGGCGAGGAGTGGACTTGCGGCGAGGAGTGGCGGTAAGGCAAAGGCAGGCGAGAGGCAAGAGGCGGGAGGCGGGCGGCGGGCGGCGGGCAGCGGGCAGCGGGAGGCGCAAGGAGCGAGGCGAGAGGTGGTAGGGGTAGGCGGTATGGCCAATGTCGGGGCGGGCGGCGGGCAGAAGGCTTAAGGCTAAAGGCTCAAGGCGGGAGGCGGTATGGCCAATGTCGGGGCGGGAGGCGGGAGAGATGCGGTCTGGGCAATGTGGGGGGGGTGCACAGAGGCTTAAAATGCTGCCCCCAGCCCCCTTCTGCACCGGGCAAAGCCGGGGCGGGCTGCTAGTGATGTTTAATTGCGTACAAAAGTGATATATTTTCTGAATTTTGAGAATTTGTAACTCTGAAAGTATTTAACTTAGAACTGTGTTGTTGGTCTTAAAAATTACATACAAATTGCTATTATTTTTATAAATTGTCTCAGATTTATTCGTGAGTGTGTCTCATTTATTGCCTATGTGAGCACAATAAATGCTTAGCACTACCCACTGATGAGCCTAACTGCTCGCCCACACTACAACAAAAAGAGCTTCAGATGTATCTGCTTTTACCTCTGCACAGTGTATATACTATATAGAGTACCCTGCCCCTCTGAGGACAAGGACTGGACCCATCTAATTTGAACCCAGAGTGTCTCCACAGGTTTGCTGGCTTGCATCCTGTTTTCTGAAGTCTCTGGGTCATAAAAAACTTCCTACAATCCTCCTTATGTTGCTGGACTCTGCTGTCTGTGAGTACTACCCTTGCATGAGGCACCCCCTCAAGTTCTTGGCCAAAGATGTGGGTCTTGCAGCTTTTCCTTTATCAACTCTGCATTGATTGTGCACTGATTGGATCCTACGCATCGCCATCAACGCTGAAGCAGCGGCCCCTTGACCACAGCGATTCTACAGTCGGTGCAACTCAACATTGGACAATGCGACTCAATGCCTATGCAGTGCCTGCATCGTACAGGAGTTCGTTGACAAAGACTCCATCAACATCGCAAATCGGTGCCAACACTCGCCTCCATCCATGGGATCGATGACTTTGTGGTACCTCTTCAACTCCTCACCACAAGTCCTCTACAGCTACGCTTTGCTCCCTCCTAGGTACTTTGTTAGCGAGACCTGTCTGAGTCATGAAGCGTGCCTGCCCTCCACCATGGTCCACCAAAACTTTGGATTTAGCCCAATCTAGAGCAACCTCAAGTAACCTTTTACTTGAGCCCCAATAGCGCCATTGATTTCTAAACACGATTTTTGATTTATTCTTTTAAAATTCATAACTCTGATTCTATTTGTTGGATTTCTGTGGTGTTTTCAATGTGTTACTGTGTGTGTGTCTTGTATAAATACTTTACACATTGCCTCTTTAGATAAGCCTGCCTGCTCTGTGTTAAGCTACCAGAGGGTGAGCACGGGTTATCTTTCAGTGTGTATCTAGCTTACCCTGACTAGAGTGATAGTTCCTGCTTGGACAGGGTGCATACCTCTGCCAACCAGAAACCCCATTTCTAACACTTGGCAAGAGTTATTTATACTTTACTTGGATTCTTTGGAATATTTGAACATAGATGGGAGTAGTTTGTGGTTAACTTCAAGTCTCAATGCCCTCTTCAATGTATATCTTCGCAAGGCCAAACTATGTTCAATCTATTACTTCCCTCCTGCCAGAGTTTTGCCATTTATGTTTCTACAAATATCATGCCACCCTTTTGGATTAAACTAATTCAGAAGATCAAGGATGTATAAGATCCTCAAGGTATAAAATAGTATCCTCTTCACACCACATCCAGGTCCATCCATTGTCAGAAAGCCTATATAAACAATTCAATCTTTACTCCTTGTGTATCACTGAAATATCAAATCATGCCTCATATTTGGTGTATGAGACCAGGTTCATGACGGCCTCATTATCCATGCTCTTGTACATGGTGCCATACTTAGGTGCTTTTTCAGCTGTTACCTACTTGCCATGTTTATCATCCTCATGGGACAGGTCCAATCCTTCCAAAGGCTTTCTTAAGCTTAACAAAGGATCTTGGGTCATAAAAACCCTCTTGGTGCTATCGTCTTGTTATCTGGGTGGGTGGGGGAGGATGACTCATAGAGTCTTTGCACTTGTTGGTCTTGTGCCCATCAACTTGTCTTGACCTTAAAGTGTGCTTGGACTCCTTTTGGATTGCTGTACTGAAATCCATGTAACTTAGGCTTCTTATGCTTCTTTCTTGCCCCACGGATCTTGACCTTGTTGCCACATGAGGCACAGTTGAAGAGTGAGGTATCTCTATATGGGACGGTTACAATGTCTGGAAAATAGATTCTATTATCTCTGAACCTGTCCATTCATGACCCCAATACCCTTTTGAAACTAGGGGTAAGTGTGGGATAAAGCTCATCAAACTCTCCCTCAATGACCCTAGGTGATGCCATGAAGATATGTAAAATACAATTATACCTTGGTAAGCAAAAACGGGGATGTTTTTCACCTCAGGGTTCTGAGTGATATCACAGACAACAATAGCTTGCCACTTAGAGTAAAATATCCCCACTAATCAGTGTTAACCATCTATAATCATATATATTTTCAGTCTCAAGTCCAGAAGTGTAATTTGCCTTCAATTTACCTTGCTTGGATAAAAATAAATAAAATATCTCACCTTGTATTGCTTCAAAATGGTAATAAAGTAATGAAAAATAACTTGTGACTTTGATGTTTTGTTGCAAATTACATACATGCCTTGTGAATATAAATGTGATAACTATCATCAGGTCTGAGAGACATATTAAGGTTAAATACACATTTCTGGGCGTGGCTTGGCACCTGATGAGCATGGTGGCACTGGGGTGAGCGCTCCACCGGCTTGGGAGAGAAATCGCGGTCCGAGGAACTTTCCCGTGTCACCGAGGAAGGGTCCTGCTCTCGGAAGGGTTCGAGAATGATGAGAGACCCTTTTCCACTTCCGCTGAAGCAGTTAAAACTCCTTTTTTATCTGAGTAAGATCGGCCGCAGCTCCATGTCGGTCACGGCCGCCATTTTGTTTTTCTCTTCCTAACCTACCGAGAAGCGTTCGAACAACCTCTTTTGTTCCCAGCTGCATTATGTGAGTTTTGCTGCTCCCAACTGCTCTACAGGCACCATTTACTGCCCAAGCCTCTCTTTAATTGCTGGTTGACTTTTATTGGCTGCTTTTTGTTACAAAGCCACGAGGCATTGTATCTCCTCAGATGCGGCGGCCATTTTGTGATGATTTCTTCACCTCCAGCTAATTTTTGAATCTTTTACTGCCTGTGACTGGGACGCAATGCTTCATTTTCTCTCATGGATGTTGCCAATGGCCCTTCCCTGGATTTACTTCCTGTGAACTAGTTTCTTCTTCTGCACAGCTCCTTTGGCACAATATTGCTTTTATTGCTCCAGTCACTTGCTTCTGTCATCTCGCTGCTCATCCTCTTTCGTATCTATATTTATGGGCAGAATTACGCCACACTCTACCAACTCGAAGCACACCTTTATTAAGAATTCTAAACTCTCATCTGTCCTCGACACCGGATATGCAGCCTGCGATGGAATCATTGGTGCCAGCCCCAGGGAAGGCAACTTCCAAAAGACTGAAAAAGGATCCCCCCTCTCCACCTAAGCCAATATCATCGGTCTCCTTGGAGCTTTTACTGGAAGAAATAAGAGTCCTCTGTCCTTACATGGAAGAAACCAATGCCAAATTGCAAGTGTTGACAGACAATTGGTCGCAAATGGATGCAAGAGTTTCCTGAGTGGAACAGAGCATTTCTTCTTTTAAAGAAACATCTACTAAAGTTTCTCACTTGCACTTGCAGGTCTCATCTCTTCAGAAACAGGTGGAGGAGCTTGAGAATCACAGACGCAATAATTTGCGTATCTACAGCCTGATGGAGGGCTGTAAGGGGAACAACCCCATTGCTTTCTTTAAGTCTTTTCTTCCTAAGCTTCTTCATCTACCAGAGGACACTGTGCTTTAAATTCAATGTGCCCACAGACTTGGCCGGATTCCCTCTTCTACTTCTTCTTCATCAAGACCGAGAGGGGTTATCATGTATTTCCTAGAATACACAGATCTTTCGAAAGTTTTATCAGTGGCCAGGGCCTCTCCTTGTCTTACTTGGTCCGGATCCTCTCTGTCCTTTGCGCAGGACTACGCTAAGGCTACAGCAAACTGACGCAAGGCTTTTCTGGACATGCGAGCTGAACTTACATCTCTAGGAGCTAGATACGGACTATTCCACCCGTGTCTCTTCATGGTCACCTACAACAATAAGACTACTACCTACGAGGATCCTGTTCATCTTCAAAGCTTCCTGAACTCCTGCAGAACAGCTGAGATATGGATCTCTCTGATGCTTCTTCTTCCTTCCCTCCCTGAATTTCTTGTTTTTCTTCTGTGGTTCTCTTTAACCTTACTTCCTTTTACATGCTCCCTAATTTTCTAGTTGTATTTCATAGGTTTTTTCATGTTTTGTCGACCATTTCTGAAGTGTTTTCGTAATGGCCGCGGTTTTTCCTGTTTATTACATCCATTTTTTATTCTATTGATTCTGATAATGTTGATTCTCCCCTCCTTTGTCCTTTTGTGTTTTTTCTTTTATTCATCATTTTACTCATGTTTTCTATAGATCTGACCATCGTTCCGTGATGTTCTCCTGGTTGTGCGCCCGCTGGCCCTGGATGTCCCGCCTGCTCTACGTGGTTCCACCCCCCTCCCATTGATCCTGGTTCTGTTCCTGGTTGTGTTTACTCACTCTCTCCCCTTTGTAGGTATGTTTTACCTTCTTATTTTCCACATGTTTTTCCTCCGCTTTGTCACTTCTCCCTCCCTCTTATCCCTTTGCTTCCCATCTTTTACAGGTGTCTTCTCTGGTTTTACTTCTTTATCTTCTCTTTTTTTCTTTTCCTTTTTCCGTTTGGTCTATTTACTGGCGATATTATTCATTTTCTTTGTACATTTTCATTTCTTTTTGATATTTCCTTCTATTCTCTTTGTGTTTCCAGTATCAACTCATCTCTTTTTACTTCTCTTCACTCCTCTTCTTCTTCTCTCTTTGTTCTTTTTCTCACTGCATCCTGTTTCACTGTATTGTTCTCTTTTTCCTTCTTATTTCTCTTATACCATTTTACATTTGCTTTTTATCCTTCTCTCATGGGCTTTCTTTGTGTATTTATTCAACTTGTTTGCCACAATGATTATTACGTTGTATGTCGCTAAGAATTGTTACATGGATAGTTAAGGGTATTAACTCTCCTATTAAAAGACAAAGAATTTTATCTCATTTAGCTAAGTTGTATGTTGACTTTGTATTACTGCAAGAAACCCATCTTTCAGATGTAGAGTCTGCCAAACTCAGGTGAGGCTGGATGGGTGAAGTATATTACTCCCCTGGTGATGGCAAGCACAACGGGGTTGTCATCTTATGTCACAAATCCCTTTCTTATTCTTTAGTAACCCAAGAGTCAGATACCGAAGGTAGATGGGTTCATGTCAAACTATCTTTAAGGGGTCTTCCAATCTCTATCCTTAACGTATATGCCCCCACTGGAGGAGACCCAGCTTTTTGGGGTGTGATTTCTACGCACATCACCAAATTTATGGATGATAATTTCATATTAGCAGGAGATTGTAATCAACCTCTCGACCCTTTTTTGACAGAAACTCTAAAGCTTCCTATGTTTCGAATAAGTCCCACAAACTTTTTGCTCAAGCAATCTCGCAACACAAGCTTATTGATGCTTGGCGCCTTTGCAATCCAACGACGAAGGAGTTCACTTTCTACTCGCCTTCTCCTCATTCCCAGTCATGGATTGATTACATTTTTGTTTCCCATAACATTGCCCAAACTCTCTCTAATGCTGGAATTGGTCCCATTTTACTGTTAGATCAAGCCCCTGTTTTAATCAATATTGATATTCTTCCTAAAATTGCTTGGCCTAGGAGATGCCGTTTTAACAACGCTCTCCTCTTAGGTCCTAAGTTTACTGCTTCCTTTACTGATCTTTTTGGTGAGTTTTTTTAGATGAATGATACTAATTTCATCCCCAAGCAAACCATCTGGGACGCTTTTAAAGCTTCAGCGAGAGACTTTGTAATTGGATATGTCGCTAAGAAGCGGAAAGATGCCTGTAAATTCACTGGAGATCTTCTCCAGACAATTAGGAGTTTGGAACACGCCTATTATACTTCACACTCCCAGGATAGTTTGACAGCTCTTGTTAATGCTAAGATGCAATTTAACAAAAAGTCTACGGAGGATGCTTCCTTGTATGTATTGAAGTCAAGCGCAAAATGTTATGATGGTAGGAATAAAGCTGGGAAGAATTTGTCTAATTTCCTGAAAGTTAAACATAATAAGTTGAATATTGAATATATTTATGATAACAACTCTGATCTTAAACACAAGGATGTTGATTTTCTAACCAAATTTTCTCTTTTTTGCAACACTCTTTACTCTTCTGAAGCTCAGCCTTCTCCTCAATTTTTATCTCATTTCTTCTCTAGCATACACAAACCTCAAAAATTTCCCCTTGATCTTACCTCTTTAGAATCAGACATATCCCAGCAAGAACTACTCACCGCACTTCAACATCTTAAAAAAGATAAGGCTCCTGGACCCGATGATTTCACAGTTGAATTTTACCTCCATTTCTCAAAACTGCTCATACCAAAATTACATTCTCTGCTAAACACATTTGTTACTTTAGGTAGCTCCTGGGGTTCCTTTTCTGACGCTCACATCTGCCTCATTCCTAAGGAGGGGAAGGACACCAAATACTGCAAAAATTACAGGCCCATCTCTTTAGTCTTCATCGACTATAAACTTTTTGCGAAATCACTAGCAGTCAGGTTAGATCTTTTGTTACCTGACCTATAAGGCGCGGAACAGTCTGGCTTCGTTAAAGGACGCTATATCACAGACAACACTAGACTTCTGATTAATGTCCTGTTGAAGTCCTCGTATTTACAACACTCTCTTGCAGCGATTGCTTTGGATGCCGAGAAAGCATTCGACAGGGTTGAATGAACTTATCTCTTTTCCACCCTTGAATGGCTTGGGTTTGGCCTCAAATTCATTTCTTTAGTATCCCTTCTTTATTCTAACCCACTTGCGGCAGTTTGTGCCAATGGTATGGTGTCCTCCTTCTTTGACCTGGGCAGAGGTGTCCATCAAGGTTGCCCCTTGTTCCTGTTCCTTTTTAATTTAGCTCTGAAGCCCTTCCTTTCCAAACTCTGCCAACATCCCATTCACGGCTTCCAAACCCCGCATTCTCATATCAAATTGGCTGCCTATGCCGACAATATTCTGCTTTTTATATCTAACCCCACTGAATCCATACCTGCGTTTCTTGATGTGATGCGTGAATACTCCCTCATTCCTGGTTATAAACTTAACAACGATAAATGTGAGATTTTACCCTTGACAAAGTTTACATTCAAACCTGACTTTAATACTTCCAATTTTACTTGGAGTTCTTCTCACATTAAATATTTAGGTCTACATGTTACCACCTCAATCTCAGACACAGTCTCTTTCTGCCTGAACAAATGTATTCAGAAAGTATCAGCTTTAACATCCAGATGGCACCCTCTTTATCTGTCATGGTGGGGTCGCCTCAATACTATTAAGATGATGTCTCCCATAATTCTTTACACGATCTCCAATATTCCAATATACTATAAAGATGATGTCTCCCATAATTCTTTACACGATCTCCAATATTCCAGTGGCCATCCCTTTAAAGTTTTTCAAGAAAATTAATCTTATGTTCCTTTCTTTGGAATGGTAAGAAGCCTTGGATGCCTCTCACCAGACTAATACGACCAAAATTGGAGGGTGGAGTTAATTTTCCGGATTTTCCAGCCTATCAGAAAGCATTTCTTCTGTGACAAGCCTCTTTTTGGCTACAGGACCCTGCTGATCCATGCCCTTTATGGGTCACGGTTGAGCGTCTCACACTTTCCCCTTTCTTCTTTGCTGAATTTTTATCTTCCTCTCGCAAACCATCCTCACTATCCACTCCCTTAAATAAATTCACCACCAAGTTGCTTTTATCCTCCACACCTTCCCCCCTTACTACAATTGCTGATCTCCTTAGTTCCACCATTTAGCACAATATGCACCTATTAATCAACAATAAGCCCTTTTACTGGAAGTCATGGAGACAAAAAGGATTACTTTGGGTGTCTCAATTGTTTTCTAACTCTACCTTTATACCGTTCCCTACACTTAGCCGATCTTTTGACTTACCTGCCTCCTTTGCTCGCAAATACCTTTTACTCAAGGAAGCAGTCATGTTGACTCACACTGACTCTCACAATCCTGTGCCCCTCCTGCACCTCCAACTCCAGCCACAAACCTCCATTCTTTTTTTTCGGACCACGTCTAAAGCCTCTGCTATTTATAAATACCTTCACACCACAGAATCCACTAGACCCAAAACTAAAGTAGAAGAACAATGGGAATGTGATTTCTCCACATCTTGGCCAACGTCTCTATGGAATAATCTAGAGCAGCGACCTTGACACAATCCTTGTTTTTCATTTATAACAGATTTCTGTTCACACCGTATGACCTTAGCAAGAGGTTTTCCTCAACCCCAGACCTTTGCTGGACTTGCTCTTGCCCACACGCTACTCTAGTTCGTATGTTATTCTCATATAAAGCTGTCCATGATTTCTGGTTACAAGTTTGGTCCCAAATTAACGAACATTTTTCATACCCACGTTCCTTTCTCCTTCATCACATTTTTCTGGGTAGTCTTTCCCCTTGTTGGGAGGATGTTTCACTTAATGTTCAAATATTGTATTGTTGTTGGCTGTTACGTTTCAGCAGATTACAGTCAATTGGAAAAAGTTTTCAAACATTTCTTTTAAAGCATGGTGATACAATGTATGCCATAATCATAGATTGGATACTGCCTTTGTTTTCCTATTCATATGGCGGCGAAACGTATGGACTTGTGGCTTGTGGACTTGTGACTTCCAATTACGCTTTATCTTTATGTATGTGTTAAACATTAATTTCATTTATGTCCTGCTCAACCAGAAGTCTCTAAACCTCCCTGATTACCCTTGACATTCCTTATTTCTTCATTCCTTCATTATCCTATTATACCTGCCCAATATTGCATTGTTGTATACTCTTAACCATTGTCACTTTTTTGTTTTGCTGTACAGCCCGTTTTTGGTCTTAGTTATTTTTTATTACTTGTGACATAAAGCTTTACTTGATTGTTAATATTTCTTTTCTGCATTGCTTTTATACTTTGTATTGACACCTTGCCCTTACCCAATACAATTATTTTTGAACTTAAAAAAATACACATTTCTGAGAAAGGAGCAATAGCTAACACAACTTTTCTCATCTGTGTGGCACACATAGGCCATGAGATACATATTTCAATGTTGGCAATATGATCTGCACCATAGCTCCAAATTGAACATATGTATTGGTAACTGTTAATCCGTGCTCCTGTAGCTATCACATAATGTGGGGGTAATAAACATTTCCCAGATCACAGTGCTGATCTGGTGACCTGACATAAAGTCAGATGAATGCCACTGTAATATTGTCTGTACTCTAAGTCACCAGAAACAATATTTAGATTGCGTGCCTCTACATGAGTCAAGGACAGCAGGTATAAAATAACATTAGAGGTTAATGGTAATGTGGCCCAAAAACCAAAACTATGGAGCACCGGTAAATATATACAAACCAATACACAAACCAATACCCTGCTCTCTATTTGGGGTTCCTTTTTCTACTGAACCTCTCCTCGTCCTTTGACACGATCAACCATACGATGGTCTTCAAGACTCTCAGAGACAGACTTGGCTTCTCAAGAATCATGGCAACTGGTTGTTCATGTACCTAAACTGGTTAAGATTCAATTGGGCTTGGAGTACCCCAAGGCTCTACCCTAGCATCCACAAAATTAAACCTTTACATGGAAACACTAATGGCAATGTTCCACTATGTAAAGCTGCCATACCACATGTAAGCAAATGACACACAGCTGTGCTTAAAAATAGCTTCACTGGATGACATTATCCTCCTGAATAAATGTCTGATGGTGGTCTTGACTTGGCTACACCAGAACCATCTCAATCTCAACTCCTTGAAGATGGTACACCTCCTAATATCCCTCCATCTATGTATCCCAACATTACAGGAATGGATAAGCCTGCTGGATGTTCTGAACATGAAACCAACAATCATCAACCAAATTCCTAGGGATCACTCTAGACAAAAACCTGAACATTAAAGCCATATCAACGCATCCACATGCACTGCCCTCTTCCAAATCAGTCTTCTAAAGAAGATCAAACTGTTCATCCCTCCACTAGTTTTTAAGACTACTATGCAAGCTGTAGTACTATCCAGACTGGACTTTGGAATAGCCATATTTAAATCCCTCCATTGGCTCCCAAGTGAACTCAGAAATATACTCAGGGTGTTAGTAAGACCTGATACTGATAAGCTAGCATTTACCTAAACTTTTTGCTTTTGCTGCCTGGGTTTTGCTGATTCTCTCGTGTGACTCTGAGCTCTGGGCACTTTCCCTCTGTAAATCCAGTGTGAAAGTACGTGCCCCTTCCTACCCCTGTTGGTAAGTGGCCAGACTCAATGTTCTGAAACATGGGCTGGTCTGTCATTGCCGACTGGTGTGTTCACTGGCATCTATCGTAATTGAACTCATGAGCAGCCTCCAATTACAGTCTGCCGTAGGTGCAAACCCATTTAGTTAAACCCACGTCCAGTCTGCTTTGCAGACTTCATCAGGGCCACTCACACTCTTGGGACTGGGTGCTATGTGTCCTACCTGCCATTTTCAGGTCTGTGAGTGCAGTAGCGCATGTGCACCCAGGTAGTGAGGAATACAGGTATGTGTTTACACTATCTATGAGGCTTGCTCTTTCCATAGGTCAGCAAAGGGAAGTGGTTGACATTACTCTAGGCTGCAATAGTGGTTTGCAGAAGGACAGCCTCATGACGTTTCCTATCAATGGATTCGCCATGCCAAACCCTTTCTCCTGGTAAAGGTTTTTTTTTGGCATAACTCGCTTCAAAATGCTCCTTATAGAATGTGGACATTTATATGCTCTAAGAGTCTTGTGTGCCATGGCACCTGGATCTGGTGGACACCAGGGGTTGGAGGAACACATCTGTTCATTCCCCAGCAACCGTCATAAACCATGGGCATCCCAGTAGAATGAATCGATCCCTGTCATTTGAGAGTTGGTTGGGATAGATTGGAGAGAGAGGTTTTGACACTTAGCCTCTCAAAGCCAGGTCATGTCCACACTTAAGATTAAGATCTACATTCTGACATTCTGACATTTTGGCAGTCTGACACCTGGCATTGGAATGTCATGTGTGGCTCAGTGAAGTTTTGGGAGCCGGCTGTGCTGGCCAATGCCTCATGCTGTGTGGTCTGTGCAGGGGCTGGGTTCTCCTCTATGTAGCTTGGCTGCCCTGGTCCAGGGATGTTCATGAGCTGTTTTAGGGCATCGGTGTCGAAGGTGTGGTGGTCCTCTCCAGCGTCACTGATAAGTTGTCGGGTCTGCTCTGCTGGAGGTGCTGTTTGTCCCTCTGCAATGTGAAGGGGAGATGCATGTTGACATTGTGTTCACATGTATGTTGCCGCATTGTTCATTGTGACTGTTTGGGAGGTGCTGGATTTTGATGCGGGACAGTGGACATTTGGACTACATGACGGATGTGAGGTTGGACACGTACATATCCATCTCAAAATTTCCTGCTCTGTTAGATGAAGTTGGGCCTGTTTCTGGGCATTGGGTGGAGCCAGTTGTGTCCTCTGTTCTGCAGTGTCGGGGTTGCACATTGTACCACATTGTTGTCAATTTGTATGTGCTGTTATTGCTATGTGTGTGTGTGTTGCAGTGTGCCATGGGGAACAGGGACATGATCCAGGGTCATTGTGGGTGGTCAGCATGCTACACATCGTTGTGCATGTGTGCCATTGTGCCCCTCTCCCCTCGAGCTCCCCAGTCCCTGATCGTTACTCACCCTGTTGCTGTTGTGTCAGGTCCTATCGATCTGTGTCCGGACTCCCAACTCCTTGCACCGTGTCTACACTGATGACTGTGTCCTCCATTTCCTCCAGCAACTCCTATGGCGCAGTACTCCCACCTCCTGTCGCCATTGCTACCTTCCTGCTGGCAGCGGGTTTGTGCTTGGTTTTGCTTTTTCCATCATGCCAGCGCCTCTTGGTCTCCTCCATGGACCTCGTCAACACTCCGACTGCATTAACGTTGGTCTTATTGAAGGTCAGTTGATGGTAGTGTTCTGTCACCTCCGTGACGCTGATCTGGTTTTCCTGCAGACTGCACCCCCTCTTCCTCTCCCTCTTCTCTTTGGCCTTGTTCCTTGCTGGTGGTCTGTGGGGCTTGTGGGGTTTGCGTTGTTCTCTGCACCCAGTCCGGGTGCATCCATGGTGCTACGTGGTTTATTTTTGTATCCCTTCATTTTTGTTCTGCTTTTATGGTGCCTTTTCCCGCTTGTCGTGTGGGGATTGCAGTCCTGTCGCTGGTTTTCGCTTTTTTTTTATCGCGATTGGACTCATCGCAACATTTTTTGCATTCGTGTTTAGCATTTTTGTGGCATCGCGTTGACTTTCTCGCAGATATTTGACGTGTTATCGTGGGCCAATCACATGGTACTGCCGTGTTGTGAATGCTACGTTAACACTGCGCTATTTTCCCGCAATAGACTGCGAGAAGAAGAGTTGTGTTGAGCTTATTTTGTAGTAATAATCACACGTTCTTGTGACTATCCCCCTCTATGTTTTAATGACTCCCGTGTGCAGTACAAGATAATCACAAAATAAAAATTAAACAAAACGGAGATTATCTCACTGCTTTCTTAGAAATATGACAGAATAATTTTCAGTTTTTGCACTTCACATCACAGCACAATCATCCCACTCCCTACGTGAAAGAACTTTCGATTGTCAACAACAGACACAGTAAAATTACATTTAGTACAAGAAATTATATTTTAGCATTTGCAGCATGTTATGATGTATGTGAATCGTTAATACATTCACTAATTTTAAAATATCTGGGCACAAGGATTACAACTAGTGTAATTTATTTCTGTTATTACTGGTTATATACTGGAAATGGTCGAAGTTTTACAACAAAGGACCGGAGGACCTCCTCAGCCATGTTTAATTTGTAAAAAAATAAGTGCTAGGGCTCTCGTCAGGAGGCCACTGCAGCTTGCACCACACATTGCCCCTGCTATGCTGCCAATGATAGTACCAACACAACTACTAGGCATCACACTCTTACAAGTACAGTACAGACTATTTCAGGCCTCCAAAGCTATAAGAATGGCTTGGGCGGCAATTAATAGTAATTTTTAATGTATATTGAATTAATAATTAACTGTTGTTCTGGTAATCTCTAAATTAGCCAGACAGCGCCACGTTGTGGCAGGCTGTCAAGCTCAGGTTTTAATATATAAGTACCAGTGTCCAGCACCAGAATCCACCAGCTCAAATTAAGCACTGCTCATCCGTAATGCCTCTTCTGGGGTGGGAGGGAAATGATTGCCCTCGAGGAAGGGATGTCAGGGAATGGGTTTCTTAAAGGGGCAAAATGTTTTCACTGTTTAGAAAAAAATAGAAAAGACGAAAACTGTTCATGTGAACATTGGGTAACATTTCCCAAGTGTGTAACTGAGCACTCTATTCAGGTATGCATTGCTGTCGCTGAGGATTTAGGGGAAGCAGCAGCATGGGGCCAAAGTGACCACAGGCAGTATGTTACATGGCCTTGCTAGTTAGTAGAGCGTCTGTAAACTCGGCCTGTGCAGCTTTCGTGGTGTACTACTGAGAAAGTTTGCAAATTGCAAAAAAGTGTTACAATATGGAGGTGTAAATCTTCTTAAGTACTTTTAGACTTTTTCCCCAAATCGGGCCCACGGCCTGAAAGTTTCTCATGCAGATTTATTTTTCTTTCTGCACAGCAATCTCATATAGAGGGTGAAAAGCCTATTTAGCACAAAAGCTATTACACTTCATAGAAGAAAGCCTTTTCTTTTCCTCAAGGCTTTATTTCTGAGCCATTTCACTGCTTTTGAAAATGCCTCGGCATTATTTCTGATCATATTCTCTTTCACACTGTCTTTCCACACTTTTAAAAAAGCACTAAAAGGGAACTTGAGTGAATTGTTAAGGCGCCCTTAGCAATATTCACAGTAGTGTAAAATGCCTGGATGTGATAATAGCTTTAAAATCCCTCTAAGTTCTTTTTAATTTGCTGAGTTCATGGGGTGTTAAAGGATATTTAGAAACATGTAACCACCACAAATGATTATTTAATCTGAATTTAATAAGGTAAAGACTAAATAGCATAAAACGCTTACATTTACAGAAACCCACAGAGCAGATTTGCCTCCTGCAGACAATTTTACAGCAGTTCTCTGGGTGGTGGAAGCTTGATTTGGACGACCGTTGATAGAGGCACCCCAGATAGATCAGAATGCAATAAAAATGAATGTTTTTTTTTAATGGAAGTTACTGCAATGATTTTGCAGTTTCACGAAACCGCAATCTTAGCTCTTACCAACTCCAAGACACCGATTTTATTTATAAAATATTAATAACAGTCTGAGGCAAACAGCTGTCTGCAATTTTAAGAGGTACTTGCTTCCCAGGCAGGTTAACCCATTTGAAGGCCTTACGTTGATATGTGGATAGAGATTTTAGGAGCCCTGTTGCTTTATATTAACTGTGAGCTTTATTTATTGGTTCACAAGTCATCACACTGCTTCACTGCTTCTGTCCTGTTCGCGAATCGTATACATGTATGTACGTATGTGGGTGTACGGAAGTGAGGGCGCTAAATAGTCGATGGCAGAGATAGCATCAAAAAGTGAATATAGGCGCACTGTGCTGAGTTCTGAAAGGGGATTCACTACTTCTAATGTGTTGTGAGGCCGTATTCTTCTAGTGAGGTAAGTCTACAGCTCTCGCCTAAACTGAAGAAAGATAGTGGTGCTCCTGATGGGTACCGGGACTGTCGTTCCAGACATCCTTGGTGCATACAATGAGAAGCCCCAGTGCTTAACAGCCCCCGCAGTGCGGGAGAAGTCTTCTATACATAAAGGGGTGCACCCTCAGCTCATCAGCTAAAGTGTATGGGTATTGCCAGAGGCCCCCTCACCATTCCTTGCAGGGGTGGCCCAAGGTCGTACTGGCTGTAGAGGACACCAGGTGTTTCCTCAGTGGGCTGCCACAGTGGGGATTGCTTTGGATCCCTGGGGGGCTTAGCTGCAATATCCTCCCCCTTTAACAAAAGCAGCTGCAGTGTTTTTCACGAGCACCCCCCTGACCCTCCCGCCCTCGTGGTCAGTCTAACTCAATTGTCAGGGCAGGTGTGCGTTCCCAGTCCGGCCCTCGGGGGCCTTGGGGTTTCCATAAGCAACTCTCATGGCTTTGTAGATAATGAAAATGGCCTTGAGAGCGGTGTGAGCCAGCAAGGGGACTCAGTGGAGTTCCATAATTTGGGAGGGGGGAGTTTATGTACTCACAGTTCCTTCACCCCTCCTTGCGAGTCACACCATACTACTGAATACCCGCTCCGCACGGAAACACGCCGTCGAGCTCTGGGGCCTGCTCAACACAACATCCCCTGACGTTGCCTTCCTGAAAGAGATCTGGTTGAACTACTCCTCCGCACCCGACATCGCCATAGCCATCCCTACAAGATCACCCGCAGAGACTGCACCAACAGAGTCAGAGGAGGAATCGCCATCATCCACAAGAACAGTATCAGGGTCTCGATTAGCACCGACAACGCGCTCAGCACCGCCGAACATATGCACTTACAGATCCACACAGACCCTAACTCCAGCCACAGAGGCACCCTCGTATACCGACCCCCCGGACCCGAACCCCAGTTCAGTGACTTCATTGCCCTGACCTCCACCGACTACATCCTCCTCAGAGACCTGAACTTTCACCTTGAGAACAACAATGACAACAACTCCACAACACTGATCGATAACCTCGCCAACCTCAGACTGTAGCAACTCGTCACAGCGCCCACCCACTTTTCCGGCCACACGCTTGACCCCGTCTTCTCCTCAAGCCCGCATGTCTCCATCAGCCACACCACCTAACTCCTCTGGACCGACCACCGCTGCATCCACTTCGCCTTCCAGAAACCCACCACACACCACCGCACCCACCAGATCCCCGCTGCTGCTGGAGCAAAATCACAGAAGACCAACTACATGCAAACCTCGCTCTCAGCCCACCCACCAAACCCTCCAACACCGTCGATGCTGCCCATAGCCTCAGACGCTGGATTGAGGACTGCGCCAACACCCTCACCCCGCTGAATAAAACCCCCTAGAGACACCAGCAAGAGGGCCAGCTGGTTCACCCCAGAACTCCTTGCCTCCAAGTAAGCCTGCCGGAAACTAGAGAAGGAATGGCACTGTGAACAAGCTCCGGACAGCCACTGGGCACACAAGGACGCCATCCGCAACCACCACCACCTCATCAGGGCGGCCAAGAGGATCTCCTATATAAACCGCCTCGACAACAACGCACACAATAGCAAGGAGCTGTTCAACGTCGTGAAGGAACTCTCAAACCCCAGCTCCAATACCAGCAACATCCCGCCGTCGCACGCCCTGTGCGACTCCCTCACCACCTTTTTCCACTGCAAGATAGCAGACATCCACGACAGCGTCAACACCCAGACAGCCACAACAGACAAGTACACAACAGACCCTCTGCACACCATCGACCATGACCCCCTGCTAGCCTGGGCCAGCATGAAAATCGATGACACTATCAAAAGTATGAATACAATCCACTCCGGCTCTCCGTCAGACCCATTCCTGCACCATGTCTTCAATAAAGCAAGCAGCTCCATCGCACCCCACCTGCACAACATCATCAATCTCTCCCTCAAGACTGCAACCTTCCCAGAGAGATGGAAACATGCCAAAATCAACGCCCTACTCAAAAAACCTAAGGCAGAACCAAGAGACCTCAAGAACTTCCGGCCTATCTCTCTGCTCCCCTTCCCAGCCAAGGCTATCGAGAAAATCGTCAACAGACAGCTAACCCGATACCTCGAAGAAAACAGAATCCTGGACCCTTCCCAGTCAGGGTTCCGCAGCACCCACCGCACCAAGACTGCCCTCATCGCCGCCACCGACGACATCAGGACCTTGCGGACAATGGTGAGACCGCAGCACTCATCCTCCTAGACCTCTACGCCACCTCCGACACCGTCTGCCACTGCACTCTACGCGCAAGCCTCCATGCCGCAGGGATACGAGAAAAGGCTCTGGAATGGACCGACCCCTTCCTCTCCGGCAGAACCCAGAGCGTCCGCCTCCCCACATTCTGTTCCAAAGCCTCCGAGATCATCTGCGGCGTACCCCAGATATCCTCCCTCAGCCCGACACTGTTCAAAATTTATAGGGCCCTGCTCGCACACGTCACCTGACACAGCACGACCTCAACATAATCTGCTACGCCAATGACATTCAACTGATCCTCTCCCTCACAAAGGACCCCATCACCGCCAATCCAATCCTCCATGAAGGAATGAAGGCCGTCCCAGACTGGATGAAGATCATCCGTCTGAAGCGGGACTGGGACAAGACAGAGGTCCTCATCCTCAGCTCCAACCCTTCAGACTGGGACGACTCCTGGTGGCCGACGGCACTGGGGGCAGCCCGACACCCACCGACGACGCACGCAACCTAGGAATCATCCTCGACTCAACGCTCTCAATGACCAAGCAAGTCAACACCGTCTCCTACTCCTGCTTCAACACCCTTTGCATGCTCCGCAAGATCTACAGATATATCCCGACAGATACAAGAAAGACAGTCACCTAGGCCCTCATCAGCAGCAGACTCAACTACGGAAACGCCCTCTACGCGGGAGCCCTGACCAAGCTCATCAAATGTCTACAATGCATTCAAAACGCCTCTGCACGACTGATCCTCAATATACGACGGCACGGCCAAATCACCCCCCACTTGAAAAACCTGCACTGCCTCCCCCTCAACAAGAGGATATACTTCAAGCTCCTCATCCATGCACACAAAGCACTCCACAAGACCGGCCCAGCCTACCTCAAAAAACGGCTCTCCTTCTACATCACCAACCGCCAGCTACGCACCGCCGACCTCTCACTCGGCACCGTCCCGCACATCCAAAGAACAACCACCGGCTTGAGATCCTTCTCCCACCTCGCTGCTAAGACATGGAACACCCTCCCACTGAGCCTACGACATACCCAAGACCTGCTGACCTTCAGGAGGATACTCAAGACCTGGCTGTTAAATCAGTAGCACAACCCCTGCCGAGTGCCTTGAGACCCTCGCGGGGATGTCATGCAAGTTACAAATGATTGCTTGATTGATTGACACCATAACCTAGCATTCCTGACTCATGAGCAATGTTAGATTTGGGGGTCTCTAGTTGGCACAGGTAGACACCTTTGTCAAAATAGGGACCCTTGCTTCTAGTCAGGGTAAAGGGGTACACTCCTAAAATAATCCCTAGTCACACCCTTGGTAGCTTGGCACGAGCAGACAGGCTTATCTCAGAGGCAGTGTGTGAAGCATTTGTGAACACATACAGTAAGCCAGTGACAACATTACAGAGGAACAACACACAAGTTGTAGTATAAAAATAAGTATTTTTATATAGGTTTAACACAAGACCACAAATGACAAAAATCCACAATACTGTTGATAGAGCGCCATGTTATTCTGAAAATGTAGGGGTGCTTCATAATCATGGGTAGACAGCACCCGCATATCTAGAGGAATGTATTAATGTGTGGGTATTAGAAATGCAGTATTAAGAATGCATATATTAGAAGTGCTTAGAAATGTATTCATGTCATTTTAAGGACTAATGCAGTGCTTAACCGAGAATGTGTCTTAGGTAATGCAAAATGTATTAGTTCATGTATAAAATGATGCATTAGGATGAATGTGCACCATATTAAGCTTGCACGTGTAGATTTGTAAAATTGTGTAATAGAAAGTAATGCATTGGTCATTTATAAATCTAATGCTCATATTGTGTCTTTAGAAACAGGTGTTTAATTGCGTAAAGGCCTAATTGCATATAAGTACAAGAAGAGGCCTATTTGTGATTTCTTATGTTAGCTGATGCAGTAGGCCCGAAATGTATTTTTCCTTGGGAAGGCTCTTTTTACCTTGGTTGAATAAAAGACAGTAGAATCTGTATGCATGCAAGGTTGAGATGTTTACAAGTTTCCAGATGCAGGTGCAAGGACACATGTCTTGTTAGGTAAAATAACCCTTTTGTTTTAGGAATTAGGATGGTTGGAGCAGGCGCCATGGGAGGAGCCAGGAATGCTGATACGATACTTTAAGCGAAGATGGTGTCTGGAACTCAAGGTCGACCCAATGGTTCTTGGATGAACTCAGAGTTTCGAAGGAAACTTCCAGAGAGGAGGCCTATCTAGTGGGATGTGCTCAGGGCATGTCTACTGTTTTGGGGATTTTGTATTAGGGACAGTACCCCCAAGGGTAGAGCAGAAGAAGACTAGAGGTGAAGCTAGAGGGAGCATCTTAGAACGAGCTCTGTAGCTTTGGCTACTTTCCCGTACAAACTGAGTGTACTTCTCACGATGTCTTCACTGCTGACACCTTTTCCTTTTGCCTGGGAATGATGCTAAGAAGGTAGGCCACTTTAGTGATAGAGTAGGGATAGATTAATCTTTCTTTTCTTCCTTTAGGTCAATGCGTTCTACACTTCAAGTAGGGACCGTAATAGTTTTCCTCTTGCGTAGGATTATGTTTGTATTAGTGTTGTTTATTTTCTTAACCTCTTGCTGAGGTGCGTGTATGTTGAATTGTTTTTGTCTTTGTAATAAACCTTCAGAACTTTATTTTGTAGTCAGTGGTCCTTTAAATAGGAATGGTTTAATCTTCCACAAGATTGTAAATTAATTGGGTTTTCTCCCTTTTATATTAATTAGCAGACAACAAAGATTCTGTCGACCGAGGATTCTAAAGATTGGTAAGACAGAGGAAAAAAATTCTAGATAAGAATCCGGCATCATCACTGTACTTCAAAAATGGTAGAATTAGCTTAGTTCTCTTAAGGTGAAAAATGCAACACTTTGAGTTCAATGTACCTTTGGAAGCGTAACGCTATATAACGAAAGTGTTGCAGCGAAGGTGATGCGTCTGTTCCTTACACGAAAGAACTGTGATGCGTCTGGTCCCTACTGATGTGTAGGGGATGCGTTGGTTCTTCTCTGCAAGGGGAGGTGATGTGTCGGTTTCTTACTGCGTTTCAGTGGCGATGCAGCCCGCAATGCCATGATGAGATGAAGTTCCGGTGCAATGAAACAAAAATGGTGTCTTCTTCTTGATGCAAAATGATGCGTGCTGCGACTCAACGATTCTTCTGAGCCGCGACAGGCCCTGAGACACGCTTCTCCAATGATGCGGCAGAGTCTGGTGCGACATCGATCCTCTTCTCCGGCAATGCGAGGCGCTTTTGCATTGTGAAGCGGCTGCAGCAGTTCGGCGACTCGCTTCTCCTTCGTGAGTCGCGCTTCCAGCTCCTTGTGACACGCAGTCCATCAAAAAGCCCAACACAACTGCAGGCACCCCCAAAGAATTCTTGGGGAGCTGGTGGGTGAAGCCTGTTGTCCCTGAGACTTCAGCAGGAGGCAAGCTCTTTCTCAAGCCCTTGGAGGTCCTTCACAAGTTTATGAAAGTAGACACAACGTTCCTCTCTCTTTTCTTTGGCAGTCAGGCAACCACTGCAGTGCAATACCCCAGCCAGGGAAGAGCGTAAGCTCTTTAGCACTGATCAGCAGTGGAAAAGTTCCCAGAGTCATAAAACAGCCAACAACAGGTCAGAAAAAATACCGGAGGAAGGCAAAAAGTTCAGGGATGACCCTGCAAAAAGGGCCATGTCCAACACAACTCCCTTCCAGCCAAAATGCAGAGGAGACCAATCACTACTCTGATGGGCTTCTCTGCTTTGGGCGATAGAACAAGGACCCTGGCCCGCAACAGCGGGGACATATTCCAGTTCTATGCCAATCTCAACCCAGCGTCCATACTCTCAGGGCACACCATGCTAACCTATGGGGAACCCTTTTCCTCACCTGTGGACACCATCTGTGCAGCACCTAACCTTAGCTTGCTCACAGTTGTGTCCCAACAGACAGAGAGCAAGTCACAGCGGCCACTGACAGTAGTTAGTGATGAGACCCAGGCCTTATGCCTCTCACGGCTCTCAAAGCTCTGTGGCATCAGAGAGCGGGGGGGCAGTAGCCCCAGGTGCTTGCCACCCTTTGTCCACTCTCCCTTCTGCCAGGTCAGGTATGATATCCTGACACTGACCCACCTGCCCCAGGCCTGTACCCGGCAGCTGGACAAGAGACTGGTATGGGCTCCCCCACACCCAGTCCTCCTCCTTGGGGCTCTGTACCCTCCCACCTGCAGTGCTGCCCCCTTCCAGAATTGTCAGGGTACCTGTTGCAGGTATCCTGCACAATTCACCCACCAGTTCACTGGTTCTATCCTGCACCTGGGCTTCAAAATCAGAGGGCACACCCTGAACCTGGTCCTCCAACCTTAGGGTCTAAACCCTCCAGTAGAACTGGGGACAGAGGTGAGAACTCCCTCCCTCTGCACCACCTTCGAGAGTGCTGTACCCTGCCACCTATAAGACCAACTGGTTAGGACACTGCCTCCAGGTTAGACAACACCTGAACCTGGATCTCCAACCCAGGGTCTGTACCCGGTGGTTGAACACTTGCCCGGCGCACCAGGACTGCCTTGGAAGCACGCATGCCCCACCTGGGGGTAACATATAACTCATGTGTTGTGTGATAGTCTGCCTGGCGCAGATGTTCTGTCCCCTGTCCATCTGACAGTGTGCAAAGATCCCCCAAGACAGAAGTGGTGACACCAAGTTCATTCACTGGTGACGCAGCCCTTCTGGTTGGCCTCTGACCCACTGGTTTTTCCACTGGGGACTCTTTCCCCCTCTCACCCCTCAGTCTGGACTTTTGCATCCTCCACTTGGGAGTGGTACTGCCAGACACCAGAACTGAGGGAGGCCTGCTTCCAGACACCCCCAGTTCACCAGACACTCGGGGATCCCCCTCAATGGGCGGCACATCAGGACATCTTAGACTCCCCACCTGATGTTCCCTTAAAGAACCATCCAGGCTCTGAGACTGGGTTTTGAGCACCTTGGGACACGCAGACCCATACTCATTCCGCCTCCACTGAGACATGATGTGAGTCCCTACACCTCTCCCACTACACTGGGACCTAGCTGGGCTACACTGGTACCTCTTCCCCCACTCTGGGCTGGAAGACACCTGAGCCACTCCTCTGCCTCTCCAGACCCTCTGGAATCCACCAAACGTTCTGCCTCCAAAGTAAGCTCCCTGGGGTCGGAGAACTCAACAACATGCTCTCCCACAATTGGATCACACAGCCCCCCACAGGGGTTAACCAAACTATCCTTCACCTCACCATTTTATTTATTTTATTTTATTTGAAAAGTTTTACACAGTGCTGGCTAGACCCGGAGGTATCAGAGCGCTTTACATGAGGATCAGCGAATTACAAGTTACAAAAGTTACAGTAGCAAGTATGACATGGGAGAAAAACAGTGATTAAACAATGACATGAGTTTGATAGCGCACAACATAACCAAGACAAACGAAAATGGGGCATGGGAGGCAAAGGGGGAAAGGCCAAAAGGAGACTTAAAGGAGGGTGGCGGGTAACGACCAGCGGAAGGACAACAAAGGAGTAGTCCAGCCACACTAGTCTGGAAAAGTGAGGCAGCCACAGGAACAAGATGGGAGGAGGCAGGGGGAGGGAATGAAACACAGTGGAGAGACGAGGAAAAACCATGTCCAATGTCCGGCTGGGTAGGTGACGGCTGCGGGGGTGAAACCAAAACCAATCTCCCGGACATCGGCCATGTAGATCAGGCTCAGCGGTTTGAACAGTGTATGTGGTTCCCGCCTGGGGGGGTCGTCACATCCCCAGCTACTCCCCTACTACAGTGGTATTTTTTCAATAGTATCATTCCATACCTTTCCAATGCTTAAGTCCATGGTGGCCATTTTGAAGTCAGGCTGCTCAAAAGTAACATTTATTGAGTCATAAAAAGCAAGAAAATCATGCACCCAATTTTGAGGCATTTCTATCCTCCTTCCAGCCTTTCAGAAGTGGAGGCACAGTGACCGGCCAGAGGCTCTCTCCGGTGTCTGTCCTGCAGATCGCGGTATACGTCTCCAAGCACCACATGGTCTCAGCAGTGCTCTCTGTTCCGCTGAGCCATGTAGCCAACACTGTGAGTGCCTCTACCACTTTTCTAGCCACTTTTGAAAGGACACTAACCCTGCAAAACCACATCCGCATCTTGCTCCACATACACTCCGCACAGCTCATCGTTAGCAGGGCTCAACTCAGCAAAAGCTCTGAAGGTTCATGTAGGGCTGGGGGACTCTGACAGTAGCTCCAGACAAGGAGAGGCAGGCACGGGGTCTGGAAAGGTGCTCTCTTTCAGGTTCGCCATGCAGGACAAGCTCGGGCCAGGATGTTGCGCCCATTCTAACTTGGCGATGGAGAAAAAAAACGTCTCCGGGGCATAGTGAGGAAGCATCCCTGCAATCAGGCTGCAGCTCTGTCGGTCGTACAACACTCATGTGTTTCGGTGGCAGAACCCAGAAGTTGTCGCGGGATGTCCAGGACGTCAAGCACAAATGTGGGGTCCTGGGAGATAGATGGTGGCCGGCGGGAAGATTAGCCAAATCATCTCCTCTCAGTAGCCAGGCAGCTCGACCAAGGTAGCGGCCATGAAGGCACCGTTCCATAGGTGATCCAACGGAAAACTCAGAAGGTGAGTAGCAGGCCCTGAAAATTGCTCGGGAGAAGGACAATGCCGGAACACAGTCAGTGGATCCCCGCAGGAGTGGGTGGCAGAAGGAGAGAGAAAATCTTGGGACAAGTGCCAAAGGCACACCCCAGTCAGAGGGGCTCCCGTCCGGAGCTCCTCACCCGGCGGCCATCTTGACCTTCGCTCCATCCAGTGCCTCGCACACATACTCCATACTACTCTCTTGAGATTGGCAAGACAGTATCTGACTGTCACTGTCAATTAACCCACACTCTTCAGGGCAGTCTTCTCACTCACATACCAGGACTTCAACCTTGGGGGAATGTCTCTCCCTTCACCTCCCATCTAGAGTCAGTAGAGTGTCCCTCCCACCACTAGGACCATGAACCCCTGTGTCAGTTTCCCCATTCTCCTCAGGGACACTGCTCACCACTGTAGCTACCTCATGTCCTTGAACCTCCTGGTGTATGTTAACCCCCTCCTTCAGGCGCCACATCTCTGGGTGTGTATACTACTCCCTCAGCACTAGACACCTCAATTTTGCTGCCACCATCTGAGCTGGACTCCACCTCCAATCCAGCCAAGCACACTTTCTGAGCTACACACGTTTTCTTTTCAGCTAGGACTCAATCCATCTCCTCGCACTCCCGGTCTAGCTGCCTCAGCCTCCGGTCACGAGCACAAATCTGATTCCTCTCTTCACCAGCCAATCTTTCCCAAAATGTTTCCTCCTCAGGGCCACTGCCCTCTTGGTATTCTGGCTGGGAATCCTTCACCTCAGATACCTCTTCAGAGTCATCTGCTAGTGTTGCGTCCCAGCATAGCACCTCATAGCTCTACAGGGTTGCCTCAAGATCCTGCCTTGGGCTCTCCTCTTCACACGCAGCCCCCTCTCCTAGCAAAATACTTTTAGCTCTCCTATCTTATAGATTTACAGGTGAGAAAAGTTGACTACCATTTTGAAAAGGTCTAACAGGTGCAACAACTAACCAGAGTTCCAACAACCAAATTTCAAAGGGAAACAGGGAAAATAGTACATGGTTGTGTTTGGTCTGCACTCACTAGTAGTGTTCACCAATCACTGTATATGAGTCACAAATACAAGTCCAGAATCCTCACCCCTGACCATCAATGTTAGATTTGGGGGTCTCTAGTTGGCGGAGGTAGGTACCTTATTCCAAATAGGGACCCTTGTGTCTAGTCAGGGTAAAGGGGTACCATCCTAAAATAACCCCTGCTCACATCCTTGGTAGCTTGGCACTAGCAGACAGGCTTATCTCAGAGGCAGTGTGTAAAGCATTTGGGAACACATACAGTAATCAACACTACAGAGGGACACCACACAAGTTGTAGTATAAAAATAAGTATTTTTTATATAGGCTTAACACAAGACCACAAACGACAAAAATCCACAATACTGTACTTCAAAAATGGTAGAATTAGCTTAATTCTATAAAGATGTAAAATGCGACACTTTAAGTTCAATGTACATTCGAATGCATAACACTATACAACGCAAGTGTTGCAGGAAGGTGATGCGTCATTTCCTTCCATGCAGGAACGGTGATGCGTCGGGTCCTGACTGATGCGTACGGGATGCGTTGGTTCTTCTCTGCGAGGGGATGGATGCATTAGTTTCTTACTGCGCTTCCATGGCGATGCGGCCTGGAACGCCAAGATGCGATGAAGATCCGGTGCAATGAAACAAAAATGGCATCTTCCTCTTGATGCGACACGATGCGTGCCCGCCCGATGGCCGTGCGGTGACTCAACAATTCTTCTCAGTCGCGACAGGCCCAATGCCACGCTTCCCGGTGATGCGGCGGCGTCTGTTGCAACGTTGATCCTCTTCTCCGGCGATGCAAGGCGCTTTTGCGTTGCAAAATTACTGCGGCAGTTCAGCAACACACTTCTCCTTCGTGAGTTGCGCTTCCAGCTCCTTGCGACGCACAGTCCCCCAGAAAGCTCAACACAACTGCAGGCACTTCCAAAGAACTCTTGGGGAGCTGGTGGGTGAAGTCTGTTGTCCCTGATACTTCAGCAGGAGGCAAACTCTTTCTCAAGCCCTTGGAAGTCCTTCAGAAGGTGATGAAAGCACACACAAAGTTCCTCTCTCCTTTCTTTAGCAGTCAGGCAACCACTGCAAGCCAATCTTCCAAGCAGCACTTCAGCCTTGGGATAGTCTCTCCCCAGTCTCTCTGGTTCCTCTCCTCAGCAAAGGTGTCTTCTTGTTTCCCCAAAGTGATCTAAAGTTCTGAGGTCTGGGTCCCCCTTTTTATACACATATTCTCTTTGTTCTCTGAAGGCAGAGAGGCCTTTGCCTAGTCCAAACCAGTTCTGGCCAGTCCTGGACCACTCTGTTTACATCACTCCTTCTTTCCTTTCACAGTGCAGGGCAAGGACATCAGACGCACCACAGGAGGTAGAGCCAGCATTGTGAAGGAGAGGCACAGCCCTATTCAGGTCCCAGGCGAAACTCCTCCCTCCCATCTGTATGCAGATCTCTCTATTCAGCCCTGTGCTGACTCACCCTGTGTCCTGGAATCTCCCTGCCCCTCTCACTCAAACTCCAGACAAGGAATGCACAACGTAGCAGAGGCAGGCTTGGGTGGTTAGACAAGAAAATACCTACTACGGGTATTTTCAAACACAGAATGTTAAAACCAACTTCACTAGAAGATGTAGTCAGTTAGGATTATAAAATGTAATAATCAAACTGCCCATTCTGGCCTATGGGGAACAGGTAGCCTTGCAATAGTGAAAAACGGCAATTGCTGTAATTCACTATTAGGACATGCCACACACATCAGGGCTTGTCCTACCTTTTACCTACAATGCACCCTGCCATTGGGCCTACCATAGGGGTGGCTAATATGCAGAAAAGGGAATGTTTAGGGACTGGCAAGTGGGTGCACTTGCCAATCAGCATGGCAGTCCCAAACTGCACACAGGCTCAGCGATGGCAGACCTGAGACACATTTTTACAGGCTGCTTGTAAGGGTGGCACAACCTGCAAACCCACCAGCAGCATTTGGTCACAAGCCCTGGGCACACTCAGTGCACTGTACTAGGGTCTGACAAGTAACCCAAACCAATCAATCATGGAATCACTAATACATAAATGAATTTACAATAGGCAGAGCATATGCACTTTAGCACTGATCAGCAGTGGAAAAGTGCCCAGAGTTATAAAACAGCCAACAACAGGTCAGAAAAAATACAGGAGGAAGGCAAAATGTTCACGGCCAAGTCTAACAAGCAAACTAACAGTGGATGACTTAATGCATCCTCTTTATTGCATTTTATCCTTTTCAACCTAATACATGAATCTTAAACTTATAAAAATGAGTCAGATATTTCATTTCCAAGCTTCTGTTTTTAGAGCTGGGTGTGGATCAATGGTTGTGGAGGGTCTTATCGATGCTACATACCTAGAATGTGTAAATGGTTTGGTGCTTGATTAACTGTATATGAATGCATCTAATGTGGACATCATGAATATGAGGTTTGGATGTGGCCCTTGTGTACCATGGATGGCTATCCTAGTGTTAGGGGAACATTTTATGCTTTAAATCATATCTGCACCTAGTGTTTAAGAGGGAGAAGATGTGGCCTTGCAGTTAACGTGGAGATCTGGGTTCTAAATGGCCTGTTCACTGACTTTGGCTGATAGGGTGCTATGTGCATTGGAAGATGCTTGGTTGACAGCTGAGAGCTTCATGAGCCATTGTGAAATTGATTGGATCACCTATTGGATAACCCTTCTGTACATCGCCCCATATTTCCAAACACTAGAAAGTCAGAAATGCATTTGTAGCAAATGAACGATAACCACAAACTACCTGAAAATGGGATGCAGCTGTGTGCTAAAGTTAGTTGTAGGAAATTGGATTATTAGGTTTAAGGCCTACACAAGTAATAGATCCGCAATTCTCTTCACTGGGAACCAAGCATCCCCACTGTAGCACTTGTTTCTTTAAGGGAAGTGAAACAGAGCATTCCAAGGCCTACTAAGGGGAGTTGGTGTGGGCTAGTAATCCCCATTTTTAGGCACACAATAACACTCAAAAAATGATTTTCCAGTCAGTGCTTTTTCTTTAGCAAAAGGAAAAGTACATTATTTATGCACCCACTACTATATACTATGAAGTAATTTTCAAATATGTACATAGACAGATACTAAATACTAAAGATGCGTTCCATTATCACCTTTGACCCCCTAAAGGGGTCATGCAAACATATATAAGGTAGGCCTATTGACTTGGTGATAGGTTTAAGAGCAGCAAACCACATGTTAAAGACATCATTTTGTACCGAAACGCCATCATCAATAATATTAATCAAGGAAATGTGTATTCACTTTGATCAGTAATCACTGTCAATATTACTATATCAATAAATCATCTAAAATGTGCAAAAACATTTCTGTGTGCTTTTATGGACTTTCCTACCATGAAAATGCAATAATAAAGACAGTCCATAGAGAACATCACATTTCAATCGCATAACATGCAACCATAGTCTTAGCCCTTAGAGCACATTGGTAAACATGTTCCTTCTTTAACCCCTTGCGTGCAGCCGCGATTCTGCGCCTCTGCGGCAAAATCTGAGGTGGGCGGGTTCATGACGGCCCCCAGCCGTCATCCGCACACGAGCATTGTGATGCATGACGGCTTGGGGCCGTCATCAGCACCGAAGGGGTTAAACATCCTCAGGGAACAATAAATGCAAACATAGGATAATCCACTTAGAGTACTCTGCTTTCCCAGCTGAGAGCATAAGCACCAACCATAGAGGTGCTTTAAAAACATTAGAAAATCCTAGAGGAGTCCTGGATTCCATGACCTTGCAAACATAGATTCACTACCTTGAAAAAACTCTTCAGGGTGGATTGCTTCACTCCTGCAGCCCTCTTCCCATGTTTCCTTTAACACTCTAGTCGTGCCCCTGCCATCCTAGGGCCACCATGAGTGAAGAAGTTTGTGCAGATCGAGAAGCCCTGTACAACAGTAAGGGGTGCTCAAGTCTGGAGCAGTGCAAATGAAATTAGCTGCTCTGCTGCTGCACCCGGGAGAGCTGCTGCCTTTTTTCTTTTCTGTGCGGCCTCGTGCCTCACAGCTTTTCCTTTTTGTTTCCTTTTTTGTCGGGTGCCCATTAGCACCTGGGCACCTCCATGCTTCACATTGTTGGGGGCAACCAAAAGATGCCCATCCCTCACTTCCCCACTGGCTCCGAGTGTGGCCGTTGCAGCTGGCAGCTTAGGGATTTCCTTTGTTGTTGCCGTTGCTGGGGGGGGTTCTCAACTGCAATCCCTCTTCACTTCTGGCCTTTGGGGGTCAGGTATAGATTACCAGACCTATCCTTGATAGTTACACCCAGGGGATGGGGTCACTGGGCAATTTAGCGAGTCTGGGCAGGGGCCCCACACACTCCGCCGCCCCGGAAAATTAAATAAAACTTTGTGCGCCCACCTCCATGCCCTGACCCATCCAAGGGGTAGGTTTAGAAATGGTGGCAGAGTCCCACGTGCTCGTCAACGAAAAAGGGTCAATGGTCATCAGTCTTCAAGACACGATAACACAGGCCCAATTGTGTTGATCTGGAGGATGCAGAGCTCATGTTACTCCTGGTGGCAAGTTCTACCTCCAGGGACAGTAGCAGCATATCTCCTCACCTCCAAAGTGGTGTAATCCACAGTGACCTGGTTCACCTGGCTCCCTGCTCCAGCATTCCTCTTGGTCTTTTTCTCTGAGCACAGAGGTCCGGGCTTTCCCCCAACTGATCCTCAGGGGGTGTCAGAGGTCCAGGCTCAGGGCCCTCGCGGAGATCCACTGGTCCTGGATTCAAGTGAGCAGAGCTCTTAGTTCTTTCTGGTCTTCAGGAGCTTTCTACTTCAAGTTGTCCATGGCAGCCCCAGGGTCCAGAAATGAAGCACATCACTAGGTAAACAGTATTCTGAAATATGCCTAATGCACTTGTTATAGTTTTAGAATGGTAAAATGCCATACTGAGGATACCTCGTGTCAGTCACTGTCAGGTATTTCACAAGCCATGAACGTTGGGGTATTAAGTGGATTGCAGAAGAGTCATTATATTGTGGTGCAGCAGACTATAATGTGGCCTGAACCCTTGAAGAAAGCAGGGGATTTTTCAAGGCGTTAGTGGCAGCGATAGCAGGAAATTCCACACGGAAAGTGGAAATCATTCTAGAATAAAACGGCCTCGATGGAGAAACCAGTTTTATCTATGCTTGTCAATTAAAATGAACGGACCCTCATTACTTGCTGTTCAGAACCCCGGCAAAATACAAGGCTTGCAATATATCCTGTGGGTCTTTCTCTCAATAAGTATAACAGGTAAGGAATGGAAGATCAACCACAGTGAGGCACAAGAAGACAAGTTTGTAGATTAGTGGAGACTCCATCTTATGCATATCGGAAAAGGTGGTTTTATAACCACTGATCTTATTTAAAGTGCATACAACTCAAAGCAGTGAGTCCTACTGAAGAGTTCCATATAAAACAACACTAGAGGTATCATAACCACAAGCAAACCACTTTCACATTCCAGGAGGAAGGATAATCTCTACTGTTTACGCAAGTCTAGTCATCTTGTTGGGTCTATGTAGTCAATCAGTTTAAAAGATAGTCTTGTGCACAGCCATAGATATCTTTTTGGACAAAACATTCTATTTGGAACTCTACCCTTGGCTTGACCAGTAGCTACCAGAGTGACATTAGAGTATTACTCCACTAGTTTGAAACAAATGGACCACAGAGTTTATTAATTTCTAAAACAGTATATGGAACCCCACATAGTTAAGCATCAGCTGGGGCTTGCACAACACTTGCTAGAGCAGAGTATGAAGATAACTTTCAAATATTCAACATGTACGGGACAACTGCTTGTTCTCATGGTATACAAGACATATGAGGGTACAGACTCTAATCAAAGGCCTTTTCCATTCTTTTACGGTACATGCTACAGTGAGAGACATCATGGAAGCAGACCAGTTGAAAGGCAGAGCCACGGAGCCAAGAGCAAAGACCGGTGACTTTGATGCATTTTGGTACGCTCCACTCTTCCTATATTCCAAAAAGAAGGAGGTGAGAAGTGATACAGGGTTCTCTCACCTTCCCAAAGATCTAACCATACAAAAACAACAGGGGGAATCCCTAGCGTGCTTAGCCTACCTCTCCATACTAGCCCAAGTGGATCACCCAATGGTATTAAAAGGACTCTCACTCACTGAAATTCCAAGTGGCATGCTTCATCATAGAGTCTTCGTCTAGATGGCAGTTGACAGAAGAAGTGAATATCTTCTATGCACGTTGCCTTAAATGCATATATATAAATGCAGAGTACTGATTTATGTTTCCTATATTTGAGGGTGGAGACCTTATAAATGTAACACAACCGGTCAGTTTATTGGGATGATGGTCACCATTAATTCACAACCCTTAGCACTTATGTATGATCCAAAAAAGAGGAAACCTGTTGAAGTTGGAGTTCACAGCAATATATCTGTAAGTCTGGACAGGCCGATCAGCCCTTCCTACCTTTTTAACACATTTTAACAGGCCAGCAGAAACCCTTTATATGCCCATGTAAATCGAACTTGTATGGACTGTAATTTCTGTGAAACTAACATTTTAAAGTACAGAGCAAATGACTATTAGAACCAGTATATTTTTTATGCTATTAACTTTACCTATAATCATTAGGGATAACCTATTCCAGCAAGCAATGCTTGCTTTAATATGCCACATCCCTTTTTAAAGTGTTAAAGTTTGCAAAGTTACCAGATCTTCCAATCTAGATGTGACATATATAGCCACATATTGAAGAACTGGTATAGGCAGAGGTGTTTGAAAATGTTAAAATGCACAGGGTATGTTAGACTGATGTAAGTCCTGAAAGGCATACAAAATTAGTGATCTGTTTCTCAAGCAACAATAAGGACTGCATGGTTTCGTAGGACAAATAAGGATATAGTAAGCATACACGGTGAACTCCTTGCCCCATTCATTATAACAAAAGGAAACAACTTCCTTACCCTATGTAATAGATTGGAGAAATGGCTTGATATAGACATAGAAAACAGTCAGCAAAAGGAACACACCTGTTTTCTCCCTTTTTCTATATACGTGTCAGAACCCGTATGGGCCTTTATTCTGGCAGAGGAGCTAAAATGTGGTCATTGGTTTGATTGCCTGAATGAACTTGCACCCGAGGAATGCCAAAGAAACTGCCAATTGACACGGTCAAAAGCCAGTTAATGGTAAGTGTTGCACCTGACTGATGTCTATAGCCCCATTAACATCTCTTATCAATTCTACCATGTGTATCCCTTATGTGAAACTTTACTGATCATCCAGGACCACATATTTAGCAGTACTTTGTTTAGTCTAGCCATACATATTTTTGAGAATAGACATAGCGTAATAATTTTCACACCTCCTACAAGGTTTTAGAAGTATAAATATGGTAGAATTACAGGACATAATTAAAGAACTGTAACAGCAGTTGCTGCATACCAGCTGACAAAATATGGCAGATCTCAGAAAAGAGACTGTTGTTGGGCACCCTTTTGTCCTGCTTAGCTGTAGTGATGGAATGATTGCTTTCTGCTTATATTTTCCAGCTATCTAGCTCATTAACCTCGTGAGTCTTAAACATGGGCAGTGCCAGTCCAGCTAGGTAAGATCCTTCCTCATCATCTAGTCATAAATATTATATTGTTTCATATTTTAGGGTCTGAATACCAGACTGCACACCTACCTATTGGTTTCCAGGAAATAGTCCTAGAATACCTTCCTTATCGCAGGCCCCAGTACTCTGAGGCAATGGATGTTGGATCAAAGGATGGGGGAATTTAGGCTGTTAGGGGCAGCAGTGCACAAAAAGAAATTGATTTCCAGTTTTTGCTTTTGTAATCATGTACAATAACAATATGCATCTGATTCATATAATAGGATATACTTTTGTTCTCCTGACTTTTATTACACAGACACAACTAGAACCCTCTTGGTAAATTACACAAATTGTAGATCTATTTGCTAATAAGGTTGATAATTTGAAACATACATGGAAAAAGATGGAATTGCGCCATCTTTTTCGACCACAGCCTGATTGTTGGGTTTTAAAGGTGTTAGAATCATCTTTTACTGGGGTAATTGGAGAGATAAAAATATAGCTTAGATGACCTCTGGGTGCCAGTTTAACTTCATTGGTTGGAAATAATCACGGAAGCTTTTTAATGGCTTCATCTTGGATCAAAGCGGCACAGCTTGTCCTAGGAGTCCTTTACAGCCCTAATATTTAGCTTAATATTTAGGATCCAGATCCTATAGCCAAGTTGAAATGAGCTATCACCAAATTCATTATTCAATTTTGATCGATGACTTTATTACCAATATGGAGCTGTATGTGGACCATTCTGTCCGGATGCCATGCTCAACATGCCTTTATATGCTGAAGTTAACTGCATTTTTTCTGAAGAGGATGGAAGAGATTGGGTGTTGCATTAAGTGAAGCCTTGTATCCCCTGGAAACATTTACGTCATTGGTTGGGTAGGGACCAGGAGTCACCACTACCCACAAGCAAGTGTGGGGCATAAATGTGGCATCCCATGACATTTCAAGGCACCCTCTTCATGACACTTTAGGTGCACAAGAACAGAAGAGGTCTGAACCTGCTGTGACCAGAGAGGAGCCCTAAAAGACCAGACCTGTTCCCTCTTCCACCCAGGACAAACAAGCGGACTTCAAGGGTAAGTTGGCTGACCTCCCGTGTGGTTAATTGGCTATGAGAAGCAGCGAGAGACTTTTTCTTGAAGTGCCCAGCTGACCAGTATCAAATGGACCTGGGCCCTACTAATGCTCTTCTGGAGCAAGTCTTGAACACCTAGTGCTGTTCCTGAGGAAAAGGCATTAAAGATGTACAGGCAGATGCATCAAAGAAAATACCGAGAGCAAACGGGCAAATTCTCAGAATCTGCCCGTTTGCTCCCGGTATTTTTGCATTTGGGATGCATCATCCCAAATGCAGAATTCGCAATTTAAGGAATCTCTAAATAGAGATTCCTTAAATTGCTCTTGCATTTAAGGAATCCCAAAATGAGATTCCTTAAATGCAATGCATGAAACCCAAAAAAATAGCGATTTCGCTAATAGGGGGAGAAAATTACCATGAAGTTGAACTTCGTGGTAATTTGCTAAAACTTTGAAAAATGCACCTTTGTGCATTTTTCAAAGTTACATGTTGAGCGCACACATGCCCTTAGGGCATGTGTGTGTGTAACATTTGTGCACAGGTCAATTTCAGGGGTGCAACAGGGTGTCCTTTGGACACCCTGGCACCCTTGAAATAGCGAAACATTAGCGATTCTGTAATAGCTAATCGCTAATAAGGAATGGCTTCCCCATTCATTCCTATGGGCCTTTAGGCCCATAGGAATGAATGGGGAAGCCATTCCTTATTAGCGATTAGCTATTACCGAATCGCTAATAAGGAATCTTAAGGAATCGCTAATAACATTGCGATTCCTACATGCATCCCGTTTTGAGAGTCTTTAATAGCGATTCTTTAAAATTCGCTATTAAGGACTCGCAAAACATTACTTTGATGCATCTGCCAGGCAGTTCCTCAGGGGATTATTACGAGTTTGGTGGTCCGTGGACAGCCGTCCCAGCAGTGGCGGTCGGGTAGTGGTGAGCCATCTGCCGTATTACGAGTTGGGGTGTCTTGCCTGTGCAGTGGCCGCCGCTGGACTGTCGGAACTGCCAGCACCTGGCTGGGGTCATGTTTGGAGGAAGGCAGCCTTCATTGGGTGGTACAGAGGTGCAACACCACCATCAATATTATGAATTGACTTTCCCATGTGCTGACCGTGGTGGTTCGACCGCCACCTAAAGGTCAGTGGAAATAAATGATTTGGGGTGCATACTCATCCATTTCCTGTTGTTTGCAGCAGATTTTAAGTTAGATTCCTTTCACCAAGCCCCTCTACACAGCAGCATCTTCACACCGAGGAATACAACCCGATCAATGACAAAATACAGGTAAATGCTTTGGTACAATATACCCATTTCCGGGATTCCCCACATATGGGTCGGACTCCAGCAGTGGTATGTTTCTACATATATCATGTGCATTCAACACATATGCAGTCGGAATGTACACACATGTACTGATATATATATATATATATATATATATATATATATATATATATATATATATATATATATATATATATATAATGCAAGGGCACTGCATCCACACCGCCGGCCCTTCTGGATACTCATAATAAAGCGGTCGGAAGGCCAAGGGTGCAGGGGTCTCCTATTGGTTGTTGTCCTCTGGCGGTTTAACTGCTGAACTTGTAATGAGTTCACTACGTGCAGTCATTCAGAGTGCAGTCCTCTTGGTGCAGGCCAGGGTTCAAGCAGGGCAGTCCTTCTTCTTCTTGAAGTTTAAGGCAGGGGATCTGAGTTGCTATGCAGCTTTTCCACATTTATCCACTGTGCAGTAACGACAGGTGGTGGCAACCCTGACATCCCCTACAGGGTACCACCCAAAGGAAGAACAGCTTCCTCCGAAGTGTGGCATATTTGTGACACAAAGCATTGCACTTTTAATTTCATGATGGAGAAACTTTTTCCTTAGGGATAAGAACTGGCCTACGGGAGTGGCTTTTTTCCCTTAACACTCCCCTTCAAGACCTAATGCAATTTTCCTTCCTGGGGATCCTATTTCGCTGGTGATACAGGAAAAGGGAGTAGGCCTGTCTTGTATCTTTACTATCCTGCTCTCCTTGAAGACGAGTTTGTTTACCCGCCCCCCTTCCTGGCCTGTTCTTTGCAGCTGCAGATCTCCCCTACCAGATATCCTTTGTCTCTGCGCAGGCCCCTTACCACCTCATCAGAGCAATTTAGCTAAGCCTGTCAAGACTGGTCAATCATGAACACCTATTGGAAGGTGGGAATTTGGCTAACAGAAAAGAAAGTTCTATAACTTCTTTTATGTATTAGTTATGATAAATTCAACAGTGGCAGGTCGATGGATTCATCATTACTAATCATTTAAGTTCTTGAAATACTATTTTAGCTCGCTCCTGTCAAAAGTGATACGTTATTACAGTATACCTATGTTAGCTATGGAGTTAGAATACTACAATGGGAACAGGAAATTGGTAGTTTTTCCCTCACCAGGGCACAAACAACATCTTTTAATATGTCCCTGCTTGATTTTACATGGTACCCTATCCTGGGGGGCCTACAGTATGTAAAAATAAGGTAGTTTAATACTTTGGAAGTACATTTAACGCTGAAGTCAAATTTGCAAATATTTTCAATTTAACAGCAACTTGCAAAGCAGGGCTGACATTTAAAATGAGAACTCACAAAAAGGTAACCGGATGGTGTACCTACACTACTCATGAGACATTCACAGTGAGGGGAGGGACAAACGCACACATGTGTTAAGACGAGAACCCTTATTCACCCTAGGGTGACATGCTTCATAATTGGAGTCATGGCACAGTGAGATACACAGTCGCCCTCTTTTACACAGATACTGCACTGACATTGTGTTGTTTGGAGGAAAGGACTCCTATAGAGATAACTAGCTAACATAGAAAGACTGTCTTACTACAAAACAAGGTATAGAGTTGGTTGCTGAAGTCTAGAAACCCAATTAGAATATCCTGGCATGCACTACCTCACTATCCTCTATGTGAGTGGGCTCATTTTGGTGATGCTTACAGTAGGACACATCATGTCCTAATGATACAAGAAATGAGATTAAGTGTTTAATAAAGAGGAGAGGACTAGAATACTTTTGTTTTTGTCTGACTATGTGCTACTGTGCCTTTTCATACCTTTAGAGTCCTGAGACCTGCTACTAAAGTACTTATGTGGACGTAGACTAGTAGTCTCCAATTTGTGAGACTTCAAGCAACTAATTGTTTATATATATAACTATACTCAGTGATGGTGAAAGACACTGGTGGTTTGCAAGTATTGGGACTTTTAAAATGCATACTGGATTTTGATGTGTGTTCTTATATCTCTACAGAATGTGGACCTGACTGCAAGCTGGTACCATTGATCGGTACCATTCCAGTAAAAGTATGGTAACTTCTTTATTATTATGTTTTCACACTTATTAAGCTGAGTGAAAAAGTAAACGGCCCTGAAGAATGCCAAGAACCTTTTCAGTCTATCATGCCAAGAACCTTTTCGGTCTATCAAGGCAGAAACAAGTTGACCTCATCCTGATAGGGAACATCAGCATCCCTATTTTCACTTAGCAATTTTAATCTATCGACTGGGGACACTAATAAAGGATTGACTTTGTAAACCAGGAGATAGTTTTAACCCACATTTTGATTTTTGCACTCTGCCCCTCACTCTACCCTACATTGGATGACATAAAACATCTCACACTCCTCTCCTGTGGGGGAGTTGTAGCCCACACTGGGTACCTTGCGGTCCAAGTGTGCAAAAGGTAATACAATGATGAAGCATGTCACCGTAGGATGAGTGACGGTTCTCGTCTTAACACATGTATGCGTATGTCCCTCCCCTTCACTGTGAATTTCTGATGAGTAGTGTAGGTACACCATCCGGTTACCTTTTTGTGAGTTCTGATTATATGGAGTGGTACTGTGAATAGTAATAATTCCTCCTTATAGAACCCCTATGGTGAGATTATACTGACTTTTAAAATGGCAGCAGACTGCACAGCGGTGCATACCTGAGTGCATTAAATCTGCTTGGCCTCTAAACCCACATGCCCTACCAAATACTACCGGTAGGTTGTCAGTAACAATAGTAGTTACACCCAATTACTCTATATATTTTAATCAGGGCACTGTCCATGGGTCTCGTTTCAGAACCCAGGACGCAGTCAGAGTCAGTTATCACGAGTGAAAATCAAAGATCAAAAGTAAAACATCACCAGAGTAAAAATACACTATCAGTCATAAAATCAAAAAGTACCTTTAAAAGATGATTAGAATAAACAATTGTATTGCACTTTTTAGAAATGAGCCCATAGCTAAACATACATCAGGGAAATCCAACTGTTGCATATAAAGCAGTGCCACTCTGCACCTGCAAAATTGTGCTTACGTAAGAGAAGCAATAAATACAGTTTTTGAACAGAATCTGAGTGGAAACCTCATTGCATAGGCAGATACATATATTAGAGGAACTGAATTGACCTTGTGGGAAACATAATACTCATCGGATGGAGCCCAATCTAAACCGGGACACCAGAATATTCTTCGAAGATCCAGGAACCAGGTCCAAATAGGGCACCGCCCCGTGGTTTGTACTAGGCACTATTCCCTAATAGAGGGCTTCATTGCCTCTGACCCCCCTTTGGGTCCTTCTATCAGTTAAGAAACAATCCCAACTCCACAGTTTTTCCTTTTTGCAGATGTCAGTATGACTCTCAAAAACAGAAGGACCTCCAAGGGCAACAGTTGTATCCCTAATATATTTGAGCCAGGAGTTACTATTCCCAACGGGACAAGAGAGGCAGTCTAAAATTATACCTCTACTTAAACTAGCCTGCTCGGTACACCAAATTGAGCACCATAGCAGCAGGGGAGCAAGTTTGATCAAATCCTCAAGATACTCAATGCTCAATTCTTGTTGTGTAACAAAGTGTGAAGTTGTCAAGGTAACCCCCAGCATATAGCGGCAAGCTCTATCTTCTTCACTTTGGATACAAACCCCAAACATCTAGGGGCAAATGCATCAAGCTATTTAGGAATCGCAAACGGTGCGATTCGGTAAAATCGGCCGTTTGCGATTCCTAAATACCTTTTTAGTATGCATCATGCATTTTTGGAAAAATCGCTATTTTTAGCAAATTCCAAAAATGCGATTGCTCTTAAGGAATCGCAAATTTGCGATTCCTTAAAAGCAATGCATCTTTTATAAAAAAATTGCGATATTTGAAACTGGAAGTGCAAATTACCACGAGGTTGAACCTCGTGGTAATTTGCGAAATGGTTCAAATATGCTTAAAATTGTTTTTTTTAAACTGTGCAATTACAGACACACATGTCCTAAGGACATGTGTGTATGTAACTTGTACTGAAAAGTACATTTCATGGGTGCAGGGGGGGTCATTGGACCCCCCTCTCCACCCTTCAAATGCATTCATGAATTGCGATTTTTCAATTGCGAATTCGCAATTACCATTGATTCCTATGAGCCTTTTAGCCCCTAGGAATGAATGGGAATTGCGATTTCGCAATTGAAAAATCGCAAATTTCATGCGAATCGGTAAAAATTGCGATTTTTACCGATTCGCATAAAATTTGAGAGAAAAATGATGCATAGGCTTTTGCGAATTCTTATTTGCGATTCGCTATTTTTCGCAAATAAGAATTCGCAAATGCCGATATTGATGCATGTGGGCCATAGCTCCATATTATTTCCTTTTATAGATCTCAATTATATGGTGCATGGGTTTTTTCCCTATGTAGGAAGTAAGAGAGAAGATTGTGCCAACTGCTTTTAAAAAGCGATTTTTCCTGTTGGTACACATTGTGGTAAAGCATAGGAACTATCAAACATTAAACCAAAATATAGTAACTGGCTCACTTTCTTATTAGTCCCATCATTAACGCTAATGCAACAAGTTTTTTCATTTTTGGGTCCACAGACCATATTGAAAGATTTTGACAAATTTGTTTCTAGGTCTAACTGTTTAATAAAAAGAGCATTTTGGGTCCTGTGCATCCCCCTTTTCAAAACCAGGCACAAATATAGATGACCAACAGGTGGTTGGTATGTCAACCTTACAAGCTGAGTTAAAAACATTTGTGAGATGGGAGCCCAAAATCCAGGATTTCCTTATATAGATCCAACGGAATCCCATTGGCCTGAGGAGTCTTTTTGGAAGGGCTATTTAGAACAGCTTCAAGCATCTCCCAGCAAGAAAAAATAAATATCTAGGGCAGGAAAAAAATCACCACCATTCTCTCTCAGCCAGTTAGAATCGTTGGAGGCAGTATATTTTACCAAAAGGGTGCGCCCCCGTCTTCTCCTCAAGCCCGCACGTCAGCCACACCACCTAACTCCTCTGGACCGACCACCGCTGCATCAACTTCACCTTCCAGAAACACACCACCGCACCGAAAGGATCCCCAGCCGCCGCTGGAGCAAAATCACCGAAGACCAACTACATGCAAACCTCGCTCTCAGCCCACCCACCGAACCCTCCAACACCGATGTCGCTGCCCACAACTGCAGACGCTGGATCGAGGACTGCTCCAACACCCTCGCCCCACTGAAGAAACCCCCCCACAGAGACACCAGCAAGAGGGCCAGCTGGTTCACCGCAGAGCTCCTAGATTCCAAGCAAGCCTGCCGGAAACTAGAGAAGAAATGGCACAGTGAACAAACTCTGGACAGCCACGCAGCACACAAGGACGCCGTCCTCAACCACCACCACCTCATCAGGGCTGCCAAGAAGACCTCCTTCAAAGATCGCCTCAACAACAACGCGCACGACAGCAAGGAGCTCTTCAACATCGTGAGAGAACTCTCCAACCCCAGCTCCAATACCAACGACATCCCGCCGTCGCAAGCTCTGTGCGTCTCCCTCACCAACTTTTTCCACCGCAAGATAGCAGACACTCCCAACAGCTTCAACACCCAAACAGCCCCAACAAACAGCAACACAACAGACCCTCTGCACACCATCGACCACGTCCCCTTGCTAGCCTGGACCAGCGTGAGCGTCAATGACACCATCAAGACCATGAGCACAATCCACTCCGGCTCTCCGTCAGACCCATTCCCGCACCATGCCTTCAACAAAGCAAGCAGCTCCATCGCACCCCATCTACGCAATGTCATCACTCTCTCCCTTGAGACCCCGACCTTCCCAGAGAGCTGGAAACACGCCGAGATCAACGCCCTACTAAAAAAAACCAAGGCAGACACAAGAGACCTCAAGAACCTCCGACCCTTCTCTCTGCTCCCCTTCCCGGCCAAGGTCATGGAGAAAATCGTTAACAGACAAAATAAGTTGTTTTGAAAAACAGGTATCATATCAAAGTAATGCAATTTCAAGTTACATTATCCAGGAACTTCTATTTTGTATATTTTGAATATTTCCTGATTTGGATAGCAAACTCTTTCTTGATTTTCAAATCATTGTGTAGCCCAACAACAGTGTTCCTATTGTATTCAAACTATGACACAGCAGGAAACAATGTATTACAGATGTACAAATGCAGCTGGCATTTCAAATGTCAGACCTACCTTCTTATGGCAAAATATAAGCCAGGACTAGAAAGAACGCGGCCTATGATTGCATGGAAGCCACAGCAAAGGCCTTGCCTTCTGTCTTCGAGAGTACACAAGTGGTGTTAATATCACACAGGATGCAAGTTGGTAGAAATAATAACTTTCAAAGCTCATACGCAGAAACAGCATTGCTCTAAATAACCCTTGCTCTATCAAGGTTTTTTTGGAAAATGTGTTCAACCAATTTCAGGGAAAAGACAGCAATGGGTCTTGGGGACCGATAGACTAGCACTCCTTTCCAGCTGGTTTGCAAGGACGATTCAATTCTGAAGATCAGTATCTCCATGTTAGATTCCTCTCATTGATCCAGAATGGAGATCCTAATTCCTTCTTTGGGCACAATTGCAATTCCTCCCCCTGTTTTTGTGGTTCTATATAGTCTAAACATCTTATATCCTTCTGAGAGTCCTAGTGTTATAGCGGGTACACAATGAGGTTTGAGCCAGGTCTCTGTAAAAAACAAACAAATCGGGTTGGAACGATGACAGCAAAGTCCCACACTATATTATGTTCATGTAAAAATTACTTTTATTACAAATTGCTGTTGAACTGGTTATAAATAATAACAATTAAAAACGTATGTACGCTATAACTGAATGACATGTAAAGGCAATTATTTTTAACTTTAATAAATAGTTTTTTCTTGTAAATAAATTACATTCCCAAAAAATTGTCGAGAATATAAATAAATAATGCAATGTAATACCATGTAAATATGGTATATTTTAAAAGAAAGATCTTGAAAATATTTATGGCAAATTAATTTTTTTATTGATACTTTAGAAAAACTATGGCCCCCCTATTTAGATCTTGGCGGAACTCCTTCCATGGCAGCGACTGCAAGTACCCGTCAAGATGAAGGAGTCCCGCCCATCAGATTTAGATCCGTGCAGGCTTTGCTGTCTCTGTTGCCATCAGGTTGGCGGTATTCCGCCAAGCTGATTTAGAGGTCCCTGTTGTGCTGGCATTGTCCTTGTGGTGGATTCCTGATGGAGTGAGTACCTGGTGGAGTAGAGACTGGTAAGTGCAACTTATTTTCATGTCAATACACATATATGTTGTGCTTGTCTCAAATACATATTTATGTAATGCGTTATGTCACTTTTTGTTAAATATGGCATGTCACACAAACAACATCCACACACTATTGAACCCAGAGGCATCACAACTATAATATATATTTTAGTGTCTATACAGGTGTGTTCAATTTACCTTGATGAGTAGAAAAAGTAACACTACTGCATTACATATAAGGAAAGATTGTATGTAAGAGCAATGCAAAAAGACATAAGGTTACAACGATGGTCAACACATGATTCAAAGTATGACAGTTGTAAAAGTTACTTACCTTAGATCTCAGTGACAACAGAGTCATTAGGCATAATGGTGGAGTCACAGCAGCAAAGGAAGGGCCTGAACAATAGGCTTCAAGATAGAAACGGAAGTGGAAAACAATTAGAAAGTTAAGTACTTACCTCATTTCCTTCCATTCCGCCATCTAAAAGTAGCAGGTTTTCCCACTACAGTTGCCTTGACGGAAAGCTGTGATTAGCGCTGCATTCATCATGGTTGGACTCCCGCCACCAGCTGCTTCTGCCTATGGCTCCGTTGACGCAGGTGAGAATTCCTAACCATGTCGAAGAAATTGTTGGACTTTGAGAGGAATCAGATTTTTTATCCACATTCCAAACATAACCCCATTGGGAAACTACTGGACTTCCGAGGGGGTCAGGTTTACTATGTTTACTCCAAACCTAACCACACTGGGGACGGTGGTGGACTTGGCGGGCAGTTTTACTATTCCAACTCTAAACGTAACCATATTAGGGAAAGTGTAAGATGCCTTTTTTATTATTCCCACACCAAACTTAACCAAATTGGGAATAATGTTGAGTCAGATTTACTATTACCATTTCAAACATATTTGCACTTTAGATAGTGCTGGACTTTTGATTGATGCAGGGCAAGGGGTCAGATTTCCTATTCCATCTCCAAAATTAACCACTTTATGAAATGTTTGGGGATGGTCAAATGTATTATTCCCACTCCAAAGTTATCCAAGTTGGTGAAAGTTTGAACTTTGAGGTGGGGGCCCAATTTTACTATTTCCACTCCAAACATAACCAAATTGGGGAAAGTGTTAGACTTTGAAGAGGTCAAATGTATTACTACATTGAAGAATGTGGTGGTTGAGGGGGCCAAATTTACTATTTCAACTCCAAATTGAAATGTAACCACTTAAGGGAATGTCTGAAGGTGTTAGGTTTACTGCTCCAGCTCCAAACTTAGTTTAGTTTAAAATATTTTTTCATTAGTTTCATTAAATAGACCTTAGTGCGATAGTGTCAAGCATATAATACAGATCATAAATGATGTGCACTACAGATACAATCATTTGCTTTAAAAAGCAGATGACCACAGATCATTATAATAAGTAAATTAAAAGATTGATTGAAAATGAAAATACCCAGATAACTATACTTAATAGATTAAAAATGAAAATCAAATATATCTCATATGACATGCATCCACAAGCATTCAAACATATTTCAACTACGGCAAATTTCATACATATCTTAAGTCCACCAAAACTCGTAAAATAAGACTATAAAAACAATATTCCCCATTGTGTAAAGTGTTAGTCTTGTGGGTCAGATTGAGTATTCCCACTCTAACTCTAAATGTGAATACATTAGTTATTAGGCTTTTTGGGGGAGCAAGGAACGGGGGCCAGATTTACTTTTCCAGCTCCAAATGTAACCACATGAGGAAAAGACGTGAGGTTAAAATTTGCTATTCCCACTCCAAACTTGACTACTTGACTACATTGAGGAAAGTGTTAGACTTTGGGGGTCAGATTTAGTATTCCTATTCCAGACGTAATTGAATTGTAGAAAGTGTGATTTACTGTTTTGTCTGCAAGGCCACTTTTTTAGACCCGTATGGTAAAAACCTGCCTTAGAGTACAGTCTTGCTTCAATTTGGCCTACAGAGACCAGTTCCATATCTAATTGGGATATAACATGTGCAGGAAAATCAATTCTGCAAGTTCCAAAAAGATATCTGTACAATTGATGGCTCATTCAGAATTGCCATATTACTCTGGTTCAGCTCAGGATCAGAGCCCAGCCCTTTTGTAACACTGCTATGCCGGGCTAATTTCATTTCTCTCCAACAGCTTCTCCTTGCACAGTGGGAGAGCAACCCATGCAATATGTATTGCTCCTGGATGAGCACCGTATAATGCCCTGCAGGACTTTGTCAGCTGCTCATCTTCATCCCATCAGGGTGGCCTTCAGGGTGGCCCCAAAATGGCAGGGGCACCCCCAACCTACTAAGGGAAGCATGGGGTGGCTGCCAGAGTGCAGCAGCTCCTACTTAAAGAATTTTTAATCATGACTGACCATATATTTAGCGGGGATATAAAAATCAGGGGCCTTTGGGTTTTCCCTAATGTTTTAAAGCACTCCCAGGGGCTGGAGATTTGGCTCTACAGCTGGGAGTACAGCAGACTTTACGGGCTGATTTTTACAGTTTAAATTATTGTTACCTGGAGTTATACAAAGGAGATGTATCTACTGCAGCTCCCTCTGGGTGCCAAGTCTATGACTGTAGTGCAATGTAATCAAATTGTGATGCCCCATAGGAGCTGCTTGTATTATTGTAAAAATACAGTGACATGTTTTGTTCTTTTTTAAAAGCTTAACTCACAGCACCTATACCTTATTGACATTCATGAGTGCATTCACACTTGATGATTACTATTTATGATTCCATTTAAATACAAAATGCTGTTTTTAACATGTGGTTTGTTGAGCTTTATCCTCTGACCCAGCCATTCGACTTACAGTATACATTTATGTGACCCCCCTCCTTAGGGGTTCAAAGGTGGATATGTAATGTCATCAGTGGCATTTTCCATCTACCAATGTATACATTTGTAAATAACTGTGCAGTATTTAGTAGTCTGTGTGTAATACTTCTCCTTTTCTAAAGTAAAAGTACTGACTGGAAAATCATTTATTGAATGTTGTTATTGTGTGCCAGTGTAGAGCTCACAGCACCTCCTCTGAGTAGGCCTTGGGCTGCTGGGCTTCACTACCCTAAGAGAGTAATGCACTACAATGGGGTGCCTGGTTCCAAGTGAGCAGAGTTATGGATCTATTACTTGTACAGGTTACACTATTAAAAGCCCGATTTCCTACAAATACATTACAGAATTCAATTTTAAGTATTCCGAAAAACTTAACCACACAACATAGAGAGTACTTCCAAAAACGTAAAACTTAGTTTTACTATAACTTTCAAACTAATACATTTAGGGCCTCATTACGATGTTGGTCAGTAAGCCTCCGACTGCTCGTCCAAGGCTTACAGACAGCCTTTCCATGTCAGTCTTTCTGACATGGAAACGTTGTCAGAAAAAATGACTTTGGGGGCCCCCTCCGCGGCTTATGGTTGTGGGCCTGGTGGGCACCTATGGACTCAACTATGTGCACTCGCATTGTAATCCCGTGTTCAAACTCCCGACCTACGTTCAGTCGGTTCCCACACTGAGACGGCGTCGGTCGGAGGCAAATTAATATTTAAAAAATATATTTGCCTTTTTTTTTTAAACTTCATATATTTTTTAAAAGATCAATATAAAAAAATGCAACACCTTTAATTAAAAGCAATAATTATATTAAAATGAATTACAATGTAAAATAAACTCCATTCGATTATTTTAATTGTAAAAGATTATAAAACTATTATCAATTATCAGAAAATGGAATAAAATTATATTGACAAAACATACATATTAGATATTTAAATAATATGTCAATATTAAAATCACATAAAACCCTTTTAAGAACATTATGGGGGTCGATTCAGATTCGGGAAAAACCGCTCCGAATAGCCGTTTGGACCGTTTTCTCATACGAATCGTACCCTGCAACGTCCCCCGTATGTACGATGAAGTACGATTCGTACCAGGAGCTGGACTCCGTAGGAATCGTACAGAGACCGTACAAATCAAATCCCCGTACGAATCTACCTCGGAACCCGCTGTACGCGACATCTGTATGGTTCGTGGTGGCTTTTCCCGACCAGGCAAGTACGATTCGTGTCGGGTACGCACCGTACGACCCTTTTTCTACGGGAGCTGAAAACAGCCGCAAAAGTTGAGTTTGCCCCGAAACAGGTACGGAACGGCCCCCCTTGGTACGGTGTGTACACCCCATGATCGCAGGGGTACAGTGCGTACCCCTGCGATCACAGGGTGTACGCACCGTACCCTGCGATCATGGGGTGTACGCACCATACCCCATGTTCGCTGGGTGTATGGTGCGTACACCCTGCAATCGCGGGGTTCGGTGTGTACACCCCAAGATCGCAGGGGTACGCATCGTACCCCTGCTATCATGGAGTGTACACACTGTACGGTGTGTAACTGATTGTGTGCTTTTCCGTACGAATCACCCTTACCTGACGTGAACCATAGGAATCACGTCCTCATACCCCGTCGGGTCGTACAGCATGTGTACGAGTCATATGGTTCACTGTTTCAGCCTTGCAATACGTACGGATCGCGACCATTCAGACGGATTGACGGAATACGGATCATACTACGCGACTCGGACGGACGGGTACGAATCGTACGGCGATGGCTCCGTTTTTTTTCCAGGATCGGAATTGACCCCTAAATGTTAACATTTTAATTTTACAAAGGGGGGTGCTGCTACTGCTCGAAAAGCCAGGTCTTTTTGAGCCGTAGCAATACATCATAGTTTCGAGCATTAGAAATACATCATTTTTTGCAGAAATCAGTTTCAGAACCCATTTATGAGGCCCAGGACAGGAGGGGGCACCTCAGGCAAGGGTAGGACTCACAGATAGCAGAGTTCAGCAGCACCAGCAGGATTGTATGAAGTTGAATGTATCCCTAAGACTTCAGAAAAATGGAAGCAAGCCAGCAAGCCCTTGGAGTCTCTCCGGATTCAAGGAAGATGGGTCCAGGCCTTGTCCTCAGCAGGGCAGAGATCAGCAGGCAGCAGGGCTGCTCAGAAAAGAAGCGAAGTGCTATGCAAATAAATTATGGATGGAATGCTGACAAGATTATGCATTCACCCCCAGTCAAGAGATCTGGGTTAAATCTATCGCAAAGCAGGGAAGCAGATCCTCACTGCAAAGTGGCAATCCGTTCAGCACTGCAACCTTTACTCCAGCAGAGTTCTTCACAGGTCCAGTAGTGTACTGATTTGGTAGGGTCTGTGCCCCGGTACTTATACTCAAACGTTTCTTTGATGTAGGGGGAGACGTAAGTGGATTTCTCTGAAGTTCACAAGGATCCCTTTCAACTCAGTCCTGTCAACCAGGTTATCTGTGGGTGGTAGTCAGCCCCTTTGTGTGAGGAAAGGGCTCAGCCTATTCAGATGTAAGTGTGAGCCACCTCTCCCCTTCATGCCCAAGAAGGCTAGGAGAAAGCAGATGAATGAAGATGAGTCTTCTGTCATGCCCAGCCCTTCCTGTGTTTGTGGCTGTCTAGAGGGAATGCACAAAGTGCAGCTGTCACCCAGCCAAGACATATATTAGAGACAGGCTGCAGGTACAGAGAAAAAGTTAAGAGCAGAGAAAAATCCACTTGAAAAAAGTGGCATTTCTAAAATGGTAATGTCAAATCCAACTTTACCACTAAAGAAGATCTATCACCACCATTCCAAATATATTAAACAGGAAGTAACTACTCCTTTCCAATCATGAATTGCAGATTAAAAGGTGTTTTAAGGAATCCCCAATACTAGCCTGTTAGAACTGGGCGTCTCTAGTTGGCAGAGGTAGGTACCACTGTCCAAATAGGGACCCTTGCTTCTAGTCAGGACGAGGGGATAACCCTCTTAGATAACCCCTGCTCGCCCTCAAGGTAGCTTGGCCTGAGCAGTCTAGGCTAACCAGAGGCAATGCGTAAAGTATTTGTACCAACACTCACAGTAACACAGTGAAAACACCACAAACTGATTCCACAACAGTTTAGAAAAATAAAGATATTTATTCTAAACTACACAAGACCAAAACGTCAAAAATCCAACACACAGTTCAAGGATATGGTTTCAAAAGAGTTCTTCAGGTTGTAATCAAAGTTCTTTAAGTTGCGATCAAATAATCCACAGATGCGTGAAAAGTTCACAGTTGCGTCACGTTGACTCACAGTACCTTTTAGATGCAACAAAGTTCCACAAGCAGGAAGCTGGTGCGGTGGAAAACAAGCAATGCGTTACTCCTGAGACCCTGGGGAGGCGATGCGACAGCCCCGCTGCAGCAGCGGGCGTGTTGCGACGAATCCGGTCTGTATGGGGAGGAAGGCAGCTTGCGTGGATTCCGGTGCGTAGGTTCCGTGGGAAGTCTGTTCTCGCAAAGGCAAGATGCGATGATCTCGTAGGGGCTGCAACGATCTCCGGGGCGACGATGCGCGGTCCAGCGGTGATCCTCTCTCTCGCAGCTCCTCGATGCGATGGTTCTGCGACGATGTTCGCAGCAACGTGATGCGGTCCGCAAGCAAGCGGTGCGGCGATCTCACCCAGACGACAGGCTCTGCGACGACACTCGCAGCAATGTTCGATTCTCCCGCACCGGTCTGGTGCGTCCCGCAAACGAAGGGTGCGACGGCTCCGGCAGCGATGTCAGGCGCTGCGCCGATCTCGACCTTCGTAGCGGCGGGAAACTTCTCGCACTGTCGGGGATGCGCTCCGCAAGCGAGCGATGTGACACTTTTCAGCTTCACAAGTCTCTCAAGCTTAGTTTCAAGCTTCCCAGCTCAGGTTCCACTTCCAGAGGCCCCACAACTGGATCAAGCACTCTAAGAAGGACAGAACTCTCTCCGCAGAGTTCAGAGAAACTGGGGGTGAAGTCCTTTTGTTCCTGGGACTTCGTAAACAGGGAGCCAGCTCTTCTCAGGCCCTTGGAGATTCCTTACAAGACAGGGGACACAGCTCACAGCAAAGTCCTTCCCCTCTCCTTGGCAGCAAAGCAACAGCAGGTCAGTCCAGCAGAGCAACAGCAGGACAGTCTTCCTTCTTCCACGTCAGCTTTCTCCTTGGCAGAGGTTCCTTCTTGATTTCCAGGATGATCTAATTTTCTGTTGTCAGGGGTCCTGTACTTATACCCCTAAAGTCTTTGTTCTCTCTGTGCATGTGGGCCCTGAGCCCGGTCTGAACCAGTTCTGGGTGGATCCTGAGCACTTTGTTTTGCTGGCTGCATCTTTCCTTTCAGAGTGAGGGGCAGGGTCCTCAGCCGCCCAGCAGGAGGTGGAGCCAGCATTGTGGCAGGCAGGCACAGCCTTATTCAGCCCAGGTGCTAACTCCTCCCACCACTCAGGTTGCAATTGCTTCATTCAGCCTAGTGCTGACTCATCCAGCCTCTGGGGGAATTCCCCAGCCCCTGTCACTCACAAACCAGACAGTCAAAACACAAACATTCCCAGGCACACAGAAGGGTCAGACAAGAGAATAGCAACTTTCTAAAAGTGCTGTTCTCAAACACAGGATTTAAAAACCACCTTTCTTAAAAGATGTATTATTAAATTCTGAGTTCAGGGATACTAGATACTTATGTCCTATCTTGTTCCTATGGGAAGAAATGCTGTTAACCACTGTAGCCAGCATCCCCCATGTTAACCTATGGAGCAAGATAGCCTTACAATAGTGAAAAACGAAAATGGCTGTAATTCACTACCAGAGCATGTCACCTGCACTAGTACATGCTCTACCTTTCACATACACGGCACCCTGCCCAGGGGGGTACCTTGGGCCTTCCATAGAGGTGACTGATGTGCACGAAAAGGGAAGGGTTAGGCCTGGTCAGCGGGGATGCGGACCAGGAGGACATGGCAGTTCTAAACTGCCCGTAGGCGCTGCAGTGGCAGGCCCGAGACACCATTTTAGAGCTACTCCTGTGGGTGGCACAATCAGTGCTGCAGGCCCACTAGTAGCATTTGTCATCACCAGCCCTGGCACACCCCGTGCACTTTACTAGGGACTTCACAATCATACAAATATGCCAAACATGTATATCCAATCAGAATAACAATTTACATAGAGAGCATATGCACTTTAGCATTGATCAGCAGTGGTAAAGTGCACAGAGTCCTATTGCCAACAGCCACGGGTCAGGAAAAATAAGGGAGGAAGAAGCAAAAAGTTTGGGGATGACCCTGCAAGAAGGGCCAGTTCCAACACAACCCCCTTCCAGCCTAAAGCCAGGGTAGACCAAACAATACCTCGATGGGATTCCCTGCTTAAGGCGATAGAACACGGAACCTGGCCCAAAAAGCAGGGCAGTCCTGTTCTACGCCGTCCTAAACCCAGTTGTATCACTCTATCCATACTCTCGGGGTCCACCATGCCAATCCATGTGGAACCTTTCACCTCACCTGTGGACACCACCTGTGCAGCACCTAACCTTAATTTCCTCACAGGTGTGTCCCAACAGACCAACAGCAAGCCACAGTGACCACCAACAGTGATCAGGGATGAGACCTAGGCCTCCTGCCTCTCATGGCTCTCAAACCCCTGTGGCATCAGAGGGTGGGGGGCAGTAGCCCCAGGTGCTTGGCACCCTTTGTCCACTCCCTCTCTTGTCAGTTCAGGTCTGACACTCTGGCACTGACCCTCCAGTCCCGGACCTTTATCCGGCGGCTGGACAGGAGGCTGAGGTGGGCTTCCCCACACCTGGTCCTCCTCTTCCTTGGGGCTCTGTACCCTCCCCCCTGGAGCGGTACCCCCTTCTAGAATAGTCAGGGCACCTGTGGCAGGTACCCTGCACCATCCACCCACCAGTTCAGGGGTTCTATCCTGCAACTGGTATTCCAGGTCAGGGGGGACACCCCGGACCTGGCCCTCAAACCTAGGCTCCAACGCCCCCAGGTCCGACAACACCTGAACCTGGCTTCCCCACCCAGGGACCAGCCCCTGCGGTGGAACACTCGCCTGGCACGCCAGGACTTCTGGGGACTCACATAGTACCCCCTTGAGGGTGACACACAACTCATGTGTCCTGTGACAGTCTGCCTGGCGCAGATCTCCCGGCCCCTGTCCACTTGACAGTGCGGGAAGATCCCCCCGGACAGAAGTGGTGTCACCATGGTCACTCCTGGGAGACTCAGCCCTTCCGACTGGTCCCTGACCCACTGGTTCACCCACTGGAGACTCCTTCCCCCTCTCACCCCTCAGTCTGGACTTCTGTACCCTCCCAAATGGAGCGGCACTGCCAAACACCAGAACTGTTGGAGGCCTGGTTACAGGCACTCCCCGTTCAACAGACACTGGGAGATCCTCCTCAAATGGCCTACAAGTACAGTCTAGGTCCCCATCCTGATGCTCCCTTAAGGAACCCTCCAGGCCCTGAGACTGGGTTTCGGGCACTGTGAGACACACCGTCCCACACTCATTCCTTCTCCACTGAGACCGGACATGAGCCCCTACACCCCTCCCACTACACTGGGACCTAACCGGGCTACACTGAACCTCTTCCACCTCACAGGTCTGGAAGATATCTAAGCCACTCCTTTTGGGATCACTCCCCAATGCCTCCTCAGACTCTCTGGAATTCACCAAGAGGTCTGCCTCCAACGCAAGCTCTCTGGGGTCAGAGAACTCACACTCCACCGGGTGTTGGCATAGCTCTGGAAAACAGGGACTTAAAATATGCTCTCCATCAAATGAATCACACAGCCCCCCACAGTTGTTAACCACGCTACCCTTTGCCTCACCCTCCAGTGCCTCACACAAGTACCCCACACCACTCTCCTGAGACTGGCAAGACAGTATCTGACTGTCTCTGTCACACAACCCACACTCTTCTGGCTGGTCTTCACTCACACACACCAAGGTTTCTACCACGGGGGAACCCCTCTCCCTGTACCTCTCATCTAGAGTCAGTAAAGTGTCCCTCCCACCACTGGGAATATGGTCCCCTGTGCCAGTCCCCCAATCTACTTCAGGGAAACTGCACTCCACTGGAACTACGTCATAAACCTGAACCCCCTGGTGTATGTTGACCCCCTCCCTCAAGTCAGGCGCCACATCTCTGGGTGTTTGTACCTTTCTCTCAGCACTGGAAACTATAATCTTGCTGCCACCATCTGAGCTGGACTCCACCTCCAACTCAGCAAAGCTCACTTCTTGAGCTACCCATGTTTCTTCTTCAGCTGAGACCCTCATAGCCTCACGCCTCTTGAGCTCCAACTCAAGCTTCCTCATTCTTAATTCATGGGCCAAGGACAATTTCAATTCCTCCAGGGCACAGGCATGTTTGCTCTCCTCCGCCGCCCTTTCCATTTGCTTCATCTTCATTTTCATGACCTCCAGGTCATATTCTCTTATTCTTTGATTTTCCTGTAACTCTTCTGGGGTGAGGCCCCTACTGGAGTGGTTGCTGCCAGCTCCTGAGCCTACTCTGCCCACTGGCAGATCTTTGCCTTGAAAAGCACTGTCTACATCCACAACATCATTTCCTTCTTGTGCCTCCCAATGGGTTTTCAAGATTCTCTGCAACTCCTCCTTCCTGTAGGCGCTCTTTATGGGGCACTCAAACTGCTGGCAGAAGTACCTAAGATGCTTTACCGGGTAGGAGTACAGATCTTCAATCGAGAATTCCAAATCTATATCTGCCTCCTCACTGGGCGCCTTCCCATTTAGAGACATGATGCTTTTCGAAGAGTTACTCAAAAATAGAACTCAAAAACCAATAGTATGCGGTGGCGTAGTGGTCTGCACTCACTAGTGATGTACACCAATTACTGTGGGTCAAGTACAAATACAAGTTCAAATCCCACCGCCTGACCACCAATGTTAGAACTGGGCGTCTCTAGTTGGCAGAGGTAGGTACCACTGTCCAAATAGGGACCCTTGCTTCTAGTCAGGACGAGGGGATAACCCTCTTAGATAACCCCTGCTCGCCCTCAAGGTAGCTTGGCCTGAGCAGTCTAGGCTAACCAGAGGCAATGCGTAAAGTATTTGTACCAACACTCACAGTAACACAGTGAAAACACCACAAACTGATTCCACAACAGTTTAGAAAAATAAAGATATTTATTCTAAACTACACAAGACCAAAACATCAAAAATCCAACACACAGTTCAAGGATATGGTTTCAAAAGAGTTCTTCAGGTTGTAATCAAAGTTCTTTAAGTTGCGATCAAATAATCCACAGATGCGTGAAAAGTTCACAGTTGCGTCACGTTGACTCACAGTACCTTTTAGATGCAACAAAGTTCCACAAGCAGGAAGCTGGTGCGGTGGAAAACAAGCGATGCGTTACTCCTGAGACCCTGGGGAGGCGATGCGACAGCCCCGCTGCAGCAGTGGGTGTGTTGCGACGAATCCGGTCTGTATGGGGAGGAAGGCAGCTTGCGTGGATTCCGGTGCGTAGGTTCCGTGGGAAGTCTGTTCTCGCAAAGGCACGATGCGATGATCTCGTAGGGGCTGCGACGATCTACGGGGCGACGATGCGCGGTCCAGCGGTGATCCTCTCTCTCGCAGCTCCTCGATGCGATGGTTCTGCGACGATGTTCGCAGCGACGTGATGCGGTCCGCAAGCAAGCGGTGCGGTGATCTCACCCAGACGACAGGCTCTGCGACGACACTCGCAGCGATGTTCGATTCTCCCGCACCGGTCTGGTGCGTCCCGCAAACAAAGGGTGCGACGGCTCCGGCAGCGATGTCAGGCGCTGCGCCGATCTCGACCTTCGTAGCGGCGGGAAACTTCTCGCACTGTCGGGGATGCGCTCCGCAAGCGAGCGATGCGACACTTTTCAGCTTCACAAGTCTCTCAAACTTAGTTTCAAGCTTCCCAGCTCAGGTTCCACTTCCAGAGGCCCCACAACTGGATCAAGCACTCTAAGAAGGACAGAACTCTCTCCGCAGAGTTCAGGGAGACTGGGGGTGAAGTCCTTTTGCTCCTGGGACTTCGGAAACAGGGAGCCAGCTCTTCTCAGGCCCTTGGAGATTCCTTACAAGACAGGGGACACAGCTCACAGCAAAGTCCTTCCCCTCTCCTTGGCAGCAAAGCAACAGCAGGTCAGTCCAGCAGAGCAACAGCAGGACAGTCTTCCTTCTTCCACGTCAGCTTTCTCCTTGGCAGAGGTTCCTTCTTGATTTCCAGGATGATCTTATTTTCTGTTGTCAGGGGTCCTGTACTTATACCCCTAAAGTATTTGTTCTCTCTGTGCATGTGGGCCCTGAGCCCGGTCTGAACCAGTTCTGGGTGGATCCTGAGCACTTTGTTTTGCTGGCTGCATCTTTCCTTTCAGAGTGAGGGGCAGGGTCCTCAGCCGCCCAGCAGGAGGTGGAGCCAGCATTGTGGCAGGCAGGCACAGCCTTATTCAGCCCAGGTGCTAACTCCTCCCACCACTCAGGTTGCAATTGCTTCATTCAGCCTAGTGCTGACTCATCCAGCCTCTGTGGGAATTCCCCAGCCCCTGTCACTCACAAACCAGACAGTCAATACACAAACATTCCCAGGCACACAGAAGGGTCAGACAAGAGAACAGCAACTTTCTAAAAGTGCTGTTCTCAAACACAGGATTTAAAAACCACCTTTCTTAAAAGATGTATAATTAAATTCTGAGTTCAGGGATACTAGATACTTATGTCCTATCTTGTTCCTATGGGAAGAAATGCCGTTAACCACTGTAGCCAGCATCCCCCATGTTAACCTATGGAGCAAGATAGCCTTACAATAGTGAAAAACGAAAATGGCTGTAATTCACTACCAGAGCATGTCACTTGCACTAGTACATGCTCTACCTTTCACATACACGGCACCCTGCCCAGGGGGGTACCTTGGGCCTTCCATAGGGGTGACTGATGTGCACGAAAAGGGAAGGGTTAGGCCTGGTCAGCAGGGACGCGGACCAGGAGGACATGGCAGTTCTAAACTGCCCGTAGGCGCTGCAGTGGCAGGCCCGAGACACCATTTTAGAGCTACTCCTGTGGGTGGCACAATCAGTGCTGCAGGCCCACTAGTAGCATTTGTCATCACCAGCCCTGGCACACCCCGTGCACTTTACTAGGGACTTCACAGTGATACAAATATGCCAAACATGTATATCCAATCAGAATAACAATTTACATAGAGAGCATATGCACTTTAGCATTGATCAGCAGTGGTAAAGTGCACAGAGTCCTATTGCCAACAGCCACGGGTCAGGAAAAATAAGGGAGGAAGAAGCAAAAAGTTTGGGGATGACCCTGCAAGAAGGGCCAGTTCCAACATAGCCTATGGAAGCTCCAAAATTGCAACAATTTGTGAGCTAAAGCTAGGAATATGGTGCTGGAGAGTGCACCTATGAATGTTTACTTTAACAAGGTAAAAAACAGCAACAAACACACTTCAATAATTCTTTAGTGATTTTTAATATGTGGATGGGGTATTCTGTCTTAAAATGTTTTGTTTAAAACACAGAAAAGGCTAATGGTTTACAGAGGTTAGTCTATCACTTTAAGCACTTCAGTAAGCACTCTTCAGTAGGGATTTGTTGCAGTGACAGGATTGGTGGAATACTTCCTACTTAGTTTAATTTCTGCTTAATAGTGCAGTGAGGAGTCCCAACACCATTTATAACAGTATTGTCAATGGTCAGGTTATTAGAGAAAATTGGCACTCCCCACCACCATGTCACAACCCTTAGACAACCAGAAACTGAATAGCAAAGCAAATCCCTACAAAACCAGAAAGGAAACCAAGAGTTAAGGCGAAAATGATGTGTGTAAGAGAAAGAGAGACATTTATACAAGCAGAGTGATTTGAGAGGCCTGGATTGGACTCTTAGGCAACAGGCGGCACATTGCATTAAAAGCTGAAGCAAAGCAATTAGCATATTGAAAGTAAAGCAACAGATATAAAATCAATGTACGTAAACCCCATTGGGACAGAACAAAAATGTTAACCCCATGAACGTAGGAGATTTACTGAAACTAGCCCCTATGCAATCTGGGATACTCACCTGAAAACCAAGACTGATCGGACGCGCTACTGCAGGGTAATGATGAGTGGTACGGTGAAACCAAACATGACTGTAGGATAGGATTCAGAGTAATGCACAAAACAAGGCAGAACTCTGGGAAAGTGCTATTAAAGTAAAAAAGGGAAAACAAGGAGGAGAATAACTGAAAAGTTGAGGGAATGAGTTTGAAAAGTGAGGGAATGAGGTAGAGTGCAAACTGATACAAAAGCGAGAAAGTAATATCAACCACTTTTGCTAGACACCTAAGGCATGATTCACAAACTGAACTTTGAAGTACATTTAGTTGTACCACACAATGTACTACAAAACATACCATAAAATGTATGTTTTACTTTTACTTATGCAATGCGGAGTTCTCACACAGGACTGTGGAGTCTCCACATATGTAAGTATAGGTTTTGATTGTAAATGCAGGAGAGACCCAGTGGAGTGGGTGGGAAAAGGTATGCCCTTACTGCTAAAAGAGATTAGATTAAGGAGGGGCAAGAGGGGTTTAGGAGTTTCTAGAGAGGGGTTTAGGGAGGGAGGTCATTCACATGCACATCAGTAAGGCAATTCATTTACACTGGGGATGGATACAATAATTTACACTTGTGTAGTGTGTTTCCATTCAGAGTTTGCGAATACTGAAAGTAGTAAACTTACTCCAATGTGTAAGCTTAATCAAAAGCGCATGTAACCTTTGTGACTCAGGCCCCTTATCTCGAATCTCATGAGTCTTTGAAGGGTTCTACATATTGTGACCTGGATGTGTCAGCATGGCGTACCAGCCATTTAGGGGCAGGGGCAGAATGCAGTTACCAACGCCCTGGAAGTGCTTTCCCTGCATGCGTATAGTTGCCACTGTCTCATTCTCCAGCTTTGTGATTCTATTCTTGAACATCTGACATCATGACTCAATATATGGTTTTGAGAACATCAGTGGGGAACTTGTAATGGAACTTAGAGTCAATGATTTGAGCTGCAGGCAGGATAAAGTAACACTCACCTCTTATCCAATGTTATAGGTCAAAGAGAGCTAAGTCCAAGTATGCGCCTGAGAAACAGAAGAAAATCAACTCTGTGAGAGGCACAGGTTGTATCTGAAGCAAGTAAACACTGGTAAAACAGATCAGGCATAAAAACAAGGAGTAACAGCACAGAAAAACGTTCAGAACTGTGCAAAAGGGGATCAAGGGTCAATTTGAAATGAACAATTAAACTGGAAATTAAAGACTTGCTAGGGTGTGAAACATAGAACCAAGATCCAGGGATGCCATCGTAGGTCTGTGCAGAGTTCCTACGCCCTCAGGTAGGCTTCTGAACCACTTATGGTCCCTGCTAGTTCTTACTAGGTGTTAGATTATAAAGCATGCTGGGCTTTGCTTTTCATGGGCACACAGCTGACCACCACGATCACATGACAAGAAAGTAGAGGCACACACGCAAATCAAATGTAAAAACGGTATGTTTGCGTCATAAACGTTTCCCAGTTAAAGATAATAGAAAGGGAAAGCCAACATATAAGGTGCCATTATCTCATTATCTTTTTTCAATTGAATTCAAAGAACACAGTGTTCCACATAAGTGTAACTACAGTAAACAACTCAAAGGTATCTGATTTCTACAACGATCAGTGCTTTTTTTGCATCATGGTATTTAAAGTCCTTTTTTATTTCATGTCAAATTCAAGATGACAAGCAACATGAAGATAAGCTACTTGAGCATGGAATTAGGACACTTTAACTATGGGACCTAAAGTCCTCAACACACTTTCCACTCCAGATTAATTAGGAAATATCAATTTGCCTCTTGTTTAGGTAAATGTAAAGAGTGGTAGATTTCAGAGTTAAGGATGTGATAGATATCCTAAATTCCTGTTTATTATAAAATACAGTTGCACAGCCTAAAATTTTTTTTTGTGAGCACAGAAAGATGACATAATTGGGTAGGACTAAAACATACTGTTAAAAATGTTTTGGAGAGTTAACATGTTATAAATACACACAGATTTGAGGAAAGTTTAAAAGTACATTTTATCTTTTAGTTATTTCAAATAGACGGTTCTCTGAAGTTGCTAGCCAACATCAGTAGCTCTGCATTCTTCAAAAGCTATAGCTGCAGGCAAAGTCCGAAGCCACTTGCTTATACAAAGAGCTTCCATAAACGATAGCTGATACCGTAAATTTACATTGATTTTCTTTTAACACTAAATAGAAAAAAGGTTTTCAATCATATGAAAGGTTGTTTTGATTTATGCTTGCTCTAAGGTGCGCCATGCAAAGCACAGCTTCAAAATTGCATTTGTTATTTAGAACAATTATTGCTTACTTTAGCTATTTATTGAAGAAAAACAGAATATCGATGCATTTTGAATGGTATTTTGTTGGTAATTGAATTGTATGAAAAATAGCTTGTGTTTGGAATGTTGATTGTCTTGAAAAGCGTTCTGCTTGTGTTGGTGGCTTAATTGATGATATGGTATGGTATGGTATGGTATGGTATGGTATGGTGTGGTATAGTGCCCACAGAACTCTGTTTTTTTATCCATTATCTATCCTGTTTACAGATGAATGATCTTAATGGTACCGGAGTGCTGAAGCTTCGGCTTGTTGCTGTCAAAGCCATCTTTACATCGCCTTACCATGTTCATATGACATCTCACCTCGAAAATTGATTTGGTTTCCAGTAAGGAAAAGAGCAGCTTTCAAAATCCTCTGCCTGACCCACAAAACAGGGGACTAGCCTGACACACTTTGCTAAAGAATGCTTCCAATCACCTCTTGCTTTCAGCGATGAATGCCGATTTTGGGGCTGACACCGTGTTTACACCCACCTCACACTCCATCTTGCTGCGAGGAAAGGGTCGCGCTCCAGTTGTTGGACGCCTCCCACCCTCCTCTAAATCCACCAGTGTCACGTATAAATAAAGTATGCCTCCCCGTCCGCGCAGCGGGCGCGCCAAAGGCAAGCCCGTCTGCGGCCATCCGCGCTGAGTCTGGGCCTAGGGCCACGACCCCTGGCCAGGTACTATCGGATCACAGGATGTTTTACTCCTAGTTCCTCCTTGTTAGAGCTTCGAGCACTTCATACCTCCCGTTGCACAGTGCATGATCCGACAAGCCTAACATACAATGCCACTATTAAATGCTTTGATTGCAATACCATGTTTTTATAAACAATCACAATATCCAACCCAAGCCACTAACTTCTTTTAGAGAAACCGATTTCCTAATGGCTCTTATAAACGCGTCATCAGTATGCAAACATAGACAGGAAATAGCGGACCTCATCATTGATAACAACTTAGATGTTCTGTTTATTACTGAGACAAGGCTAGATGATGCATCTGATCCGGACTTAGTAATTGCTGTACCTCAAGGTTATAAAATTAATCAACAGGATAGGGTACGGAAACGAGGAGGGGGATTGGCAATCATAGCCAGGGAAGGGTTTCCTATTAAAATGACATCCATCCCAGCTACTGCATGCGAAGCATTGCAGTTTAGCATTAAGTTCAGTGCCCTTTATCATTTTAAGGGATTACTTTTATATCGACCTCCTGGCACAAGTACAATAATGGAATCACTAGTTATGGAGGAATCCTTCTCAGTTTTGGGTGACATGAACTTTCATCTGGATCAAGAGGATGATAAGGATACACAGGCCCTTATCACGGACCTAGACACGCTGGGGCTTAGACAAATGATCACCTCCCTGACCCACCAAGCCGGACACATCTTAGATGTTATCTTCTCAAATGTGGAGGGCTTACAGATACTAAACATCTTACCTATGCCCTGGACTGACCACTATGCCATATTCAGCAAACTGACAATAAGGGAAACCTCAAAGAAAAAGGTTACTACTCCGACCCCAGCATCAATCAAAGTTTGGAAAAATATAAACCAGACTGAATTAACCAACTTACTGGACAGTACTTGTCCTTCGCTGTCCTCCGATCCCAACACTGCTACCCAACAATTTCAAGATTGGCTAGGCCACGCCACTAACACGTTAGTACCAACTAAAACCTTATCTAGCAATAGAATCACGCCCTCTGCCCCATGGTATACAGAGGAATTAAGGAGGCAAAAACAGTTGAATAGAAACAGGGAAAGGCAGTGGCGAAAAAATTATGCTCCTGAGGATAAGGCCAAATATAAAGAGTCACTGTCTGTTTATAAAGCGATGATTATAGAAGCTAAAAAACATTCTTCTCGGATAAAATAGATAAAGCCAAAAATTCAAGCAGACAATTATATGATATCACCAGAACACTGTCAGGTAATGCTCCTGATCTTACCCCGCCAGCTTCTCAATCATTTTGTGATGCATTGGCCAAATTCTTTTTCTCCAAAGTTAATGATATCTATCAGGCTTTTTCTTCGAATCCTACAATATCAGCTCCCTCCAATTTGGCCTTCGACAAGGCCTTGACAAGTTTCAAGCCGATTACTGTAGATCACACTAAATTTATCGTATCTTCTATTAAAACAGGATCAATATTAGATCCCTGCCCTTTTTCAGTTCTCCCACCAGTGATGGATACACTTATCCCGGTTATTACCTTAGTCTGTAATTCTATATTAGGCTCTGGAATCTTTCCTGATTCCTTAAAGAACACGATGGTGAAGCCCCTGTTGAAGAAATCAAGTTTAGATAAGGCCGAATTAAAGAACTATAGGCCTGTCGCGAGCCTACCATTCCTAGCCAAGGTGATCGAAAAGGCCATGAATCAACAGTTGGTCGAGTTCGTAGAGAAACATCATCTACTGGACGAATCACAATTTGGCTTTCGAAGATATCATGGCACCGAAACCGCCTTAATCAAGGCTGCAGATGACATCATGGCAATTCGAGATCAAGGAGGGACAGCAGTACTTGTACTGTTAGACTTATCGGCGGCCTTCGACACGGTCGACCATAAGATCTTGGTCGACCGTGTCGAAAAGATGGGCATTCACCATTTAGAGAGGAACCTGATTGCATCCTTCCTGGCTGACAGATCACAGGCAGTCACCCTTGGCCCATATCAATCCGCCAAACTGTCATTACCGTGTGGGGTTCCTCAAGGCTCATCCCTAAGTCTGACACTATTTAATATCTATGTGTTGGACCTTGCTAATGCCATCAAAGCATATGGGATGAGCATAACCTCTTACGCTGATGACACCCAACTGGTTCTGGCTATTAAAGACAATGGACTTGAGGTGGCAGACCGTTTTCAACACGGAATGATTGCAATCGGAGAGTGTATGGCATCTAACTGCCTTAAGCTCAACTCCGATAAGACGGAGGTGCTTATCTTTGGATCCCTTCGACCAGAGTGGTCATCAACCTGGTGGCCATCAGCCATGGGAGATCCCCCTAGGCCAGCTCTCAAGGTTAGGAACTTGGGAGTAACTTTCGATGTGGATTTAAATTTTATGGCACATGCGAATAAGGTAGCGGCAACAGCCCATCACAAACTAAGGCTGATCAGGAAAATCATTCCGTTTTTGCCTGACACCGCCGCCAAAACACAGATTAGCTCCTTAGTGTTATCATCTCTTGACTATTGCAATGGTCTGTTTTTAAATGCCCAAGCCAGGATAACGAACAAGCTTCAGTCATTACAGAATGCAGCAGCACAGCTTCTTTCTGGAACACCCAAGTTTTCGCCTATTTCAGATACCATCAAGAAATACCATTGGCTAACGATCCGTAATTGGATCAAATTTAAATCACTTTGCATAGTATACAAAGCACTGCATGACCAAGGCCCTTATTTTTTTAAGGATCAGCTGATACCTTACAAACCGACCGGACAGCTTCGATCGGCCACTCTAAACCAACTAGTGGTCCCTCGATCTAAAACAGTTTCGTGGGGAGATCGTCGCTTCTTAGTCGCGGCATCTAAATTATGGAACACTTTGCCACAGTACATCAAGATGTCCTCTTCACTTCTGCAGTTTCATAAAGCATTAAAGAATTGGCTTTTTGATCAGTAACCTAAGACAATTTCATTATGAGCCTCCAGGGAAAACTAGGGAATTATTCAGCGCCGAGACGCCTACGGGTATTCATTCGCGCTTAACAAATTGTAAAAATAAATAAATAAATAAATAAATGACTAACATCTTGGAGGGTCCCCGCATTAATAGATCATGCTGCAGTGGGCTCCAATTTTTAATACTTTGTCCCCAGAAGATGAAACGAGCTCCATGGCGTGCCCCAGACTTGACACTAATTTTCTGTCATTTAAAAAGTATCTAAAAACATACTTGCTCAAGGATTGTTATTTAAAAATTTAATTAATGGTGCTGCAGCAGTGTTTGATTTTTTTCTACCTTTCAACTAAATATATAAAATGAATGTACATTAATAATTAATATTAACATATTTTAGTATTTATTTTTGAGTTTTTTTTTTTTTACTTGACCCTATTCTTTACCATACAGAGATATCTCTGCCTGCGGAGCCTACCTATTGCAAAGAATGGAGAAAAAAAACTGTTTTTAAATGTAGAAAAACAAGTTTAAAAAAATGTTACAGCACTATAACCCTAATTTTGAAACAAATGTTTAATTAATGGATATTTAATTGAAAATATTTTTCATAAGTTTAAATCAAAATATGAATTTGCACTTAAGGAAACAAATATTGTTTATTGTGCATTAAAAGTTTGTATAGTTGATGTGTGGAATTAATTAGAATTAATTTAGTTATATTTTCATAACAGTTATTGTTACATAGATTTTTAAATCTAAAATAGGGAATTAAAAAAGTTTATAATTACATAATAAATATGTACTATTTTAATGTAAATATGTTTAAATTAAATAATTGTTATTTTTATTTTAAACATTCTTAAATAAATCAATTTAATTCAACATTATTGTCTATGGCATTTTATTTTGATTCCCTACCTCTATTACATTTTATAGGGAAATGTTGCAGTACCCGTGGTTGGCCATGAGCGATGCTGAACTTACTACTGTACACACTCAAGTTTTGTGAGTAGCCAAAATTAGGAAATATACTCAAAAGTGTAAATTACTCAAACATTGCCTTTGAGAATCAGGCCCTGTATAATTTAGAAGAAAAATCTCAGCACATGCTGTTTTCCACTGATTTTCTTTCTCATCTTATTGGGCTCCCATGAGCATGAAATCCAGAATATAAAATAAGTTAGTGGAAGATCAAAGGCAGCAGTCGAGAGACAAGGACTGCTAGAGACACATGATGAGCTTCGAAAATCTGCTCGGAGAGCCTATAATGCCTGCTTTGTTAATCAAAACCGCAAGACTGCTAACTAAGGGCCGGATTACGACCATGGAGGTCTGGGAACTGCTGTCACTTTTTGGTGGTATGACAACCCACATATCTGATGGTCCGACCGCCGGATTACAATTTGGGGGGTAGACCGCATCCAAACTGCTGCCACTGCCAAGATCCGAGCTCCCACAGCAGTGTGGACAGCAGTGGTCAATAGTGGTGGTGCCAGCACAAACATTGATATGTAAATTATGACCAGACTTTTGACTGACCTTCTAATGGTGGGGCACTGCCATGAAAAGGTCAGCGCAAAGGCAGGTAAAGGGCAACAAAAACGGCCCCAGGGAGAATAAGCTCATGTGGATTGTGGCCAGGTCACATGTTGTGCCCCCCCTAGGCCTGCACTGTCAGTGCACACACTGTTTGCCATGCATGACAATTGTACACAGAAACAGGGCACCGGACCTGCTGGAGGTGCAGCAGTGCAGTCACCATTGGCCTCAGACTCTCTCGTAAAGCCGAAGCATGCAGCCGCTGTGGCTGTGCCACCGACACACCGCCAGCCTTGCAGTGATATCGTAATGTTGCGGTCGGGATGTCCCCGGCTTGCCGATATGTTCTTGACCGCCACCGTGGAAGGCTGGCGGTCATTCTGTCAAACTCGTAATCTGCCCCTATATGGCCAATATTTTAAATTATAGAAGAAATTAGGTAACATGAAAGTTCTATCCAACCCACCAACACTTTGGGGACAACCTGATATTCTTTGAGTCCAGATTAACAAAAATCTATGATTCCACCTACAGCAACTCTAAAGGGCCCCATTAACCCTCAGCCACCTACCCCTTTATACCTTCATTGCAGACTGGATTGCACTCTTATCTAAGCATCTTGAAGAAATGGGGATAATAAAGGTAACTTGGTTTGAAAACAATCAGTATGCCAGTGTTCAAGCTCTGTTATCACTCGCAGTAGATATCTAAATTCACTACTGGAAAAAGCATGCAATCATCATGTTTCTAAAGGTGCTCTGACCACACTAAGGGGTCTATTACTATGTCAGCCCGCCACCGCAATGGCCAAAAGGACTGCCCGCCATATGTGCAGTAGTCCCGTGATGCTGATTAGGATGCGCCCGCCACACTAGCGGGCGCATCCAGCATTTTTTACCTTGCGGCTGGAGGTGGTTTCAGCAGCACCCGCCGCAATGTACAAAATACATTTGTACATGTTGATGCACAACATGGCAGGCACTGTGCGGTGCCTGCCACTTTGTGCATGCAAATGTGCACCCCTCACCCCCCAACACCCTGGGGGCCCGCAACAGGCTCCCATATTCAGGCACTGCGTGCCTTTCCATGGCGGCATTGCTGCCATGGAAAGGCACACCTGCACCTGCATTATAATATGAATGGCGGTGTCTTGCAGACACTGCCACTATATTATACCCCTTTTCCGCCCGGTCTCCTGTTTGACTGTTGGAAAACTGGTGGATGGTCTTTCCATCTGCTGGGGTCCCCCCGCCATCGTAACATGGCGGGGGAAATGGGATGCGGGTGGTGGAAAATGTCGGACGGATCGCCACCGACATGCATGCAGGGGCAATCCGCCCAACATACTAATAGACCCCCAAAAATTCTTCTCCAACCTCGAACATGTGCTATCCCAATCAATATGCCAGTGTTCAATCTCTGCTATCACTCACAGTAGATTTTTAAATTCACTACTGAATAAAGCATGCAATCATCATGTTTCTAAAGGTGCTCTGACCACAGTAAGAGGTCTATTACGATGGCGCCACCGCAACGGCCAAAGGGACCGCCTGCCATATGTGCGGCAGTCCCGTGATGCTAATTAGGATGCGCCCGCCACACTGGTGGGCGCATCAGCATTTTTTACATTGCAGCGGGAGGTGGTTTCAGCAGCACCCGCCGCAATGTAAAAAAGGCATTTGTGCATTTTGATGCACAACTTGGCATGGCACTGTGCAGTGCCTGCCACGTTGTGCATGCAAATGTGCACCCCTCACCCCCCAACACCCTGGGGGCCCACAACAGGGTCCCACATTCAGGCCCTGCATGCCTTTCCATGGCGGCATTGCTGCCATGGAAAGGCACACCCGCACCTGCATTATAATATAAATGGCGGTGTCTTGCAGACACCGCCACTATATTGTACCCCTTTTCCGCCCGGTCTCCTGTTTGACTGTTGTAAAACTGGTGGACGGTCATTCCGTCTGCCAAGGTCCCCCCCGCCATCGTAATACGGCTGGGGAAATGGGATGCGGGTGGAAAATGTCGGACGGATCGCCACTGACATCCTGGCTGTGACGATCCGGCCAACATACTAATAGACCCCCAGGTATTCTTCTCCAATCTCCAACATGTGCTATCCCTATCAATATGCCAGTGTTCACGCTCTGCTATCACTCACAGTAGATATCTAAATTTACTACTGATTAAAGCATGCAATCATCATGTTCCTAAAGGTGCTCTGACCACACTAAGGAGTCTAATACGATGGCGCCACCGCAACGGCCAAAGTGACCGGCCGCCATATGTGCGGCGGTCCCGTGATGCTGATTAGGATACGCCCGCCATACAGGCGGGCGCATCCAGCACTTTTTACATTACGGAGTGAGATGCTTCCAGCAGCACCAGCCGCAATGTAAAAAAGGCATTTTTGCATTTGCATGCACAACGTGGGAGGCACCGCGCGGTGCCAGCCACGTTGTGCATGCAAATGTGCACCCCTCATCCCCCAACACCCTGGGGGCCCGCAACAGGCCCCCACATTCAGGCACTGCATGCCTTTCCATGGCCGCCATGGAAAGGCACACCCCACCTGCATTATAATATGAATGGATGTGTCTTGCAGACACCGCCACCATATTATTCCGCCTGGTCGCCTGTTTGACCGTCGGAAAACTGGTGGACGGTCTTTCCGTCTGCCCGGGTCCCCCCGCCATCGTAATATGGGAGTGGAAATGGGATGCGGGTGTTGGAAAATGTTGGGCGGATCGCCATCGACATGCGTGCGGGGCGATCCGCCCGACATACTAATAGACCCCATGTATTCTTCTCCAACCTCGAACATGTGGTATCCCAATCAGTATGCCAGTTTTCAAGCTCTGCTATCACTCACAGTAGATTTCTAAATTCACTACTGATTAAATCATGCAATCATCATGTTGCTAAAGGTGCTCAGACCACAGTAAGGGGTCTATTACGATGGCGCCACCACCGCAATGGCCAAAGTTGCGGCGGTCCTGTGATGCTGATTAAGCTGCGCCCGCCACACAGGCGGGCGCATCCAGCATTTTTTACATTGCGGTGGGAGGTGCTTTTAGCAGCACCCGCCGCACTGTAAAAAAGGCATTTGTGCATTTGCATGCACAACGTGGCAGGCACCGCGCGGTGCCTGCCACGTTGGGCATGCAAATGTGCACCCCTCACCCCCCAACACCCTGGGGGCCCGCAACAGGCCCCCACATTCAGGCACTGCATGGAAAGGCAAACCCCCACCTGCATTATAATATGAATGGCGGTGTATTGAAGACACCGCCACCATATTATACCCCTTTTCCGCCCGGTCTCCCTGCGGGCGGTGGCGATCCACCCAACATATTAATAGACCCCCAAGTATTCTTCTCCAACCTCCAACATGTGCTATCCCAATATTGTTGTGGAATGCGAGGTACAGAGAATGCTAAAATAATACATGTAACTTAAGGCTATATCTCCATATACTTGAATATCCACCATACCACAATTAATAAAGTCAAGCAAAGGTTTCAGTAATTTAAACCTGCGCTTAACCCCTGGTGGCTATTGCATAGAGCAGGCTTAACAAAATGTGCAAATTATTTAGAAATAACTAAACAGTTAAAAGTAAAAACACAACATAATAAATATTCCACTGCAATTTATAAACATGGAGAATACAATAAACACAATAACACAATAAAAATCCTATATGGGGAACTGGAGATATCAATTTTTAAATTGTAAATGAAAAAAAAGATTAAAGAACCAACCAGGTTGCTCTTGACCACTACCTAGGAGGGATTTTATGCTGATCGCAATGGAGCACAGGTCATATACAGAAACCAAAATAATGCCAGTCTGACTTAGCATCTGAAATGGAAGTCAAAAATCCTCAGCAGGGCAAGGCAGCAGACTGTGGCTGAGAATGGTTCCACAAGAACAGATAGTCATTGGACAAGCACCCTGTGAAGTCACAGACTTTTGGTGAGAAAGCTCTATGCAGGAGAAACTCAAAATTCATGGCCTAGAAGGATCTCTTTCTGGCTGGATATTTTTGCTGCCTTCACCTAGTGAAGAATTCTAATTTCAGAATTAGGGCCTAATTACGAGATTGGCAGTGTGGCAGCGGACAGCCATACCAGCGCCCCACTGCCACACTGCCAAACCCTTCTGCTCACTGCCCGCTGGATTACGAGCTGTAATCTTGGCAGGCGGTCCTGATTTTGCGGACCCATGGTGGTACCTTTCACAGAAAGGCACCGCAATGGAAGTGCCAAAGCGTTTTCCTGCATGGCATGGACTGTGAAGTGCAGAAAGACAGGGGGCACATATGCCCCCTGCATGCACCCTCAGACCCTAAGGCAACCTGTAGGGCCCCCTTAGTTTCCTCACTGTCACATTTGTCTTGGCTGGCTCACTGTCATAAAAACCATGGCAGTGAGGAAACTCTTAATATGCTTGGCAGTGCCACAGTGGCAGCACCAGCATATTGCAGCCTCTGACTGCTGCACCACTGCTGCGAGATCAGGGATCCCCGGCGATTGCAGTGGTCTTTAGGCGGGCTGACTGGCAAAGTCAAATACGGCAGTTGGACCGCTGCTGTGGCGTTAGCTGCATCAGCAATGCAGGTTTGGTGGTCCATCAATCCCCAAGCTCGTAATTCCCCCTCAGTCACTTTTTTGGACCTTGGATTACTCCAGCACGGCAAGGCTGAATGCTGTAGTCGAAACGGACTCCAGGACACTAGTGATCATCTCCAGGACATCCTGCTGAAACAGATTTGCTGGTGTGGAAAAGCTATGAGCAGGAGCAACCTTAATCTTTGGCCCAGTAGGCACACACTTCATATTGACTTGATAGGTTTGTCCTGGTGCTACAGAGGTCTAATTCCAAGGTTTGACACGTTAGGAGGAGTACACTTTGCCACAGTTAAGAGTCCCAAGACCTCAAAAACCACATGTTCCCCTTATTACATTTTTATCATTTTGGTGGGGTTTTTCTTATTACAATATGCTGTATTTTTATATATTGAAGTTGGCTTTTTGTTGTGCTTTTAGCTTGTTTATTGTACTGGTACTACTAAATACTTTACACATTTTCTTAAGTTAAGCCTGTCTGCTCTGTGCCACAGCTATCAGTGGCTGAGCTCTGTTTAAAATTACTGAAAGCTTCAATTGGACCTAACAAGATACCTTATTACTTTTTGTAGCCTACCACCCAACCCTGATAATTTATTTTCTCTCAGACAATTCTTCAAATCAAAATATGTTCCAAATGTAGCAGATGAATCTGAAACGGGCTTTATGTGTTTGTACTGAATAGATGGTGAAGAACCTGGTTAACAATTAATCATGTCAAATACAGTAGGGTGCTTCCGATTGAGAGGGAGACTATTAGAAACTGGAAAACTGAGACTGTTGTATCTGAGCAGATAATGTACAAGTTCCAGATGAATTTGGACCCACCACAATTCAAGAGCTCACCTTGGCATCACTTGCCAATTATTTCAGTTCAGGTTGCCGAGGAGTGCTGGGAGATCATTTAGCATCATATACGGCGTTTAAGGGTGCTGGGTAATATTTTGGAGTCTGCATCATAGCCGGTTGTATGACAGTCTATGAACATCAGTTATATTGACCAACAGTACAAGCAAAACAGCCACTTCATTGCCTACCACTTCTGCATCGCAGTAAGTACATAAGTGTTGTTCCTACCTACACATTTACTTGCCCAGACTTACCTTCCAGTGCAGACATTAGGTCAATGTAGTGGATGCAATATTTTTGTGATGCAATAATACACATGCAATGTAGTATTTTTATATTTCGAAGTATAGATTTTGTTGTGTCAGTGCCATTCATGCGTTTGCCACTACCTGTCTAGAGCACCAGAGGGTGCTTCCATGAGGGTCAGGTGGGTTCTAATTAAATGTTTTTATGAATTGTGAAACACTGGAAGGTGGGTTAATCATTTCAGCGAGACAAGTTACACCTGGATTATTCCAAATCCCATGGCAAAAAGAGGATGAAATGTGGTGTTCCCAGTGGACCAGAAGAAAGTGATAGATAAAGTGATAGATAAAGGTATCACAACAAATCCAAGAGGGTAAGTGATTGATCTGGGAGGGAGTGTGGCATGTATCAGACAGGCAATGCATGTTCAACACACATGTGGGCATGGGTCTCGCCCTCTCCGGGATGCATAGTAATACACCTGGATAGGCCCAGTACTATCCAGATCAGGTGCAATCAGCATTTACAGTGATCTTCTTTAACCTTGCAAATGGGCCTCACACTCCAATCACAGACACATTACAATTTAGAGCCTACATCATGGCTGCAATTCATTCCTCAAATGCTGGAATCAGACTTGATCACACTTAGATAAGATATTTGTATTAGCTGCTACCAGAGATTTTGAGAGCCATCTTTTCCCTTGCGAAAATGAATGTATGTTTTGGGAGGGAAACCTACAACTCCAGCATCAGCGATGATGACACCAGCCATCCCTCATCGCTTAAGAACATCCCCACACCACAAGGAGCAAACGTAATTAGAAGAACGAAAGTCACTTTTTTGAGTTGAGTGAGAGGGAGAGAGCAGAGGTATGATGCTGTTGACTCTTCTGCATGGCTTGCTCCCATGTACCACCCATGGGTTACCCAGTTGATGTAGCACAAAGCAGTATATAGTGCTACTTTGCTTTACCTTATGGCTATAGGGAAGAAAATACCAAATAAACACTGCACCTGTTTGAGTCACTTATGTTTACACTGCACTGGTTCAGTATTTATAAATAGGTCTCCAAGTATCCCAGTGTTCTCTTGGCCTGGTACCAGTCCCAACAACCATGTAAATTTGCCAATTTAAGGTTTCTTGAAACATGTGTCATTATGTCATTAATGACTGGTTTATGACGAAATTATGTGCTCTATGAATTATATTACGAAAAATGATTTTTTTTCTGAAAAACCAGTAGTGTGCTAAGTTGTCTTATGTTTGTTTCCCTAGGGTGTGTATCTGGCTTCTATTGTCATTTTTTGGATTGGAATAAATCATAAATTTAAATAAAAATAAAGACTTGGCTCTTTGACCAATAAATCTACAGTGACACTCTTCAAAGACTGCAGTTAGTTTTAGCGCTGGGACGCCCACAGGATTTCGTTCGCGCTTAATAAATAGCAATAATAAATAAATAAATAAATAAATTGTCATGCTGACACTGTTTAGATCTTCAGGTAAAATAGGTAGTATATTCTTTTCCATGGTTAATTAATTAATTAATTAATTAATTAATTAATTAATAAATAGTGCAGTAGTGTGGCTCACTGGTTAGAGGCGGCAGACCCGAAAGCAGAGGACGGCCCGGGACCAGGGTTCGATTCCCGACGCGGCAGGTTTCTGGACCAGGGTCAGCGGACTCGATAATTCTCTCGCCTCGGTGCCCACTCTGATCAGCGATCACACTCGGCAACTCTGGGCATAAGCTTGCCTCATCTGCACTAACGGCCCCACCAGACCGCCGGGGATGCCTGGTCTCACCCTGGAGATACCCATTAAGGGACCATCTCTCAGGGAAGCCAGGAAGGGTTTCGCAGCGGTCGAAGCGCGGAGATACTCCTCCGGGAGTCGATCCTAGCGCTATATAAACTTGCAATTATTAATTAAAAGACATAATTAATAGCCATTACACCAATTGGCACCGTGGGTATTTCACCATATTGATGTATATTGATTTATATTACATATATTACATATACTTTATAGTTATAAGTCCCTTAATTTTTCAAATGTGTGCATGAAGGAACATTTTATTGTTATCCATGTGAAAAGGCATTTTTAGATATTCCTGAACTTGTACCCTCAGCTAGAAATGGAAACTGCTACCATGTTTAATAGATGGTAATTAAAGTGACTTTCTGTTCAAATGTATTTTTTGCATATTAGTTCATTTGTTCTTCAGTACACATCTTTTTGTGGTATCTGTGTGCTACATAGATAAGGATTATCCTGAGTATTTTGGCGCTGTTCTGAATTTTCCACACACTTGTTATTTTTATTGCTTTTCATACCTAGGAAAAAACTGGCCTCAGACCAAGGCTCTCCTTATATACATTACACCAGTGACAGGTCACTTCCACACCATAGTTTTTGGATTATGTGTTTTGCACTGGTCCAATTTTACACTAACATTTAGAGGAAATAATGAATAATGCAAAATGTTATTTTCATAGACTGATCAGTTTGACAGCAACGCCTACACAAACCGTGGGTGCAAGACTGAAATACAAAAAACACGATCACAATGTGTCTTGCATAAATCTGGATTTTAGCCAAACTACGGCACTCCGGTTGCTTTGTAAAATTACACACTCTCACATAGTATACTTTCTTGGTCAATAAATATGTATAAACTTAGTATTGAAACATCCTGCATGCCTATTTTAATTCGTATGTTTTTCTAATTACACTTAGAATTTCACAATGCCTTATATTATGTAAAAAGCATTTCGGCGTCTTTCACAAGCAGCACATACAAGGGAAAAATAAACAAATCTGTGTAATAAAATTCTCAGACGCCCTTCCAAAATGAACAGAGGATGGACGACTCAACCCCTTGATTACAAGATTGTAAGTGAGAATATGGAAAGCCAGGTTTATTCCAGAATTCCATCCTGTTTGTGGGAGTCCACCTACATTTTACCAACCATATACAAGTTATCAAAGCCTTATACCAATGGCGCATGAAAGAAGCTTCTAGAAAGGCACTTTAAAGACAAGTGTTGTTTGCAGATATTGTTTACTATTGCAGGGGCTGACTGTGGTGAAGCAAAGAGAAAGCAGTTAGTCCTCCATGCGTTTCTACTTACATTTCTAAGATCTTAAAGCATTAAACTGACGCTGCATAATTTATGCACAAAACATGAATCTTTTATTGCCCCAGATTTCTAAATCAAATGAGCGCAGAGTGTTCTGGGGTCAGAACCTGCTGCAGGAACCGAGACAGAGAAAGCAGCTAGTCCCCTGCTTGTTTTTTAGCTCAGCTACTGACAAGCTACAAGGATGTTGCTAAAGCTTAAAAGGTACAAAGAAAATGTATGAATGGAAGGAGCATAGAGACGTGCCTCTCTCTAAGCACACGTATTACAGATCACTTCTACTAGTGAAATTTTACACCAATGGGTTGCAAAATGCAGATGTCACTATTGCTGGTATTTGCATTGACGGACACTTCAGGCCAGATTGAAAAACATTTGGCGCTGTGTTTGCATCACAAAAGTGCCGCAAATCAGCACCATTTCAAAAAATATATTTTCCTGTCAAACGTTGCCTAAAAGTAATGCAAAGTGCGCTGCTTTACATTCCTTAGCATCAAGGGGGCGATACATGGGTGGTACATGGGTGTTCAAATGCAACCACTCATGCTTTTTAAGTCAAAACCATATCTACTAACATTAGTAGACCAGGTTTAAGCCACAAAATCAATGCCACCAGGGCAGGACTGGCCGTTGCGGGCACCGGGCAATTCCCCGGTGCGCCGCAAGGGTGAGGGCCGGTTTTGGGCCCCTGGGGGCCGTTTTTGTTACAGGACCATTTTTGCACAATTTGGCCCTGTTAGACCTGGCACCTTGGCGTGAGTCTCCCTTCCACTTTTTGCTGATGTGCCTCCGATGTTTTGCTGGTTTTCCGATACTCAGGGCACTGCGCCACGGCTGATCCGTGCCGCAGTGCAAGTGCTCCCTACTGTAAAACTGTACATACGATTGGTATCCATGATTGGTGCATTGGATTTACTGTCAGTCCCTAGTAAAGCGCACTAGAGAGTGCCAGGGCTTGTAGATGCCAATACTGCTGGTGGGCCTGCAGCGCTGGTTGCGCCACCCACCGAAGCAGCCGTAAAGTTGTGTCTGGGAACTGCGACCGCAGAACCCGCGTGCGGTCTCGTACTATCACGCTAGCTGGGCAAGTGCACCCACTTGCCAGCCTCGACCCTTCCCTTGACTACATATTAGTCACCCCTATGGTAGGCCTGCGGGCAGGGTGCGTTGTAGGTGTAAGGTAGGACAAGCCCTGATGTGCGTGGCATGTCCTAGTAGTGACTTACAACCGAGACCGTATTTCACTATTGAAGGCTACCTGCCCCATTAGGCCAGACTGAGCTGCGAGAATTATTACACCCTATAATTCCCGCAGGCTCAAGGAGCATGGTAGCGAGTCATGTTTAGTATGCCTGAACTCAGGATGATAAAATATTTCTTGTAGTCAAGTTTATTTTAGTATCCTGGGTTTGCAAATGCTACTTTTAGAAAGTTAGCATTTGCTTGCCTAACCATTTCAGCCCGCCTCTGCTGGTATGTGTATACGACTGTCTGAGATGTGTGAGTGACAGGGCTGGAGGGATGACAGGTGGTGAATGCGCAGATTACACCTTAGTGGGAGGTAGGAGTGCCTCTTGACTCGAACTGTAGCTGTGCTCGGCCACCACAATGCTGGCTCCACCCTCCTGGGGAGCGGCGGATGACTCTGCCGGCACCTGGCCCAGGAAGGGCGAAGCCCCCATCAACAAGGTACTCTGGCCGCCCCTGTCCGCACAATGCTGGCTCCACCCCCTGTGGGGCGTCTGATGCGCCTGCCCCTCACACTGAAAGCAGAAGCCGGAGTACGCCCGCCGGGGTACTCAAGGACTGAGAGTGGCTATGCAAAGGCCCCCCTGGCCTGCGAGAACAAAAGAATTGGCCTATAAAAGAAGGAGCTCGGCTCCTTGAAAGTTAGATCCTGTTTGGGCCACAGAAGGACTCTGCCCTACGAGAAGGACCGTGAGAGACAAGGAAGGGTGCTGACTCTTGCCTGTGTCTGGTGCCTTGCTGCTGAAGGAGAGGAAGAAGAAAAGACTACGAGAAGACTTTTGCTTTACTTTGTGCCAAACTCTGCTAAAGAGATCTCCAAGGGCCTGCTGTGAACTTGCCCCCTGACCAGCGTCCCAGGACCAGTGGACGCTACCCCCTGAAAGAAAGCGACTGCGGGTGCTGACCATCGCTGCAGTACTGACGGAGGAATCTCCTCCAAGGCGACGACCTCTGCCTGACCACCGTGACCGGGGCCCAAAGCAACAGCGGAAGCAAAGTGAGGACCAGCCGCCGCTGGCCCGAACACCGTGACCGCAACTGCACCGGGAGCCCGAGAGCAAAGCGAAGGAGGACCCGTCCGGTCCGAGCTCTCGAGGTGACTGCATAACGAGCAGCCACTCACCTGCAAAGACGGACAGTTGCCCTGGGAGAATCCGCAAAGTCGGTAAACTGCCGGACAGCCCAGCTGTGAGCGCACAGCTGCACCGGCACTTGGCTGGGTACGTCCTGCACTTGGGGACCGTACTGCCACTTGCCACCACCGCACAGCCGCCGCCGCCAGGGTCGGAGCGGACGACGAGGAGAGGACCCTGCAGCCACAGAGCACCGCTGCCCCGGATGACCAGTGACCTGCTCGGCTGAAGAGCCGCAACGATCAGCGACCCCGGGAAGGCAACGCGACGTGGGACAGATCCCCTGGAAGCCGCCGGCTCCACAAGAACTTTGGTTAACACCGGCCTACGGGCCCAAAGAGAACTGCTATAAGAACTGTGGTAACCTGAACAGAGTAACTTGCAACCGTTACCATAAAGTACGTTGACTGTATTCACAAGCCTGCTTAAAATCTATATAAAGATATATATTTTTACAGAATACGGTCTGGTCTCGTTGTGTGGTGGGTTGGTTGTAAAGGTGTACTATTGCAAGTGTTTAACCTATATGCCCCAAAGATTAGCCTGCGACTGCTTAAGCCACACTACCTAGAGGGTAAGCAGAGGTTGTCTGGAAGGTAACCCTCAGCCCTGACGAGGAAGAGGAGAGTCCCTGCTTGTCGCTAGTGTTGCACTGCGCCAACTAGAGACTCCCCCTTCCTACATTGGTGGCAGCGGTGGGATTTTCGAATTTACACTTGCGATATCTATACCTGAGCTTCTGACCACTACGCAAGGATTACGGTCCAGTTACTTAGCCACAGACTTTGCTTTTTGAATTTTGCCGAAAGAAGATTCCGAGTGCGAAAACCATGCCGGGCACAAAGAGCCTGGATGGAGCGGAGTCCACGACCTCCGAGGTGTTTGAGGTCGAGTGGGACGCCGCGAAGCTGGATAAATACTCAAAGAACGAGCTGAAGTTTTTCTGTAAGAAACTCAAGGTTCCGCACGCTGGTTGCAAGAATAAGGCAGAGCTCTACAAGGCCCTGAAAGCCTGGATAGAGTCCAGAAAGGCCCCGGAAGATCAAGACGCCCTTGCGGAGCAAGATGCAACGGAGGAGCAGAATGCACTTGGGGATCTGGTGGATCTCGAACGACAAGACAGCGTGCACAGCTTTGGTAAAGGCCTGTCGCCAGAGGAGCTGGCGGACAGGAAGGAAACAAGGAATCACGAAAGAAAGCTGGCAGAATTGAAAATCCAACTGGAGCTTGAAACGAAAAGAATGGCGCTGGAAGAGCGAAAGCACCAAATGGATTATGAAGTAAAAATGAGGGAGATAAGTCTCAAGGAGAGAGACTTGGATCGTCCTCCCTCTGGTGGCAGCACATCGCCAGTGCAGGTAGAGTCAAGAGTGCACATCCCGAAGGACGTAGTTAAGGAGTTCTTTAAGGGGGATGACATAGGACAGTGGTTTAGGGCATACGAGGTAGCCATGTCCTCCCACCGGGTCCCTGACAAGGATTGGGGAGCGGGGTTGTGGGGAAGGTTCCTTAGCGAAGGGAGAGATACCTTGCTAGATTTGCCCGTTGAAAATCAGAAATCCTATGCCCACATGAAAGAAGCTTTAATGAACAGGTACGGGCTTACCCCTGAAATGTATAGACAGAAGTTTAGGGGATGTACTAAGCGGCCTGGGAATACGTATGTGGAGTATGTGACTTACTTTTGCAGAGCACTGGATGGTTGGGTGAAAGGTAACAAAGTTAATGATTTTCAAGGTCTCTTTGATTTAATTGCATGGGAGCACTTGTCTGATCACTGTTTTCCTGAGTTACGCCAACACCTGATCGATAGCAAGCTGTCCAACCCGAGGAAGCTTGCTGAGGAGGCGGACCGATGGCTCAGCACCAGGGTCCACAAGGGTCCCGTGGGAGACTCCGCCAAGAGTGGGCAGGGTCCCCAGCAGAAGAGTGGGAGGAACAAAGGGGGAAAACAGAAAGGGTTCCAAAAAGGCCCCCAAAGTAGTTCCCAAGGGAGCCCGCAGCAGGGTTCTCAGCCTCCCCACCTCCGAAGCAGAATGGGGCCCCGACAGGTAAACCTGTTCCAAAGGGGCCCTTCAATTGTTTCAAATGTGGCGAGCCTGGGCACATATCCAGTGACCCCAAGTGTCGCCTGTTTGGAAAACCCGCACCCACTGGTGCTCCGCCCCGACAAGTGACTAGCGTTCACCTGGGAGAAGAAATGATGGTCCCGGGGGGTGGAGATCCCGTTCACATGACCCTGGTCTCGCTAGGAGACAGCGAGATGATCCCTACGAACTACCTGCCCTCTAACACTAAGAAATATGGGCAGGTGGTGATCATCAATGGTAAGGAAGCTGAGGCTCTTAGAGACACAGGAGCCAGTGTGACTGCAGTGAGGCAGCACCTGGTGTCTCAAGAGCAGGTTGTACCCCATGCCTACTGTAGGGTTATCAACGCTGATAATTCAGAGAGTCAGTGTCCGATGGCTCAAGTTCCCTTCGAGTGGGGGGGGGTCTCTGGTACTCTGCAGGTCTGTGTGAGAAAAACCATGCCTGTTGACTGTTTGCTAGGGAACGACTTGGAGCACTCCCCTTGGGAAAAGGTGGAGAAGACGACTCACCTGCGGATGGTGGGTCTGCCTGACTGGGCGTGCGTGACCACCCGGTCAATGGCAGCCAGTAGGGGTGATCGAGAGGTCCTGGGGTCTGAAGGAGAGGCCCAGGAAACGGCCTTAGGGAGAAGGCGCAGGGGGCGCGGGAAACCGGCTCCTGAAGTTCCCACGGTCCAGGAGGAAGCAGACCTTGAGGGGGATGCCCTGGAGCCTACAGGGGAACAGATCGCCGAACTGGGGAACCTGCCTGAGCTGACCCATTGGCAGCAAGAAGGAGGACCCTCCAGGGAGGAATTCTGCAGGGAGCAGAAAGAATGCCCTTCTCTCGTGGGTATGCGGCAGCAGGCTGCAGACCAGGCCAATGGTGTTCAGGCCAAAACACATTACGTGTACTGGGAGAACGACCTCCTGTATTCGGAGCCTAAGGCTGCTGAACCTGGGTCAGCCCGTGTGCTGGTGGTACCCCAGAAGTTCAGAGCCTTCCTACTGGGTCTGGCTCATGATGTGCCTTTAGCAGGACATTTGGGGATGGACAAGACCTATGACAGGCTTGTCACCCACTTTTACTGGCCCCAAATGCATAAGAGTTCAGATGCTTATTGCAGAACCTGTCCGACTTGCCAGGCAAGTGGGAAGACGGGAGGGAAGAACAAGGCTCCCCTCCAACCCTTCCCTGTGGTCGGTACGCCATTCCAGCGAGTGGGTATTGACATCGTTGGGCCTCTGGACCCCAAGACAGCCATGGGCAACAGGTTCATCCTGGTCTTGGTGGACCATGCCACCCGGTACCCTGAAGCCATCCCTCTGAGGACAGTGACGGCTCCCGTGGTGGGGCGTGCACTGATGGGAATTTTCTCACGAGTAGGATTCCCTCTAGAGGTGGTGAGCGACAGGGGGACCAATTTCATATCGAAGTATATGAAGTCCCTTTGGCAGGAGTGTGGCGTGACGTATAAGTTCACCACGCCCTACCATCCCCAAGGTAACGGGTTGGTTGAAAGATTCAACCGAACCCTAAAAGGCATGATCATGGGCCTGGAAGGTCCGATGAGGCGTAAGTGGGACGTCCTCTTACCATGCCTGCTCTTTGCATACCGCGAGGTGCCACAGAAGTCCCTAGGGTTCAGCCCCTTTGAACTACTGTACGGTCACCCCGTGAGAGGACCGCTGAGTTTGGTAAAGGAAGGCTGGGAGAAATCTCCCAGGAAACCTCCCCAGAATGTATATAGCTACATGCTGGCCTTCAGAAACCAGACCAGACGCTTCAGACAACTTGCCAAGGCAAATCTGGAAGCGAGCCAGGAGGAAATGAAGCGGTGGTACGATCAGAATGCCACTCTGGTCGAGCTTCAGCCTGGACAAGAGGTGTATGTCCTGGCCCCAGTGGAGCCCTGTGCCCTTCAGGATAAGTGGACAGGACCATTTGAGGTTGTGGAGCGCAAGAGCCCCGTGACATACTTGGTGGACATGAAGACGCCCAGGAACCCTTTGCGGGTCCTACATGTCAACCGCCTCAAGCCCCACTTGCGAAGGTCCGAAGTGGGCATGTTGTTGGCAACCGATGACGGAATGGAGGAGGAGTCGGAGCCTCTTCCTGACCTCTTGGTGGCCTGTGAGAAAGATGGGTCAGTGGATGGAGTTAACCTCTCACCCACCCTGACCACCGAACAACAGGAGGACTGCCGCCAGTTGCTGGGGCAGTTTCCAGACCTGTTCTCCCTGGTTCCGAGTGTCACAGATTGGTGCGTCCATGATGTGGACACTGGAGACATCTTACCTGTGAAGCATAAGGCTTACAGGGTGACTGACAGGGTCCGGGCCTGCATCAAGGAGGAGGTCTCCAAGATGCTTGCCCTCGGGGTGGTTGAGTCTTCCAGCAGTCCTTGGTCCAGCCCCGTGGTCTTGGTTCCGAAGGCTGCTGCGCCGGGAGCCACACCCGAACTCCGGTTCTGTGTGGACTACAGAGGACTCAATTCAGTCACGAAGACTGACGCGCACCCCATCCCCAGAGCTGACGAGCTCATTGATCGGCTAGGGGCTGCCCGGTTCCTCAGCACGTTTGATTTAACGTCTGGGTACTGGCAGATCGCCTTGACCGATGGGGCAAAGGAGAGGTCGGCATTCTCTACACCAGATGGGCATTTCCAGTTCCGGGTTATGCCATTTGGAATGAAGAATGCCCCTGCCACCTTTCAGAGATTGGTCAACCAGGTGTTGGCTGGACTGGACGAGTTCAGTGCCGCCTACCTGGATGACATCGCAGTGTTCAGCGGTACCTGGCCCGAACACCTGCGACACCTCTGGGAAGTGTTGATGGCCCTGCGCAGAGCAGGCCTCACAATCAAGGCAAGCAAGTGCCAGATTGGGCAGGGTTCAGTGGTGTACTTGGGACACCAAGTTGGGAGTGGCAAGGTAGCACCCTTGCAGCCCAAAATCGAGACCATCCTGGCTTGGGAACCCCCCAAGACCCAGACTGCAGTGAGAGCCTTCCTGGGGCTCACTGGGTATTACAGGAGGTTTGTCAAGGGCTATGGCACGATCGTGACCCCCTTGACAGAGCTGACGTCGAAGAAGCAGCCCAGGAATGTGATTTGGACTGACACCTGTCAGAAGGCTTTTGACACCCTGAAGACTGCCATGTGCACGGCGCCCGTGCTCCTGGCCCCTGATTTCTCCAAGGAGTTCATTGTGCAAACAGACGCTTCAGAGCATGGTGTAGGGGCTGTTCTTTCACAGATGACTGAGGAGGGCTTTGACCAACCCGTAGCCTTCATAAGTAGGAGGTTACTTCCACGGGAAAGTAGGTGGAGTGCAATAGAGCGTGAAGCATTTGCTGTGGTCTGGGCGCTGAAGAAGCTAAGACCCTACTTGTTTGGGTCTCACTTCCGAGTTCAGACGGACCACAGGCCCCTCAGATGGTTGATGCAAATGAGGGGTGAGAACCCGAAACTGTTGAGGTGGTCCATTTCTCTACAGAGTATGGACTTTACGGTGGAACACCGCCCTGGCATCGATCACGCCAACGCTGACGGTCTGTCCAGATTTTTCCGCCTTAGTGATGTGGAACTCCCTGGGGAAGGGTAGTTCCCCCCACATTTCAGCTGGAGGGGACACATGTTAGACCTGGCACCTTGGCGTGAGTCTCCCTTCCACTTTTTGCTGATGTGCCTCCGATGTTTTGCTGGTTTTCCGATACTCAGGGCACTGCGCCACGGCTGATCCGTGCCGCAGTGCAAGTGCTCCCTACTGTAAAACTGTACATATGATTGGTATCCATGATTGGTGCATTGGATTTACTGTCAGTCCCTAGTAAAGCGCACTAGAGAGTGCCAGGGCTTGTAGATGCCAATACTGCTGGTGGGCCTGCAGCGCTGGTTGCGCCACCCACCAAAGCAGCCGTAAAGTTGTGTCTGGGAACTGCGACCGCAGAACCCGCGTGCGGTCTCGTACTATCACGCTAGCTGGGCAAGTGCACCCACTTGCCAGCCTCGACCCTTCCCTTGACTACATATTAGTCACCCCTATGGTAGGCCTGCGGGCAGGGTGCGTTGTAGGTGTAAGGTAGGACAAGCCCTGATGTGCGTGGCATGTCCTAGTAGTGACTTACAACCGAGACCGTATTTCACTATTGAAGGCTACCTGCCCCATTAGGCCAGACTGAGCTGCGAGAATTATTACACCCTATAATTCCCGCAGGCTCAAGGAGCATGGTAGCGAGTCATTTTTAGTATGCCTGAACTCAGGATGATAAAATATTTCTTGTAGTCAAGTTTATTTTAGTATCCTGGGTTTGCAAATGCTACTTTTAGAAAGTTAGCATTTGCTTGCCTAACCATTTCAGCCCGCCTGTGCTGGTATGTGTATCCGACTGTCTGAGATGTGTGAGTGACAGGGCTGGAGGGATGACAGGTGGTGAATGCGCAGATTACACCTTAGTGGGAGGTAGGAGTGCCTCTTGACTCGAACTGTAGCTGTGCTCGGCCACCACAATGCTGGCTCCACCCTCCTGGGGAGCGGCGGATGACTCTGCCGGCACCTGGCCCAGGAAGGGCGAAGCCCCCATCAACAAGGTACTCTGGCCGCCCCTGTCCGCACAATGCTGGCTCCACCCCCTGTGGGGCGTCTGATGCGCCTGCCCCTCACACTGAAATCAGAAGCCGGAGTACGCCCGCCGGGGTACTCAAGGACTGAGAGTGGCTATGCAAAGGCCCCCCTGGCCTGCGAGAACAAAAGAATTGGCCTATAAAAGAAGGAGCCCGGCTCCTTGAAAGTTAGATCCTGTTTGGGCCACAGAAGGACTCTGCCCTACGAGAAGGACCGTGAGAGACAAGGAAGGGTGCTGACTCTTGCCTGTGTCTGGTGCCTTGCTGCTGAAGGAGAGGAAGAAGAAAAGACTACGAGAAGACTTTTGCTTACCTTTGTGCCAAACTCTGCTAAAGAGATCTCCAAGGGCTTGCTGTGAACTTGCCCCCTGACCAGCGTCCCAGGACCAGTGGACGCTACCCCCTGAAAGAAAGCGACTGCGGGTGCTGACCATCGCTGCAGTACTGACGGAGGAATCTCCTCCAAGGCGACGACCCCTGCCTGACCACCGTGACCGGGGCCCAAAGCAACAGCGGAAGCAAAGTGAGGACCAGCCGCCGCTGGCCCGAACACCGTGACCGCAACTGCACCGGGAGCCTGAGAGCAAAGCGAAGGAGGACCCGTCCGGTCCGAGCTCTCGAGGTGACTGCATAACGAGCAGCCACTCACCTGCAAAGACGGACAGTTGCCCTGGGAGAATCCGCAAAGTCGGTAAACTGCCCGACAGCCCAGCTGTGAGCGCACAGCTGCACCGGCACTTGGCTGGGTACGTCCTGCACTTGGGGACCGTACTGCCACTTGCCACCACCGCACAGCCGCCGCCGCCAGGGTCGGAGCGGACGACGAGGAGAGGACCCTGCAGCCACAGAGCACCGCTGCCCCGGATGACCAGTGACCTGCTCGGCTGAAGAGCCGCAACGATCAGCGACCCCGGGAAGGCAACGCGACGTGGGACAGATCCCCTGGAAGCCGCCGGCTCCACAAGAACTTTGGTTAACACCGGCCTACGGGCCCAAAGAGAACTGCTATAAGAACTGTGGTAACCTGAACTGAGTAACTTGCAACCGTTACCATAAAGTACGTTGACTGTATTCACAAGCCTGCTTAAAATCTATATAAAGATATATATTTTTACAGAATACGGTCTGGTCTCGTTGTGTGGTGGGTTGGTTGTAAAGGTGTACTATTGCAAGTGTTTAACCTATATGCCCCAAAGATTAGCCTGCGACTGCTTAAGCCACACTACCTAGAGGGTAAGCAGAGGTTGTCTGGAAGGTAACCCTCAGCCCTGACGAGGAAGAGGAGAGTCCCTGCTTGTCGCTAGTGTTGCACTGCGCCAACTAGAGACTCCCCTTCCTACAGGCCCTGTAACAAAATCGGCCGAAAACCAGCCTCAGCTAAGAGCTCAGTCGCACCCGCAATGCCTCCCCCCACCCCCGGTAAGGGGGGTGAGGGGGGGGGGGGGGGGGGTGGGGGGGCGGCCGAGCACTTTGCCAGGGCCGGTTTTCGTTCCCAGTCCGGCCCTGAAAGCCACTTTAAATCAGGCATTAATAGGAGCAATGTGCATTTGCATGTGTGCTGCACTGGACAGCACTCACATATAAGGGGTGCTAGTTGTAACTCAGGGTCGCAAACATAGAGCACCATATCATTCGCATATAGGGAGATGGCAAGTGGACAATGATGGAACTGTAATGCAGCTGTTGCATGACGCTGACAATTACACATGCTAATGGCTCCGGAGTAAGGGAAAATAGAATTGGTGATAATAGGCAACCTTGCCTAGTTTCACTGCAAATCTTAACTGGGTCTGAAATATGATTATTAATGCATATCCTGGCCACTAGGTTAGAATATAGCAGACATTTCCACCTTAGAAACGCTTGTGGCATTCCCAGGCGGTGTTGTACCATGAACATATACTCACTCAGCGCCCTTTTGAAGAAACCCACAGCTGACCCCACCGAACTCAAAAACAACCGCCCTATCTCGCTCCTTCCATTCCCGGCCAAAGTCATCGGGAAAGCGGTCAACAACCAGCTCGCCGCCTTCCTCGAAACCAACAAATCCCTCGACTCCTCACAGTCCGGCTTCTGAGCCAAACATAGCACTGAAACCGCCCTCATCGCAGCAACAGACGACATTCGAACCCTACTGGACAATGGAGACACAGTCGCCCTCATCCTCCTCGACCTCTCCGCAGCCTTTGACACAGTCTGTCATAGCACCCTTTTACAGCGCCTCAGAAACGTCGGAATCCAAGGAAAAGCACTAGATTGGATCACCTCGTTCCTCACCGGAAGAACCCAGAGAGTCCGCCTTCCACCATTCAAGTCAGAGGCCACTGAAGTCATCTGCGGCGTACCACAAGGATCTTCACTCAGCCCCACCCTCTTCAACGTATACATGAGCCCCCTCGCGGTCATCGCACGCCAACACAACCTCAACATCATCTCCTACGCCGATGACACTCAACTGATCCTAGCACTTACCAGAGACCCTAACACCGCCAAAACCAACCTGCATGAAGGAATGAAAGAATTAGCCGAATGGATGAAGCACAGCCGTCTGAAACTGAACTCAGACAAAACAGAAGTCCTCATCCAAGGCACCTCCCCCTCCGCCTGGGATGACTCTTGGTGGCCAGAGGCCCTTGGAAAAGCACCCATCCCGACGGACCACGCACGGAACCTGGGCGTCATCCTGGATTCCTCACTCTCGATGAACAGACAAGTCAACGCCGTTTCTTCATCTTGCTTCAACATTCTTCGCATGCTCAAAAAAACATTTCGCTGGATCCCCACCGAAACTAGAAAAACGGTCACCCACGCACTGGTCACGAGCCGCCTGGACTACGGAAACACCCTCTACGCCGGTACCACCGCAAAACTCCAGAAAAAACTCCAACGCATCCAGAACGCCTCAGCCAGACTCATATTAGACATCCCGCGTAAAGAACACATCTCTGGTCACCTGAAAAACCTCCACTGGCTCCCCGTCGATAAGAGGATTACTTTCCGCCTCCTAACCCACGCACACAAAGCACTCTACGAAATCGGACCCGAATGCCTCAACACACGACTGTCCTTCTACACCCCCTCCCGCCAACTACGATCCTCCAACCTAGCCCTCGCCACTGTACCTCGCATCAATAAAACCACCATGGGAGGTAGATCCTTCTCCTACCTGGCGGCTAAAACCTGGAACTCACTTCCCACTCACCTCCGCCTTACTCAGAACCACCTAGCATTCAGAAAGCAGCTTAAAACATGGATATTCGACAAGTAATCCCCCACTCTTCTTCAAGCGCCTTGAGACCCTCTGGGTATGTAGCGCGCTATATAAATCTATTGACTTGACTTGACTTGACATTGTATTGAATGAAAACCTTTTTGTGGCGTCTAACAGCACCACCGCAGCCTTCAACTCCGGTTCCAGTTGATGTAATGTTCCAAACATGGTTAGTAGGTTGTGTGTTGTCAAATGTGCAGGTACAAACCCAGACGGATCCATTAATGTCAAGCTAGGGAAAGCGGTTGTAATCTAACAGCTATTATTTTGGTGTCTGTATTTATAAGGGAGAGTGGTCTTTAGAAATAACACTGCTCTAGGACCTTATCTAGTTTCAGTAGTACTATTATTAAGGCATCGTGGAGTGTGGAGGGCAACACGTTCTCCTTGTTTCCCTCTAAATACATGGCATGCGAGTATGGTGCCAGGTGCTCTGCATATGCCTTATAGAATTCATTGGGGAGTACGTCCCAACCCAATGCTTTCCCACTTGGTAGAGCGCGCATGGCCTCTTTCAAGTCCTCTATTGTAATTGGTTGTATCAAAAATTCTCTTGGTCCCAGTGAGAGCCAAGCTAAGGCCACATCATTCAGGTATTTAGCTGTATCTGCCACCACGGTGGCTTCTCATGGCCCATAAAGACAAGTGTAGAAATCTATAAAAGCTGACATAATGGCTGGGGTGTCGTAGCATCTATCTCAGTTCTGTTCTTCGATCTCTACAATGTGTGCTTGTGTCCTAGGTTCTGCTATTTTAAAGGCTAAAATATGCCTGGTCTTCCGCCTTCGCCATATGTTCTTGTTTTCCTTCTTCTAGACATATGGCGCACTTCCTGCTCTGCCAGTGTTTTCAGTGAGCAGTTCTTGTATTCGATCCAAAATGTTCCTGGTAGGACATTGTTTATAGATGCTCTCTAATCAGTAGGCTAAGTTGTATGTCTTTTAGTCTTGAGCAGAGTGACTTCGGGAGACCTGACTGCAGTTCCATATGCTCACCGCTAATAGTAACCTTGAATGCTTTCCCAAATTGTCCCTGCCTCCTCCACGGAGCCCTCATTCTCTTGGAAGTTTGTGTGTAATCACAACTCCTATGCTTTCTCTAAATACCAGATCTAATAAGGAGGAGGCCTGAAGACTCCATTCATATAGTGGCCACATTCGAGTGGGGATAGCAATTTAACAGGTTAGGTGCATTGTCTGAGAGTGTCCTGGGTAAATGACTCACTGCTATTGTCCATGTGCATACTTCCTGTGAAACTAGCCAGTAATCTAATTAAGACCTTGTTTTGTGTACTGATGAAACAAATGTCCCCTCTCTAGTGTACGGGTGGCGGGACCATCATACATCCACCAACTAACCCAGGGCGAAGCACTATGCTACACTCGAGTAGTTTGCGAAGTTTGCGCTACTTCGCACTACGCAAATTGCATGTAGAACAGTGCAAATACGCATAGCGTAGCATAGTGCAGCGGTCATTTTTTGCATGCTCGCAGTCCTCAGCGGCAAGTTGGCGACCACGAGCGAACGAAATGGCATCAAAGCGAGACTTTTTCCTCGTTCCCGATCAGCAACATCAAGTTGTCAATCGCGAGCATGGAAAATAAACCTCCCAGCGAGATTCTCAAAGTGGGGAGGTCAGGTTTCTCATTGCGAGTGGTCGCGTATGCTCTTGACCGCTCGCGATGAGAAACTACCAGTCAGCGTTGAGAAAGCTGCAGCTCGAGTAGAAATCTACTCGAGCTGCAGAAAATGACCGCTTGCACTGTGCAAGATGCGGTTTGCGATGAATGCACAGTGCGGACAAGCATCCGGCACTGTGCAATCAGTGCGAACAGCATTTTGCACAGTTTACTATGCAGTTAGCGTAGTGCGAAGTGCACATCGCGCAGCTAGGCGGAGAACTACTATGCGAACTACGCCCAGGGTTACCACCAACTCATGGGCTTCCATATTTGCTTGAATAACCCGCCAGCCTGCTTCTATGGTTTTCGTTCAGTCCAGCAGGGCGTGGAGATAAGTGTTAAGGTCTCTGACCCATATCACCTCAAAGGGTTAAAGGCATCTAGGAATCTCCAAGCCATAACATATAGTTCAGGGTGATCACCATTGGGACAATAGTTGTCAACGACCGTCATGTGATGACCCTATACAAGTCAAATGTGATTTTGCAATGTCATCTATAGTATTTTCAATTGTCCTGATGCATATATTTGTAAATGAACGCACTGTATTCTGTAGTGTATGTGTCATAAATATACTTTTTCTTCTCTGAAGAAAAAGCACTGACTTGACAATAATTTATTTATTGTGATAATTCCATGCCAGCCAATGACTTATTACTAGCCCACACCATCTCCCCTTAGTCCTTGGACTGCTCTGCTAGCAACCCGAGAGTCAAGCACTACAATGGGATACTTGGTTCCCAGGAAGAAGAAATTGTGGACCTATTACTTGCACATGCCTCACATCCTGTATAACTAATAACCAAATTCCTACTATCATGTCCAAATATCTGCATTACCAAGCAACTAGATTATATTCAGATGATCCATGCTTTTGTCAAGACATTTTATACATTTTCACACTATTGTGAACTTTCCGTCACTTCTTATGCTGTCGCCCATGTTATGCTAACTGGAACAGGGTTTACTGATCTAACAGCGCAAGGCTTTATTGAAAAGATCTACAACAAACATGTGGATTTGGAATATAAGCTGACCAACATTATAGCATGTCAACAAGGGAGAAACTTATAGTGGCTTGGAAGACATGGAGAATTTAAATTTATGCACAGACATTTAAAGATCGCCTACATGGTTTATTACATTAAGCTTTGCACAAACCACTTGGGACGATTTGTATCATTTTCTACTCAAATTAAATGGTAATATTGCAGAATGATGTTCCTTAGATACTGCTAATATTTGCAGATATTTCAAGTACACTTTTCAAACAATACTTCAATACTTAATCAACAAAAAGAAAACTCTCATTGGAAAGGTACTTGATTTCTTTTGGAGAAGAGTATCAAGCAAGAGGTGCACTTGTTAGGAACATTTTCTGCAAGTGCCAAGAAGAAGCCACAACTGAACTTCAACCCTTTCCACCTCCCCAGGAGTCAACAACTCTGAGCATGCCCTTTCGATGGGGGGGTCGAAGGGTGGTCGAAGTAGAAACAAGTGAGATGCAGAGTTCTGGCCACTGGCTCTGTGCGGGCATGGATGGGCATAGGCAGGCTTGCCTTTGCGTGCATCAGCTGACTTTTTAAGGTCAATCGAGCACATGCGCAAGCATCACAGAGTCAGCTACTAGCATGATGACTTCCTCTCTTCGGTGGCCATGACAAAATGGCTGGGGAAGAGAGTAAAGTATGTGTAACACTACCCTAGAAATTGTCTGGTTGCCCCCAAAAATCCCCGCCTTCCCCAACATACAAATTCACAAAGCAGCAGATTTTTTTGAAACACCAACAATAAAACAGCAGGATTGAAAATCAGCTAAAAGATCTGAAAAAGGTTTCAGCCACTGTGTCTCACTGTGCCATATTTAAATGCATCCCGAAATGCATTGGGATCCACAACAGCGTTAATGGAAATGAATCATGATTTATGATTGAATGATACAGATATGCTATGGATTTTTGGGGAAATTGTAATAATAACACTGATACAAGTGTGAATCATGAAAGAATAAATAGTTCATATGTTTATTTGTTGTAAATGAGTTTGTGTGAGCAAAGTTAAATTGAAAAATCAGAGCAGAAGTGTTTTTGAGAAAAGGAAACTGTGGTTCAAAGCGAGCAAACGATAGGGTTTGCAGATGCAGTGCAGGTAGGGACAAGTGCCCAGGTATCACTTGTAGTACAGTTCCTTCTGATTTACAGAACAGCAGGCCTGGATAAACAGTTTAGGGATTCCCTAATAGAGCACACAACCTTGCTCCTACTCATACTGTCTAATTTCCACATCATTGATGACCTTAACCTGCATTTTAACCTGCCCAAGGATAAAGGAATTCAGGATTTCATGCCAATTTCGCCACTATGCAACTGACTCAGTTAGTAGAACACTCGACTCACGTAGTGGGACACCTGCTAGTAATGGTGTTCACCAATATAATCGACCTTAAAACCTCTTCTCCTTTTCTGGTGACAGGGTCAAACTACCTGGTACCTATGACTATCGATATTCCCAGAGAAGATACGACTGCAAGTTTCAACCCCACCTTGAGAAAGGCAGTGGTATGAATTGAATCCCTCCGTTTTTTCTAGCTATATCAAGGAGAATGCTCCCAAATTAAACTCTAGCATTGAACTGGCAGACTCTATTACCAAATTATATGCCCAGTACTGAATATGCCTTAACTCAACCCCGGATCATTTCATTAACATTAGGCTAACCAGAGCTTGGAAGCAGCCTATGGATGCTTGGTTCAATGAACCACTAATCACCCAAAACAGCGATGTAAAAAACGTGAGCACCCCTGGAGGAAAACCTAAGATGTCACAGCAAAAAACTATATATGGATGAAATCAAGGGATATCATATACTGGTTAAGAAGGCATGTGCTGACGTCCTTGCTGATAAGATAACAAATATTTGCAATCTCTCCAAGGACATTTATTTTCTCTATTGTCAACAAATCGATCAAACCAGGAGTCACTTCTGGGATGTTGGAAGCTTCCAATAGCCTCTGTAACAAGCTTGCTGTTCACTTTGTAAATAAGGTGAATGACATCTACGGTCATTTTAAAATCAGGGACGTAACAGAAGAACAAGACTCTCTGGTCAGAAAGATTATGAACAACGGCCAGCCATGGACCAATAGGCAGCCTAATGCACCAGGGTACATCAGGATCCCCAAATGATGCATTCAAACCAGAATACCTCTTATAATGTCAGCAGAGTATTACACCTGTCTACCTGGTACTGGCCAATCTTTCTCTGAGTTCTGCAGTGGTCCCAATGTCTTGGAAACATGGGACAGTCATTCCTCTCCTAAAGAAAAAACCCTTGCTAGACCCTGCCAAACCAGAAAACTATTGTCCCATCTCCCTACAACCATTTCTATCGAAGGTCATGGAGAAACATGTTAAAAAAATTCCTGGCCAGTTTTCTTGAGGAAAACCAAATACTAGATTAGTCACAGAAAGGGTTTAGGTATAAACAAAGCCCATATACTGCTCCCTTGACTGTAATAAAAAACCCATTGCAGCACTGCTGATATGGGCAAATCCCAGGCACTGATCCTCCTAGACCTAAGCGCTGACTTTGATACCGTCTTCCATAAAGTCCTGTTACACTGCCTCAGTAAATTGGGGATGCAGAGAAACGTCCTGACTTGGTTTACCTCCTTTCTGCATGACCGTTTTTTCCAAGACATTTCTCCCTCTTTCACTTTATCCCCTGAAGTTCTAGCACTAGGTGTCCCACAGGGTTCAGTGCTCAGCAATACCAATTTTAATATCTAACTCAGACCGCTGATGTCGTGAAATTTTTTGGAATTCCAGTGGTGTCCTATGCTGCTGATACTCAGAGGTAGAGTTTGAGCTGGCTGATCTGGAAATCTATACGGTGGCTCAGATCAAGGAGGTGTGCCTGGCAAAGGGGTTGGTATGCATGGGAAGAGACAAGAAGACAGAGCTGCAAGAACCTTGAGGGCCTGGGCAGAGGCCCACCCAAGGGGAATGTGAATATTGGAGGAGAATCCGAGTGTAGGAAGGAGTCAGAGTAGGGTCAGGGGGACCCTGACGGACAACCTTTAGAGAGTGAGGACCCCCTTCTCCCAGTCTTAAGGGCCACTCCAGAACTGGCAGCAGTATATCCTCATGGAGCCTGTCATCCGAAGATCTGAAGGACAGGAGGGAAGAAAGGATTTTAAGGTCATATCTTGGCAGTCTGCCAAGGAGCATGCCCTTGCCCTTGCTAAATCATACAAATAACAGATTCTGGCCAAGTTAGAAAAAGAGCAAGCTCTGGCTGAAAAGAGGCTAGTAATGGAAAGAAAAATATGGCTCATGAGCTTAGCCTCGGAGAGTTGGACATTAGAGCCCTATAAAAGGATCCAACAACAGTAATGGTGGCATTACCCCTGAAATGTCCAACAGTGAGAGTAGAGGTAGAATGCCCAAAAATATGGTCCAGGATTACCAAGTGGTAGCCTACGAGGTACACAGAGTCCCTGAAGAGAGCTGGGGAGGAAGTTTATGGTGGTACATGACCCCGTGGGGAGGGGCACCATCCTTACACTAGATGTGGGGGACCAGGCTAACTACCCTGCCATGACGACTGTGTTGGTCAATAAGTTTGAACTGACCCTGGAGAAATACCACCAGAGGTTTAGGGCCTGCTTCAAACTGACCACACAAAACAGGGTAGCATTCTTAGACCCCAACCTCACCTCTTGACCTCTCCTTATGTAGTTCTAGAATCATCTGTTTCCACTCTTTGCCCTGATAGATATGCTCTATGCAGTTCTCCCCAGCTCTAATTGGCTTAAGTGCCACATATGTTTGATGCCATTACATTGCATAGGATTGCGTCTTTCGCCCAATCTTGCAGTCTGTCATCCACACCATGGTAGACTATCATTTGCCAGAGGAGTCACTTGTGTAATAAGCCAATTATTAGAACGAGGAATATTTGCTGAGTAACCTTGCAACAATATTGAGGTGTGCACTTGATCTATGTTGGGACCATCTCAGCTATGTTATCAGCCATCTCAGCCCAGTGTGCATTAATCATGAAGGTGTCCATCTGGGGTACACCAGGTTACAGTTAGGCTGGACAGTTAGGACTATCATGTGATGAAGTTTTGGGGTGTAATATAGTTTTTTCACAAATGTAAAGTGTGTAGGTTTATATCTATAGCTATGGGATATTAGTTTGGTCTGTGTGTGGTAATACTACCAGCACTTCCTGCTATCACAAATATCAAAATAATTTATGAGCTTAAATTTTAAGTATAAATCTGACAACTATTATTTCTATAAAAGTTGCTCATTTCTACTTGTGCCAAATTGATCTATAGTCTGAATCAGTCAGACTCACATCTTCTGCAGTGAGTGCAATTAGATTTCCCCAGTTCAGGAAAAATATGCGAATTGTACTAATCACAAGAACAAAAGACAATTCAGTAAAGCCTGCTACTCTACTAAGGGTCAAGTCAAGTCAAGTCAAATAATTTATATAGCACGCTACATACCCAGAGGGTCTCAAGGCGCTTGAGGAAGGGTGGGGAGTTACTTGTCGAATATCCAGGTTTTAAGTTGCTTTCTGAATGCTAGGTGGTTCTGAGTGAGGCGAAGGTGAATAGGAAGTGAGTTTCAGGTTTTAGCTGCCAGGTAGGAGAAGGATCTTCCTCCCATGGTGGTTTTGTTGATGCGAGGTACGGCAGCAAGGGCTTGGTTGGAGGAGCGTAGCTGGTGGGAGGGGGTGTCGAAGGAAAGTCGTGTGTTGAGGCAATCGGGTCCAAGTTCGGAAAGTGCTTTGTGTGCGTGGGTTAGGAGGCGGAATGTTATCCTCTTATTGACGGGGAGCCAGTGGAGGTTTTTCAGGTGATCAGAAATGTGGTCTTTACGCGGGATGTCTAGTATGAGTCTGGCTGATGCGTTCTGGATACGTTGGAGTTTTTTCTGAACTTTTGCGGTGGTACCGGCGTATAGGGTGTTTCCGTAGTCCAGGCGGCTTGTAACCAGTGCGTGGGTGACCGTTTTTCTAGTTTCGGTGGGGATCCAGCGAAATGTTTTTTTGAGCATGCGAAGAATGTTGAAGCAAGATGATGAGACGGCGTTGACTTGTCTGGTCATCGAGAGTGAGGAGTCCAGGATGACGCCCAGGTTCCGTGCGTGGTCCGTCGGGATGGGTGCTTTTCCAAGTGCCTCTGGCCACCTAGAGACATCCCAGGCGGAGGGGGAGGTACCTAGGATTAGGACTTCTGTTTTGTCTGAATTCAGTTTCAGACGGCTGTGCTTCATCCACTCGGCTACTTCTTTCATTCCTTCATGTAGGTTGGTTTTGGCGGTGTTAGGGTCTTTGGTGAGTGAGAGGATCAGTTGAGTATCATCAGCGTAGGAGATGATGTTGAGGTTGTGTTGGCGTGCGATGGCCGCGAGGGGGCTCATGTATACGTTGAAGAGGGTTGGGCTGAGTGAAGATCCTTGTGGCACGCCGCAAATGACTTCAGTGGCCTCTGACTTGAATGGCGGGAGGCGGACTCTCTGAGTTCTTCCGGCAAGGAACGAGGTGATCCATTCTAGAGCTTTTCCTTGGATTCCGATGTTTCTGAGGCGGTGTATCAGGGTGCTATGACAAACTGTGTCGAAGGCTGCGGAGAGGTCAAGGAGGATGAGGGCGACTGTGTCTCCATTGTCCAGTAGAGTTCGAATGTCGTCTGTTGCTGCCATGAGTGCGGTCTCAGTGCTGTGTTTTGCTCGGAAGCCGGACTGTGAGGAGTCGAGGGATTTGTTGGTTTCGAGGAATGCGGCGAGCTGGTTGTTGACAGCTTTCTCGATGACTTTGGCCGGGAATGGAAGGAGCGAGATGGGGCGGTAGTTTTTGAGTTTGGTGGGGTCAGCTGTGGGTTTTTTCAGAAGGGCGCTGAGTTCGGCGTGTTTCCAGCTTTCCGGGAAGGTGGTGGAGTTGAGGGACCAGTTGATGACGTCACGGAGGTGTGGTGCTATGATGGAGTCTGCTTTGTTGAAGATGTGGTGAGGGCATGGGTCAGTGGGGGATCCTGAGTGGATGGAGTTCATCAGGCGGATGGTGTCCTCAGTGGAGATTGGGTTCCAGTCAGTAAGGAATAAGGATGTTCAAGGGAGGTGAAGGTACGGCAGAAGGTTGGGTGGGTTGGTCTCCGGGTTGGTTGTCAAAGCTGTTGTGGATGTCAGCGATTTTGTTGTGGAAGAACGAAGCTAGGGAGTCACAAAGGGTTTGAGAGGGAGTGATGTCGTTGGAGTTGGCAGTAGGGTTGGTAAACTCTTTGACGATGTTGAATAGTTCCTTGCTGTTGTGGGTGTTGTTGTCTAGTCGGTCTTTAAATGCGGCTTTCTTGGCAGTCCGGATTCAATCCTATTTCTTTTATTAGTAGATAACACAGAGACTACATTATTTTCATTTTCATTTGAATCATCACGTTTATTTATTTATGAATTTCTAGCATGCAGCTGTTACCCAGAAGAGTTGTCCTGATGCTAGGAAAGACACCACGTAGACAGTTTTAATTAGACAACTTGAAAAGCCCAAATTTTAAGATATGTTCTATAGGAACAGAGGTGGTGTGCTCTATTTGTTGTCCAGTAGATAGGAAAGGAAGCAACCACCTCTTTTGACACAGTTGATGCAAAGGATTGCTGAGTTTTTAAGGTTGGCAAAATGTAGAGAGTAGAGCAAGCTATACCTTATACTGTTTACTAAGATAGGAGGGACTGGTACTAGGAAGAGCGCTGTGAGGAAAGCACAGGGTTTTGAAACGGACATTTTTACAGGCAGGGAGCCAGTGCAAATTCTTGATATGGCCAGAAATGTGGGCAGGATGAGAATAAGGTGATTAGCAGAAATCTGGACCGTTAGAAGGCATTGAAGAAGATGATCTGGCATTTCACGATAGAAGGCACAGCAGTAATTCAATCGTGAAGTCATGTCATGGATCATAGTTCTCCTTGGACAGAGGGTAGTAAGTTGAAGCTTTTGCAAAGCATTTTAAAAGTAATAAAAGGCATGAAACTTCAAACCCCAGCCCAAGGCCACCAACTTCTTCAAGAAAAACGTCAACTCCTCTACCGCCACAAACATCCAAATAACCAAATGGAGCTAGCTCGCCCCTCAGGACACCGCCTCCGTCATTAACTTGGTCCACTCAGGGGCCCCAATCGACTCATGCCCTCACCACATCTTCAAACTAGCAAAGCCAGAATCAACCACATACTCACCACCTTGTTCTACCCCTCAATTGCCATGGCTATATTCCCCAAATACTGGAAACATACAGAAGTCAACATCCTACTAAAGAAACCATCGGCAGACCTCAGCGAACTTAAAAACTACTGACCGATCTACTTGCTCATATTCCTGGTGAGAGTATTTGAAAAAAAAATCAACAACTGTCCTCACATTGGGAATAGAACCTCCTTCTCGACTCCTCCCAATCCAGTTTCCGCAGCAAAAATGGAACCGAAACAGCCATCATCATGTCTACCGATGACATCCAAGCCCGACTTAACCGAGGAGAGACTGTGGCTCTGATCCTCCTTGACCTCTGGGCAGACTTTGATAGGTCTCCCCCCACACACTCATCACAAGACTGCACAAAATAGGCATCCAAGGAGCCGCTCACAGAAGATAGATCATCTCTTTTCTCATCAGACAACGCAAAAAGTCTGCCTTCCATACACCTTTGAACCTAAGAAAAGCATCTGTGGGGTAGCCAAAGGATCCTCACTTAGCCCCGCCCTCTTCTTTTAAAAAAATTGTCTTTATCCATTTTTATAGTATAAGCATATGACAAGTTATCATCTTTAGTATACAATATTATACGGTGACATTTACCACCTTGACACTTGGTGGGGAACCAGGTTACATTATATTCTGGTAAACGGTGTAGAAACAATTTCACTGTAAATATCATTGTATATTATCCACATTTTGCTTAACAAATAAAGCAACAGACTTACTGTGTCCCCATTTTTTCGCACCAATCAATACCCTATAAACACTAAGCAAGAAAACAGAAAACTATACAATCTCTTATAATTCACGTACACATAGTGATGCGGGTCATATATAAGCTAGGGAATTCGCATATATGTGTGTTTCTTAAAGTTAACGGGTGTAGCGAAAGGGGGCAGGGGAGGAGCCAGAGGGTCACATGCAACACCCTCCCATCCGCCTGCAGGGGCCTGAGGGCCGGTTTATTTAGATTAGGCCCCAGCCGGCGGGTGGGTCCAGCACACGCACACCAGTGTGCTATCATATTACTACCAAAGCCAAGGAAAAAGGATCATCTCAGCCCGCCTGGGACAGGATTCATTCAATCTATTTCCATGAAGGATAAGTATTCTTTCCATTGCATGGGGTTAGTTTAGGGAAGGATGCAGTATACCAACAGTGTTTGTGTTGTGTATTCCGCCACTAGTGCCTTGCGTAGATCCAGTATCCAGCTACACCCTTCAGGTGCAACGCTCAATTTCCATGACATGGCTACTGTCCTTTTCGCTAACGCCAGCGCTAGAGCTAAACATTTGTTACGAATTTTCCGCCTAGCATTACGCTTGGTGATGTCAAGTAGAAAGTGCAGACCTTGTACCGGTATTATTGTGATAGTTGCTGATAGTTGCTCCACCCAGCATTGTTGCGACCTCGCTCCAATATGCACCCAGGCCAGGGCATGTCCAAACCATATGGAAGAACGTTGCATCCTACCCAGAACAGCGAGGTCATATGTCAACCGATGTAGGGGTACATTCAGGATAGTCTGTGTGGTGGTTAATATGTGTTGTAAGAAATTTGTATATTTCAAACTGGCGCTCATTGATAATATTTTGGGATGCCCTATGCACTGCAGCCACTGTTTAGCAGTTATGGTGGCTGCCAACTCAGAGTTCCAGTATGCCCAAAGTGGTGCCAATGTGGATGTAGCATCAGGGTTAAGAGAACTGTATAGTGCAGTCACCTGTAAAGTGTCGCTCCTTCTTCACGTTCCCCAACGTTTGGAGGAATTGTCATGCTAAAGAGCCTGTGTTAGAAACCGGGTCTCTAGTTGGCAGGGGTATGCACCCTAGACCAAGAGGGACCACTGGTTCCGACAAGGTATGTCCAAAAGCACCCAGGACCAACTTCTGGTAGCTTGGTGCAGAGCAGGTAGGCTAAACTCAGTAGGCAAAGTGTAAAGTATTGTGTAACACCCACCCACCACAACACAGTGAGACACCACAAATAGACACTATACCAGTTCTTTATACAAATATATATTTTTTATCTATATCTTAGGCAGGATCAAATCAAAAGAAATTCCGCATATATCTTATTTGCAATATTTGCTGTCAGTGTTCTGAAGTGATCTTGCAAGTTCTGGAAGTCCCTTAGACCATTATTCAGGTAATCACCAGTTCAGTCTCTGGAATTGGTATCAAGAAAGGAAAACGTGCGTAGGGACTATCCCGATTAACCCCCAGTCTGTATTCAGCACGGGATTCCCACGGCTGATCAGGGCTCTGTGTCTGACAATGTTCAGGGGTCAGAGAGCGGCTGTTAGCTTAAGTGCTGCCTTTGTTATCAGTGTTTGCTTTTAAAAATAGATATGTGTCCCATATCTGCTCTTGATATACTGCTGCAAGAGTAAGGCTGCCAGCATTAATGTTCTACCGCTGCACTTAGAACGAGAATGGGGCCAATGGTTATGTCAATATGCCCCTGCTGTACCTACAGCACACATTCTGTAAGACAACTGGTGTGCACAACGCTTTAGTGCCACAAAGTCAATTACGGTGCCCCGGTACTGCAAATCCTCACCATACGAGTACAGGCCATGAATAATGTGATCTCTGAGGTGGAGGGGAAAAGATCCCACTATCAGGAATGCCCCCAAATGATCCCCGCAGTCCAGTAACCCACCCAAGTCTATTTAATCCTTGTGGCAGTTTGGCTTGAACCGCTGACCGTTACCTGGGGCCGGCGCTGGCTCAAGGCTTCCTTGGGCTTCGAGAAGCATGGCTCTAGACATGGCAGTACAGGGGAGGGGCGGTGCGGCCCTACCGGGTTTGAGTGCGGCCGCACCTCTCAGCTTTGCCGGTGATGTCAATGGGGATTCCTGTTGCCAGGCAACACCGGATCTCCACACGGAGTCCTCGCTGCCACTAGCAGATGTGTTTTCGCTCGGGCCCGCTGCTGTGATTTCAGGGGCAAACTTGAACAACGCCTCACTGGCGGACTCAGGGCACGCGTCGGTGATTAAAGGGGGAACATTTTAACAGGGCCTCACCCTTGACAGCGCTCTCGGGTACACAGCACCCTTGAGTTCCTGGTCGGTGGAGGAGATTTAGAGCGCTTTCCTTTGAAGAACTCTTAAGTCCACAGCATCCTCTGGTTTCCGGGCGATGGTGGTGATTTAAAATGCATTCCTTTGACAGCGCTCTCGGGTCCACAGCACCTTCAGGTACCCGGGCAGCAGCAACAGTGATTCCAGAGTAGTTTCAATAAAAGCAAATCCCCCATGCACAGAGATGTAAAGACAGTCCTAAGGATTTTTTATAGTCCCATAAACAGGGTCCAGGCAATACAAATGATGGGGAACTATCATGCCAGTCTGTTGGGGAATGACTTTGAGCACACTGCCTGGAGTTTTTGTGTTTAGCTTCCCTCTGGCAGGGCAAGATCAGCAGGCAGCAGGGCAGCTCAGCTAGTGTGGCAGCAGTTCCTGGGAGCAGTCAGTCTCAGTAGACAGGGGCAATCCTCCTGGCCCAGCAGTCTTCACTCCAGCAGAGGTTCTTCTTAATACAGTGGTGTAACAAAGATGTGTGGCCAGAACCCTCACTTTTATACCCCGGTGCCCAGTCATTAGAAGAGGGTAGAAGCTTCTGGAAGGGACTAGGGGGTTCTTGGGTGTTCCCTGCCTTCCCTGACCTGGCTCCTGGCTGTCTACAGTGACAAAGGCAGGGTTGTTAAGTCTATTGTGGGGCAGCCAGGCCCAGCCTATTCATGTGTAAAGGTGTGAATCTCTACTCCCTCCTCACAGCCCAGGAAGGCTATCAGCATGCAAATTGGAGGGGGGAGTCTGCAGTGCACAAACTAAGTGCAGGCATGGAAAGGTCCACTTTCTAAAGGTGGGATTTCTAATGTAGTAGTGCCCAAACCCCATATATCACTAGAAAGGGCTCCACGCTACGATTCCAACTATACTTTACAAGACATACCTAGTAGGTCCCAGTCAAAGGTTATCCCATAGGGGGGTTCCACGTGTTAGTCTATGGAGGGGTAGGCCTCACTGCAGTACCAGGGGCCTGTGGCAGATACCATGTTGCAGTGATATGTGGCAGTGTCACCATGTTTTTAGGGAAGAGCACCTGCACCTTAGCACTGTTTAGCAGTGGTAAGGTGCCCAGAGTCCTAAGTCTAACAAAAATGTGAGGTCAAGTGGGAGGCAAAAAGGGCAAAAATGTAGGGGGAGACCACCCTAAGGCTGACAGGTCCAACACGTGTCCCTCCAGCTGAAAGTGGGGAGAACTACCCAACCTCTAGGGAGTTCTCGTCACTAAGGCGGAAGAACCTAGAGAGACCGTCAGCATTGGCATGGTCTACTCCGGGTCGGTGTTCCACACTGAAGTCCTTACTCTGTAGAGAAATGGACCACTTGAAAAATTTAGGGTTTTTGCCCCTCATTTGCATGAGCCACCTAAGGGTCAGTCTGAACCAGGATTGGGAGCTAAACAGATATGGCATCAGCTTCTTCAGAGCACAGACCACCGCAAAAGCTTCTATCTCTATCGCACCCCACTGCTGTTCCCGGGGGAGTAGCTTCTTGGAAATGAAGGCCACCGGTTGGTCCAGACCCTCCTCATTGAGTTGCAAAAGTACTGCCCCTATGCCATGCTCTGAGGTGTCCCTTGGGACAATTAATTATTTGGAGAAGTCAGGGGCCCTGAGCACAGGAGCTGTGCACATGGCCTGCTTTAAGGAGTCAAAGGCTTTCTCGCAAGCCTCGGTCCAGATCACTTTTCGAGGTTGTTTCATGGGGGTTAGCTCAGTCAAGGGGACCACAATGGTGCCATAACCTTTGACAAATCGCTGTAGTATCCTGTGAGGCACAGGAAAGCCCTGACCTCAGTCTGTGTCTTGGGGGGCTCCAGGCCAGGATGGTTTCTATTTTGGCCTGTAGGGGCTGCGCCTTACCCCGCCCACCAAGTGTCCTAGGTACACTACCGACCCCTGCCCTATATGGCATTTGCTGGCCTTGATAGTAAGGCCTGCCTGCTGCAGGGCTTGAAGCACCTCCCGGAGGTGACACAGATGGTCCTCACAGCTACTGCTGAAGACGCCTATGTCGTCCAGGTAGGCAGCAGAGAACGCCTCTAAACCGGAGACTACCTAGTTCATCAGCCGCTGGAAGGTGGCAGGAGTGTATTTTAGTCCCAAGGGCATCATCCTAAAGTGGTAGTGGCCCTCTGGGGTGGAAAAGGCGGACCTCTCCTTAGCTCCATCCATTAGGGCGATCTGCCAGTACCCTGACATGAGGTCAAAGGTACTCAGGTATTGGGCAGCCCCTAGGCAGTCAATGAGCTCATCCGCTCTAGGAATGGGATGAGCATCAGTCTTGGTCACACAATTTAGCCCTCTGTAGTTCACACAGAACCTAAGTTCAGGTGTGGTCCCCGTTTGGGGCAGCTTTTGGTACCAGAACCACCGGACTGGACCAGGGGCTGTTGGAGGGCTCTATCACCCCCAACTCCAGCATCATAGTGACTTCTCTCTGGATGCTGGTTTTTACCTTATCGAACAGTCTGTAAGACTTGGTATTGACAGGGAGGCTGTCCTCTGTGTCCACATCCTGGGCACACAGGTGAGTTATCCCAGGGATAAGGGAGAACACAGAGGAGTTCTGTTCCATGACCTGGTGGCAGTCCCTCTGTTGCTCAGGTGTCAATGATGGGGAGAGGACCACTCCCTCCACTGATCCGTCCTTCTCTTGGGAAGCAAAGAAGTCCGGGAGAGGTTCGCTTTCCTCTTCCTCTGCCCCATCAGTCACCATCAGAAAGGTGAGCTCAGACTTCTCATGGTAGGGTTTGAGGCGGTTGGCATGTAACACCCTGTGGGGTTGCCTGGGGGTCTTAAGGTCCACCATGTAAGTGGACTTGCCCTTCTTCTCAAATATCTCATAGGGGCCAGTCCAGCAGCCCTGGAGGCCACTGAGCTCTCCAGGCTCCATGGCCCACACCTTCTGTCCAGGCTATACCTCCACCTTGTGAGAATTCTGGTCATATCATTCCTTCATTACCGCCTGGCTAGCCTCTAATTTGTCAGACGCTTGCTTGCACAACTTAGACATTTGGGTGCGGAAGGCCAGCATGTAGCTTACTACATCTTGGGGAAGCCTCTTAGGAGTCTTCTCCCACCCATCATTTACTAAGCTGAGAGGTCCCCACACAGGGTGACCGTACAAAAGCTCAAAGGGGCGGTACCTCCCTGTAGGAAAACAACAAACAGGGAAAGAGGACGTCCTACTTTTTCCTAAGACCCTCAGGCAGACTCCTGATCATGCCTTTTAGGGTCTTGTTAAATCTTTCCACAAGACAATTTGTCTGAGGGTGGTAAGGGTAGAGACATTATAAGTAATCCCACACTCCTTCCCCGTGGCTTGCATACATACAGACATATAGTTAGTTTCCCTGTCAGACACAACTTCTTTGGGAAATCCCACTCTGGTAAAAATCCCCATCAGTGCCCTGGCCACCGCAGGTGCAGTGATGGTCCTCAGAGGGATAGCCTCTGGGTACCGGGTTGCGTGCTCCACCAGAACCAGGATCAACCTGTGACCAGAAGAGGTTGGTGGATCTATAGACACAACAATGTTGATGCCCACCCTTTCAAAGAAGGTGCCAATGAAGGTAGTGGTTCCAGGAGGGCCTTCAGTCTGATCCATGTTTTCCCACTAGCTTGACAGGTCACACAGGTCCTGGAGAATGTATCTGAGGAAATCTTTATCCTGGGCCAATACAAATGTGGGACAAGCCTTGCAAAGGTTTTGTCTTGGCCCAAGTGTCCTGCCAAGGGGATCTCATGAGCCAACTCCAAAATAAAGGCCCTGTAACATTGGGGAACACTAAGGCCCTTGATGATCCATGCAGAGGAACATTGGGCTCACTGTGAAGGAGGCCATCCTCCCAGTAAATATGATAGTTCCCAGAAGCATTGCCTTCTGCTTGGGCTTTGGCCTGTCGCCTCATGCCCTCAGGGGTGGGGCACTCCCTCTGTGCCTGACAGAACTCCTTCCTGGAGGGCCCCCTTCACCCTGCCACTTTGCCGGTGTAGGCAGGTCCCCCAGGGGAGCAGCGCCCCCCTCCGTGGACTCTAGTGCGACTGCCTTAGGTACCCCATACATCTCACGAGGTGTCTGCCCCTCGGGCTATTCCCTTTCCGGGAAGCCATAGACCGTGTGGTAGCACAGATCCACTCTGGTAACCCCAGCATCTCCGCATGCGCTTTGAGCTCTACCTCCTTCCAGGCAGTGTGCTCAAGGTCATTCCCCAACAGACAGTCCACTGCATGGCAGGGCTCACAGCAACTCTTAGACGGCCTGAAACCCTTCCCTACTAAAATGGAAACTGGACCATAGGATAGCGACACTCCCTGTTGTCAGTCATCACAACTGGGTGGAATGCATCAGGTATTACTTGCTCTGGGGACACCAGCTGACTCCTTACCATAGTCACACTGGTGCCTGTGTTCATCAAGGCCTCCACCTACTGACCTTTGATGGTGACCCACTGCCTATACTTGGTAGTATTTGAGGGCACATGGATCTTTGGAACCATCTCACTGTCTCCCAGGGACACTAGGGTCAGCCCTGCCCACTCACCCCCAGTATCGAGGGACAGCTCCTCCCCAGCACTATACTAGCCATCCCAGGGTGTTTACCTCCAGTGGGAGAGGGTTCTCTCTTTTGACACTTGGGTCCCCCTTGTAGTGTCCAATTTCACCACACTCATAGCACCGGACAGTTCTAAGCTGCTGAGCTTTGTTAGGATGAGTAGGCTTTTGGTGGCCAGATTGGGGCTGGGACCCATACCCTTTCCCTTGTGAATTGTTTTGGGGGCATTTGTACAACTCCTTCTTTCCTTCTCCCTGCTCTTTCCTCTGGTTGGAACCCTGACCAACGTTTTGGGAGTCTCCCCCAGATCCCATGGTGGACACCCTGGTACTGACTCAGGTGTCTGCCTCTTCCGCAAGCTTCCTAGGATTGGTCAACTTGCGGTCAACCAGGTATTGGCGCAGCTCTGGAAAACATTTCTCTAGAAGGTGCTCTCTCAAGAACAAGTCATACAACCCTTCATAGTCATTCACATTGCTGCCCCACACAATGCTTTACTAGCATAATCCAGGAAGTCTACCCAGTTCTGTGTGGGAAGTTTGTGGCTTTTCCTAAACGTCTGCCTATACCTTTCAGGGGTAAGACCCAACCTTTTGAGTAATGCTGCTTTCTTAACAGAATAGTTGGTCTGGTCTGCCTTCTCTAGGTAAAGGAGTGTGTGCTTAAAGTCTTGAGGTATGTACTTGTACAAACCAACCCCCCCCCAGTAACTCTCTGGGACCCCATGGGCTCTTAACGACACCCCATAGGCTGCAATCCAGTTATCAATATTATCTCCCACCTTAAAACTGGCCATCACATCTTTAGGCATAAAGACCCTGGACTCAAGTGAAGCTTTAGTAGGTATGCTGCCACCATTCCTGTTGCTGTTGGCACATCTTTGTAGGGCTCGGATTTCCAGCTCCTTCAGGCTGAACTCCTGGGCAAGTTTCCTTCCTCCATGGCCAACCTTTCTTTCTCACGATCCCTCTCCATGGCATCCTTTCTTTTTCACTCTCTCTCTCTCCAGCTTGGCGAGCTCTAATCTAAACAGACTCTACTGTCCTCCAATTTCTCTGAGGACAGGCTCCTTGTGACACACTACTACCTGCCCTGGAAGGTACTGTGGGCAGTAGGTCAAGATCTCCTGTGTCGTCGTGCTCTGATCCCTCCTCGTCCCCTTCTCCTTCTGGGTGGGCCAGTGCCCATGCTCTCAAGGTTTTTTGAAGCTTCGCCTTCTTGGCGCTTCGCTTGTACCACACCCCTTTCTCCTTGCAGAAATCCTTTACTTCAAACAAAACATATATTTAATACATGAACAATTGAGAACTAGGGAGAAAGAAATTAGAATCAATCAAACATAGTTCTGGAGGTGACATAAATTAACCAGCAAAAGAACTATGCATACATCTATTCTATGAATTAGTAGAGGAAAACAATCTGATAAATCAGAGAAAATTCCTTCAAATCAACAAATGAAAAATAGAAGTAGATGTCGCAGTCGACGTTTCGGTCTGTGATGAGACCGTCAGATCATCTACAGGACTAAATGTTAAGTAATATCCCTATATGTACAATGTAAATAAATATCTAAACATCGTCAGCTAATTTAATCAGTGTGTTAAAAGAAGTGAAAGACGCATCTGTGTGAAAGAATAAAAAAACAAGTTATAAAAGCAAGGAAATTACATCTCACCCCAAAAGTGTGATTAGTATAGGGACCCAAATCACCATATGAAGTAAAACGTTTTTATTGCAGAGGAACAATGCCGCTTAACCAACTTATGATGCAATTGGCATTGTTTACTTCAATAATTCTTTTTGATGAGCCAGGGGAAACAAACTTATACTTCTTCAAGTTCGAAAGAATTCTGATGAAAAGATATATATAATTCTGGGATTAGAACAAAAGCATGCTATTCCTGGACATATTGAGGCTACTATATCATGAGATACTTAAATAAGCATTTTCTCTACGTTCTTTGATAAAGTGCCAAAGAGTACTGGTGGCTCAACATCTTATCTTATCTCAAAAGCATCAAGTCATTTTGAGGTTTTACTAACACGTGCAGATAGCCGTGTCAAAGACAACCCATTGTCTGCTGCTACAATGTGCTTTATTTGTCATTAGTTTCCTGGACGTTATGCAACATGGAATCATTATTTCCAGTTGCACTGTGGAACATGAGGAAGGTGGTAGGTAAAGATTGTGTTCATACAGCCTACCGTGGGAACTCGAGAAACGTACATTTATTTTGCGATTTCTAAAGCGCCTGGTGACCCGTAGGCATCCCCGCGCCATAAATCTGTGGAGACCAAGAGAGGGGGGAGAGGGGAAAAACTATTTGGGGAACAGGAAGGTTTTTAGTTTTTTTCGAAAGAGGGCGTGACAGGGTTCCAGACGCAAGCTGCGTGGAAGTGAGTTCCATCCTGCGGAAGCTTTGACCGAGAAGCGTCGGCCACCGGTGAAAGCCTTCCTGAACTTAGGAACAGTGGCCAGATGTTCGCCGTCAGAGCGAAGGGGTGTCACTACAACGCATGCTTTTACATCGCATGCCTTTACAACGCGGTTTTTACCACGCAGTCCATTACAACGCATAATGCTTTTAGGCGCTGGATAGTGAATTATTTAATTTACTATTCCAACTCCAGTCCCCGTGGATAGCAGGGAAGGTGTTGGATAGTAAATTAAATATATTCCCTATCCTAGAGCGCCCCCCAGCGCAATGCGTTGTATTGGTATGCGTTGTAATGGTTGCGATGTAATGGTAGTGCGTTGTAAAAAATGCGTTGTAAGTGATGTTCCCCGTCTGGGGGCTTTGTAGGGGATGACCATGTCTTTCAAAGCGGCTGGACCAACACCGTTGATGAGTTTATGGGTGGTGCACATGGCCTTAAACTCTACTCTCTGGCGTACAGGAAGCCAGTGCAGAGCCTTAAGAGCAGGCTTGGCTGAGGCTCTGGGTGGAAGGTTCATAATGAGCCTCGCCGCCGCATTTTGGGTGCGTTGAAGTTTAGCCAAGGTGAATTCAGGGGCGCCGAGGTAGACGGCGTTGCTGTAGTCAAGCCGGGCTAAGATGAGCCCCTGAACCAGTAGTTTCCTGGATAGGGGGGGGAGGAGTGGAAGGATCTTGCGAATAGATCGCAGGAGGCCAAAGCATGTTCCAGCTGTTTTGGCTGCCTGAGTCTTCATGGTGAGGTCAGGTTCCAGCCATACTCCTAATGTTTTAATTTCTTTTTTTGGTGTCGGGATTTCACCAAAGGCGTCCGGCCAGACTGATGATGGGATGGAAGTCCATTTATTGCCCAAGAGCATGATTTCGGTTTTCGCACCATTCAGCTTCAGGGAGGATTCGCACATCCAGGTGTGAATATCCTGGAGACAGTTCAGCAGGCTGTCTGGGTGGTTATCCAGGTGGGACAGAGAGACGACGAGTTGAGTGTCGTCTGCATAATTTACTATTTTTATCCCGTAAGGGGTCACGACATCTTCAAGGGGGGCCATGTAAACATTAAACAGGGTGGGACTAAGCGATGACCCCTGGGGAACACCACTCGTGAGTGGTAGTGGGTCTGAACGTGAGTTGCCGTCCCACACCTGAAATGAACGGCCGGATAAGAAGGAATCAATCCATGCGCGTGCAGTTCCCACAATTCCTGCCCTGGCCAGGCGATGTAAAAGGACACGGTGGTCCACCGTGTCAAAGGCGGCACTGAGATCCAGGAGGATCACTGCCACTGATCCTCCTGAATCCAGGATACACCTTGCCTCCTCGATGACGGAGAGGAGGGCAGTGTCCGTGCCATGGCCGGGCCGGAATCCTGTTTGGGATTGACGTAGAAGTTTGTTTGCCTCAAGGAATTGGGATACCTGCGCATTCACTAATTTCTCAGCCATCTTGCTGATACATGGAAGGAGCGAGATAGGTCTGTAGTTGGCCATGTCGTCCGGGTTCAGTTGAGGCTTTTTCAACAGAGCCTTGACAACAGCGTTCTTCCAGTTGGGAGGCACCGTTCCTTGAGAGAGAGAGGTATTGATGAGATCCCTGATGGTGGGGGCTATGCTGGGAGACACGGTTTTTAAGAATCTTACCGGGCCGGGTCAAGGGGGGATCCGCTTTTCATTTTGGCCAGCGTGGAAATTACATCGGTAAGAGAAACTGCTCTAAAAGTGGACAGCCGTGGGCTGTTAGTGCATGCCTCTGTAACCGTGTGATTATGTGGGCTGGTAGTTGGGAGGGAGTCCAGTATCCGCGAGATTTTGGAGTCGAAATAGGTGGCCAGGTCCTTACTTCTATCCGGAGGAGGGGAGTGAGAAGAGGGTGTCATTGGGATGTTAAGTAGTTCTTTGACTATAAGGTATGATTCTTTTGACGAATTGGTGGCATTTTTTATTCTATTGTCATAGAACGCGGCTTTGGCTAGCTTTAGGGCAGATTTGTAGCGTCTTACCGAGCTGTGGTACATATCCTTTTTATTGTGGAGCCAGTCTTTTCTCCACAGTCTCTCAGCCTTTTTGCACTCTTTGCGGAGAGCTCTGAGTTCAGTATTGTACCATGGGGCATGGCCCTTTATCCTATTTTTACATGTATCATATTATATTAAACTTGCAATAAAGCATTGTTGAAAAGATTATTATATATTGATCTATCTAAAAAAACGATCTAAGGGCCATATGTATCAAGCCAATTTTATTTCGCAAACGCTGCGAATCGCAAAACACAGGGTTTGCAAATGAAAATTCGAAATTCCCAATGTATGAGGCCAAAGAGCCTTGCAAAATGAGAAATCGCAAAAATTGCGATTCCTTAAATTGCAAGAGCCAAAAATCAGCGAATTTCCTTGTGATTCCTTATTTAGAGATTTCTCAGTTAGCGAAATTCGCAAACGGGAAATCGCAAAGTAAGGAATCGCAATGGTATGTATGAAAAAATCGCAAATTACGAATTCAGGGAAATCGCAATTTAGAGCATCGCAATTACCACCAAGTAGGAGCAGGTGGTAACCAGGTGCAAACTATTTAAGGAGTCCCAGAATGCAACAGACTTCTCTCCACAATGGCTGGGCTGTACGTGATAGCCAGGAGGCTGCGACTCAGAGCTGCTGCACAGAGGAGGAGACGCCAGGAGAGGATATTCCGTGCGCGTATTTCCATCTTCCAGCGCACTGAGGAGGACATCTACACACACTACAGACTGGATGAAGAGAGTATCCTTGCTTTAATTGAGGAACTCAAACCCTTCCTTGAACACCCCACACGTTGGACACAATCCATCCCCACCCACATCCAGGTCCTGTGCTCACTCCACCTCTTGGCATCAGGTAGTTTCCAGGGGGTGATAGCCTCAGCAGGAGGGGTGTCACAAGTGCACTTTTGCACTTTTTCCACGCATTCCTTGATGCCATGGTACAGAGGCTGCATCACCACATTCACTTCCCAAGCACACCACAGGCACTAGCCCAGTCCAAGCAGGACTTCTATCAGATTGCCCAATTCCCCCACATCATAGGATGCATAGATGGGACACATGTTGCAATCTCCCCTCCCTCCCAGAATGAGTATGTGTACAGGAATTGCAAAAGCTACCATTCCCTGAACATACAGGTGGTGTGTGATGCCAAACACATCATCACAGGTCATTGTTGCAAAATACCAAGGCAGCACGCACAACGCTTTCATCTTACGTCACAGTGGGATTCACTGTAGACTCACAAGTGGGGAGTTTGGAGAGGGATATTTACTAGGTAAATGCATTTGAACAGAGGCCACATTTTGTAAGACTAGCATGTGCAGAACTGTGTGTAACCGTGTCCATCACACCACACAGGTGACAGTGCGTATGCAGTCCGGGACTTCATACTGACGCCCTACCAGAATCCTGCCAACGCTGCGGCGCTGTCGTGAGGTAGCCCCTGTTTGGGGTTGCACAGACCCCTCCTCAGTTTGGCCAGTAGGCCTTGAGTTACAGGCACCTATCCATGGTGGGTGGGGGGTGACGCTGCTCCTCTCTGATAGTGCGTCCTCTTCAGTGGGAGTCAGGACGTCAGGCTCAGTGGTGCGAACTGCCCGCAGCTCGTCAACTGCTGATGTGATTTGCACCAGTGCCCTAGCAACGTCCTGGCTGTTGTGGGTCACTTCGCGCTGCATGCTGATGCTGCGCCTGGATAGGACATTGGTGGCAGAGGACAAGCGGTTAACCGCACGTGTGTATAGGTCCAGGCGCTGCATCTCTCTGCGTCTAGCATTATGGTCAGCCCTCATTTCTTCACAGAGTGCCTCCAGGGCACCTGGCATGCCTCTGAAGCCTGCCCTCACTTCCCTCTGTAATGCTTTAATGTTTTTTGCTTGCAGGCGCTGTACCTGCAACATGTGCATCTCCAGGCCTGCAAATACTGTTTCCTACTCAGGATCTGCACCACTGCTGGATGTGCGTGACCTGCGCCTGCTTGGGACTTGTGGTATTGCGTCAGCACATGCAACTGCTTGTCACTGTGGCTGTGTTGCCTCAAGGGGCACATTGTCATTGCTGTCCTGGCCGTCGTCCTCCAATGGGGGTAGTGGTCGGACAACATGTCTCCTGCGTTGTGTTGGAGGGTTGACAGGGCTGTCGTCCTCCTCTGTGTCCTCCTCTTGCCCTACTGCTTCTATGTTTGGGAAACCTGCCTGTAGGCTGTGTTCTAGATGGTGCTGTGGATGTAAAAGCACACATTTATTAACTGTTCTGACTTACACTTGACAATTATTAAATGTCTCTGTTTTGTATTACATGTGTCTTGTATTTGCCTTTCCTGAGGTGCACATTCTATTGGGGACTGGGTGGGTGTACATGCACCACTGTTATGTACATGTGACTACATCTCCCATAATGCATTGCTGTGTGTGCTTGTGTACCTTCCCTGGACTTTGTCCTGCCCCAGGCTCGATGCTGGGGGTGGTTTGGGGAGTGTCAGGGGTGTGATGGCATGCTTCTTACCTGGTCCTGGTTCCTGGTGCTCGGAGCTGTCTAGGTCAGCCACGCCCATTACACCTTCAGGTAGCAGGGTCCCCTCCACCAGTTCCTCCAGAGGTGTGCTGTCAGTGGCTGTGGAGGTTCCTCCACCGGTCTTCCTTGACTGCTCCAGCCTGGCAGCCACCTTCTCCTTTGAGCGCTGGCGCAGATCATACCATCACTTCCTTAGATCGTCAACACTCGTGTGTGTCACACCTACAGCATTTACTTTCTGCTGAATGTCAGCCCAGATGCGGCGCTTGCGTGTTTATGGCACCTTGAGGGATTTTTCCCGAATAACAGTTCATGGCTGACCACCATTTCTTGTATTAAAACGTCCAGCTCTGCCTCAGAGAATTTCTGCTTCCTCTTCCACTGAATTTCAGCCTGCTGTTGCTGCTGTGTTTCCTGGCTGGCCATGTCTCCACTTTCTGCCATTCTGTTCCAAACTGCTGTGTTCACTTTCCAACACTCCTCTCTCTGTGTGTGAATCAGCAACTCAGGTGCAGCATGGCTAGTCACACTTCCTGGTTGTGATGTCATCAAGCTGCACCTGAGTTTCCGGTTGGCAGATTCGAAAAAAATCGTAATTTTTTCTGTTAAGGAATCGCAAAATTTCGATTTCTTAGGTTAAGGAATCGCATTTGGGGTTCTCGCTATGTAAATAGCGATTTTTTAATGAATCGCTATTTATTTGCGATTTCTTTCACACATTCTATTTTGCGATTCCGAAATTGCGATTCGGTAAAAATCACAATTTCAGAATCGCAAAATCGTTATTTGATACATATGGCCCTAAAAGTCGCTTGCCGTCTGGATGATTTATACTGTGCTTGTCCAGTGTGTGGGGCATACAGAGAGACTAGTGCAAGTGGGGACCCATCCAGCAGACCCTCCAACACCACGTATTGACCCTGGCGTAAACGGAATATGAGGTGCCTATCACTGTGTCCCCCAATGCTTACGCAGAGAAACCAATGTTTGTGCAGTGAGATGTGTCTCTTGTAGTAGCGCTATAGTGATCTTATGTGTACGCAAATATTGATATATGTTTTTGTCTTTTAGCGCAACCTACCAACCCACGCACATTCTAGGTTACAAGTGTGTACTCTTTATTTGTCATTTGATCCTTAATACGCAGAGAACAGAAGGAGCCCCATTCCTGCAGTGCCACCCCCAGCCACCTGGCCCCTTCTGTAATGCTGATAGCTTGAGCGCACACAAAACACCAGCGCTATCTTCAGGGGGCGTTCCCTCATTTGCATGGGGGAATGCCAATGCCTCTGTACGCGTGCCATTTTACAGATGCAGAGACTGCACTTGCCTTCAAGAGAATGTCTGTGGGATCCATGGGACAGTAATCAAAAAGAGCGAGAGAGAGAGAGAGGCTAAGGCTAGGTTCAGCCTCTTGAATCCTAAAGTATAACACTATAACCCATAGTTAATGGATGATGAGAAACTATCCTGTCAGAAAAGTAATAGCAGGTCTTTCCAAATTGGGTATATCTGTCTTGGAAAAGAAAATTATTTTCTTTAGTCGCCTCACTCACGAGAGTTTGCTCTTAGGTGACATGCTTCATCATTGGGGCTTCTCAAGCATCTACTGCTTGGGGCGTGCTGCGACTTGCGAAGGATACGTAGGAGCACTTTGTGGTGAAACTATGTGTGGTGCGGTGTATGGTGGAGTGCCGAGGATAAGTAGTTCAGTGATGGCAGCGATGGGCTGTGATGCGTGTGCTTGTAATGGTTCTGATCCACACAGCAGGGCAGGTGCTGCTCGGGGTTCTGCCGCACAGCAGAGGAGACCTGCCTGTTCTGCTGGCTATACAGAGGCTGGCAGTGTGTCTTATGCTCACTTCCAAGGGTCCAGGACGGAGGTGGCACCACTGGTAAGGCAGACTCGCAGATGAAAGAGTCCAGGTGCTTGGTTTAAAGTTGATGGAGCCTTTTGTCCCTGAATTTCTAGTCACCAGGCCAGCTAACTAGCCTTTGGAGTCACTCTAGAGTCCTGGGTTCCACAGATGCAGGTTCAGTCCCTCTTGTCCAGGCAAGAAGGCAGTAGGCAACAGGTCAGCACGGCAAGGCAGACTTCCAGCAAGGCAGTTGACCAGCAGGGAGTAGTCCAGCAGAGGGCAGCCCTACAGCAGCACAACACCTTCTTCTTGGTACAATTGTATTCATTCATTTTTAAAGTGCAACAATTATCCAAAAGGATATCACAGCCGTAGAGAAGTGAGATTCAATGGCAGGAGTAATGTTTTATGCTGCTAGAATCAGCGCTTAGGCTTTAGGGAACAGATGGGTTTTTAGTTTCTTTCTGAAGGCCATGTAGTCATCTGTAAGCCATAAGTCTAACGGTAGTTCACTCCAATGTGTTGCAGCCAGGTGGGAGAAAGTTCGTCCTACTGCCCTCGCTTTCTTGATACGTTTTGTCTTGGCCACTGCCAAGTGGCGTGACCTCAGACACCTTGTAGGGGATTACAATTGAATTTTGTTTTGAAGAATTCTGAGACCGCGCTGGTGTAAGGCTTTATGTGCGTGGCTCAGAAGCTTGAATCTGACTCTTTGACGCACGGGCAGCCAATGGAGCTGTCTCATACAGTTGGATGCTGAACTGTACCTATTTTTATTGCCGACCAATTTCATTCTGTATCACCTACAGGCTTGTAAAGAGATGGTCAGCCATTCCAACAAACAGTGCATTACCAAAGTCCAGTTTACTAATGAGTAGGGCTTGGGTAATCGTTCTTCTGCATTCAGTGGGAATCCAGGGAAATAATCTCTTTAGCAGCTTTAGGGTGGCAAAACATCTTCAGCACAGAGCCTGGACATGGTCTTGCAGGGTCAAGGTGTTGTCAATGAGGATGCCCAGATTTTGTGCGGCCTGCTTGGGTGCAGGAGCAGCTCCCAATGATTGGGGCCACCAGGTAGCATTCCAGATTAAATGGGCTCCTCCAAAGGGCAGGATTTCCGATTTGTTGGCGTTTAGTTTTAAGCAATCCACAGGTCCAGAAGTGTGCTGAGGGTTTGCTGTTTGAGATCCAATATGTGTACCCAGTTGTGCCTTTGAAGTGAGGAAGACACTTATAGAGGTTTCGCTTTGAACTCCCCAGGCATCCTGCCTTCCCTGTACAGGCTCCAGATTAACTACAGGGGATATGAGCCTTTTTGTGGGGGTACAGATACAGCCTATTCAGGTGTAAATAGCAGTGGGCCCAGGTTCGCCCTACCATCCTGCCATTGATTACCCTTCCAGGCACACATAAGCTCTGTATTGAGTGTGGCTATCCAGGAGGTATACTCAAAGCCTGACTGTCAGATACACCTAGGCATGTGAACCAGGGATGGGCTGCAGGCACTAATGGGCTAAGGAAGGAAAATGTGAGCTTTCTCAAAGTGACATTTTCAAAATTACATTTAAAAATTGTATGAGTGTGTTTCTGTTGCAGTAGCCCCCCCTGCTTTCTGCCATATGCCTGATGCACATTGCCTAGGTGTACCCTCTGTCCCTGCCAATAAGGTACCCAGGGCATGTGTTCTTTCCCTAAACTGTATCATTGTTTCCACAATTGGCACACCTCTGGCTCACATATAAGACCCTTGTAAAAGGTACCAGTGACCAGAGGGCTGCAGCATGTATTGTGTACCCTAAAGGACCCCACACAAAACACATACTGTGATTGCAGGATATGTGTTGTGGTGTAACTAAACTAAAAGAGTCAACGTGGCACACCTTCCTGGGTGTCATGTTTACACAACACTGCCTGTGGCATAGGTAAGTCACCCCTCTAGCAGGCCTTACAACCCTAAGGCAGGGTGTACTATACCACAGGTGAGGGCAAAGCTGCACAGGCAATATGCCCCTACAGTGGCTGTGCCATTCAAAGGCATTGTAAGTACAGTGATTCCATTTTGAGGATGTGGGCTGGGAGTTTGTCAGAACAATCTCCACAGCTCCATGATGGCTTTACTGAAGATTGAAGAGTTTGGTACCAAACATCTCACCATAATAAACCCACACTAATGCCAGTGTTGGATTTATCATGAAATGTACTCAGAGGGAATCTTAGAGAGCCCCCTGAAAAATGACCGGCTCCTATTGTATTAGCTGACTGGTCTCTGCCAGTCAGCCACCATCATACAGGAGTCTGAACTCATAGGGTGAGAGCCTTTGTGCTCTCAGAGGTCAGAAACAAAGCCTATCCTGGTGGAGGTGCTTCACACCTCCCCTTGCAGGAACAGCAACACTTGGTAGTCAACCTCAAAGGCTCTCGACTTGTGTTATGCTGATTATACCCTGCTTTTTAAATACATTGCATCCTGTCCTTAGGGCTGGTTAGGGCCCTCCCTAGGGGTCGCTTATATGTTTCAAAATGAAAAGTTTCGGTCTGGAAAAATGTTTATTCTGCCAGGTCGAAATGGCAGTTTAAACAGCACATACATGCTGATATGGCAGGCCTGAATAAAGGGCTACTTAAGTGGGTGGCACAAATAATGCTGCAGGCCCACTTCTAGGATTTAATTTACAGGCCCTGTGTATATGTACATGTAGTACCATTTTACTAGGGACTTATTAGTACAAAAATGTATGCCAACTGGGGATGAGCCAATATTACCATGTTTTATGGAGTGAGCTCATGCATTTTAGCACTGGTTAGCTGTGCTAAAGTGCACAGAGTCCTAAGGCCACTAAAAACAAGATCAGCAAAAAATGGAAGAGAAAGGCAAAAGTTTAGGGGAATAGCACCCTAAGGCACTCAGGTCTAACAGTAACACCATCAGCGAGGGCACTCATAAGTTTGTAAATCCTTATAGTGTAATTCACAGATTCTTATAACTGAAAAGAGTTATGATAGTGATGACTTTGAGTAACGTTCTGAATATTACATCAGTTAATCATTTCACTGTTGGGGTATTTCTGGTGCACGGTAATGCCAAACCTTTTTAATTACCTTTTGTAAAGATAGCAGTAACACATCCCAGTACATTTGCTGTGCAAGGCCATGACGCATACATATGCAATAATAGTGTACTGGACAAAGCTTTTAATGCGATATAGACAGATGAATAGGAAAAAATAACTAAACACTTAAAGCCTGAGTACAAGTAAGGTGTTATTTATCGCACCCATAAATAACCATATCCGGGGCACATATTTATTGGGTGCAATAAATAACACCTATTACAAAAATGTCTGCGAACAACATGCAGATTTTGGTGTTTAGAGCACCAAAATCTGCATAATACCGAATGCTTTTCCCCTGTTACATTTTGGCAGGTTTGAGCTGCCAAAATGTAAGGATGGTTGAGGTATTTATCCCATCCGATAATTATTGGACATGTTAAATATCTCTCAAATTCTGACCAGCGCACAAACAGGGGTTTAAACTCGGGTTGGACTGCACTGGCCCACTCGGCCCTTACTGGTTCCTATCTGCCTAATACCTGTCGACCTTAATTTCAACCAAAATGCTGATATAATATAGGCAACCAGTATTTATTTAAGACTGTTCCTATATGACCAAAGCTGCATATCACGTATGACCCTTTGAGACCCTGCCCAGAAACACTTAGCACTCTGGGCAGCGACTAGTTTTTTTTTACCATCAGGAGTAGAGGTGTGCGGAATTTGCATAATTTGCTTTTGTTTAATTATGTGAAAGTTCTGCAAAAATTAAATGATATTACGTTAAAAGCAAAGCTGGCATTTAGCACAATATTTTAGCATTAAATATGACCTTGCGTTCATTTTGGACACAAGTACTAAATTCAAGCTAGAAAAAATTTGCAAAAAAAGCGCAAGCACTGTGAAGACCAGCTGCTCTCGTTCTGTTCGTTAGGTCTTGATCTAAAATCACATCCCTCAATGTGGTGAGGGTAAAACATGCCAGGTCCCGTTAAAGGCGACTCGCATTACACGGCATCGCTCGGCGAACATAATTATAAACGTGCATACGAATTGTTTAAAAAATAAAAAAAAGCCTAGTCTTTGTGGTAAAAACTCTTGACTCGCTGTTTCTCCGGTTGCTATTTATCGGCCACAGCCTGGGGAGGTGCATCTCGGGAACATCAGCTGCATGAAATGTGGTTTTCTCTAAACTGCTGCTGGGGGCAAGTGGTTGAGCGTTAACCGAAGGCAAGAGAAAAGCGAGGCATGCCTGGAGCAGTCTGAAGAAAACGACAGTACGTTTAGACGGGATCATGTTTGCTGCCTAACATCATGCTCGTGGGCATTTTTGCTGGAAAATGGAAATTTGTTTTGTAAACGAAAAATGTAAATATTTGAACAATGACGTCGTTTAAACAGACTGCAGATTTCATTTTAAATACAACCATTGTTGCCTATTTGAATTACATATGCAATATAGATTAATTGATTGACAAGATAATAAATCTACACACTTTTTTGAAGTTTTGTCTTTCCCGGAAAGTTAGCAATTGTTAAGTAGAATCTCTACACATACGCTCACAATTACTTTTGGTCAAATGCCAATTTTCCCACTTATTTTAGACAGTTATTTTATAAAAATGTATTTTCAATTTGCGTATATTGCCTACTATTTTTCAAACACTGTTGGAGCCTGCTTCTCCACAGCATTTTACGTCAATCACAACTTTTTAATAGAAGGTTTTCACCTTCGATGTGGGTATCACAAGGATGTTGTATCCTGCATCATAGAATGGCCTGGAAGAAAAGTTGTACACTTACACCTTTACCCCTATTAGCGTTTGGTTGTGTCAGGTGGCCAGTTGACACGTGGTTCGGCCTATGGCCGTGATCCCTTTATTAAAATGAACATTTTCAGGGAATAGGCATATACAAGTAGTTCAAATAGAAAGGACTATGCCCTCTTTGCCCTTTTACTAATAGGAAGTTGAACATTTCAAGAGTGATTCATGTAAATGAGTATGCACGTAAGAGTAAGTAAAAGAGTACTTCTATTCTGCTACCTTCTGCACACATAAATGTTTTTGTGTATCAGTCCGCTAGAGTTTGTGACAGAATGTAATGTAAATTTAAATTATTCATTTGAGGTGAATTTGGTATGGGAGTTAAGCTATGCTTTGGAATTAGGACAATATATAGTTTCAAAACATGGTGAGACACATAGATTGTGTCAAAAATGTGGGGATTGCACCAACAAGATTTTAGATGGAATGCGGGACAGTCTGTCCTGAACTGCGATTAGATCCCCCGTCCCTTAGAAGGACTCTGCCTGGCAGTTCGCAACAGACTATTTACTTGATGAGCAGGATGCTGATTTGCATAAGGCTGGCCTTTGTCTAGTGTGGCATAGTTGGATCAAAACAATGGACTTGAATGAGGCCTGAGTGATTGCCAGTAGCTGAGATTAATTCAAGCATTCCATCCATCACCTTGTTCTTGCAGTTTATGCCCTAAGTGCGACGAGTATGACCAGACATGGGTCCAGTGCTCACTGTGTCTTAGGACTCAAACTATAACTCACTGTTGAGTTCTAAGTAGGTTGAAATTGGACTGGGGTTGCTTTTGGTCGTTTTCTGGCTCTCATGGCAGTTCGGGACAGACTGCTCCATGAGGAACAGGGGTGATACTGGTTTACAGAAGGCCTTCTTTGATCTAGAATTGCATGGCGGGTGAAAAACAATGGACTGGGAGGCAGTCCCAAGCAATTGCCAGTGGCTGAGATAAATTCAAGCATCAGCATTACATCCATCACCTTATTGTTGTTGAAAAATATAGCCATGTCAAAAATAACAGATTATAGAAGATAAGACCATTACTTTTTAAGTCTTTAAATCTTTTTAAATATAGCAGTACTTAATATCTTCTAACTTTTCTAAATTATTAAGATGAACTCTATTAGCTTTTGTTTTATAAGTTATCAATTTATTATTGTTAGGTATTTTAATGTGATTCTTTTTTTTATTTGGTAATATATTTTTTATTTGTTATTTTCTGACAGTTTTGTTATGATGGATTGTTGGGTTTGCAGGGGTATAAGGTGGGAGATTTTTCTATCTTTTAATTCCTAATGATTTTTTATATATATTATAATATGTTAGTTCACTATTTAATTATGTTTTTAGGTATTTTATGAATAATTAAAAAATATGGTACTTCTCATTTGTAATTAGATAACTGATTTGTGTTAATTATTTAATGTTTTAATTAATTTGCATTATAATTATAATATGTTTACTTTTTGTATAATACTTCATTTTATAGAGTAATTATTCTTAAAATGATGAGTATTGTTATTTTGCTGTTATTAATTTAATTTTATTTGTATTTCTGGTTATTGAAATGTTAGGGTATTATTTTAAATGTTTTAACATAATGTTATGTATAATTTTAAAGAAAAGTCTTGGGGCTAGAGTCTCTGAGGCTGTGGTGAGTCGGGGAGAAGGGACGAGCGCTCCTTTCCCTTAATGCAAAAGAAAGGCTCCGGAGGATTGGGTCCCTGGGGCCATAAAGGCTCTGGAAGGGGGTGGCTGTGTGCCCCCCACCCAAATAATTAAAAAAAAAGAGTTTCCCAGGAAAGCACCGGGACACCAAAATGAATAATAAATAGTGGCTGGAGCTACTCTTTCATTATTCACTGCTCTTTCTCGAAGCATCCAATGATGCCCTGCGACCAAACTCACACTGCGCACAACTACAGGCTGTGCACAGCGGGGTTTGGCTGCTGCTGGTTGTTCACCACAGGGCCTGGGGCCAACCACTTCCCTTAAAAAATAAGTAAGGCACTGGTGGATGCGGTCCCTGGGGCCAAATTAACTTAGAGGGACCACATGCCCTCCTCCTCTTATCAAAAGAGAAAGGAACCTGGGAATGGTGTCCATGGAGTCTAATGTGGCTCGGGGAGTGGAGCTGCATGCCCCCCTCTGCTTAAAAAGTAAGAAAGACCCTGAGGGATGGGGTACATGGAGCACAAAGTGGCTCTGGGAAGGTTGTGGCGTGCTCCCTCCCAAATAATGTTTTTAAAAAAAGGGTTTTCCGGGTGGGAACTAACTGGGCTAACAAAATGTATAAGGAGGCTGTAGGGGCTGGACACAGGATCTGCAGCCAGTCCCTCTCAATAAATATTAAGAAAGGCCACTGTGATGGGGTCCTAGGGGCCCAAAGTGGCTCAGGGCGGGACGATGCTCCAGCTACCTATTTTAACAGAGAAAGCTGCAGTGGGATGGGCTCTTGGGGGACTAAAGTGGCTCCTGAGGGGGCTACAGGGCCCATCCCTTTAAAAAATAAAAAGGGCCTGAGGGATGGGGTCACTGAAGCTCATAGTGGCTTGGTGAGAGTCCCCTCCCGTTATCAAAAATTAAAGGCCCCGGGGGATGGGGCCCAAGGGGCTGTAGTAGCTCAGGAAAGGGGGCTCTGTGTCCCACTCATTAATGCAAAAGAAAGGCCCTTGGGATGGGGTCCCTGGGGTCCTAAAGTCTTAAGTACCAGGGCTATGTGCCCTCTTCCCAAAACATTTTTAAAAAAAGTTTTCCAGTTGGGCACCAAAGACCCCAAAATGAAAAATAAATGAGCAACAGAAGCCACTCATTTATTATTCACTGCTCTTTCTTGGAGCTCGCCCAGGCCCACCAAATGTTCTTAGAGAAGGAGGTACATGGCTCCCCCTCCCCAGGCCGTATTTGGCCTTGGGGACTACATCTCCCCAGGCCCACTGCTTAATTTATGGGGCGATTCTTTGGCCATGCGGACTACATCTCTTAGAGCCTGGCTATATAATGTAGAGGGAGGGGCGAACACATTCCCCTCCCCAGGCAACATCTTGGCTCTTCGTGCTTGTTCTGATGGGTCCTCATTATCTGTACTGACATCCGAGGCTGTGGAAATGCTATCCTGTTTTCTCTGGATATCTTCTTGCTGCATTCAAGTATATACATTCAGGGACGTTATGGTTAGGAAATTGCATTTAAAAAACCTTAGAAATTAACTGAAAAAAACACAGGTTACAGGAACTTTATAGTTCAGCTGATATTTCACTTGTACAAAACCTGTGAAATTCAGCCGTTATAGTTTGCTGAGCTGACTATAACTGGTGCCGCCGCAAAGCACTGCTGATAACATTACATATAACATCACTCATGACATCCAGTGACATTACTGATGACGTCACTGATAATATCTCAAATGAGATCACTGATGACATCATCCACTTAATATCTGATGCACCTCCGCACACCCTAATATAACCTTCCATACACCCACTCTAAAATACAGACTACCATTATCAAAACCACAGACACACCAATACCAGTTAGTACATACTCACTCCTGATTCATAGGTCTACACACACATTCACTCACTCATCCATACAGTCACTCATACATTTCATCACTCATCAATACAGCCATTGATATATGCACTCATACACCCATACAGACACTCACACTCCGTCATTCATCCATAAAGTTACTCTCACACCTAGTCAGTCACCCAAAGGATCAATCACACTGCCATTTACTCACCTATACAGTTATTCACATACCACCTCACTTAATCCTACAGATACTAACACATACTTACACTTATACAATCACTGACACAAGTACACACTCATCCACACAGCCACTCTCACAATCACTCACTCTCACAAATAGTCACTTATATACTCCAACACTCACATATACTGCCTTTCACATATGTAGTTACTCACACATATGAGGCATCCATTCACCCACCAACACAGTCATACGCACACTCACCTATACAGCCCCTTTCAGACACACTCATGAACCCAGTCACACCCACCCCCACCCACACATACATTCAGGCACACAAACAGGTACTCAGACAACCAATCATTAACCCATATAGAAACTCATGTAGCTACTCACCAACCCATACAGCCGCTTACACCCAAACTGACAGACTGATACAGACATTTACACAGATTAGTTATTCACCCATGCATTCACTAAGACACGTTTAATCAGTCACTTATACAGTCAGTCACGCACCTGTTAAATCATCCATTCAGACACTCATGCACCCACTCATTCTTCAATACACCTTAGCCTATATACACATATATATATATATATCCATAAAGATGCAATCTTCAACACATCCGCATGCGCGAGTGAAAGAAAAGATCACGCAACTCCAACGTGTAGATTTGGCATAGGTTCTTTAATGCAACAGAGACACTAGATCCGACGCGTTTCGGGCATCCGCCCTTGCTCACAGATCGTCAGACAATGATTTCTCCACAGATTAAGTACACATTTTTTTCGATTTGTTTTACAATTTTTTTCTCAAAACCCACACGTGATTAATGAACATCGAGAACACACTACAGAGTAAGAGCATAGCGGTCTACTTTTCCTTATGGCCAAACTAAACTTCCTCCATTTAAAAAAACGATTTTCAAATGGTTATAATTGCGATTGTGCAATTGCCACAATATTAATTCATGAATTGCAATGATTTAGAATTTAAAATAAAACATTGTAAAATTCACATAAGTGCGTATTTCCAAGATATAATAGACCAATAAATACACAAAAAGACTGCGCGCCTGTTAAAAAAAAAATATATATAGAGCATCGTCCTCATTCCTGCATAAATGCAATGGTCACCAACAATAAAAGACATTCATCACAGATTAAAAAAATTTCATTATAGTTTCTTATATAAAAATCTGATAAATAGAGTACATATATAAATTAATGCCGGTATTGAAATGTGCAAAGTATGCTGTGCAAATGATTAGCAATAAAGTGCATACTTTAAATGTGCAAATACGCATCATATGTAAACAAATACTCATAGTGCAAATTCGACACAATACCAAGCAATATACAACAATTCATAAAAACTCTGCAAGATAATATAAAGTGCATTAATTCATGATATATTGTTTGACCAATAATAGACGATATATGTTCATATATTACAGGCTTGCGCAGTCAATACCAAAAATCGCAATAAACCAAGATTAGAAAAAAGAGAGAATTGAGGGATGAATCCCCCAAATGGCTAAATTGGTGAGAAGACCAACATATATAGCTCACAATGTCTATGTTCCCAATGATAAGTGCCCAAAGAATTGATGGCTATTAACAATAGTGAGGGTGGGGGAAAAAAAAAACTTGGATTGTACACAAGTACTGATCCATAAAGGATACGGGAGGAAAAGAAAATCTTTTCTGTCAGAGACTAAAAGGTATAGACAGGCAAGCAGACGGGAAACTCATAACGAATAAAATCTCATAGAGAGGGAAAATTGATTTTATAGAAATACACAAAGATCTTCAGTGGTGTTTAACCCATTCGGGAAACGACTGTCTAATTCCAAAATAAATTGGGATTCTAGTCTTCTAAGTATTTTATCCCGATCGCCTCATCTGCGTGATTTGGGAATCGAGGCGATAACATAATACCTCAGGCATTGAAGATTATTATTATGAATGGCTTTGAAATGCCTGGCCACGGGATACGTACCATCGTTATTGACAATGTAAGCAAAAACAGTTCCCAACAGGTATTATGTGAAGACAGTTTTGGAAATGTATGCAATATGCATTACAAAAAAGGAAGAAACAAGGAGTCAATTGATTTTTAACGAGGGTGGTATTATTTACCAAGAAGCAAAGGGGGATATTTCACATGACAATACAGTTAAGACAGCACTGTACAGAACGGATCATGTGACAACCAAGTGACACTTGGTGCAAGGTGCTATATACAATTGGTGATGGTGAAAGTGCAAGTGCTAAAAACAGCTGCGTGGTCGACGCATGAATCAAAGTATTTACATCAAATGATGGCTTCACAAAGCAAGTTGTAATCACTTAAAATGCAATTATTTATATAGAAGCACAAAACGTGATATGCGTCGTGTAATTCAAGCTGTACAGTCGACGGCGTTTCGATCCCCTTTATTCGGGATCGTCATCAGGACAGGGTTGTCGATGGAAAACAGTGCTGTGGGCAGAAAGGGTAGTTTGAGCTGAGGACCAAGGCTGGGACTGGGAGGGGGATGGTGAGGCGAGTGGAATAGTGATCAGGTTTACATCAGGAAGGTGAATGTCAAGATGTGAATGAGGAGTGATGGGGGTGGTGGCCGGACCAGGAATTGTCATAGTGTAAGTAGGGGGTGACTAAGGTATGATTGGAACAGGCAGAGGGCATATTGTAAGTAGGGGGTGACTAAGGTATGATTGGAACAGGCAGAGGGCATATTTACATGTGACCAGTGATATAGAGTGTCAGTGGGGTCACAGCGATAAAACACGTGAGTGGAGGGGGAGTGCCGGACGTGAGAACAAACGAGGAGGAACTTACAATTATACCCAAGTAACTGAGCGAGGGTATAGGAAGTCCGGGTGGTCGCTCATAGGTCGAGTACTGCGGGGGAGCAAAGGATAAGGAATTATCAAAATTGGGGCCAAGTTCTAAGGGTGGAAAAACCTGAAAACCTCAATAGGTCGAATTACCTGATCGTAGAGTTATATCCGATCAGCGTGCGGGACTTTGCTGTGCCTATTAGGGGGAAAATGAATGGGAATGAGCACGGGCCGGAGGCATGGTGAAGCATAGATCTCAAACTTCGATCGCTCCAGGCGTGCGTGGGAGGGTCTTACCTGACTAGAACAGGGCGGCAGAAGGCAATCCGGGCTCATCTGTCGGTGGGGCTGTGAGCAATGAATGCTGGAGCTACCTGTGCACGTAAGACGCCAGCACATAAATCAGGAAGTGGAAGGCTGGGGGCGGAGACCTGGGATCACGAGAGGCAGGGTAGGGGGCGTTTCGCGGCGATCGAAGTTTGAGATCTATGCTTCACCATGCCTCCGGCCCGTGCTCATTCCCATTCATTTTCCCCCTAATAGGCACAGCAAAGTCCCGCACACTGATCGGATATAACTCTACGATCAGGTAATTCAACCTATTGAGGTTTCCAGGTTTTTCCACCCTTAGAACTTGGCCCCAATTTTGATAAATCCTTATCCTTTGCTCCCCCGCAGTACTCGACCTATGAGCGACCACCCGGACTTCCTATACCCTCGCTCAGTTACTTGGGTATAATTGTAAGTTTCTCCTCGTTTGTTCTCACGTCCGGCACTCCCCCTCCACTCACGTGTTTTATCGCTGTGACCCCACTGACACTCTATATCACTGGTCACATGTAAATATGCCCTCTGCCTGTTCCAATCATACCTTAGTCACCCCCTACTTACACTATGACAATTCCTGGTCCGGCCACCACCCCCATCACTCCTCATTCACATCTTGACATTCACCTTCCTGATGTAAACCTGATCACTATTCCACTCGCCTCACCATCCCCCTCCCAGTCCCAGCCTTGGTCCTCAGCTCAAACTACCCTTTCTGCCCACAGCACTGTTTTCCATCGACAACCCTGTCCTGATGACGATCCCGAATAAAGGGGATCGAAACGCCGTCGACTGTACAGCTTGAATTACACGACGCATATCACGTTTTGTGCTTCTATATATATAATTGCATTTTAAGTGATTACAACTTGCTTTGTGAAGCCATCATTTGATGTAAATACTTTGATTCATGCGTCGACCACGCAGCTGTTTTTAGCACTTGCACTTTCACCATCACCAATTGTATATAGCACCTTGCACCAAGTGTCACTGGGTTGTCACATGATTCGTTCTGTACAGTGCTGTCCTAACTGTATTGTCATGTGAAATATCCCCCTTTGCCTCTTGGTAAATAATACCACCCTCGTTAAAAATCAATTGACTCCTTGTTTCTTCCTTTTTTGTAATGCATATTGCATACATTTCCAAAACTGTCTTCACATAATACCTGTTGGGAACTGTTTTTGCTTACACGATATCCCCCATCCCAACGAGGTCTATGGGATTTCTCCTGTTGTTCTTACATATCGTTATTGACAATGGCACGTAAATGCTGAAGAATCCTGTTATGTACCTGGAGCTTCGTGCTGCCAACATATCTGAGCCCACAGGTACATGTCAGGACATAGACAGCAAAATCAGTCTTGCAAGTGTGTGACCCCTTGATGGCAATCATATCCGGATTGAAGGGTGTGGGGTATTTGGTGGTATTTACCCCAAACTTGCATGCACGACAGCTGGAACAACGGGTAAAGCCCGTCCGGGATAACCACTGTTCGTTTTTGCCCAGCTCTGGAAATTCCCTACTGATTTGTGATCTGAGCTAGGGACCCTTTCTGTATGTTATAATGGGCCCATCAGATAATCTGGGTGATAACACCAAATCCGTCTTAAGAACAGGCCATCTTTGTTTTATGATGGACCTGATTTTCCTCTCTTGTTTATTAAAGGTCATGATTAATCTAGGTGTGGAGTCATTGTATATATATATATATATATATATATATATGGTTTGTACGAGAAAAATGTCCAACTAACTATAACATCCCTGAAACCTATGGTTTCTTCAGTGAATTTCTAAGTTTTTTTAAATGCTAATTTCTAACTATAACATGCCTAAAACCTATGTTTTTTCAGTGAATATATATTCATATGTATATATATATATATACATGTGTTTAAATCATTGTCACCCCTTCTGGAATCTCACCATCTTCTCTAGGAGCGGCAAGCTGGTTTTCGTGCCCACCATAGCACGGAACTAGTAATGCTGTCAGTACTGGATGAGCTCAGATGCATGGCTGACAGTAAAAAAGCCAAGCACCCTGATATTATTAGACCTTTCAGCGGTGTTTGATACTGTCAGCCATGCACTGCTCCTGGACAGACTAGCCAGGTCCGGGATAAAAAAACAAGCTCTCCAATGGCTAATGGCCTTTCTACTAGGGAGGACGCAGAGGATCCAGCTAGCAGATCAGGTCTCCGACGTGGGCGCCTTGGTTTGTGGAGTCCCGCAAGGGTCCGCACTCTCACCACTTTTATTTAATCTATACCTACAGCCACTGATAGAATCCTTGGCAAACATGGGCTGTAAAGTTTTTAACTACGCAGATGATACTCAGCTGCTGCTGAGTATCAACAACACAACATCGGCTCAGTCCATGGCCCAAAATATACTACGGTTCACAGTAAATTGGATATCGTCCAACCTATTAAAAATCAATCCAGACAAAACGGAAGTCCTTGTAGTCTCAACCTCTACTTCCCCCTGGAACGATTTGTTCTGGCCACAAGAACTCGGACCTACCCCAAAACCGTGCCCTAGTGTAAAGAGCCTCGGTATGAAAATCGATCAGCAATTCTCGATGACCAACCAAGTGTCCGCTGTGGTTAGCTCCTGTACCAACCTGATCAGGCAGCTACCTAAACTCGTCCCCCTACTCTCAATGAACATGCTTCGAACCATTGTTTCAGCCACAATAGTGTCCAGAATCGACTACAGAAATGCGTTATACCTAGGTCTCCCAAAAAATTCCATCAATCGTCTTCAGGTCATCTTGAACAACGCAGCCCGTCTAATATTCGGATTACCCAGGCGGACCCACGCCTCCCCCCTGCTTTATAGGCTACATTGGCTCCCTATGAAACAGAGAGTCGAATTTAAGAGCATGTGCATCTGCCATAAAGCAATTCATGGACAGGCGCCAGCCTATATAAAAGATAGGCTTGAAATATATGAACCTAAGCGCGCCCTGCGATCCTCCGACTCCTTCCTGCTATCCTGCCCACGCTTTAAAATGGCAACTAAAGGAGGCAAATCCTTTTCAGTCCAAGCTCCCACCATCTGGAACAAGCTGCCGGAGGTGCTTCGTAGAGAACCCAATCTTCTCCGCTTTAGGAAATCCCTGAAGACCTTACTTTTCAAGGACGCGTTTACATCCCCGTAAGATAGGTCGATATTTCCACACTCTTCCATCTTGTTTCTTGTTGCTGTACTTGGTCAGAAGCGCTTTGAGACCTGTCGGTGAGTTGGCGCGATATAAAACCCAGATACAAATACAAATATATATATTACCTACTGGCGGTTGCCAGTAGGTAGTTATAGTTAGGATTATTTTCAATAGAAAATCTCAACATTCTTTTGTGAATAACTTTGGCGCCGGTTGAGGAATCTGCCTGAAAATGTCTTTAAATTTGCCTCGCAGCGCCCCGGTCCTTCCCTGAAAGTTTGGGAGGGATTTGTTAAGCGGGGGCCGAGATAAAAGGGGGGTCCCAAAACGTGTTTTCCCCATGTTAATTTCCATAGGGCGGTCGACCTCACTTTTAGCCCGAACGGCTGAATGGATTTCCACCAAACTTGGCAAAATTGTAGGGACTGGTAGCCCGATGTGCCTTTGCTATGTCTCAAGATATGTGCTCCAGTGGATTGAGAGTAATTTAGGTTAAAAAAAATATATATATCTGTAAGCGCTCCCCGGTACGCGCACCGGGGCGCTAACCAGCGCGCTACGCGAGTTCGAGCGCGGAAAGCTGATTGGCTCTCGGGTGTCTGTCAACATTCCAAACAGTCCGGAGCGGCCGGCATCTTGTGTCTCCGTAGGATCGAGACACAACAGGTGGCAAAAACAAAGGGGGAAATGACCATAAGGGGGCAGAGTAGACCCCACCTGTCCCCCTAGGTTTGATGTGGGGGCTATAAAAGGGCTTTTTATTTTGATTTGCGCGGGGGGAGCGCCCGGTACGCGCACCCCGGAGTGTACCGGGGAGCGTACCATGGGGAAAAAAGAATGATAGAGTTTTCAAAAAATGTAGCCTTTTTTATAATTTGGAGGTAGTTCTAAAAAGAACAGTTTTTTTTCTTCTTTTTGTTGTTTTATATTTTTTTATGTTTTTTGAACATTTTGTACTTTTTTTGGCTTTTATGAACTATTTTATATTTTTTTTGTTATTTTTATGGGGAGAAACAAAAAACAGGGAATTGAAAATGGCTCAACTTGAGCAAAAAAAATCAGGAAAAAATTATGGTTTTTTGGGGCAATTGTGGTTGTCACCAGCAAGGAGGATGAGCTTTATGCTCTGCTCACCATAGGAGATGGTCTTACCACAAAAAATACATGTGATCCTGAATTCACCAAACCTTGGTTGTATGCATGGGATCGTCTCCCTTGTCTCTGGTCCCGATGGAGTGGGTTGCTTTCTTTTGGAGGTGTTGGGTGAAGATTGGGGAGGGTTACTGGCCAGTTCTCTCACCTCTGCGGCAGCATAGTTGTTGGGATGCTTGCGCTGCATGTGCCTAATCATGGTGTTATTACCAAATGAATATTTTTATTAGGGTTCCCCCTTGAAAGTTCAATGCCACAGATTTGGCAAGTCACCTTTGGCGCACTCACTTTCTTCTTGCCCTCTGGGATGGAAAAAAACTCCCATACAATGTGCTGCTTTGGCCTGTATGGGGTATTGTCTTCTTGCAGCCACCTCCTCCCCTCCTCCTCCTCCTCCTCCTCCTCCTCCTCTTCTTCTTGACCACCAATGTGATGTTGTGGTGGTCCTCTTGGTGGTGGTGCAGATGCTCCAGCTGCTGCTGCTACTGTAGCCATTTTAAAGTACAAAATATTTCTCAAAGATCTCCAAACAGGTCTTCCTCAGTCAAAGGACAAAGTTAGAATAAGGAAAAAAGGTGGGGTCTTTCATCATTTGAAAAAAAAACCTGTCCTGAACCAATGAAAAGTGTTATTTTCAGGTCACATTACCCGGGCTTTCATCATTTGGAAACCAAAACTGTTCTGCACCAATAAAAAGTGTTATTTTCAGGTCACATGACCCGACGCGCTTAGGCGACGCGCCCCGGGTCGCGTCGCATAAGCGCGTCGGATGTTTACGTTGCGCGATGTCATGAGTGATGTAATATGTGACGTCATCAGCAGTGCATTGCAGGCGCGCTTGTTATAGTGAGTCCAACTAACTATAACGTTGGAAATTCTATGGTTTTATGACAGTAAAATTTCCAGCTAACTATAACTGGTGTGAAACCTTCGGTTTTTTCAGTGAATATATATATATATATATATATATATATATATATATATATATATATATATATATATATATACATATATATAACATTCTTAAACTATTTAGAAACACTCAGTCACTGGATGATGTCATCAGTGATGTCATCAGTGATGTCATTTGAAATGTCATCAGTGATGTCACTGACCATCTCATGAGTGATGTAATATATGACGTCATCAGCAGCAGTGCGAGTTATGGTTAGCTCAGCTGAATTTCACTGGTTTTGTACGAGTGAAATGTCAGCCTAACTATAACATCCCTGAAACCTGTGTTGTTTTCAGTGAATATATATATATACCAGTAGGTAGTTAATGTTAGGATCTAGTTTCCATAGGGAGAGTGTTTTCTCATTAGCCAATACCTTTGGCACCCTTTGCCAACATTTTCAAAACTATTTCAACCCTCCCTTCAGCTGCTGACTTGAAAGTTTCAGGGTGATCTATCAAGCGGGGGCCTAGAAAAAGGGAGGTCCCAAAATGCATTATCCCAGTGTTAATTCACATAGGACCTTTAGACACAGCTACAGCCCGAACTGCTGAATCCAATTACAACAAATCTGACAGGTAGGTGGATGTTGGGCCAGGGAAGTGCCTTTTTGTTATTTGGTGTAATCCATTCAGTAGCTTTAGAGATATTAACCGAAATCCAAATTTGTATATCTAGGGTGATCTTATGTTGAGATCTGATTGGCTATGAACACTTCAAACCAGGTAATATTTGCAGCCATCTTGGGACTTGACTTGAGCCAAGTCACAGAAAAAAACATTTAAATAAAAGAAAAGGGTGAAGGGTAGACAGCTACAGGGCCAACAAAGTTTTTCAAATTTCTTTTTTGTTATGATTCGCGAATCTGCCAGAGAAAAAGCGATGGCTCCCTCACTTAGTTAATTATCCCCCCGCCCCCGGGTGGGTCAGATCCTGGGGGCATTTTCAAAATAAAAGAGGAGGGCACCCGGGCTCTTCCTTCCCTCAGACCACCACCTCCTCTGGGCTTCTTCATGATAAATGGGGAGGCCTATTGGACCCCCCGGGCCCCAGGTATCACCACTTCCCTTGGGCCAAGTTAATTTTATTTTAACTAGGAGTTGATCTGTGTGGCCCCCTCACGGGCCATTCTGGCCCTGGGGACCACCACCACCCTGGGGCAGGCCCTACAAACAACAAAGGACCATGCCATAGATGGCCCTGGGGACTGCCACCCTGGGGACAGGTCAGCTCCTGCTATGTTCTGGGGTGCCCACCACAGAAACAACTGTTTGCTAGGGAGTGGCAGGAGCTTTACCGGTCCTGCCAAGTCATAACAAACTGTGCTCCGCTTCTAGCAAGCGAGAGCATGAAAAACGCTTTTCCTTGCAGGAAGCGGAGCAAAATTGCTTTTACACATTGCATGTTTAGCAGCTCCCTGTGTGTTAAAGCAATGCTGGCTCCCGCGGTCCCCAAAACATACGAATTGGTGACCTGAGTGGGGCCAGGGCACTCACAATAGAGCGAGGATGCCGGGGGATGCAGTGCCCAAATCGCTGAAATTGACCTGGGGAGGGGGGCCGCGTGGCCCCACTCACCTAATTTTTTTTTTCTAAAACAAAACACAAAGGCCCGGCCCTGGGTATGGGGTCTCCGGGTACAACATCAGCATAGGAGGGTGCCTCCTGGGGGATGGATTCCCGAGGCCAAAATTGGCCTAGGAGGGGACCACGTGGCCCCCTCCTCCATTGAAAAAAGGCAAGGCCCTGGGGGATGGGGTCGCTGGTGCCCCCTTCCCTAATAAAGAAAAAAAATAAGAAAAATAATCAACCTGCAAGTTGCCAGGGGCCCCCTCCCGTTTTCACCACTCTGCAGACTTTACTTAGGATGAGAATGGCAATTGTTCATTGACAATATGTAAAAATTATTTTAGAAGGCTTTCATAAAAGCACCATGTAAAAATTTGGGTTACTGGTTAAGGGGGGTGACACTCTATTCAAGCGGGGCCACAATCCATGTCAGGGTGAGGTACAAGCAACGCCAAATTAACCTGCGCTCAACCCTCTGGTAGCTTGGCACCAAACAGCCAGGCTTAACTTAGAGGCAATATGTAAAGAATTTATGTAGCACTTAAAACTGTAATAAAGTGAAAACACAACACAAGAAAAATCCCACACCAATTTAGAACAAATAGAGTAAAGTTTCAAAAACAAATCAAGGCCAAAATGACAAAAATCCAATTGGTAAAACTGGAGATATACAATTTTAATGATTTCAGTTGGTTCTGCTACGGTTTGAGATGCACAGCAGAAGACATGCATTGATTCTGCTGGATCCACAGATGGGCTGGCAGAGCCCTTTAAGGCCCACTTCCAAGGGTCTAGGACTGGGGATGCCCCACTTGATATGGTAGGACACACAGATGGCATTGTCCAGGTGCTCAGTCCATGGTTGTTGGAGACTTCTGTCCGTATGGCTCTAGTCAGGAGGCTAACTAACTAGCCCTTGGAACCACGCTGAGGTCCTGAGTTCAATAAATGCAGGTCCAAGTCTGCTCACCCAAGAAAGAAGACAACAAGCAGCAGGTCAGCACAGCAGGCCAGCAGTCTTTCAGAGCAGCAGTCTAGCGGCAAAGCAGTCCTTCTTCCTGGCATAGTCCACAGGTCCAGAAGTGTACTGAAGAGTTGGGGTCTGAGGTCCAATATTTATACCTGGGGCCCACTTTGAAGTGGAAGTAGCCTCTAGAGATTTCCACTCCTGTGAGATGTTAGGTGCCCCCTTCCTCCTTTTCCTGGCCCCTGCTTGCCTGGGGTCACAAAGTGTCGAACTCCTTGTGAGAATGCTCAAGCAGAGCCTTTATGATGTGCAAGTATGGAAGTTAGTAGCTCAGCCCCCTCGTTAAGTCAGAGTGTCCCATCTTGCCATCACCTATTTTCCTTTTGTCTCACTGTCTGGGAGCAATACACAAAGACCACTTGCCAGCTACTTCTAGTCATGTGACAGAGCACCAAATGGTTAGGACAATAAAATACCACATTTCTAAAAATCAGACTTAACAGTTAAAGAGGAATTTTAATTACAATTCTTTAGACACTAAACTCGCACTGTCTACCTGCTCCGAGTTGGAAGTTTTCACTTATTATTTTTTAAAGTTTGAATTTATTAAAGAACAAAAAAGGAAACAGAAAATGAAGAAACAGCTAAAATGATAAACCATACCAGTTATACAATAAAAAGTACATGGAGTGATAAAAAGAGTACAATGCAAATAAAAACACAGAAGAAATTCAATTGAACTATGCGCATAGAAAAAACAACGCAAGCATAGGCAATACTTAAAAATGAAGAAAATATACAATAATCCAATCAAAGATAAATGGTATTAGGCTAGAGAAAATGGTAAAAGGCATTGGGGGAATCAAGGCGGTTTCTGAACCTCATCTGCTCTAGTGCGAGAGGCAGTGGTCGAGGAAGCAACTAAAGATAAATAGTTAGCCATAGGGAGCCAAAGGAAATCTCTTTTGATTGCTAGGGAAATGGGAGAGACATAATTAGTGTCAAGTCGGTGATGAAAACAAACCGCATTCCACCATGAGCGAAAGGTGACATTATTAGCTTGATTCCAATTGGAAGTGATGAGATAAAAGGATATAGCTATCAAAAGATCTATGAGTATGTAGTGTTGTGAAGATTGAGGACAGATGAGAGAGAGGGAACCCAGAAAAATGTGTGTAATGGAAAAGGGAATGTGAATTTTGTATTTTTTTTATTTGAGACCAAACAAGTTTCCAAAACTGAAGTATATAAGGGCATTCAAATAACATGTGCTTTAAATCAGCAATTGGGCATGAGCACGTCCAACAAGAAGAGGGATCTTCTGAAGAAAAAGTTGATAACATCAATGGAGCAAATAAAATCCGATTATAAATTAAAAAAAGGGTTTTTGTAGTATTAGCAGCTTCAGAGGTTTTATGTAGTTTGGACCAAATCTTGTCCCAAAAATTAACTGACCACTCCTGTGAAAAATGTTTCTCCCAGGCTAACTCAATCTTAGATTTGGGTCGGTCCAGAGAAAGATGGAATGATTTATAGAGAAAAGAAGCAGAGGGAAAATGGGCTAATGCAGAAGATATAGGTTGAGATACAGTGGGTATATTATGAGAGAAAGATAAGGATTGAAGGTATTGAAGAAGAATAGGACATAGCAAATTATATTGCGAACAAGAAGATGAAGGTAAGGAAAACTGAGATTGAAGATCAGAAAAGGAAAGAGGTTGATCATGGTAAAGAAGTTGAGAAATCCAGTGTAGGCCTTTGGAATGCTGAGTCTTCCAGAATATTGAACGATTATGGATCTTGAGTTGTTTACTATGCCAAATAGGCTCTAAATGAGTAGAAGAGATAGAGGGTTAAGAGGAGGGTAGAAAAGGGATAAGAAGATTACGAGAGTGGGAAATAATAGGGTTACAGAGAGAGATCATATTGGATGTAAAGGATAAGATTTCGCGGAATTCAAAGGTTGTGAGAAATAAAGATTCTATCTTTAGCCAGAGAGGAGGATGAAAAGGAAGATCAGTCGAAAGCCAATGGGAAGCTTGTTTTAAGGAGAAAGCGTGATGATAAGATTTAAACTCAGGGAATCGAAGTCCACCATTAGATTTATCCTTCTTCAGGGAAGCAAGAGCTAAAGGAGAATGTTTACTGTTCCACAAGAACTTAAGTAGAGTAGAATCGATATTTTTAGAATAGTAGTCAGGAATATGAATAGGAATCATGGAGATAGTATTTAATATTATTGGCAATAGCATCATTTTAATCAAATCGAGACGGCCCCACCAAGTATAAAAGAATGTCATCAGCATAAAGCGAAAGCTTAATTTGTTAGGAACCAAAATGAAAACCAGAGATATTAACATCTTGTCGGATATTGGTGAGAAAGGGTTCTAAGGCTAAAGCAAATAATAAAGGAGATAATGGGCAGCCTAGACGAACCCCTCTTTGTAGAGCAAAATAATCTGAAACCGTACCATTAACAAAAATTGACGCCTGAGGACCAGAATAGAGCAAGGAAATAAAAGAAATACATTTAGGAGGGAAGCCTGCCCATTTGAGAGCATTAAACATAAAATCCCAGCCAATCCTATTGAAGGCTTTCTCAGCATCTAGGGAGATAGCGGCTAGAGGATGATTAAGCGAGGGGGCCTTACTTAGAATGTTAAAAAAGACACATGAGTTATCAGAGGAAAGCCGTCCTTTAACGAAACCTGATTGTTCAGGGCCGATTAAATCAGGCAAAAGTGGATCCATTCCAAGAGCCAGAATCTTGGCAAAAATCTTATAATCAGTATTCAGTAGAGAAATAGGTCGGTAGTTCTTGCATAAAGAATGTTCTTTATCATCTTTAGGAATTAAACAAATCAGAGTTCCCTGTAACGTACCTCGTGAAGAGCATGAATCCAAAAAGGATTGAAATATAAGTAAAAGATTAGGTAAGAGAAGTGAAGCAAAATGATTGTAAAATTCAATGGTAAATCCATCAGGACCAGGGGCTTTCCCTCGACGTAACACTGAGACAGCATGAGAGATTTCTGCAAGTGAGATGTCAGATTCTAAAGAAGCAAAATCAACGTGATTGGAAGCAAGAGATGGAATAGACTGGAAGTAGGAAAGAAGATCATTTGAGTTCGGAATGTTTTCCGGAGTATAGAGATTTTTGTAGAAAGCGACAAATTCATTTAAAATATCTTTATCCTTAAATAAAGAAACACAAGTAGAACCTTGAATAGATTCAACTTTCGTTCGTTCTTTCCAGATTTTCAAATAATTAGCTAGTAGTTTCCCCACCTTATTTTGACCTCCATAATAACGAGAAATACACTTTGATAAAAAGTTTGAAGCTGCATCCGTGGTCAATTTATTGAAAGTAAATTTAGCACCAATAAGGTCTTTAAGAGAGGATTCAGTGTTGGAGTGGTAAAAAGTACACTCGAGTTGTTTGATTTTATTAAGAAGTTGGGCAGATTGAGCTTCCAAAAGCTTTTTTCTATCTGAAACAAAATTGATGATAAAACCTCTAGCAGCTGCTTTAACCCCTTGTCTGCTGATGACGGAACCGCTCCGTCATCAGCTGCGGTGGCGCTGTGCTGATGACGGAGCGGTTCCGTCATGGCCCGCTCTGAGTGCCTGCGCAGCGCGAATTCCGCGCATGCGCAGAGCGTTCCATTGAGCGGGGCGGGCCATGACGGAACCGCTCCGTCATAAGCACAGCGCCACCGATGCTGGTGACGGATCGGTTCCGTCACCAGCATGCGGCCGCCCCGCCCCCTTAGCACTGCGGCGGAATAGCTGCCGCAGTGAAGGGGTTAAAAGAGTCCCACACCATAACAAAAGAGGAGTCGGGGGTATCATTAATCTTAAAGAACTCTGTGGTAAAAGCATTACATTTTTGTACAAAAATTGGGATCAAGGAGTAAAGAGTTATTAAATCTCCATCTACCCGTGTGAGACGAAAAGGGGATGAGGTCAATATCAACAAGGACGGGAGCGTGATCTGAGATTAAAATAGAACCAATGTCAGAGTGTAAGGCATGTTGAGCTAAAGGCTTGCTAAGAAAAAGATAATCAATATGAGATTGGGAGTGATGGGTAGGGAAGTAATAACTATATTCTCGAAGGTCAGGATGACATAATCTCCAAATGTCTACTAAGGCTTTGTGGAGTATAGAAGAAGTGAATTGAAAGTGCATTTTAGACAGAGAGAATTTATCTAAAATAGGGTCAAGAATTTGGTTACAGTCACTACCAAAAATAAGGTAATCATCAGAAAGTGAATACAGCTTTTCAGAAATAGTAGGCCAAAAAGATTTATCAATACCAGTAGGAGCATTAACATTGAAAATAACAATAGGAATCCTGTCTATGAGTAATTTAGCCATCACCCAATGATCATTAATATCACATTCTTCAGAAACAGTAGAAACATTTAACTTTTTATGGCACCAAATCGCAACTCCATTTTTCTTACCCGCAGTAGGAGAATTGAAAACATGTCCCAAACAGCATGTCTTGAGTTTCAAGGGTTCGGTTTCTGAAAGATGGGATTCTTGGTGTCGGGCCACATCAGTTTTTATCTTAGCTAGTTGAGAAAGTACCCGCTGCCTTTTAATTTGATTATTTAAACCTTTAACATTCCAGGAAGTAACCCGAAATGTAATTTGTTAGGAAAATATGAACAGAGACTATGCTTACTAGAACAGTAAGCAAATTTAAAGAAAAAATGCGAGGAGAGGAGAAGTAGTATAAAGGGGAATGGAAGTAT